>NC_091995.1:60450680-61134824 GCF_044704955.1 Pristiophorus japonicus
GTCAACTATTCTACCATTTCTGATTCGTTAAAGGGGACAGATCTCAGGGGAATACCCCCCCTGGAGTGGACAGGTACATGGGAACATATCCAACAACTCGACAAGTTTCTTTCTTGAGCATACCTATGACTCAGTGCCATAAATACGTTTACGTGCAATTCCCTTCGGTGGTGGGTCTGTACCCCTGGTGTAATCAATAATGCGAAGTAAAACCCTGTCAAGCCCAGCACCATCAGTCCCCATAGTCCATACAGTTCCTTATTCAGTCTTCCTTTTTCTGTTCCTCTGATTCCTTCGTCCCTTCCTCCTGGTCGGGTGCCCGTTTGCAATGGGATGCGTGGATCCATGTTGGTCTTTCCTTTACCTTGATTGCAGTATTGGTCGCCAGCAGGACCTGGTATGGTCCTTCGAATCTTGGCTGTAGACTGCTTTTCCTTTTAAAAATCTTGATGTAAACGAATTCCCCTGGCTCCAGGTTATGACACTTCCCTTCCGCTGGCTTGACTTGGGCTTCCTTTACCTGTGAATGAAAGCTGGAAATACATTTGGTTAGTGCAATACAATAATTCAACATATTTTCCTCCATTTTGTGGATGTCCATCTGTTTTGCAGTAAATGGTGCTGTAAAAGGTAGTCGTTGGGGACATCCCATAACTATCTCATGTGGTGACAGGCCTGTTGTTCTGTTGGTTGCAGATCGCATTACCATCAAAGCTAAGGGCAGCAGTTCTGTCCATTTCAGTCCAGTGTCATTGCATAGTTTTGCCAGCTTATTTTTAAGCATTCAATTATATCTTTCAACAAGTCCAGCTGATTGTGGATGATAACTGCAATGAAAACGTTGATTAATCTGTAAAGCTTTACACATTTCTCTTATGACAGTTCCCGTGAAATGTGACCCGTTATCACTGGAAAGCTTAGCAGGGATTCCGAAGCGCGGTACAATTTCTTTTAACAAACATTTAGCAACAGTAGTGGCATCGGCCTTTTTACATGGAAAGGCTTCAATCCATCTAGAGAACACATCTACAATAACTAATACATACTTGAATCCCATACACATAGGTAATTCAATAAAATCCATTTGTAAATGTACAAAAGGCCCGACTGGATTTGGGTGGGAGGCAGATTCTACTTTTTCCGTCTTACCCGGATTCATTGTCTGACAGGTAACACAATTTTCACAGATTTGTTTTGCAATTGCCGAAATACCTGGTGCATACCAAGTTGCCAAAATATAATCTGCCAATCCCCCTTTGCCTGCATGTGTGAATGTATGAACACATCGGGCAATCCATGGAAGTAAGGATCTAGGGGTCACCACGCGGCCGTCATGGTGAACCCATATTCCTTCTGGATTTTTATAACATTGATCCTTCGTCCAGGTCACCACCTCCTCCGTACTGGCCTGTGTCTGAAAGGTCAGCACGTCATTAATAGTGGGTGGCGGGTCTGAGCAATTATTTTTCCTTAGTGGGAACAATGACACCTGCATCCCCCCTTTTGACAGAGCTGCTGACTTAGCTGCATTATCAGCTCTGGCATTCCCAAGTGCCACCTCATTCGACTGGCCTGTATGTGCCTGGCATTTGATAATGGCAAGTTTTAAGGGGCATTGAATGGCTCGCAGGAGATTTTCCACTTGTTCTGCATTTTTGATAGGGGTTCCTGAAGAAGTCAGGTACCCGCGAATCTTCCAAATTTGTCCATAGTCATGTGATACCCCAAAAGCATACCTGGAGTCAGTGTAGATATTAACTGTGTCCTTCAGCCAGAATACAGGCTCGAGTTAACGCAAACAATTCGGCTTGTTGGGCTGAAAAGGAGTCTGGAAGAGAGGCTGTTTCGACAACATTAAACTGAGTTACAATTGCATAAGCTGCTCTAGGTTGGCCCCTATCATTTCGTAGGGCTGATCCGTCAACATAGTACATTAGATCAGGGTTACACATTGGTACATCTGTTAGATTGATACGTGGTTTAGTCACTAATTCGGTTACCATTTCACATGAATGGGGTTCGCCGTCTTCCGTGGGGAGTAGAGTGGCTGGATTTAAGGTAGTACATCTTTTGATGACAAGGTTCGGATTTGATAACAGTTCGACCTCGTATTTAGTGGTTCTTGCGGAGGTTAGGTGTTGGGTGGCACATTTAGTAAGTAAAATCTCGACAGAGTGTGGGATATACAAAATTGTCTGAGCCTGTTGCATAGCATAATAAGCTGCTGCCAACGAAGGAAGACATCCTGGTAGTCTGCGTCCCACTGGGTCTACTGAAATATGCTTCCGGTCGCTGCCTGTCCCCATGTAACTGAGTCAAAACAGATTGTGCAAAACCCGACTTGTGATGCACAAATAAGTTGAATAGCTTAGTGTAATCTGGTAATCCCAAGGCTGGTGCTGAAGTGAGGGACTGCTTAAGATTCTGGAAAGCATTCCGGAATACTTCATTCCACATCCTTTAAGCATTGTGAGAATATTTGTGTGGGCTTCTGAACTGGACAAATCTGTGTGTTACACGGACTTCTCATTTATGCTTATGGTGATTCACAGATCACAGAATGTAAAGTACTTGTTTTCTAATCTTATTAAAAGGCCTCCAAACCCAAGATTTTTCCAATACACTCAAAATGTTGATCAAGGAGATCACCTGAAATATCTCAAAATCCCAATTCAATTATTGTACTGCCACTCTTTATCCAAAAAAAATCCTCCTACTGAGTTAGAAGCTTTTGTACCAAAATTTTACACCAAGGACAATGAGAGTGTACTCCCCCAGCCTGCACCTCGAGAGACCCACAAAGGCTTTTTTAAAAAAAAAGGCATTACAACTTTTAACCACCGGGACCATGTCTCAACAAACCTATCCTTTGTGCATTTCCTAGCTCCGTAACCTCTCATCCGAATAAATCCACACCTGCGCTTCTAACTTAAAATGTCTTAAACTTCCCACATACAGGACAACACTATGAAGGGTTAAAAAACTTCACTTTGTTTGAAAAAGTGGGTGGAGCTAAAACAAACAGGCAGCTCCACAACTTTTCCAAACAGGTTTCCAGACACAAGGAAAAAAGACAGAAGCACTCTCATTCAAAGACAAGACATTCACGCACTCTCATTCAAAGACAAGACATTCACAAGTCTCTCTCCATTCAATAAAGCTTTTTCTTTTACTAGCTTCATTTTTTTTCCATAAGTCACTATCAGGTTCTCTTTTTTTTTTCATTTGATTTACTTCCTCTGTTAATTTTACATGGGCTTGAAGAATCGGAACCCAGGCCTTTTCTATTACTTTCCTTTTTTTTTTTTACCTGGATCTCTGTTTATAAGATATTCCTCTAGACACGTTGTTCTCTCTAAATTAAATGAACCATCGGGTGGAAATGGCCTGTTTTCACCCTTAGTCCACTTTACTGGTTTTTGTTTCTTTGGTCAATTGAAGACTGACCACAATTCTGGAGCATGACATAGGCTGGTGTGCCTTTTGTGGTGTTTTAACTTGCTCCGGCACCTATTCTGGATGATTTAAGATTTTCCACAGTTTCTGATCTCACAATCCTTTCGGCCAACCGAGTTCTCTACGCCCACTTCTCCTGGCCGTTACGTGGCCTGAAAAGGCTCTTAATTCGGGCTCAGTCTGGGTGTGTGAGATATGTTGGCACGAACCAACCGTAGTTGATCAATCAGTTACTGTTTCTTTTCTTAATCAATCCTTGTGTTTTTTTTTTCCCGAATCACAATTTTTCCTAGTGACTCTTCCCGTTTCTCTAATGGCAATGACTCACAAAGGTATTGCACACAACAGTAATACAAGGACAACAAACAATATTCCCGTGAGTACACAAATCATAACCTCTAAACAAATTCTCAGTCTGCGTTGTACGCCACTACAGACCGAGTCCTTAACTTATCCTAATAACAGCTGATAAAACTTAAGGTTCCGTACCCAAACTCTTTGATCGATTGCGCTCTTTTTTTTAATAGTCTTATCACATAAGAATCCCTTCCGAATTAAAAACAATAAAAATCTTATCACATAAGAACCTTCGATCGATTAGCGCTTTTTTTTTAATAGTCTTATCACATAAGAACCCCTTCCGAATTAAAAACAATAAAAATCTTATCACATAAGAACCTGGAACCCTTTTCGATCGACTAGCGCTCCCTTACCTACTGAAACCTTCCCCGGGCTGTCTCGAGATTTTTTACAGAACCTGTTCTCTTCTGCTGGCGAGCTGAGAAAGAAATGGTTATAAAAAAAATACCTTCAACTTTTAAATGCCGAGTCTTGTAGATGCAGTACCTCCGCTGTGGACAACAGATTACATCTGCGATTCAACAGTGAAGAAACCTCTTGTGAGCAAAGGCTCACCTTGTTTGGCCACTGAAGCCTTTCACTGGAGAGGCACTATGCCTGTATCCGTTTTACTCACAGGACAGAGAGTATGCATCTCGGTGGAACCTCCAATAACTGTCGAAATCTCGACCTCAGAAAAGAATGACTCCGACACTTACAGCTCCGATGGAAGTTTCTCTTTTAATTTACTTGCTCGCAAGGGGTAGGTTTCACTCAGTCAAGGGCTAAATGAACACCTCCACAATGGTACAGCTTCACAAGATATTTATACAGTAAAACCCAAGTTCTGGCCTCTCCCTGTGTATTGCTCTGTCTCACAGTCAGTGAATACAGATAAAGAGTTAATGGTGTCAAGATATTTCCTTTTGTCAGGGTTATCAGAAAGCCAAACGGCCATTACTCCATGAGTCATAGGTAATGGGCTATCACCTGTCTTGTATTGTGTCAGGATTATCCAATTTCCTGGTCAGTTTACCTGTTTGCTTCAAATGGATGAGGTAAAGGAAAGAGAGATAATGGCTAGAAGATAAGGGTGGGGTGACATGGAACTCCTGTAGTGTAGACAATAGGAGAGCACCATGGGGGGGGTTACTTGTCTCAGCATGACTTGTCTCCTAACTGTCTGATAACCATCAGCCATCTAACAGCAGGTTTGGCTGTTTATACAAGCTGGCTGCTAAAATGCAGAAAGTTCTGGAAGGGCCAGGACTCCATTTTAATCAAAAGGCACACAAATACCGTATGGTATCAGCTTAGATAAAAATACATTTCCCCACCCCCGGTTACACACTGTCTGATCTCACTGGGCCCCCAGGTTACACACTGTCTGATCATACTGGGCCCTCCCCCTCGTATTACACACTGTCTGATCTCACTCGGCCCATCCTCCCCCGGTTACACACGGTCTGATCTCACTGGGCCCACCCCCGGGTTACACACTGTCTGATCTCACTAGGCCCCCAGGTTACACACTGTCTGATCTTACTGGGCACCCGGATTATACACTGTCTGATCTCACTGTGCCCTCGGGTTACACACTGTCTGATCTCACTGCGTATTTCCTCCCCGGGTTACACACTGTGTGATCTCACTTGGCCCCTGGGATACACACTGTCTAAAATCACTGGGCCCCTGGGTTACACACGGTCCGATCTCATTGGGCCCCCGGGTTACACACTGTCTGATCTCACTGGGCCCATCCTCCCCAGGTTACACACTGTCTGATCTCTCTGGTTCCCCGGGTTACACACTGTCTGGTCTCACTGGGCCTCCGGGTGACACTTAGTCTGATCTCACTGGGTCAATCATTCCCAGGTTAAACACTGTCTGATCTCTCTGGTTCCCCGGGTTACACACTGTCCGATCTCACTGGGCCCCCGGGTTATACACTGTCCGATCTCACTGGGTTCTAACCCTCATATTACAAACTGTCTGATCTCACTGACCCATCCTCCCCGGGTTACACACTGTCTGATCTCACTGGGCCCACCTCCGGGTTACACACTGTCTGATCTCACTGGGTTCTAACCCTCATATTACAAACTGTCTGATCTCACTGACCCATCCTCCCCAGGTTACACACTGTCTGATCTTGCTGGGCACCCGGGTTACACACTGTCTGATGTCACTGGGCCCTCAGGTTAAACACTGTCTGATCTCACTGGGCCCCTGGGTTACACACTGTTTGATCTCACTGGGTATTTCCTCCCCGGGTTACACACTTTCTGATCTCACTGGGCCTTCCCCTCGTATTACACACTGTCTGATCTCACTGGGCTACCGGGTTACACACTTTCTGATCTCACTGGGCCCCCGAGTTACAGACTGTCTGCTTTCACTGGCCCCCCCCCAAGTTATACACTGTCTGCTTTCACTGGGCCCCCGGGTTACACACTGCCTGATCTCACTGGGCGCCCGGGTCACAGACTGTCTGATCTCACTGGGCCCCGGTTATACACTGTCTGATCTCACTGAGCCCCGGGTTACACACTGTCTCATCTCACTCGGCCCATCCTCCCCGGGTTACACACTGTCTGATCTCACTGGGCGCCCGGGTTGCACACTGTCTGATCTCACTGGGCCCTCCCCCTCGTATTACACAGTGTCTGATCTCACTGGGCACATCCTCCCCAGGTTACATACAGTCTCATCTCACTGGGCCCCCGGGTTACACACTGTCTGATCTCAATGGGCTCCCGGGGTTACACACTGTCTGATCTCACTGGGCCCATCCTCCCCAGGTAAAACACTGTCTGATTTCACTGGGCCCCCGGGTTACACACTGTCTGAACTCACTGGGCCCCCGGGTTACACACGGTCCGATCTCACTGGGCCCCCGGGTTTCACACTGTCTGGTCTCACTGGGCCTCCGGGTTTCACACTGTCTGATCTCACTGGGCCCCCGGGTTACACAGTCTGGTCTCAATGGGCCCCCGGGGTTACACACTGTCTGATCTCACTGGGCCAATCATTCCCGGGTTACACACTGTCTGATCTCACTGGGCCCCCGGGTTACACACTCTCTGATCTCACTGGGCCACCGGGTTACACATTCTCTGATCTCACTGGGCCCCCGGGTTACACACGGTCTGATCTCACTGGGCCCCCGATAACACACTGTCTGGGCTCACTGGGCACCGGGTTACACACTGTCTGATCTCACTGGGCCTCCGGGTCACACACTGTCTGATCTCCCTGGGCCAATCCTCTCCGGGTTACACACTGTCCGAACTCACTGGCCCATCCACCCTGCGTTACAAACTATGTGATCTCACTGGGCCCCCAGGTTACACATTATCTGATCTTACTGGGCACTCAGGTTACACACTGTCTGATCACACTGGGCACCCGTGTTACACACTGTCTGATCTCACTGGGCCCTCGGGTTACACACTGTCTGATCTTACTGGGCCCATCCACCCTGCGTTACAAACTGTGTGATCTCACTGGGCCCCCAGGTTACACACTGTCTGATCTTACTGGGCACTCGGGTGACACACTGTCTGATCTCACTGGGCACCCGTGTTACACACTGTCTGATCTCACTGGGCCCTCGGGTTACACACTGTCTGATCTCACTGGGCCCCTGAGTTCCACACTGTCTGATCTCACTGGGTATTTCCTCCCCAGGTTACACACTGTCTGATCTCACTAGGCCTCCGGGTTACACACTGTCTGATGTCACTGGGCCCTCCCCCTTGTATTACACACTGTCTGATCTCACTGGGCCAATCCTCCCCGGATTACACACTGTCTGATCTCACTGGGCCCCGGGTTACACACTGGCTGATCTCACTGGCCCCCGGGTGACACACTGTCCGATCTCACTGGGTCCCCGGGTTAAACACTGTCTGATCTCACTGGGCCCCCGGGTTACACACTGTCTGATCTCACTGGGCACCCGGGTGACACACTGTCTGACCTCACTGGGCCCATCCTCCCCTCGTTACACACGGTCTGAACTCATTAGGCCCCCGGTTACACACTGTCTGATCTCACTCGGCCCCCAGGTTACACACTGTCTGATCTCACTGGGCCCTCCCCCTCGTATTACACACTGTCTGATCTCACTGTGCCAATCCTCCCCGGATTACACACTGTCTGATCTCACTGGGCCCCTGGGTTACACACTGTCTGAAGTCACTGGGCCTCCGGGTTACACACGGTCTGATCTCACCTGGCCCCCAGGTTACACACTTTGTGAGCTCACTGGGCCCCCGAGTTACAGACTGTCTGCTTTCAAGGGCCCCCCCCCCCCCAGTTATACACTGTCTGCTTTCACTGGGCCCCCGGGTTACACACTGTCTGATCTCACTGGGCCCCGGGTTACACACTGGCTGATCTCACTGGCCCCCGGGTGACACACTGTCCGATCTCACTGGGTCCCCGAGTTAAACACTGTCTGATCTCACTGGGCCCCCGGGTTACACACTGTCTGATCTCACTGGGCACCCGGGTGACACACTGTCTGACCTCACTGGGCCCATCCTCCCCTCGTTACACACGGTCTGAACTCATTAGGCCCCCGGTTACACACTGTCTGATCTCACTCGGCCCCCAGGTTACACACTGTCTGATCTCACTGGGCCCTCCCCCTCGTATTACACACTGTCTGATCTCACTCGGCCCATCCTCCCCGGGTTACACACTGTCTGATCTCACTGACCCATCCTCCCCGGGTTACACACTGTCTGATCTCACTGACCCATCCTCCCCGGGTTACACACTGTCTGATCTCACTGGGCCCACCCCCGGGTTACACACTGTCTGATCTTACTGGGCACCCGGATTACACACTGTCTGATCTCACTGGATATTTCCTCCCCGGGTTACACACTGCCTGATCTCACTTGGCCCCTGGGTTACACACTGTCTGAAATCACTGGGCCCCTGGGTTACACACTGCCTGATCTCACTTGGCCCCTGGGTTACACACTGCCTGATCTCACTTGGCCCCTGGGTTACACACTGTCTGAAATCACTGGGCCAATCCTCCCCGGATTACACACTGTCTGATCTCACTGGGCCCCTGGGTTACACACTGTCTGAAGTCACTGGGCCTCCGGGTTACACACGGTCTGATCTCACCTGGCCCCCAGGTTACACACTTTGTGAGCTCACTGGGCCCCCGAGTTACAGACTGTCTGCTTTCAAGGGCCCCCCCCCAGTTATACACTGTCTGCTTTCACTGGGCCCCCGGGTTACACACTGTCTGATCTCACTGGGCCCCGGGTTACACACTGGCTGATCTCACTGGCCCCCGGGTGACACACTGTCCGATCTCACTGGGTCCCCGGGTTAAACACTGTCTGATCTCACTGGGCCCCCGGGTTACACACTGTCTGATCTCACTGGGCACCCGGGTGACACACTGTCTGACCTCACTGGGCCCATCCTCCCCTCGTTACACACGGTCTGAACTCATTAGGCCCCCGGTTACACACTGTCTGATCTCACTCGGCCCCCAGGTTACACACTGTCTGATCTCACTGGGCCCTCCCCCTTGTATTACACACTGTCTGATCTCACTCGGCCCATCCTCCCCGGGTTACACACTGTCTGATCTCACTGACCCATCCTCCCCGGGTTACACACTGCCTGATCTCACTTGGCCCCTGGGTTACACACTGTCTGAAATCACTGGGCCCCTGGGTTACACACTGTGTGATCTCACTTGGCCCCTGGGTTACACACTGTCTGAAATCACTGGGCCCCTGGGTTACACACGGTCCGATCTCATTGGGCCCCCGGGTTACACACTGTCTGATCTCACTGGGCCCATCCTCCCCAGGTTACACACTGTCTGATCTCTCTGGTTCCCCGGGTTACACACTGTCTGGTCTCACTGGGCCTCCGGGTGACACTTAGTCTGATCTCACTGGGTCAATCATTCCCAGGTTAAACACTGTCTGATCTCACTGGGCACCCAGGTTACACACTGTCCGATCTCACTGGGCCTCCGGGTTATACACTGTCTGATCTCACTGGGCCCCTGTGTTACACACTGTCCGCTCTCACTGGGTATTTCCTCCCCCAGTTACACACTGTCTGATCTCACTGGGCCCACCTCCGGGTTACACACTGTCTGATCTCACTGGGCCCACCTCCGGGTTACACACTGTCTGATCTCACTGGGCACCCGTGTTACACACTGTCTGATCTCACTGGGCCCTCAGGTTAACCACTGTCTGATCTCACTAGGCCCCCGGGTTACACACTGTCTGATCTCACTGGGCTACCGGGTTACAGACTGTCTGATCTCAATGGGGCCCCGGGGTTACACACTGTCTGAACTCACTGGGCCCCCTGGTTACACACTGTCTGAACTCACTGGGCCCCCTGGTTACACACTGTCTGAACTCACTGGGACCCCGGGTTACACACGGTCTGATCTCACTGAGTCCCCCGGTTACACACAGTCTGATCTCACTGCGTCACCCGGTTACACACAGTCTGATCTCACTGTATCCATTCTCCCCGGGTTACACACCGTCTGATCTCACTGGGCTACAGGGTTACACACTGTCTGATCTCACTGGGCCCATCCTCCCCGGGTTACAAATTGCCTGATCTCACTGGGTCCCCAGGTTACACACTGTCTGATCTCAGTGGGACCCCGGGTTACTCACTGTCTGATCCCACTCGGCTCCCGGGTTACACAGTGTCTGATCCCACTGGGCTCCCGGGTTACAGCTGTCTGATCTCACTCGGCCCATCCTCTCCGGGTTACATAGTGTCTGATCTCACTGGGCACATTTTCCCCAGGTTACATACTGTCTGATCTCACTGGGCCCCCGGTTTACACACTGGCTGACCTCACTAGGCACCCGGGTTACACACGGTCTGATCTCACTGGGCCCCGCGTTACACACTGTCTGATCTCACTCGGCCCATCCTCCCCAGGTTACACAGTGTCTGATCTCACTGGGCACATCCTCCCCAGGTTACATATTGTCTGATCTCACCGGGCCCCCGGTTTACACACTGACTGACCTCACTGGGCACCCGGGTTACACACGGTCTGATCTCACCGGGCCCCCGGTTTACACACTGTCTGATGTCACTGGGCCGCCGGGTTACACACGGTCTGATCTCACTGGGCCCCCAGGTTACACACGGTCTGATCACACTGGGTACCCAGGTTACGCACGGTCTAATCTCACTGGGCCCATCCTTCACAGGTTACATACTTTAGGATCACACTGGGCCCCCGGGTTACACTCTGTCTGATCTGTCTGGGATCTCGGGTTACACACTGTCTGATCTCACTGGGCCTCCGGGTTACATACTGTATGATCTCACTGGGCCTCCGGGTTACACAATGTCTTATCTCACTGGGCCTCCGTGTTACATACTGTCTGATCTCTAAGGTCCCCCGGGTTATTCACTTTCTGATCTCACTGGGCCCACCTCCCCGGGGTACACACTGTCCGATCTCACTGGGCCCCCGGGTTACACACAGTTGATCTCACTGGGCCCCCGGGTTTCATATTGTCTAATCTCACTGGGCTCCCGGGTGACACACTGTCTGATCCCACTCGGCTCCCTGTTGCACACCGTCAGATCTCACTGGGCTCCCGGGTAACACATTGTCTGATCTCACTGGGCCACCGGTTTACACGCTGTCTGATCTCACTGGGCCCATCTTCCCCGGGTTACACACTGTCTGATCTCACTGGGCCCCCGAGTTACACACTGTCGGCTCTCACTGGGCTCCCGGGTTACACACTGTCATCTCTCACTGGGCCCCTGGGATACACACTGTCCGATCTCACTGGGCCCCCGGGTTATACACTATCTGATCTCACTTGGTCCCCGGGTTACATGCTGTCTGATCTCACTGGGTCCCCGGGTTACATACTGTCTGATCTCACTGGGTCCCGGGGAGCACACGGTCCGATCTCACTGGGCCCCCGGGTTACACACTGTCTTATCTCACTGGGCCCCCGGGTTACACAGTGTCTGATCTCAATGGGGCCCCGGGGTTACACACTGTCTGATCTCAATGGGGCCCCGGGGTTACACACTGTCTGAACTCACTGGACCCCCTGGTTACACACTGTCTGAACTCACTGGGCCCCCGGGTTACACACAGTCTGATCTCACTGGCTCCATTCTCCCCGGGTTACACATCGTCTGATCTCACTGGGCTACAGGGTTACACACTGTCTGATCTCACTGGGCCCATACTCCCCGGGTTACAAACTGCCTGATCTCACTGGGTCCCCAGGTTACACACTGTCTGATCTCAATGAGCCAATCATTCCCGGGTAACACACTGTCTGAACTCACTGGACCTCCTGGTTACACACTATCTGAACTCACTGGGCCCCCGGGTTACACACGGTCTGATCTCACTGGGTCCCCCGGTTACACACAGTCTGATCTCACTGGGTCCCCCGGTTACACACAGTCTGATCTCACTGGGTCCATTCTCCCCGGGTTACACACCGTCTGATCTCACTGGGCTACAGGGTTACACACTGTCTGATCTCACTGGGCCCATCCTCCCCGGGTTACAAACTGCCTGATCTCACTGGGTCCCCAGGTTACACACTGTCTGATCTCAGTGGGCCCCGGGGTTATATACAGTCTGATCTCACTGGGCCCCCGGATTACACACTGATCTCACTGGGCCCGCGGGTTACACACTGTCTGATCTCAGTGGGACCCCGGGTTACTCACTGTCTGATCCCACTCGGCTCCCGGGTTACACAGTGTCTGATCCCACTGGGCTCCCGGGTTACAGCTGTCTGATCTCACTCGGCCCATCCTCTCCGGGTTACATAGTGTCTGATCTCACTGGGCACATTTTCCCCAGGTTACATACTGTCTGATCTCACTGGGCCCCCGGTTTACACACTGGCTGACCTCACTAGGCACCCGGGTTACACACGGTCTGATCTCACTGGGCCCCGCGTTACACACTGTCTGATCTCACTCGGCCCATCCTCCCCAGGTTACACAGTGTCTGATCTCACTGGGCACATCCTCCCCAGGTTACATATTGTCTGATCTCACCGGGCCCCCGGTTTACACACTGACTGACCTCACTGGGCACCCGGGTTACACACGGTCTGATCTCACCGGGCCCCCGGTTTACACACTGTCTGATGTCACTGGGCCGCCGGGTTACACACGGTCTGATCTCACTGGGCCCCCAGGTTACACACGGTCTGATCTCACTGGGTACCCAGGTTACGCACGGTCTAATCTCACTGGGCCCATCCTTCACAGGTTACATACTTTAGGATCACACTGGGCCCCCGGGTTACACTCTGTCTGATCTGTCTGGGATCTCGGGTTACACACTGTCTGATCTCACTGGGCCTCCGGGTTACATACTGTATGATCTCACTGGGCCTCCGGGTTACACAATGTCTTATCTCACTGGGCCTCCGTGTTACATACTGTCTGATCTCTAAGGTCCCCCGGGTTATTCACTTTCTGATCTCACTGGGCCCACCTCCCCGGGGTACACACTGTCCGATCTCACTGGGCCCCCGGGTTACACACAGTTGATCTCACTGGGCCCCCGGGTTTCATATTGTCTAATCTCACTGGGCTCCCGGGTGACACACTGTCTGATCCCACTCGGCTCCCTGTTACACACTGTCTGATCTCACTGGGTCCCCGGGTAACACACTGTCCGATCTCACTGGGCCTCCGCGTTACACACTGTCCGATCTCACTGGGCCCCCGGGTTGCACACCGTCAGATCTCACTGGGCTCCCGGGTAACACATTGTCTGATCTCACTGGGCCACCGGTTTACACGCTGTCTGATCTCACTGGGCCCATCTTCCCCGGGTTACACACTGTCTGATCTCACTGGGCCCCCGAGTTACACACTGTCGGCTCTCACTGGGCTCCCGGGTTACACACTGTCTGCTCTCACTGGGCCCCTGGGATACACACTGTCCGATCTCACTGGGCCCCCGGGTTATACGCTATCTGATCTCACTTGGTCCCCGGGTTACATGCTGTCTGATCTCACTGGGTCCCCGGGTTACATACTGTCTGATCTCACTGGGTCCCGGGGAGCACACGGTCCGATCTCACTGGGCCCCCGGGTTACACACTGTCTGATCTCACTGGGCCCCCGGGTTACACAGTGTCTGATCTCAATGGGGCCCCGGGGTTACACACTGTCTGATCTCAATGGGGCCCCGGGGTTACACACTGTCTGAACTCACTGGACCCCCTGGTTACACACTGTCTGAACTCACTGGGCCCCCGGGTTACACACGGTCTGATCTCACTGAGTCCCCTGGTTACACACAGTCTGATCTCACTGGGTCCCCCGGTTACACACAGTCTGATCTCACTGGGTCCATTCTCCCCGGGTTACACATCGTCTGATCTCACTGGGCTACAGGGTTACACACTGTCTGATCTCACTGGTCCCATCCTCCCCGGGTTACAAACTGCCTGATCTCACTGGGTCCCCAGGTTACACACTGTCTGATCTCAATGGGCCAATCATTCCCGGGTAACACACTGTCTGAACTCACTGGACCTCCTGGTTACACACTATCTGAACTCACTGGGCCCCCGGGTTACACACGGTCTGATCTCACTGGGTCCCCCGGTTACACACAGTCTGATCTCACTGGGTCCCCCGGTTACACACAGTCTGATCTCCCTGGGTCCATTCTCCCCGGGTTACACACCGTCTGATCTCACTGGGCTACAGGGTTACACACTGTCTGATCTCACTGGGCCCATCCTCCCCGGGTTACAAACTGCCTGATCTCACTGGGTCCCCAGGTTACACTGTCTGATCTCAGTGGGCCCCGGGGTTATATACAGTCTGATCTCACTGGGCCCCCGGATTACACACTGATCTCACTGTGCCCGCGGGTTACACACTGTCTGATCTCAATGGGACCCCGGGTTAAACACTGTCTGATTCCACTCGGCTCCCGGGTTACACTGTGACTGATCCCACTGGTCTCCCGGGTTACAGCTGTCTGATCTCACTCGGCCCATCCTCCCCGGGTTACACACTGTCTGATCTCACTGGGCACATTTTCCCCAGGTTACATACTGTCTGATCTCACTGGGCCCCCGGTTTACACACTGGCTGACCTCACTGGGCACCTGGGTTACACACTGTCTGATCTCACTGGGCCCCCGGGTTACACACGGTGTGATCTCACTGGGCCCCGGGTTACACACTGTCTGATCTCACTTGGCCCATCCTCCCCGGATTACACATGGTCTGATCTCACTGGGCCCCCAGGTTACACACGGTCTGATCTCACTGGGTACCCGGGTTACGCACGGTCTAATCTCACTGGGCCCATCCTTCCCAGGTTACATACTTTCGGATCACACTGGGCCCCCGGGTTACACACTGTCTGATCTATCTGGGATCTCGGGTTACACACTGTCTGATCTCACTGGACCCCCGGGTTATACACTGTCTGATCTCATTGGGCCTCCGGGTTACATACTGTATGATGTCACGGGCCTCCGGGTTACACACTGTCTGATCTCACTGTGTCCCGGGTAACACACGGTCCGATCTCACTGGGGCCCCGGTTTACACACTGTCCGATCTTAATGGACCCCGGGTTTACACACTGTCTGATCTCACTGGGCCCCCGGGTTACACACTGTCTGCTCTCACTGGGCCCCCGGGTTACACAGTGTCTGATCTTACTGGGACCCCGGGTTACACACTGTTTGATCCCACTCGGCTCCCGGGTTACACAGTGTCTGATCCCACTGGGCTCCCGGGTTACACACTGTCTGATCTCACTGGGCCCCGGGTTACACACTGTCTGATCTCACTAGGCCCATCTTCCCTGGGTTACACAGTGTCTGATCTCAATGGCACATTTTACCCAGGTTGCATACTGTCTTATCTCACTGGGCCCCCGGTTTACACACTGGCTGACCTCACTGGGCACCCGGGTTACACACTGACTGATCTCACTCGGTCCCCGGGTGACACACTGTCTGATCTCACTGGGCCCCCGGGTTATACACGGCCTGATCTCACTGGGCCCCCGGGTTACACATGGTCTGATCTCACTGGGTACCTGGGTTACGCACGGTCTGATCTCACTGGGCCCATCCTTCCCAGGTTACATACTTTCGGATCACACTGGGCCCCCGGGTTACACACTGTCTGATCTGTCTGGGATCTCGGGTTACACACTGTCTGATCTCACTGGGCCCCAGGGTTATACACTGCCTGATCTCACTGGGCCTCCGGGTTACATACTGTCTGATCTCACTGGGCCTCCAAGTTACACACTGTCTGATCTCACTGGGCCTCCGGGTTACACACTGTCTGATCTCACTGGGCCCCCGGGTTACACACTGTCTGATCTCACTGGCCCATCCTACCCGGGTTACACACTGTCTGCTCGAACTGGGCCCCCGGTTACACACTGTCTGATCTCACTGGGCCCCCGGGTTACACACTGACTGATCTCACTGGGCCCCATGTTACACACTGTCTGATCTCACTGGGCCCATCCACCCTGCGTTACAAACTGTCTGATCTCACTGTGCCCCGGGGTTACACACTGTCTGATCTTACTGGATCCATCCACCCTGCGTTTCAAACTGTCGGATCTCACTGGGCCCCGGGGTTACATACTGTCTGATCTCACTGGGCCCCCGGGTTGCACACTGTCTGATCTCACTGGCCCATTCTCCCTGGGTTACACACTGCCTGATCTCACTGGGCCCCCGGGTTACACACAGTCTGATCTTACTGGCCCATCCTCCCCGGGTTACACACTGTCTGCTCTAACTGGGCCCCCGGTTGCACACAGTCTCATCTCACTGGGCTACAGGGTTACACACTGTCTGATCTCACTGGACCCATCCTCCAGGGTGACAAATTGCCTGATCTCACTGGGTCCCCAGGTTACACACTGTCTGATCTCAGTGGGCCCCGGGGTTATATACAGTCTGATCTCACTGGGCCCCCGGATTACACACTGATCTCACTGGGCCCGCGGGTTACACACTGTCTGATCTCACTGGGACCCCGGGTTAAACACTGTCTGATCCCACTCGGCTCCCGGGTTACACAGTGACTGATCCCACTGGTCTCCCGGGTTACAGCTGTCTGATCTCACTCGGCCCATCCTCCCCGGGTTACACACTGTCTGATCTCACTGGGCACATTTTCCCCAGGTTACATACTGTCTGATCTCACTGGGCCCCCGGTTTACACACTGGCTGACCTCACTAGGCACCCGGGTTACACACTGTCTGATCTCACTGGGCCCTGGGTTACACACAGTCTGATCTCACTGGGCCCCGGGTTACACACTGTCTGATCTCACTAGGCCCATCTTCCCTGCGTTACACAGTGTCTGATCTCAATGGCACATTTTACCCAGGTTGCATACTGTCTTATCTCACTGGGCCCCCGGTTTACACACTGGCTGACCTCACTGGGCACCCGGGTTACACACTGTCTGATCTCACTCGGTCCCCGGGTGACACACTGTCTGATCTCACTGGGCCCCCGGGTTACACACGGCCTGATCTCACTGGGCCCCCGGGTTACACATGGTCTGATCTCACTGGGTACCTGGGTTACGCACGGTCTGATCTCACTGGGCCCATCCTTCCCAGGTTACATACTTTCGGATCACACTGGGCCCCCGGGTTACACACTGTCTGATCTGTCTGGGATCTCGGGTTACACACTGTCTGATCTCACTGGGCCCCAGGGTTATACACTGTCTGATCTCACTGGGCCTCTGGGTTACATACTGTCTGATCTCACTGGGCCCCAGGGTTATACACTGTCTGATCTCACTGGGCCTCCGGGTTACATACTGTCTGATCTCACTGGGCCCCCGGGTTACACACTGTCTGATCTCACTGGCCCATCCTACCCGGGTTACACACTGTCTGCTCGAACTGGGCCCCCGGTTACACACTGTCTGATCTCACTGGGCCCCCGGGTTACACACTGACTGATCTCACTGAGCCCCATGTTACACACTGTCTGATCTCACTGGGCCCATCCACCCTGCGTTACAAACTGTCTGCTCTCACTGTGCCCCGGGGTTACACACTGTCTGATCTTACTGGATCCATCCACCCTGCGTTTCAAACTGTCGGATCTCACTGGGCCCCGTGGTTACATACTGTCTGATCTCACTGGGCCCCCGGGTTGCACACTGTCTGATCTCACTGGCCCATTCTCCCCGGGTTACACACTGCCTGATCTCATTGGCCAATCCTCCCTGGGTTACACACTGCCTGATCTCACTGGGCCCCCGGGTTACACACAGTCTGATCTTACTGGCCCATCCTCCCCGGGTTACACACTGTCTGCTCTAACTGGGCCCCCGGTTGCACACAGTCTCATCTCACTGGGCTACAGGGTTACACACTGTCTGATCTCACTGGGCCCATCCTCCAGGGTGACAAATTGCCTGATCTCACTGGGTCCCCAGGTTACACACTGTCTGATCTCAGTGGGCCCCGGGGTTATATACAGTCTGATCTCACTGGGCTCCCAGGTTACACACTGTCTGATCTCAGTGGGCCCCCGGATTACACACTGTCTGATCTCACTGGGCTCCCGGGTTACAGCTGTCTGATCTCACTGGGCCCCGGGTTACACACTGTCTGATCTCACTGGGCCCCCGTGTTACACACTAGCTGATCTCACTGGGTCCCCAGGTTACACACGGTCTGATCTCACTGGTTCCCCCGGTTACACACTGTCTGATCTCACTGGGCTACAGGGTTACACACTGTCTGATCTCACTAGGCCCATCCTCCCCGGGTTACAAACTGCCTGATCTCACTGGGTCCCCAGGTTACACACTGTCTGATCTCAGTGGGCCCCGGGGTTATATACAGTCTGATCTCACTGGGATCCCTGGGTTACACACTGTCTGATCTCACTTGGCCCCCGGGTTACACACTGTCTGATCTCACTGGGCACCTGGGTTACAGACTGTATGCTTTCACTGGGCCCCCACAGTTACACACTGTCTGCTTTCACTGGACCCCCGGGTTACACACTGTCTGATCTCACTGGGTGCCCGGGTTACACACTGTCTGATCTCACTGTGCCCTCCCCATCGTATTACACACTGTCTGATCTCACTGGGCCCATACTCCCCTGGTCACACACTGTCTGATCTCACTGGGCCCTCGGGTTACACACTCTCTGATCTAACTGGGCCCCCAGGTTTCACCCTGTCTCATCTCACTGGGCTCCAGGTTACACACTGCCTGATCTCACTGGGCCCACGTGTTTCACACTGTCTGATCTCACTGGGCCCATTCTCCCTGGGTTACACACTGTCTGCTCCCTATGGACCCCCGGGTTACACACTGTCTGATCTCACTCGCCCCCAGGCTTACACACTAGCTGATCTTACTGGGCCCCCGGGTTACACGCTGTCTGATCTCACTGGGCCCCCGGGTTATACACGGTCTGATCTCACTGGGTCCCCCGGTTACACAGAGTCTGATCTCACTGGTTCCCCCGGTTAAACACAGTCTGATCTCACTGGGTCCCCCGGTTACACACCGTCTGATCTCACTGGGCTACAGGGTTACACACTGTCTGATCTCACTAGGCCCATCCTCCCCGGGTTACAAACTGCCTGATCTCACTGGTCCGCCGGGATACACACTGTCTGCACTCACGGGGCCACCGGGTTACACACTGTCTGATCTCACTGGGCCCCCGGATTGCAAACTGTATGATCTCACTGGGCCCCCGGGTTACACACTGTCTGATCCCACTAGGCCCCCGGGTTACACACTGTCTGATCCCACTAGTCCCCCGGGTTACACACGGTCCGAACTCACTGGGCCCCCGGGTTACACACAGTCTGATCTCACTGGTTCCCCCGGTTAAACACAGTCTGATCTCACTGGGTCCCCCGGTTACACACCGTCTGATCTCACTGGGTCCATTGTCCCCAGGTTACACACCGTCAGATCTCACTGGGCTACAGGGTTACACACTGTCTGATCTCACTAGGCCCATCCTCGCCGGGTTACACACTGTCTGATCTCACGGGGCCACCGGGTTACACACTGTCTGATTTCAGTGGGACCATCCTCCCCGTGTTCCACACTGTCTGATCCACGAGGCACCCGGGTTACACAAGGTCAGATCTCACTGGGCCCCCGGGTTACACACTGTCTGGTCTCACTGGGCCTCTGGGTTTCACACTGTCTGATCTTACTGGGCCCCCGGGTTACACAGTTTGGTCTCAATGGGCCCCCGGGGTTACACACTGTCTGATCTCACTGGGCCAATCATTTCCGGATTAAACACTTTCTGATCTCACTGGGCCCCCAGGTTACACACTGTCCGATCTCACTGCGTCCCCGCGTTACACACTGTCTGATCTCACTGGGCCCATACTCCCCAGTTTACACACTGTCTGATCTCTCTGGGCCCTGGGTTACACAGCGTCTGAACTCACTTGTCCCCCGTGCTACACACTGTCCGATCTCACTGGGCCCCCGGGTTACACACTGACTGATCTCACTGGGCCCATCCTCCCAGGGTTACACACTGTCTGATCTCACTAGGCCCATCCTCCTCGGGTTACACACTGTCTGATCTCACTGGGCGCCCGGGTTACACGCCGCCTGATCTCACTGGGCCCTCCCCCTCGTATTACACAGTGTCTGATCTCACTGGGCACATCCTCCCCAGGTTATATACTGTCTGATCTCACTGGGCACCCGGGTAACACACTGTCTGATCTCACTGGGTCCCCGGGTGACACACTGTCACATCTCACTGGGCCCCCGGGTTACACACTGTCCGATCTCACTGGGCCCATCCTCCCCGGGTAAAACACTGTCTGATCTCACTTGGCCCCCGGGTTGCACACTGTCTGAACTCACTGGGCCCCCGGGTTAAACACGGTCCCATCGCACTAGGCCCCCGGGTCACACACTGTCCGATCTCACTGGGCCTCCGGCTTTCACACTGTCTGATCTCACTGGGCCCCCGGGTTACACAGTCTGGTCTGAATGGGCCCCCGGGGCTCCACACTGTCTGATCTCACTGGTCCAATCATTCCCGGGTTACACACTGTCTGATCTCACTGGGCCCCCAGGTTACACACTATCCGATCTCACTGGGCCCCCGAGTTACACACTGTCTGATCTCACTGGGCTACAGGGTTACACACTGTCTTATCTCACTAGGCCCATCCTCCCCGGGTTACAAACTGCCTGATCTCACTGGGTCCCCAGGTTACACACTGTCTGATCTCAGTGGGCCCCGGGGTTATATACAGTCTGATCTCACTGGGATCCCTGGGTTACACACTGTCTGATCTCACTTGGCCCCCGGGTTACACACTGTCTGATCTCACTGGGCACCTGGGTTACAGACTGTATGCTTTCACTGGGCCCCCACAGTTACACACTGTCTGCTTTCACTGGGCCCCCGGGTTACACACTGTCTGATCTCACTGTGTCTCCGGCTTGCACACTGTCTGATCTCACTGTGCCTTTCCCATCGTATTACACACTGTCTGATCTCACTGGGCCCATACTCCCCTGGTCACACACTGTCTGATCTCACTGGGCCCTCGGGTTACACACTCTCTGATCTAACTGGGCCCTCAGGTTTCACCCTGTCTCATCTCACTGGGCACCAGGTTACATACTGCCTGATCTCACTGGGCCCACGTGTTTCACACTGTCTGATCTCACTGGTCCCATTCTCCCCGGGTTACACACTGTCTGATCCCTCTGGACCCCCGGGTTACACACTGTCTGATCTCACTCGCCCCCAGGGTTACACACTAGCTGATCTTACTGGGCCCCCGGGTTACACGCTGTCTGATCACAATGAGCCCTCGGGGTGCCACAATGTCTCAACTCACTGGGCCCCGCGGGTCACACACTGTCTGATCTCACTGGGCCCCCGGGTTATACACGGTCTGATCTCACTGGGTCCCCCGGATACACAGAGTCTGATCTCACTGGTTCCCCCGGTTAAACACAGTCTGATCTCACTGGGTCACCCGGATACACACCGTCTGATCTCACTGGGCTACAGGGTTACACACTGTCTGATCTCACTAGGCCCATCCTCCCCAGGTTACAAACTGCCTGATCTCACTGGGTCCCCAGGTTATACACTGTCTGATCTCAGTGGGCCCCAGGGGTTATATACAGTCTGATCTCACTGGGCCGCCGGGTTACACACTGTCTGCACTCACGGGGCCACCGGGTTACACACTGTCTGATCTCACTGGACCTCCGGATTGCACACTGTCTGATCTCACTGGGCCCCCGGGTTACACACTGTCTGATCCCACTAGGCCCCCGGGTTACACACTGTCTGATCCCACTAGGTCCCCGGGTTACACACGGTCCGATCTCACTGGGCCCCCGGGTTACACACAGTCTGATCTCACTGGTTCCCCCGGTTAAACACAGTATGATCTCACTGGGTCCCCCGGTTACACACTGTCTGCTTTCACTGGGCCCCCGGGTTACACACTGTCTGATCTCACTGTGTCTCCGGCTTGCACACTGTCTGATCTCACTGTGCCCTCCCCATCGTATTACACACTGTCTGATCTCACTGGGCCCATACTCCCCTGGTCACACACTGTCTGATCTCACTGGGCCCTCGGGTTACACACTCTCTGATCTAACTGGGCCCTCAGGTTTCACCCTGTCTCATCTCACTGGGCACCAGGTTACATACTGCCTGATCTCACTGGGCCCACGTGTTTCACACTGTCTGATCTCACTGGTCCCATTCTCCCCGGGTTACACACTGTCTGATCCCTCTGGACCCCCGGGTTACACACTGTCTGATCTCACTCGCCCCCAGGGTTACACACTAGCTGATCTTACTGGGCCCCCGGGTTACACGCTGTCTGATCACAATGAGCCCTCGGGGTGCCACAATGTCTCAACTCACTGGGCCCCGCGAGTCACACACTGTCTGATCTCACTGGGCCCCCGGGTTATACACGGTCTGATCTCACTGGGTCCCCCGGATACACAGAGTCTGATCTCACTGGTTCCCCCGGTTAAACACAGTCTGATCTCACTGGGTCACCCGGATACACACCGTCTGATCTCACTGGGCTACAGGGTTACACACTGTCTGATCTCACTAGGCCCATCCTCCCCAGGTTACAAACTGCCTGATCTCACTGGGTCCCCAGGTTATACACTGTCTGATCTCAGTGGGCCCCAGGGGTTATATACAGTCTGATCTCACTGGGCCGCCGGGTTACACACTGTCTGCACTCACGGGGCCACCGGGTTACACACTGTCTGATCTCACTGGACCTCCGGATTGCACACTGTCTGATCTCACTGGGCCCCCGGGTTACACACTGTCTGATCCCACTAGGCCCCCGGGTTACACACTGTCTGATCCCACTAGGTCCCCGGGTTACACACGGTCCGATCTCACTGGGCCCCCGGGTTACACACAGTCTGATCTCACTGGTTCCCCCGGTTAAACACAGTATGATCTCACTGGGTCCCCCGGTTACACACCGTCTGATCTCACTGGGTCCATTGTCCCCAGGTTACACACCGTCAGATCTCACTGGGCTACAGGGTTACACACTGTCTGATCTCACTAGGCCCATCCTCCCCGGGTTACAAACTGCCTGATCTCACTGGGTCCCCAGGTTACACACTGTCTGATCTCAGTGGGCCCCGGGCTTATATACAGTCTGATCTCACTGGGCCGCCGGGTTACACACTGTCTGATCTCACGGGGCCACCGGGTTACACACTGTCTGATTTCACTGGGACCATCCTCCCCGTGTTCCACACTGTCTGATCTCACTGGGCCCCTGGGTTACACACTGTCTGATCTCACTGGGCCCCCGGGTTACACACTGTCTGATCCACGAGGCACCCGGGTTACACAAGGTCCGATCTCACTGGGCCCCCGGGTTACTCACTGTCTGGTCTCACTGGGCCTCTGGGTTTCACACTGTCTGATCTCACTGGGCCCCTGGGTTACACAGTTTGGTCTCAATGGGCCCCCGGGGTTACACACTGTCTGATCTCACTGGGCCAATCATTCCCGGATTAAACACTTTCTGATCTCACTGGGCCCCCAGGTTACACACTGTCCGATCTCACTGCGTCCCCGCGTTACACACTGTCTGATCTCACTGGGCCCATACTCCCCAGTTTACACACTGTCTGATCTCTCTGGGCCCTGGGTTACACAGCGTCTGAACTCACTTGTCCCCCGTGCTACACACTGTCCGATCTCACTGGGCCCCCGGGTTACACACTGACTGATCTCTCTGGGCCCATCCTCCCAGGGTTACACACTGTCTGATCTCACTAGGCCCATCCTCCCCGGGTTACACACTGTCTGATCTCACTGGGCGCCCGGGTTACACACCGCCTGGTCTCACTGGGCCCTCCCCCTCGTATTACACAGTGTCTGATCTCACTGGGCACATCCTCCCCAGGTTATATACTGTCTGATCTCACTGGGCACCCGGGTAACACACTGTCTGATCTCACTGGGTCCCCGGGTGACACACTGTCACATCTCACTGGGCCCCCGGGTTACACACTGTCCGATCTCACTGGGCCCATCCTCCCCGGGTAAAACACTGTCTGATCTCACTTGGCATCCGGGTTGCACACTGTCTGAACTCACTGGGCCCCCGGGTTAAACACGGTCCCATCTCACTAGGCCCCCGGGTCACACACTGTCCGATCTCACTGGGCCTCCGGCTTTCACACTGTCTGATCTCACTGGGCCCCCGGGTTACACAGTCTGGTCTGAATGGGCCCCCGGGGCTCCACACTGTCTGATCTCACTGGTCCAATCATTCCCGGGCTCCACACTGTCTGATCTCACTGGTCCAATCATTCCCGGGTTACACACTGTCTGATCTCACTGGGCCCCCAGGTTACACACTATCCGATCTCACTGGTCCACCGGGTTACACACTGTCTGATCTCACTGGGCTACAGGGTTACACACTGTCTTATCTCACTAGGCCCATCCTCCCCGGGTTACAAACTGCCTGATCTCACTGGGTCCCCAGGTTACACACTGTCTGATCTCAGTGGGCCCCGGGGTTATATACAGTCTGATCTCACTGGGATCCCTGGGTTACTCAATGTCTGATCTCACTTGGCCCCCGGGTTACACACTGTCTGATCTCACTGGGCACCTGGGTTACAGACTGTCTGCTTTCACTGGGCCCCCACAGTTACACACTGTCTGCTTTCACTGGGCCCCCGGGTTACACACTGTCTGATCTCACTGTGTCTCCGGCTTGCACACTGTCTGATCTCACTGGGCACATACTCCCCTGGTCACACACTGTCTGATCTCACTGGGCCCTCGGGTTACACACTCTCTGATCTAACTGGGCCCTCAGGTTTCACCCTGTCTTATCTCACTGGGCACCAGGTTACACTCTGCCTGATCTCACTGGGCCCATGTGTTTCACACTGTCTGATCTCACTGGTCCCATTCTCCCCGGGTTACACAGTGTCTGATCCCTCTGGACCCCCGGGTTACACACTGTCTGATCTCACTCGCCCCCAGGGTTACACACTAGCTGATCTTACTGGGCCCCCGGGTTACACGCTGTCTGATCACAATGAGCCCTCGGGGTGCCACAATGTCTGAACTCACTGTGCCCCGCGGGTCACACACTGTCTGATCTCACTGGGCCCCCGGGTTATACACGGTCTGATCTCACTGGGTCCCCTGGTTACACAGAGTCTGATCTCACTGGTTCCCCCGGTTAAACACAGTCTGATCTCACTGGGTCACCCGGATACACACCGTCTGATCTCACTGGGCTACAGGGTTACACACTGTCTGATCTCACTAGGCCCATCCTCCCCGGGTTACAAACTGCCTGATCTCACTGGGTCCCCAGGTTATACACTGTCTGATCTCAGTGGGCCCCGGGGTTACATACAGTCTGATCTCACTGGGCCGCCGGGTTACACACTGTCTGCACTCACGGGGCCACCGGGTTACACACTGTCTGATCTCACTAGGCCCCCGGGTTACACACTGTCTGATCCCACTAGGCCCCCGGGTTACACACGGTCCGATCTCACTGGGCCCCCGGGTTACACACAGTCTGATCTCACTGGGTCCATTGTCCCCAGGTTACACACCGTCAGATCTCACTGGGCTACAGGGTTACACACTGTCTGATCTCACTAGGCCCATCCTCCCCGGGTTACAAACTGCCTGATCTCACTGGGTCCCCAGGTTACACACTGTCTGATCTCAGTGGGCCCCGGGGTTATATACAGTCTGATCTCACTGGGCCGCCGGGTTACACACTGTCTGATTTCACTGGGACCATCCTCCCCGGGTTCCACACTGTCTGATCTCACTGGACCCCCGGATTGCACACTGTCTGATCTCACTGGGCCCCCGGTGTTACACACTGTCTGATCTCACTGGGCCCCCGGGTTACACACTGTCTGATCCCACTAGGCCCCCGGGTTACACACTGTCTGATCCCACGAGGCCCCCGAGTTACACAAGGTCCGATCTCACTGGGCCCCCGGGTTACACACCATCTGATCTCACTGCGCCCCTGGGTTACACACTGTCTGGTCTCACTGGGGCTCTGGGTTTCACACTGTCTGATCTCACTGGGCCCCTGGGTTACACAGTTTGGTCTCAATGGGCCCCCCGAGGTTACACACTGTCTGATCTCACTGGGCCAATCATTCCCGGATTAAACACTGTCTGATCTCACTGGGCCCCCAGGTTACACACTGTCCGATCTCACTGCGTCCCCGCGTTACACACTGTCTGATCTCACTGGGCCCATCCTCCCCAGTTTACACACTGTCTGATCTCTCTGGGCCCTGGGTTATACAGCGTCTGAACCAACTGGGCCCCCGTGCTACACACTGTCCGATCTCACTGGGCCCCCCGGTTACACACTGACTGATCTCACTGGGCCCATCCTCCCCGGGTTACACACTGTCTGATCTCACTAGGCCCATCCTCCCCGGGTTACACACAGTCTGATCTCACTGGGCGCCTGGGTTACACACCGCCTGATCTCACTGGGCTCTCCCCTTCGTATTACACAGTGTCTGATCTCACTGGGCACATCCTCCCCAGGTTACATACTGTCTGATCTCACTGAGCCCCCGGTTTACACACTGGTTGATGTCACTGGGCAGCCGGGTAACACACTGTCTGATCTCACTGGGTCCCCGGGTGACACACTGTCGCATCTCACTGGGCCCCCGGGTTACACACTGTCCGATCTCACTGGGCCCATCCTTCCCGGGTAAAACACTCTCTGATCTCACTTGGCCCCCGGGTTGCACACTGTCTGAACTCACTGGGCCCCCGGGTTAAACACGGTCCCATCTCACTGGGCCCCCGGGTCACACACTGTCCAATCTCACTGGGCCTCCGGCTTTTACACTGTCTGATCTCACTGGGCCCCCAGGTCACACACTGTCCGATCTCATTGGGCCTCCGGCTTTCACACTGTCTGATCTCATGGGCCCCCGGGTTACACAGTCTGGTCTGAATGGACCCCCGGGGCTCCACACTGTCTGATCTGACTGGTCCAATCATTCCCGGGTTACACACTGTCTGATCTCATTGGGCCCCCAGGTTACACACTATCCGATCTCACTGGGCCCCCGGGTTACACACTGTCTGAACTCACTGGACCCCCAGGTTACACACTGTCTGAACTCACTGGACCCCACGGATCACACACTGTCTGATCTCACTGAGTCCCCAGGTTACTCACTGTCTGATCTCACTGGGACCCCTGGGTTACAAACTGTCTGATCTCACTGGGCACCTGGGTTACAGACTGTCTGCTTTCACTGGGCCCCCACAGTTACACACTGTCTGCTTTCACTGGGCTACCGGGTTACACACTGTCTGATCTCACTGCGCCCTCCCCATCGTATTACACACTGTCTGATCTCACTGGGCCCATACTCCCCTGGTCACACACTGTCTGATCCCACTGGGCCCTCGGGTTACACACTGTCTGATCTCACTGGGCCCCCAGGTTACACCGTCTCATCTCACTGGGTCCCAGGTTACACACTGCCTGATCTCACTGGACCCACGTGTTTCACACTGTCTGATCTCACTGGGCCCATTCTCCCCGGGTTACACACTGGCTGATCCCACTGTGTCTCCGGCTTACACACTGTCTGATCTCACTGTGCCCTCCCCATCGTATTACACACTGTCTGATCTCACTGGGCCCATATCCCCTGGGGACACACTGTCTGATCTCACTGGGCCCCCAGGTTACACCGTCTCATCTCACTGGGTCCCAGGTTACACACTGCCTGATCTCACTGGGCCCACGTGTTTCACACTGTCTGATCTCACTGGGCCCATCCTCCCCGGGTTACACACTGGCTGATCCCACTGGACCCCCGGGTTACACACTGTCTGATCTCACTCGCCCCCGGGGTTACACACTAGCTTATCTTACTGGGCCCCCGGGTTACATGCTGTCTGATCACAATGAGCCCCCGGGGTGCCACACTGTCTGAACTCACTGGGCCCCGCGGGTCACACACTGTCTGATGTCACAGGGCCCAAGGGTTACACACGGTCTGATCTCACGAGGCCTATCCTCCACGGGTTACAAACTGCCTGATCTCACTGGGTCCCCAGGTTATACACTGTCTGATCTCATTGGGCCGCCGGGTTACACACTGTCTGCACTCACTGGGCCACCGGGTTACACACTGTCTGATTTCACTGGGACCATCCTCCCCGGGTTACACACTGTCTGGTCTCACTGGGCCCCCGGATTGAACACTGTCTGATCTCACTGGGCCCCCGGGTTACACACTGTCTGATCTCACTGGGCCCATATTCCCCGGGTTGCACACTGTCTGACCTGTCTGGGCCACCGGGTTACACACTGTCTAATCTCACTGGGCCGCAAGGTTGCACACTTGGTGATCTTCCTGGACCCCAGGGTTACACATTATCTGATCTCACTGGGCCCCCGGGTTACACAATGTCTGATCTCACTGGGCCGCCGGGTTACACACTGTATGATCTCACTGGGCCCATCCTCCCCGGGTTAAACACTGACTGATATCAGTGGGGCCCCAGGTTACACACTGTCCAATCTCACTGGCCCCATCATCCCCAGGTTACACACTGCCTGATCTCACTGGGCCCCCGGGTTACACACTGCCTGACCTCACTGGATCCCCGGGTTACACACTGTCTGATCTCACTGGGCCCCCAAGTTACACACTGTCTAATCTCACAGATCCCCTGGGTTATACACTGTCTAATCTCACACTGCTTGATCTCACTGGGCCTCCGGGTGACACACTGCCTGATCACAATGGGCCCTCGGATTACACACTGTCTGATCTCACTGGTCCCTCCCCCTCGTATTACACACTGTCTGATCTCACTGGGCCCATCCTCCCCGGGTTACATAGTGTCTGATCTCAATCGGCCTCCGGGTTACACACTGTCTGATCTCAATGGGCCCATCCTCCCCGGCTTACACACTGTCTGATCTCACTGGGCTCCCGGGTTACACACTGTCTGAACTCACTCGGCCCCCGGGTTACACACTGTCTGATCTCACTGGGCCCATCCTCCCCGGCTTACACACTGTCTGATCTCACTGGGCTCCCGGGTTACACACTGTCTGATCTCAGTGGGACCATCCTCCCCAGGTTACACACTGCCTGATCTCAGTGGGCCATCCCCCTCGTATTCCACACTTTCTGATCTCAGTGGGCCCCCGGGTTACACACTGTCTGATCTCACTGGGCCCCGAGGTTATATACAGTCTGATCTCATTGGGCCGCCGGGTTACACACTGTCTGCACTCACTGGGCCACCGGGTTACACACTGTCTGATTTCACTGGGACCATCCTCCCCGGGTTACACACTGTCTGATCTCACTGGGCCCATACTCCCCTGGGGACACACTGTCTGATCTCACTGGGCCCCAGGTTACACACTGCCTGATCTCACTGGGCACATGTGTTTCACACTGTCTGATCTCACTGGCCCATCCTCCCCGGGTTACACACTGGCTGATCCCACTGGACCCCCGGGTAACACACTGTCTGATCTCACTCGCCCCCGGGGTTACACACTAGCTGATCTTACTGGGCCCCCGGGTTACACGCTGTCTGATCACAATGAGCCCCCGGGGTACCACACTGTCTGAACTCACTGGGCCCCGCGGGTCACACACTGTCTGATCTCACTGGGTCCCCCGGTTACACACTGTCTGATCTCACTGGGTCCCCCGGTTACACACAGTCTGAACTCACTGGGTCCCCCGGTTTCACACAGCCTGAACTAACTGGGTCCCCCGGTTTCACACAGCCTGATCTCACTGGGTCCATTCTCCCCGGGTTACACACCGTCTGATCTCACTGTGCTACAGGGTTACACACTGTCTGATCTCACGAGGCCCATCCTCCCCGGGTTACAAACTGCCTGATCTCACTGGGTCCCCAGGTTACACACTGTCTGATCTCAGTGGGCCCCGGGATTATATACAGTCTGATCTCAGTGGGCCCCCGGGATACACACTGTCTGATCTCAGTGGGCCCCGGGGTTATATACAGTCTGATCTCATTGGACCGCCGGGTTACACACTGTCTGCACTCACTGGGCCACCGGGCTACACACTGTCTGATTTCACTGGGACCATCCTCCCCGGGTTACACACTTTCTGATCTCACTCGGCCCCCGGGTTACACACTGTCTGATCCCAGTAGGCCCCCGGGTTACACACTGTCTGGTCTCACTGGGCCTCTGGGTATCACACTGTCTAATCTCACTGGGCCTCCCGGTTACACAGTCTGGTCTCAATGGGCCACCGGGGTTACACACTGTCTGATCTCACTGAGCCCATCCACCCCAGTTTACACACTGTCTGGTCTCTCTGGGCCCTGGCTTACACAGCGTCTGAACTCACTGGGAACCCGGGCTACACACTGTCCGATCTCACTGGGCCCCCGGGTTACACAGTGACTGATCTCACTCGTTCCCCCGGTTAAACACAGTATGATCTCACTGGGTCCCCCGGTTACACACCGTCTGATCTCACTGGGTCCATTGTCCCCAGGTTACACACCGTCAGATCTCACTGGGCTACAGGGTTACACACTGTCTGATCTCACTAGGCCCATCCTCCCCGGGTTACAAACTGCCTGATCTCACTGGGTCCCCAGGTTACACACTGTCTGATCTCAGTGGGCCCCGGGCTTATATACAGTCTGATCTCACTGGGCCGCCGGGTAACACACTGTCTGATCTCACGGGGCCACCGGGTTACACACTGTCTGATTTCACTGGGACCATCCTCCCCGTGTTCCACACTGTCTGATCTCACTGGGCCCCTGGGTTACACACTGTCTGATCTCACTGGGCCCCCGGGTTACACACTGTCTGATCCACGAGGCACCCGGGTTACACAAGGTCCGATCTCACTGGGCCCCCGGGTTACACACTGTCTGGTCTCACTGGGCCTCTGGGTTTCACACTGTCTGATCTCACTGGGCCCCTGGGTTACACAGTTTGGTCTCAATGGGCCCCCGGGGTTACACAATGTCTGATCTCACTGGGCCAATCATTCCCGGATTAAACACTTTCTGATCTCACTGGGCCCCCAGGTTACACACTGTCCGATCTCACTGCGTCCCCGCGTTACACACTGTCTGATCTCACTGGGCCCATACTCCCCAGTTTACACACTGTCTGATCTCTCTGGGCCCTGGGTTACACAGCGTCTGAACTCACTTGTCCCCCGTGCTACACACTGTCCGATCTCACTGGGCCCCCGGGTTACACACTGACTGATCTCACTGGGCCCATCCTCCCAGGGTTACACACTGTCTGATCTCACGAGGCCCATCCTCCCCGGGTTACACACCGCCTGATCTCACTGGGCCCTCCCCCTCGTATTACACAGTGTCTGATCTCACTGGGCACATCCTCCCCAGGTTATGTACTGTCTGGTCTCACTGGGCACCCGGGTAACACACTGTCTGATCTCACTGGGTCCCCGGGTGACACACTGTCACATCTCACTGGGCCCCCGGGTTACACACTGTCCGATCTCACTGGGCCCATCCTCCCCGGGTAAAACACTGTCTGATCTCACTTGGCATCCGGGTTGCACACTGTCTGAACTCACTGGGCCCCCGGGTTAAACACGGTCCCATCTCACTAGGCCCCCGGGTCACACACTGTCCGATCTCACTGGGCCTCCGGCTTTCACACTGTCTGATCTCACTGGGCCCCCGGGTTACACAGTCTGGTCTGAATGGGCCCCCGGGGCTCCACACTGTCTGATCTCACTGGTCCAATCATTCCCGGGTTACACACTGTCTGATCTCACTGGGCCCCCAGGTTACACACTATCCGATCTCACTGGTCCCCCGGGTTACACACTGTCTGATCTCACTGGGCTACAGGGTTACACACTGTCTTATCTCACTAGGCCCATCCTCCCCGGGTTACAAACTGCCTGATCTCACTGGGTCCCCAGGTTACACACTGTCTGATCTCAGTGGGCCCCGGGGTTATATACAGTCTGATCTCACTGGGATCCCTGGGTTACTCAATGTCTGATCTCACTTGGCCCCCGGGTTACACACTGTCTGATCTCACTGGGCACCTGGGTTACAGACTGTCTGCTTTCACTGGGCCCCCACAGTTACACACTGTCTGCTTTCACTGGGCCCCCGGGTTACACACTGTCTGATCTCACTGTGTCTCCGGCTTGCACACTGTCTGATCTCACTGGGCCCATACTCCCCTGGTCACACATTGTCTGATCTCACTGGGCCCTCGGGTTACACACTCTCTGATCTAACTGGGCCCTCAGGTTTCACCCTGTCTTATCTCACTGGGCACCAGGTTACACTCTGCCTGATCTCACTGGGCCCATGTGTTTCACACTGTCTGATCTCACTGGTCCCATTCTCCCCGGGTTACACAGTGTCTGATCCCTCTGGACCCCCGGGTTACACACTGTCTGATCTCACTCGCCCCCAGGGTTACACACTAGCTGATCTTACTGGGCCCCCGGGTTACACGCTGTCTGATCACAATGAGCCCTCGGGGTGCCACAATGTCTGAACTCACTGGGCCCCGCAGGTCACACACTGTCTGATCTCACTGGGCCCCCGGGTTATACACGGTCTGATCTCACTGGGTCCCCTGGTTACACAGAGTCTGATCTCACTGGTTCCCCCGGTTAAACACAGTCTGATCTCACTGGGTCACCCGGATACACACCGTCTGATCTCACTGGGCTACAGGGTTACACACTGTCTGATCTCACTAGGCCCATCCTCCCCGGGTTACAAACTGCCTGATCTCACTGGGTCCCCAGGTTACACACTGTCTGATCTCAGTGGGCCCCGGGGTTATATACAGTCTGATCTCACTGGGCCGCCGGGTTACACACTGTCTGATTTCACTGGGACCATCCTCCCCGGGTTCCACACTGTCTGATCTCACTGGACCCCCGGATTGCACACTGTCTGATCTCACTGGGCCCCTGGTGTTACACACTGTCTGATCTCACTGGGCCCCCGAGTTACACACTGTCTGATCCCACTAGGCCCCCGGGTTACACACTGTCTGATCCCACGAGGCCCCCGAGTTACACAAGGTCCGATCTCACTGGGCCCCCGGGTTACACACCATCTGATCTCACTGCGCCCCTGGGTTACACACTGTCTGGTCTCACTGGGGCTCTGGGTTTCACACTGTCTGATCTCACTGGGCCCCTGGGTTACACAGTTTGGTCTCAATGGGCCCCCCGAGGTTACACACTGTCTGATCTCACTGGGCCAATCATTCCCGGATTAAACACTGTCTGATCTCACTGGGCCCCCAGGTTACACACTGTCCGATCTCACTGCGTCCCCGCGTTACACACTGTCTGATCTCACTGGGCCCATCCTCCCCAGTTTACACACTGTCTGATCTCTCTGGGCCCTGGGTTATACAGCGTCTGAACCAACTGGGCCCCCGTGCTACACACTGTCCGATCTCACTGGGCCCCCCGGTTACACACTGACTGATCTCACTGGGCCCATCCTCCCCGGGTTACACACTGTCTGATCTCACTAGGCCCATCCTCCCCGGGTTACACACAGTCTGATCTCACTGGGCGCCCGGGTTACACACCGCCTGATCTCACTGGGCTCTCCCCCTCGTATTACACAGTGTCTGATCTCACTGGGCACATCCTCCCCAGGTTACATACTGTCTGATCTCACTGAGCCCCCGGTTTACACACTGGTTGATGTCACTGGGCACCCGGGTAACACACTGTCTGATCTCACTGGGTCCCCGGGTGACACACTGTCGCATCTCACTGGGCCCCCGGGTTACACACTGTCCGATCTCACTGGGCCCATCCTTCCCGGGTAAAACACTCTCTGATCTCACTTGGCCCCCGGGTTGCACACTGTCTGAACTCACTGGGCCCCCGGGTCACACACTGTCCAATCTCACTGGGCCTCCGGCTTTCACACTGTCTGATCTCACTGGGCCCCCAGGTCACACACTGTCCGATCTCATTGGGCCTCCGGCTTTCACACTGTCTGATCTCATGGGCCCCCGGGTTACACAGTCTGGTCTGAATGGACCCCCGGGGCTCCACACTGTCTGATCTGACTGGTCCAATCATTCCCGGGTTACACACTGTCTGATCTCATTGGGCCCCCAGGTTACACACTATCCGATCTCACTGGGCCCCCGGGTTACACACTGTCTGAACTCACTGGACCCCCAGGTTACACACTGTCTGAACTCACTGGACCCCACGGATCACACACTGTCTGATCTCACTGAGTCCCCAGGTTACTCACTGTCTGATCTCACTGGGACCCCTGGGTTACAAACTGTCTGATCTCACTGGGCACTTGGGTTACAGACTGTCTGCTTTCACTGCGCCCTCCCCATCGTATTACACACTGTCTGATCTCACTGGGCCCATACTTCCCTGGTCACACACTGTCTGATCTCACTGGGCCCCCAGGTTACACCGTCTCATCTCACTGGGTCCCAGGTTACACACTGCCTGATCTCACTGGACCCACGTGTTTCACACTGTCTGATCTCACTGGGCCCATTCTCCCCGGGTTACACACTGGCTGATCCCACTGTGTCTCCGGCTTACACACTGTCTGATCTCACTGTGCCCTCCCCATCGTATTACACACTGTCTGATCTAACTGGGCCCATATCCCCTGGGGACACACTGTCTGATCTCACTGGGTCCCCAGGTTATACACTGTCTGATCTCATTGGGCCGCCGGGTTACACACTGTCTGCACTCACTGGGCCACCGGGTTACACACTGTCTGATTTCACTGGGACCATCCTCCCCGGGTTACACACTGTCTGGTCTCACTGGGCCCCCGGATTGAACACTGTCTGATCTCACTGGGCCCCCGGGTTACACACTGTCTGATCCCACTAGGCCCCCGGGTTACACACTGTCTGATCTCACTGGGCCCATATAATCCCCGGGTTGCACACTGTCTGACCTGTCTGGGCCACCGGGTTACACACTGTCTAATCTCACTGGGCCGCAAGGTTGCACACTTGGTGATCTTCCTGGACCCCAGGGTTACACATTATCTGATCTCACTGGGCCCCCGGGTTACACAATGTCTGATCTCACTGGGCCGCCGGGTTACACACTGTATGATCTCACTGGGCCCATCCTCCCCGGGTTAAACACTGACTGATATCAGTGGGGCCCCAGGTTACACACTGTCCAATCTCACTGGCCCCATCATCCCCAGGTTACACACTGCCTGATCTCACTGGGCCCCCGGGTTACACACTGCCTGACCTCACTGGATCCCCGGGTTACACACTGTCTGATCTCACTGGGCCCCAAGTTACACACTGTCTAATCTCACAGATCCCCTGGGTTATACACTGTCTAATCTCACACTGCTTGATCTCACTGGGCCTCCGGGTGACACACTGCCTGATCACAATGGGCCCTCGGATTACACACTGTCTGATCTCACTGGGCCCTCCCCCTCGTATTACACACTGTCTGATCTCACTGGGCCCATCCTCCCCGGGTTACATAGTGTCTGATCTCAATCGGCCCCCGGGTTACACACTGTCTGATCTCAATGGGCCCATCCTCCCCGGCTTACACACTGTCTGATCTCACTGGGCTCCCGGGTTACACACTGTCTGAACTCACTCGGCCCCCGGGTTACACACTGTCTGATCTCACTGGGCCCATCCTCCCCGGCTTACACACTGTCTGATCTCACTGGGCTCCCGGGTTACACACTGTCTGATCTCAGTGGGACCATCCTCCCCAGGTTACACACTGCCTGATCTCAGTGGGCCATCCCCCTCGTATTCCACACTTTCTGATCTCAGTGGGCCCCCGGGTTACACACTGTCTGATCTCACTGGGCCCCGAGGTTATATACAGTCTGATCTCATTGGGCCGCCGGGTTACACACTGTCTGCACTCACTGGGCCACCGGGTTACACACTGTCTGATCTCACTGGGCTCTCCCCCTCGTATTACACAGTGTCTGATCTCACTGGGCACATCCTCCCCAGGTTACATACTGTCTGATCTCACTGAGCCCCCGGTTTACACACTGGTTGATGTCACTGGGCACCCGGGTAACACACTGTCTGATCTCACTGGGTCCCCGGGTGACACACTGTCGCATCTCACTGGGCCCCCGGGTTACACACTGTCCGATCTCACTGGGCCCATCCTTCCCGGGTAAAACACTCTCTGATCTCACTTGGCCCCCGGGTTGCACACTGTCTGAACTCACTGGGCCCCCGGGTCACACACTGTCCAATCTCACTGGGCCTCCGGCTTTCACACTGTCTGATCTCACTGGGCCCCCAGGTCACACACTGTCCGATCTCATTGGGCCTCCGGCTTTCACACTGTCTGATCTCATGGGCCCCCGGGTTACACAGTCTGGTCTGAATGGACCCCCGGGGCTCCACACTGTCTGATCTGACTGGTCCAATCATTCCCGGGTTACACACTGTCTGATCTCATTGGGCCCCCAGGTTACACACTATCCGATCTCACTGGGCCCCCGGGTTACACACTGTCTGAACTCACTGGACCCCCAGGTTACACACTGTCTGAACTCACTGGACCCCACGGATCACACACTGTCTGATCTCACTGAGTCCCCAGGTTACTCACTGTCTGATCTCACTGGGACCCCTGGGTTACAAACTGTCTGATCTCACTGGGCACCTGGGTTACAGACTGTCTGCTTTCACTGCGCCCTCCCCATCGTATTACACACTGTCTGATCTCACTGGGCCCATACTTCCCTGGTCACACACTGTCTGATCTCACTGGGCCCTCGGGTTACACACTGTCTGATCTCACTGGGCCCCCAGGTTACACCGTCTCATCTCACTGGGTCCCAGGTTACACACTGCCTGATCTCACTGGACCCACGTGTTTCACACTGTCTGATCTCACTGGGCCCATTCTCCCTGGGTTACACACTGGCTGATCCCACTGTGTCTCCGGCTTACACACTGTCTGATCTCACTGTGCCCTCCCCATCGTATTACACACTGTCTGATCTAACTGGGCCCATATCCCCTGGGGACACACTGTCTGATCTCACTGGGTCCCCAGGTTATACACTGTCTGATCTCATTGGGCCGCCGGGTTACACACTGTCTGCACTCACTGGGCCACCGGGTTACACACTGTCTGATTTCACTGGGACCATCCTCCCCGGGTTACACACTGTCTGGTCTCACTGGGCCCCCGGATTGAACACTGTCTGATCTCACTGGGCCCCCGGGTTACACACTGTCTGATCCCACTAGGCCCCCGGGTTACACACTGTCTGATCTCACTGGGCCCATATTCCCCGGGTTGCACACTGTCTGACCTGTCTGGGCCACCGGGTTACACACTGTCTAATCTCACTGGGCCGCAAGGTTGCACACTTGGTGATCTTCCTGGACCCCAGGGTTACACACTATCTGATCTCACTGGGCCCCCGGGTTACACAATGTCTGATCTCACTGGGCCGCCGGGTTACACACTGTATGATCTCACTGGGCCCATCCTCCCCGGGTTAAACACTGACTGATATCAGTGGGCCCCCAGGTTACACACTGTCCAATCTCACTGGCCCCATCATCCCCAGGTTACACACTGCCTGATCTCACTGGGCCCCCGGGTTACACACTGCCTGACCTCACTGGATCCCCGGGTTACACACTGTCTGATCTCACTGGGCCCCCAAGTTACACACTGTCTGATCTCACTGGGCCCCCGGGTTACACACTGCCTGATCTCAGTGGGTCCCCGGGTTACACCCTGTCTAATCTCACAGATCCCTGGGTTATACACTGTCTAATCTCACACTGCTTGATCTCACTGGGCCTCCGGGTGACACACTGCCTGATCACAATGGGCCCTCGGATTACACACCGTCTGATCTCACTGGGCCCTCCCCCTCGTATTACACACTGTCTGATCTCACTGGGCCCATCCTCCCCGGGTTACATAGTGTCTGATCTCAATCGGCCCCCGGGTTACACACTGTCTGATCTCACTGGGCCCATCCTCCCCGGCTTACACACTGTCTGAACTCACTCGGCCCCCGGGTTACACACTGTCTGATCTCACTGGGACCATCCTCCCCGGCTTACACACTGTCTGATCTCACTGGGCTCCCAGGTTACACACTGCCTGATCTCAGTGGGCCATCCCCCTCGTATTCCACACTTTCTGATCTCAGTGGGCCCCCGGGTTACACACTGTCTGATCTCAGTGGGCCCCGGGGTTATATACAGTCTGATCTCATTGGGCCGCCGGGTTACACACTGTCTGCACTCACTGGGCCACCGGGCTACACACTGTCTGATTTCACTGGGCCCATCCTCCCCGGGTTACATACTTTCTGATCTCACACGGCCCCCGGGTTACACACTGTCTGATCCCACTAGGCCCCTGGGTTACACACTGTCTGGTCTCACTGGGCCTCTGGGTATCACACTGTCTAATCTCACTGGGCCTCCCGGTTACACAGTCTGGTCTCAATGGACCACCGGGGTTACACACTGTCTGATCTCACTGAGCCCATCCTCCCCAGTTTACACACTGTCTGGTCTCTCTGGGCCCTGGCTTACACAGCGTCTGAACTCACTGGGAACCCGGGCTACACACTGTCCGATCTCACTGGGCCCCCGGGTTACACAGTGACTGATCTCACTGGGACCCCGGGTTACACGCTGTCTGATATCACTGGCCTCCTGGTGACATACTGTCCGATCTCACTGGGCCCCCGTGTTACACACTGTCCGATCTCACTGGGCCCCCGGGTTACACAGTGACTGATCTCACTGGGCCCATCCACCCTGCATTACAAACTGTGTGATCTCACTGGTCCCCCAGGTTACACTTTGTCTGATATTACTGGGCACCAGGGTTACTGTCTGATCTCACTGGGATCCCGTGTAACACAATGTCTGATCTCACTGGGCCCTCGGGTTACACACTGTCTGTTCTCACTGGGCCCCTGGGTTACACACTGCCTGATCTCACTGGGTATTTCCTCCCCGGGTTACACACTGTCTGATATCACTTGGACCTTGGGGCTGCACACTGTCTGATCTCACTGGGAGCATCGACCCCGGGTTACACATTGCCTGATATTACTGGGCCCCCGGGTTACACACTGTCTGATCTCACTGGGCCCATATTCCCCGGGTTGCACATTGTCTGATCTGTCTGGGCCACCGGGTTACACACTGTCTAATCTCACTGGGCCGCAATGTTGCACACTTGGTGATCTTCCTAGACCCCAGGGTTACACACTGCCTGATCTCACTGGGCCCCCGGGTTACACACTGCCTGATCTCACTGGGTCCCCGGGTTACACACTGTCTGATCTCACTGGGCCCCCGAGTTACACACTGGCTGATCTCACTGGGCCCCCGAGTTACACACTGCCTGATCTCAGTGGGTCCCCGGGTTACACACTGTCAAATCTCACAGATCCCCTGGGCTATACACTGTCTAATCTCACACTGCTTGATCTCACTGGGCCTCCGGGTGACACAGTGCCTGATCACAATGGGCCCTCGGATTACACACTGTCTGATCTCACTGGGCCCTCCTCCTCGTATTACACACTGTCTGATCTCACTGGGCCCATCCTCCCCGGGTTACATAGTGTCTGATCTCAATCGGCCCCCGGGTTACACACTGTCTGATCTCAATGGGCCCATCCTCCCCGGCTTACACACTGTCTGAACTCACTGGGCCCCCGGGTTACACACTGTCTGATCTCAGTGGAACCATCCTCCCCAGGTTACACACTGCTTGATCTCAGTGGGACCATCCTCCCCAGGTTGCACACTGCTTGATCTCACTGGTCCCCCAGGTTACACACTGCCTGATCTCAGTGGGCCATCCCCCTCGTATTACACACTTTCTGATCTCAGTGGGCCCCCGGGTTACACACTGTCTGATCTCAGTGGGCCCCGGGGTTATATACAGTCTGATCTCATTGGGCCGCCGGGTTACACACTGTCTGCACTCACTGGGCCACCGGGTTACACACTGTCTGATTTCACTGGGACCATCCTCCCCGGGTTACACACTGTCTGATCTCACTGGGCCCATAATCCCCTGGGGACACACTGTCTGATCTCACTGGGCCCATACTCCCCTTGGGACACACGATCTGAACTCACTGGGCCCCCAGGTTACACCGTCTCATCTCACTGGGCCCCAGGTTACACACTGCCTGATCTCACTGGGCACACGTGTTTCACACTGTCTGATCTCACTGGGCCCATCCTCCTCGTGTTACACACTGGCTGATCCCACTGGACCCCCGGGTAACACACTGTCTGATCTCACTGGGCCCCCGGGTTACACACTGCCTGATCTCACTGGGTCCCCGGGTTACACACTGTCTGATCTCACTGGGCCCCCGAGTTACATACTGTCTGATCTCACTGGGCCCCCGGGTTACACACTGCCTGATCTCAGTGGGTCCCCGGGTTACACACTGTCTAATCTCACAGATCCCCTGGGTTATACACTGTCTAATCTCACACTGCTTGATCTCACTGGGCCTACGGGTGACACACTGCCTGATCACAATGGGCCCTCGGATTACACACTGTCTGATCTCACTGGGCCCTCCTCCTCGTATTACACACTGTCTGATCTCACTGGGCCCATCCTCCCCGGGTTACATAGTGTCTGATCTCAATCGGACCCCGGGTTACACACTGTCTGATCTCAATGGGCCCATCCTCCCCGGCTTACACACTGTCAGATCTCACTGGGCTCCAGGGTTACACACTGTCTGAATTCACTCGGCCCCCGGGTTACACACTGTCTGATCTCACTGTGCCCATCCTCCCCGGCTGACACACTGTCTGATCTCACTGGGCCCCCGGGTTACACACTGTCTGATCTCAGTGGGACCATCCTCCCCAGGTTACACACTGCTTGATCTCAGTGGGACCATCCTCCCCAGGTTGCATACTGCTTGATCTCACTGGTCCCCCGGGTTTCACACTGCCTGATCTCAGTGGGCCATCCCCCTCGTATTACACACTTTCTGATCTCAGTGGGCCCCCGGGTTACACACTGTCTGATCTCAGTGGGCCCCGGGGTTATATACAGTCTGATCTCATTGGGCCGCCGGGTTACACACTGTCTGCACTCACAGGGCCACCGGGTTACACACTGTCTGATTTCACTGGGACCATCCTCCACGGGTTACACACTGTCTGATCTCACTGGGCCCATACTCCCCTGGGGACACACTGTCTGATCTCACTGGGCCCATACTCCCCTGGGGACACACTGTCTGATATCACTGGGCCCCCAGGTTACACCGTCTCATCTCACTGGGCCCCAGGTTACACACTGCCTGATCTCACTGGGCACACGTGTTTCACAATGTCTGATCTCACTGGGCCCATCCTCCCCGGGTTACACACTGGCTGATCCCACTGGACCCCCGGGTTACACACTGTCTGATCTCACGCGCCCCCGGGGTTACACACTAGCTGATCTTACTGGGCCCCCGGTTTACACGCTGTCTGATCAAAATGAGCCCCCGGGGTGCCACACTGTCTGAACTCACTGGGCCCCGCGGGTCACACACTGTCTGATCTCACAGGGCCCCCGGGTTTCACACTGTCTGATCTCACTGGGTCCCCCGGTTACACACTATCTGATCTCACTGGGTCCCCCGGTTACACACAGTCTGAACTTACTGGGTCCCCTGATTTCACACAGCCTGATCTCACTGGTTGCATTCTCCCCGGGTTACACACCGTCTGATCTCACTGGGCTACAGGTTTACACACTGTCTGATCTCACGAGGCCCATCCTCCCCGGGTTACAAACTGCCTGATCTCACTGGGTCCCCAGGTTACACACTGTCTGATCTCAGTGGGCCCCGGGGTTATATACAGTCTGATCTCATTTGGCTGCCGGGTTACACACTGTCTGCACTCACTGGGCCACCGGGCTACACACTGTCTGATTTCACTGGGACCATCCTCCCCGGGTTACACACTGTCTGATCTCACTGGGCACCCGGATTGAACACTGTCTGATCTCACTGGGCCCCCGGGTTACACACTGTCTGATCCCACGAGGCCCCCGGGTTACACACTGTCTGATCCCACTAGGCCCCCGGGTTACACACTGTCTGATCTCAGTGGGCCCCGGGGTTATATACAGTCTGATCTCATTTGGCTGCCGGGTTACACACTGTCTGCACTCACTGGGCCACCGGGCTACACACTGTCTGATTTCACTGGGACCATCCTCCCCGGGTTACACACTGTCTGATCTCACTGGGCCCCCGGATTGAACACTGTCTGATCTCACTGGGCCCCCGGGTTACACACTGTCTGATCCCACGAGGCCCCCGGGTTACACACTGTCTGTTCCCACTAGGCCCCCGGGTTACACACTGTCTGGTCTCACTGGGCCTCTGGGTATCACACTGTCTGATCTCACTGGGCCCCCGGGTTACACAGTCTGGTCTCAATGGGCCACCGGGGTTACACACTGTCTGATCTCACTGAGCCCATCCTCCCCAGTTTACACACTGTCTGATCTCTCTGGGCCCTGGGTTACACAGCGTCTGAACTTACTGGGCACCCGGGCTACACACTGTCTGATCTCACTGGGACCCCGGGTTACACGCTGTCTGATATCACTGGCCTCCTGGTGACACACTGTCCGATCTCACTCGGCCCCCGGGTTACACACTGTCCGATCTCACTGGGCCCCCGGGTTACACAGTGACTGATCTCACTGAGTATTTCCTCCCCGGGTTACACACTGTCCGAACTCACTGGGCCCATCCACCCTGCATTACAAACTGTGTGATCTCACTGGTCCCCCAGGTTACACTTTGTCTGATCTTACTGGGCACTCGGGTTACTGTCTGATCTCACTGGGATCCCGTGTAAAACACTGTCTGATCTCACTGGGCCACAGGGTGACACACTGCCTGATCACAATGGGCCCTCGGATTACACACTGTCTGATCTCACTGGGCCCTCCCCCTCGTATTACACACTGTCTGATCGCACTGGGCCCATCCTCCCCGGGTTACATAGTGTCTGATCTCAATCAGCCCCCGGGTTACACACTGGCTGATCTCAATGGGCCCATCCTCCCCGGCTTACACACTGCCTGATCTCACTGGGCCCCCGGGTTACACACTGTCTCATCTCACTGGGCCCATCCTCCCCGGCTTACACACTGTCTGAACTCACTGGGCCACCGGGTTACACACTGTCAGCTCTCACTGGGCCCATACTCCCCTGGGGACACACTGTCTGATCTCACTGGGCCCCCAGGTTACACCGTCTCATCTCACTGGACCCCAGGTTACACACTGCCTGCTCTCACTGGGCACACGTGTTTCACAATGTCTGATCTCACTGGGCCCATCCTCCCCGGGTTACACACTGGCTGATCCCACTGGACCCCCGGGTAACACACTGTCTGATCTCACTCGCCCCCGGGGTTACACACTAGCTCATCTTACTGGGCCCCCGGGTTACACGCTGTCTGATCACAATGAGCCCCCGGGGTGCCACACTGTCTGAACTCACTGGGCCCCGCGGGTCACACACTGTCTGATCTCACAGGGCCCCCGGATTACACACGGTCTGATCTCACTGGGTTCCCCGGTTACACACTATCTGATCTCACTGGGTCCCCCGGTTACACACAGTCTGAACTTACTGGGTCCCCTGATTTCACACAGCCTGATCTCACTGGGTGCATTCTCCCCGGGTTACACACCGTCTGATCTCACTGGGCTACAAGGTTACACACTGTCTGATCTCACGAGGCCCATCCTCCCCGGGTTACAAACTGCCTGATCTCACTGGGTCCCCAGGTTACACACTGTCTGATCTCAGTGGGCCCCGGGGTTATATACAGTCTGATCTCATTTGGCCGCCGGGTTACACACTGTCTGCACTCACTGGGCCACCGGGCTACACACTGTTTGATTTCACTGGGACCATCCTCCCAGGGTTACACACTGTCTGATCTCACTGGGCCCCCGGATTGAACACTGTCTGATCTCACTGGGCCCCCGGGTTACACACTGTCTGATCCCACGAGGCCCCCGGGTTACACACTGTCTGATCCCACTCGGCCCCCGGGTTACACACTGTCTGGTCTCACTGGGCCTCTGGGTGTCACACTGTCTGATCTCACTGGGCCCCCGGGTTACACAGTCTGGTCTCAATGGGCCACCGGGGTTACACACTGTCTGATCTCACTGAGCCCATCCTCCCCAGTTTACACACTGTCTGATCTCTCTGGGCCCTGGGTTACACAGCGTCTGAACTCACTGGGCACCCGGGCTACACACTGTCTGATCTCACTGGGACCCCGGGTTACACGCTGTCTGATATCACTGGCCTCCTGGTGACACACTGTCCGATCTCACTGGGCCCCCGGGTTACACACTGTCCGATCTCACTGGGCCCCCGGGTTACACAGTGACTGATCTCACTGAGTATTTCCTCCCCGGGTTACACACTGTCCGAACTCACTGGGCCCATCCACCCTGCATTACAAACTGTGTGATCTCACTGGTCCCCCAGGTTACACTTTGTCTGATCTTACTGGGCACTCGGGTTACTGTCTGATCTCACTGGGATCCCGTGTAAAACACTGTCTGATCTCACTGGGCCTCCGGGTGACACACTGCCTGATCACAATGGGCCCTCGGATTACACACTGTCTGATCTCACTGGGCCCTCCCCCTCGTATTACACACTGTCTGATCTCACTGGGCCCATCCTCCCCGGGTTACATAGTGTCTGATCTCAATCAGCCCCCGGGTTACACACTGGCTGATCTCAATAGGCCCATCCTCCCCGGCTTACACACTGTCTGATCTCACTGGGCCCCCGGGTTACACACTGTCTGAACTCACTCGGCCCCCGGGTTACACACTGACTGATCTCACTGTGCCCCTGGCTTATACACTGTCCGATCTCACTGGGCCCCCGCGTTACACATTGTCTCATCTCACTGGGCCCATCCTACCCGGCTTACACACTGTCTGAACTCACTGGGCCACCGGGTTACACACTGTCAGCTCTCACTGGGCCCATACTCCCCTGGGGACACACTGTCTGATCTCACTGGGCCCCCAGGTTACACCGTCTCATCTCACTGGACCCCAGGTTACACACTGCCTGATCTCACTGGGCACACGTGTTTCACAATGTCTGATCTCACCGAGCCCATCCTCCCCGGGTTACACACTGGCTGATCCCACTGGACCCCCGGGTAACACACTGTCTGATCTCACTCGCCCCCGGGGTTACACACTAGCTGATCTTACTGGGCCCCCGGGTTACACGCTGTCTGATCACAATGAGCCCCCGGGGTGCCACACTGTCTGAACTCACTGGGCCCCGCGGGTCACACACTGTCTGATCTCACAGGGCCCCCGGATTACACACGGTCTGATCTCACTGGGTTCCCCGGTTACACACTATCTGATCTCACTGGGTCCCCCGGTTACACACAGTCTGAACTTACTGGGTCCCCTGATTTCACACAGCCTGATCTCACTGGGTGCATTCTCCCCGGGTTACACACCGTCTGATCTCACTGGGCTACAGGGTTACACACTGTCTGATCTCACGAGGCGCATCCTCCCCGGGTTACACACTGTCTGATCTCAGTGGGCCCCGGGGTTATATACAGTCTGATCTCATTTGGCCGCCGGGTTACACACTGTCTGCACTCACTGGGCCACCGGGCTACACACTGTCTGATTTCACTGGGACCATCCTCCCCGGGTTACACACTGTCTGATCTCACTGGGCCCCCGGGTTACACACTGTCTGATCCCACGAGGCCCCCGGGTTACACACTGTCTGATCCCACTAGGCCCCCGGGTTACACACTGTCTGGTCTCACTGGGCCTCTGGGTATCACACTGTCTGATCTCACTGGGCCCCCAGTTACACAGTCTGGTCTCAATGGGCCACCGGGGTTACACACTGTCTGATCTCACTGAGCCCATCCTCCCCAGTTTACACACTGTCTGATCTCTCTGGGCCCTGGGTTACACAGCGTCTGAACTCACTGGGCACCCGGGCTACACACTGTCTGATCTCACTGGGATCCCGGGTTACACGCTGTCTGATATCACTGGCCTCCTGGTGACACACTGTCCGATCTCACTGGGCCCCCGGGTTACACACTGTCCGATCTCACTGGGCCCCCGGGTTACACAGTGACTTATCTCACTGAGTATTTCCTCCCCGGGTTACACACTGGCCGAACTCACTGGGCCCATCCACCCTGCATTACAAACTGTGTGATCTCACTGGTCCCCCAGGTTACACTTTGTCTGATCTTACTGGGCACTCGGGTTACTGTCTGATCTCACTGGGATCCCGTGTAAAACACTGTCTGATCTCACTGGGCCCTCGGGTTACACACTGTCTGATCTCACTGGGCCCCTGGGTTACAGACTGTCTGATCTCACTGGGTATTTCCTCCCCGGGTTACACACTGTCTGATATCACTTGGACCTTGGGGCTGCACACTGTCTGATCTCACTGGGACCATCGACCCTGGGTTACACATTGCCTGATATTACTGGGCCCTCGGGTTACACACTGTCTGATCTCACTGGGCCCATATTCCCCGGGTTGCACACTGTCTGATCTGTCTGGGCCACCGGGTTACACACTGTCTCATCTCACTGGGCCGCAAGGTTGCACACTTGGTGATCTTCCTAGACCCCAGGGTTACACACTATCTGATCTCACTGGGCCCCCGGGTTACACACTGTCTGATCTCACTGGGCCGCCGGGTTACACACTGTATGATCTCACTGGGCCCATCCTCCCCGGGTTATACACTGTCTGATCTCACTGGGCCCCTGGGTTACACACTGTCTGATCTCACTGGGTTCCCGGGTTACACACTGACTGATATCAGTGGGCCCCCGGGTTACACACTGTCCGATCTCACTGGGCCCCCGGGTTACACACTGTCTGATCTCACTGGGCCCCCGGGTTACACACTGTCTGATCTCACTGGGTTCCCGGGTTACACACTGTCCGAACTCACTGGGCCCATCCACCCTGCATTACAAACTGTGTGATCTCACTGGTTCCCCAGGTTACACTTTGTCTGATCTTACTGAGCACTCGGGTTACTGTCTGATCTCACTGGGATCCCGTGTAAAACACTGTCTGATCTCAATGGGCCCTCGGGTTACACACTGTCTGATCTCATTGGGCCGCCGGGTTACACACTGTCTGCACTCACTGTGCCACCGGGTTACACACTGTCTGATTTCACTGGGACCATCCTCCCCGGGTTACACACTGTCTGATCTTACTGGGCCCATAATCCCCTGGGGACACACTGTCTGATCTCACTGGGCCCCCAGGTTACACCGTCTCATCTCACTGGGCCCCAGGTTACACACTGCCTGATCTCACTGGGCACACGTGTTTCACACTGTCTGATCTCACTGGGCCCATCCTCCCCGGGTTACACACTGGCTGATCCCACTGGACCCCCGGATTACACACTGTTTGATCTCATTGGGCCCTCCTCCTCGTATTACACACTGTCTGATCTCACTGGGCCCATCCTCCCCGGGTTACATAGTGTCTGATCTCAATCGGCCCCCGGGTTACACACTGTCTGATCTCAATGGGCCCATCCTCCCCGGCTTACACACTGTCTGATCTCACTGGGCCCCCGGGTTACACACTGTCTGAACTCACTCGGCCCCCGGGTTACACACTGACTGATCTCACTGTGCCCCTGGCTTTTTCACTGTCCGATCTCACTGGGCCCCCGGGTTACACATTGTCTCATCTCACTGGACCCATCCTCCCCGGCTGACACACTGTCTGATCTCACTGGGCCCCCGGGTTACACACTGTCTGATCTCAGTGGGACCATTCTCCCCAGGTTACTCACTGCTTGATCTCAGTGGGACCATCCTCCCCAGGTTGCATACTGCTTGATCTCACTGGTCCCCCGGGTTTCACACTGCCTGATCTCAGTGGGCCATCCCCCTCGTATTACACACTTTCTGATCTCACTGGGTCACCAGGTTACACACTGTCTGATCTCAGTGGGCCCAGGGTTATATACAGTCTCATCTCATTTGGCCGCCGGGTTACACACTGTCTGCACTCACTGGGCCACCGGGCTACACACTGTCTGATTTCACTGGGACCATCCTCCCCGGGTTACACACTGTCTGATCTCACTGGGCCCCCGGATTGAACACTGTCTGATCTCACTGGGCCCCCGGGTTACACACTGTCTGATCCCACGAGGCCCCCGGGTTACACACTGTCTGATCCCACTAGGCCCCCAGGTTACACACTGTCTGGTCTCACTGGGCCTCTGGGTATCACACTGTCTGATCTCACTGGGCCCCCAGTTACACAGTCTGGTCTCAATGGGCCACCGGGGTTACACACTGTCTGATCTCACTGAGCCCATCCTCCCCAGTTTACACACTGTCTGATCTCTCTGGGCCCTGGGTTACACAGCGTCTGAACTCACTGGGCACCCGGGCTACACACTGTCTGATCTCACTGGGATCCCGGGTTACACGCTGTCTGATATCACTGGCCTCCTGGTGACACACTGTCCGATCTCACTGGGCCCCCGGGTTACACACTGTCCGATCTCACTGGGCCCCCGGGTTACACAGTGACTGATCTCACTGAGTATTTCCTCCCCGGGTTACACACTGTCCGAACTCACTGGGCCCATCCACCCTGCATTACAAACTGTGTGATCTCACTGGTCCCCCAGGTTACACTTTGTCTGATCTTACTGGGCACTCGGGTTACTGTCTGATCTCACTGGGATCCCGTGTAAAACACTGTCTGATCTCACTGGGCCCTCGGGTTACACACTGTCTGATCTCACTGGGCCCCTGGGTTACAGACTGTCTGATCTCACTGGGTATTTCCTCCCCGGGTTACACACTGTCTGATATCACTTGGACCTTGGGGCTGCACACTGTCTGATCTCACTGGGACCATCGACCCCGGGTTACACATTGCCTGATATTACTGGGCCCTCGGGTTACACACTGTCTGATCTCACTGGGCCCATATTCCCCGGGTTGCACACTGTCTGATCTGTCTGGGCCACCGGGTTACACACTGTCTCATCTCACTGGGCCGCAAGGTTGCACACTTGGTGATCTTCCTAGACCCCAGGGTTACACACTATCTGATCTCACTGGGCCCCCGGGTTACACACTGTCTGATCTCACTGGGCCGCCGGGTTACACACTGTATGATCTCACTGGGCCCATCTTCCCCGGGTTATACGCTGTCTGATCTCACTGGGCCCCCGGGTTACACACTGTCTGATCTCACTGGGTTCCCGGGTTACACACTGCCTGATCTCACTGGGTCCCCGGGTTACACACTGTCTGATCTCACTGGGCCCCCGGGTTACACAGTGACTGATCTCAGTGGGTCCCCGGGTTACACATTGTCGAATCTCACAGATCCCCTGGGGTTATACACTGTCTAATCTCACACTGCTTGATCACACTGGGCCTCCGGGTGACACACTGCCTGATCACAATGGGCCCTCGGATTACACACTGTCTGATCTCACTGGGCCCTCCCCCTCGTATTACACACTGTCTGATCTCACTGGGCCCTCCCCCTCGTATTACACACCGTCTGATCTCACTGGGCTACAGGTTACACACTGTCTGATCTCACGAGGCCCATCCTCCCCGGGTTACAAACTGCCTGATCTCACTGGGTCCCCAGGTTACACACTGTCTGATCTCACTGGGCCCCCGGGTTACACAGTGACTGATCTCAGTGGGTCCCCGGGTTACACACTGTCGAATCTCACAGATCCCCTGGGTTATACACTGTCTAATCTCACACTGCTTGATCTCACTGGGCCTCCGGGTGACACACTGCCTGATCACAATGGGCCCTCGGATTACACACTGTCTGATCTCAATGGGCCCATCCTCCCCGGCTTACACAATGTCTGATCTCACTGGGCCCCCGGGTTACACACTGTCTGAACTCACTCGGCCCCCGGGTTACACACTGACTGATCTCACTGTGCCCCTGGCTTATACACTGTCCGATCTCACTGGGCCCCCGGGTTACACATTGTCTCATCTCACCCGGCCCATCCTCCCCGGCTTACACACTGTCTGAACTCACTGGGCCCCCGGGTTACACACTGTCTGCACTCACTGGGCCCATGCTCCCCTGGGGACACACTGTCTGAACTCACTGGGCCCCCGGGTTACACACTGTCTGCACTCACTGGGCCCATGCTCCCCTGGGGCCACACTGTCTGAACTCACTGGGCCCCGCGGGTCACACACTGTCTGATCTCACTGCGTTCCCCGGTTACACACTATCTGATCTCACTGGGTCCCCCGGTTACACACAGTCTGAACTTACTGGTCCCCTGATTTCACACAGCCTGATCTCACTGGGTGCATTCTCCCCGGGTTACACACTGTCTGATCTCACTGGGCTACAGGTTACACACTGTCTGATCTCACGAGGCCCATCCTCCCCGGGTTACAAACTGCCTGATCTCACTGGGTCCCCAGGTTATACACTGTCTGATCTCAGTGGGCCCCGGGGTTATGTACAGTCTGATCTCATTTGGCCGCCAGGTTACACACTGTCTGGTCTCACTGGGCCTCTGGGTATCACACTGTCTGATCTCACTGGGCCCCCGGGTTACACAGTCTGGTCTCAATGGGCCACCGGGGTTACACACTGTCTGATCTCACTGAGCCCATCCTCCCCAGTTTACACACTGTCTGATCTCTCTGGGCCCTGGGTTACACAGCGTCTGAACTCACTGGGCACCCGGGCTACACACTGTCTGATCTCACTGGGACCCCGGGTTACACGCTGTCTGATATCACTGGCCTCCTGGTGACACACTGTCTGATCTCACTGGGCCCCCGGGTTACACACTGTCCGATCTCACTGGGCCACCGGGTTACACAGTGGCTGATCTCACTGAGTATTTCCTCCCCGGGTTACACACTGTCTGATATCACTTGGACCTTGGGGCTGCACACTGTCTGATCTCACTGGGACCATCGACCCCGGGTTACACATTGCCTGATATTACTGGGCCCCCGGGTTACACACTGTCTGATCTCACTGGGTTCCCGGGTTACACACTGACTGATATCAGTGGGACCCCGAGTTACACACTGTCCAATCTCACTCTTCCCATCATCCCCAGGTTACACACTGCCTGATCTCACTGGGCCCCCGGGTTACACACTGCCTGATCTCACTGGGTCCCCGGGTTACACACTGTCTGATCTCACTGGGCCCCCGGGTTACACACTGCCTGATCTCAGTGGGTCCCCGGGTTACACACTGTCTAATCTCACAGATCCCCTGGGTTATACACTGTTAATCTCACACTGCTTGATCTCACTGGGCCTCCGGGTGACACACTGCCTGATCACAATGGGCCCTCGGATTACACACTGTCTGATCTCACTGGGCCCTCCCCCTCGTATTACACACTGTCTGATCTCACTGGGACCATCCTCCCCGGGTTACATAGTGTCTGATCTCAATCGGCCCCCGGGTTACACACTGTCTGATCTCAATGGGCCCATCCTCCCCGGCTTACACACTGTCTGATCTCACTGGGCCCCCGGGTTACACACTGTCTGAACTCACTCGGCCCCCGGGTTACACACTGACTGATCTCACTGTGCCCCTGGCTTATACACTGTCCGATCTCACTGGGCCCCCGGTTTACACATTGTCTCATCTCACTGGGCCCATCCTACCCGGCTTACACACTGTCTGAACTCACTGGGCCCCCGGGTTACACACTGTCTGCTCTCACTGGGCCCATCCTCCCCGGCTTACACACTGTCTGATCTCACTGGGCCCCCGGGTTACACAGTCTGGTCTCAATGGGCCACCGTGGTTACACACTGTCTGATCTCACTGAGCCCATCGTCCCCAGTTTACACACTGTCTGATCTCTCAGGGCCCTGGCTTACACAGCGTCTGAACTCACTGGGCACCCGGGCTACAAACTGTCCGATCTCACTGGGCCCCCGGGTTACACAGTGACTGATCTCACTGGGACCCCGGGTTATACGCTGCCTGATATCACTGGCCTCCTGGTGACACACTGTCCGATTTCACTGGGCCCCCGGGTTAGACACTGTCCGATCTCACTGGGCCCCCGGGTTACACAGTGACTGATCTCACTGAGTATTTCCTCCCCGGGTTACACACTGTCCGAACTCACTGGGCCCATCCACCCTGCGTTACAAACTGTGTGATCTCACTGGTACCACAGGTAACACTTTGTCTGATATTACTGGGCAGCCGGGTTACTGTCTGATCTCACTGGGATCCCGTGTAACACACTGTCTGATCTCACTGAGCCCTCGGATTACAAACTGTCTGATCTCACTGGGCCCCTGGGTTACACACTGTCTGATCTCACTGGGTATTTCCTCCCCGGGTTACACACTGTCTGATATCACTTGGACCTTGCAGCTGCACACTATCTGATCTCACTGGGACCATCGACCCCGGGTTACACATTGCCTGATATTACTGGGCCCCCGGGTTACACACTGTCTGATCTCACTGGGCCAACGGGTTACACACTGTCTAATCTCACTGGGCCGCAAGGTTGCACACGTGGTGATCTTCCTAGACCCCAGGGTTACACACTATCTGATCTCACTGGGCCCCCGGGTTACACACTGTCTGATCTCACTGGGCCGCCGGGTTACACACTGTATGATCTCACTGGGCCCATCCTCCCCGGGATACACATTGTCTAATCTCACTGGGCCCCCGGGTTACACACTGTCTGATCTCACTGGGTTCCCGGGTTACACACTGACTGATATCAGTGGGCCCCCGGGTTACACACTGTCCAATCTCACTGGCCCCATCATCCCCAGGTTACACACTGCCTGATCTCACTGGGCCCCCGGGTTACACACTGCCTGATCACAATGGGCCCTCGGATTACACACTGTCTGATCTCACTGGGCCCTCCCCCTCGTATTACACACTGTCTGATCTCACTGGGACCATCCTCCCCGGGTTACATAGTGTCTGATCTCAATCGGCCCCCGGGTTACACACTGTCTGATCCCAATGGGCCCATCCTCCCCGGCTTACACACTGTCTGATCTCACTGGGCCCCCGGGTTACACACTGTCTGAACTCACTCGGCCCCCGGGTTACACACTGACTGATCTCACTGTGCCCCTGGCTTATACACTGTCCGATCTCACTGGGCCCCCGGGTTATACATTGTCTCATCTCACTGGGCCCATCCTACCCGGCTTACACACTGTCTGAACTCACTGGGCCCCCGGGTTACACACTGTCTGCTCTCACTGGGCCCATCCTCCCCGGCTTACACACTGTCTGATCTCACTGGGCCCCCGGGTTACACAGTCTGGTCTCAATGGGCCACCGTGGTTACACACTGTCTGATCTCACTGAGCCCATCGTCCCCAGTTTACACACTGTCTGATCTCTCAGGGCCCTGGGTTACACAGCGTCTGAACTCACTGGGCACCCGGGCTACAAACTGTCCGATCTCACTGGGCCCCCGGGTTACACAGTGACTGATCTCACTGGGACCCCGGGTTATACGCTGCCTGATATCACTGGCCTCCTGGTGACACACTGTCCGATTTCACTGGGCCCCCGGGTTAGACACTGTCCGATCTCACTGGGCCCCCGGGTTACACAGTGACTGATCTCACTGAGTATTTCCTCCCCGGGTTACACACTGTCCGAACTCACTGGGCCCATCCACCCTGCGTTACAAACTGTGTGATCTCACTGGTACCACAGGTAACACTTTGTCTGATATTACTGGGCACCCGGGTTACTGTCTGATCTCACTGGGATCCCGTGTAACACACTGTCTGATCTCACTGAGCCCTCGGATTACAAACTGTCTGATCTCACTGGGCCCCTGGGTTACACACTGTCTGATCTCACTGGGTATTTCCTCCCCGGGTTACACACTGTCTGATATCACTTGGACCTTGCAGCTGCACACTATCTGATCTCACTGGGACCATCGACCCCGGGTTACACATTGCCTGATATTACTGGGCCCCCGGGTTACACACTGTCTGATCTCACTGGGCCAACGGGTTACACACTGTCTAATCTCACTGGGCCGCAAGGTTGCACACGTGGTGATCTTCCTAGACCCCAGGGTTACACACTGTCTGATCTCACTGGGCCGCCGGGTTACACACTGTATGATCTCACTGGGCCCATCCTCCCCGGGTTACACACTGTCTAATCTCACTGGGCCCCCGGGTTACTCACTGTCTGATCTCACTGGGTTCCTGGGTTACACACTGACTGATATCAGTGGGCCCCCGGGTTACACACTGTCCAATCTCACTGGCCCCATCATCCCCAGGTTACATACTGCCTGATCTCACTGGGCCCCCGGGTTACACACTGCCTGATCTCACTGGGTCCCCGGGTTACACACTGTCTGATCTCACTGGGCCCCCGAGTTACACACTGTCTGATCTCACTGGGCACCAGGGTTACACACTGCCTGATCTAAGTGGGTCCCCGGGTTACACACTGTCTAATCTCACAGATCTCCTGGGTTATACACTGTCTAATCTCACACTGGCTTGATCTCAATGGGCCTCCGGGTGACACACTGTCTGATCATAATGGGCCCACGGATTACACACTGTCTGATCTCACTGGGCCCTCCCCCTTGTATTACACACTGTCTGATCTCACTGGGCCCATCCTCCCCGGGTTACATAATGTCTGATCTCAATCGGCCCCCGGGTTCCACACTGTCTGATCTCAATGGGCCTATCCTCCCCGGCTTACACACTGTCTGATCTCACTGGGCCCCTGAGTTACACACTGTCTGAACTCACTCAGCCCCCGGGTTACACACTGACTGATTTCACTGTGCCCCTGGCTTATACACTGTCCGATCTCACTGGGCCCCCGGGTTACACGCTGTCTCATCTCACTGGGCCCATCCTCCCCTGGTTACATAGTGTCTGATCTCAATCGGCCCCCGGGTTACACACTGTCTGATCTCACTGGGCGATTCCTCCCCGGCTTACACACTGTCTGATCTCACTGGGCCCCCGGGTTACACACTGTCTGATCTCAGTGGGACCATCCTCCCCAGGTTACACACTGCTTTATCTCATTGGGACCATCCTCCCCAGGTTGCACACTGCTTGATCTCACTGGGCCCCCGGATTGAACACTGTCTGATCTCACTGGGTCCCCGGGTTACACACTGTCTGATCCCACTAGGCCCCCGGGTTACACACTGTCTGATCTCACTGGGTCCCCGGGTTACACACTGACTGATATCAGTGGGCCCCCGGGTTACACACTGTCCGATCTCACTGGCCCCATCATCCCCAGGTTACACACTGCCTGATCACACTGGGCCCCCGGGTTACACAGTCTGGTCTCAATGGGCCACCGGGGTTACACACTGTCTGATCTCACTGGGCAATCATTCCCGGGTTACACACTGTCTGATCTCACTGGGCCCATCCTCCCCAGTTTACACACTGTCTGATCTCACTGGGCCCCTGGGTTACACACTGTCTGATCTCACTGGGCACCCGGTTACACACTGTCTGATCTCACTGGGCCCAATCTCCCTAGTTTACACATTGTCTGATCTCATTGGGCACCCGGGTTACACACTGTCTGATTTCATTGGGCACCCGGGTTAGACACTGTCTGATCTCACTGGGACCCCGGGTTACACACTGTCCAATCTCACTGGGCCCCCGGGTTACACACTGTCCGATATCACTGGGAACCCGGGTGACACAGTGACTGATCTCACTGGGCCTCCGGGTCACACACTGTCTGATATCCCTGGGGCAATCCTCTCCGGGTTACACACTGTCCGAACTCATTGGGCCCATCCACCCTGCGTTACAAACTGTGTGATCTCACTGGTCCTCCAGGTTACACTTTGTCTGATCTTACTGCGCATCCGGGTTACTGTCTGATCTCACTGGGATCCCGGGTAACACACTGTCTGATCTCACTGGGCCCATCCTCCCCGGGTTACACACTGTCTGATCTCACTGGGACCCCGGGTTACACGCTGCCTGATCTGACTGGTCCCTCAGGTTACACACTGTCGGATCTCGCTGGGTCCCCGGATTACACACTGTCTGCTCTCACTGGGCCACCGGGTTACACACTGTCTGATCTCACTGGGCCCCCGGGTTACACACTGTCCGAACTCACTGGGCCCATCCACCCTGCGTTACAAACTGTGTGATCTCACTGGTCCTCCAGGTTACACTTTGTCTGATCTTACTGCGCACCCGGGTTACTGTCTGATCTCACTGGGATCCCGGATAACACACTGTCTGATCTCACTGGGCCCATCCTCCCCGGGTTACATAGTGTCTGATCTCAATCGGCCCCCGTGTTACACACTGTCTAATCTCACTGGGCCCCTGGATTACACACTGTCTGAACTCACTCGGCCCCCGGGTTACACACTGACTGATCTCACTGTGCCCCTGGCTTATACACTGTCCGATCTCACTGGGCCCCCGGGTTACACATTGTCTCATCTCACTGGGCCCATCCTCCCCGGCTTACACACTGTCTGAACTCACTGGGCCCCCGGGTTACACACTGTCTGATCTCACTGGGCCCACCTTCCCCGGCTTACACACTGTCTGATGTCACTGGGCCCCCGGGTTACACACTGTCTGATCTCAGTGGGACCATCCTCCCCAGGTTACACACTGCTTGATCTCAGTGGGACCATCCTCCCCAGGTTGCACACTGCTTGATCTCACTGGTCCCCCGGGTTACACACTGCCTGATCTCAATGGGCACCCGGATTACACACTGTCTGATCTCACTGGGCCATCCCCCTCGTATTACACACTTTCTGATCTCAGTGGGCCCCCGGGTTACACACTGTCTGATCTCAGTGGGCCCCGGGGTTATATACAGTCTGATCTCATTGGGCCGCCGGGTTACACACTGTCTGCACTCACTGGGCCACCGGGTTACACACTGTCTGATTTCACTGGGACCATCCTCCCCGGGTTACACACTGTCTGATCTCACTGGCCCCCGAATTGAAAATTGTCTGATCTCACTGGGCCCCCGGGTTACAAACTGTCTGATCTCACTAGGTCCACGGGTTACACACTGTCTGAACTCACTGGGCACCCGGGTTACACACTGTCTGATCTCACTGGGACCCCGGTTTACACGCTGCCTGATCTGACTGGTCCCTCAGGTTACACAGTGTCGGATCTCACTGGGTCCCCGGATTACACACTGTCTGCTCTCACTGGGCCACCGGGTTACACACTGTCTGATCTCACTTGGCCCATCCTCCCCGGGTTACACACTGTCTGATCTCACTGGGACCCCGGGTTACACGCTGCCTGATCTGACTGGTCCCTCAGGTTACACACTGTCGGATCTCGCTGCGTCCCCGGATTACACACTGTCTGCTCTCACTGGGCCACCGGGTTACACACTGTCTGATCTCACTGGGTCCCCGGATTACGCACTGTCTGATCTCACTGGGCCCCCGGGTTACACAGTCTGGTCTCAATGGGCCACCGGGGTTACTCACTGTCTGATCTCACTGGGCAATCATTCCCGGGTTACACACTGTCTGATCTCACTGGGCCCATCCTCCCTAGTTTACACACTGTCTGATCTCACTGGGCCCCTGGGTTACACACTGTCTGATCTCACTGGGCACCCGGTTACAGACTGTCTGATCCCACTGGGCCCCCGGGTTACACACTGTCTGATCTCACTTGGCCCATCCTCCCCGGGTTACACACTGTCTGATCTCACTGGGCCCATCCTCCCTAGTTTACACACTGTCGGATCTCACTGGGTCCCCGGATTACACACTGTCTGCTCTCACTGGGCCACCGGGTTACACACTGTCTGATCTCACTGGGTCCTCGGATTACGAACTGTCTGATCTCACTGGGCCCCCGGATTACATACTGTCTGATCTCACTGCGCCCCCAGGTTACACACTGTCTGATCCCACTGGGCCCCCGGGTTACACACTGTCTGATCTCACTTGGCCCATCCTCCCCGGGTTACACACTGTCTGATCTCACTGGGAGCCCGGGTTACACGCTGCCTGATCTGACTGGTCCCTCAGGTTACACACTGTCGGATCTCGCTGGGTCCCCGGATTACACACTGTCTGCTCTCACTGGGCCACCGGGTTACACACTGTCTGATCTCACTGGGTCCCCGGATTACGCACTGTCTGATCTCACTGGGCCCCCGGGTTACACACTGTCCGATATCACTGGGAACCCGGGTGACACAGTGACTGAACTCACTGGGCCTCCGGGTCACACACTGTCTGATATCCCTGGGGAAATCCTCTCCGGGTTACACACTGTCCGAACTCACTGGGCCCATCCACCCTGCGTTACAAACTGTGTGATCTCACTGGTCCTCCAGGTTACACTTTGTCTGATCTTACTGCGCACCCGGGTTACTGTCTGATCTCACTGGGATCCCGGGTAACACACTGTCTGATCTCACTGGGCCCATCCTCCCCGGGTTACATAGTGTCTGATCTCAATCGGCCCCCGTGTTACACACTGTCTAATCTCACTGGGCCCCTGGGTTACACACTCTCTGAACTCACTCGGCCCCCGGGTTACACACTGACTGATCTCACTGTGCCCCTGGCTTATACACTGTCCGATCTCACTGGGCCCCCGGGTTACACATTGTCTCATCTCACTGGGCCCATCCTCCCCGGCTTACACACTGTCTGAACTCACTGGGCCCCCGGGTTACACACTGTCTGATCTCACTGGGCCCACCTTCCCCGGCTTACACACTGTCTGATCTCACTGGGACCCCGGGTTACACGCTGCCTGATCTGACTGGTCCCTCAGGTTACACACTGTCGGATCTCGCTGCGTCCCCGGATTATACACTGTCTGCTCTCACTGGGCCACCGGGTTACACACTGTCTGATCTCACTGGGTCCCCGGATTACGCACTGTCTGATCTCACTGGGCCCCCGGGTTACACAGTCTGGTCTCAATGGGCCACCGGGGTTACACACTGTCTGATCTCACTGGGCAATCATTCCCGGGTTACACACTGTCTGATCTCACTGGGCCCATCCTCCCTAGTTTACACACTGTCTGATCTCACTGGGCCCCTGGGTTACACACTGTCTGATCTCACTGGGCACCCGGTTTCACACTGTCTGATCTCACTGGGCCCATCCTCCCTAGTTTACACACTGTCTGATTTCATTGGGCACCCGGGTTAGACACTGTCTGATCTCACTGGGACCCCGGGTTACACACTGTCCAATCTCACTGGGCCCTCGGGTTACACACTGTCCGATATCACTGGGAACCCGGGTGACACAGTGACTGATCTCACTGGGCCTCCGGGTCAGACACTGTCTGATATCCCTGGGGAAATCCTCTCCGGGTTACACACTGTCCGAACTCACTGGGCCCATCCACCCTGCGTTACAAACTGTGTGATCTCACTGGTCCTCCAGGTTACACTTTGTCTGATCTTACTGCGCACCCGGGTTACTGTCTGATCTCACTGGGATCCCGGGTAACACACTGTCTGATCTCACTGGGCCCATCCTCCCCGGGTTACATAGTGTCTGATCTCAATCGGCCCCCGTGTTACACACTGTCTAATCTCACTGGGCCCCTGGGTTACACACTCTCTGAACTCACTCGGCCCCCGGGTTACACACTGACTGATCTCACTGTGCCCCTGGATTATACACTGTCCGATCTCACTGGGCCCCCGGGTTACACATTGTCTCATCTCACTGGGCCCATCCTCCCCGGCTTACACACTGTCTGAACTCACTGGGCCCCCGGGTTACACACTGTCTGATCTCACTGGGCCCACCTTCCCCGGCTTACACACTGTCTGATCTCACTGGGCCCCCGAGTTACACACTGTCTGATCTCAGTGGGACCATCTTCCCCAGGTTACACACTGCTTGATCTCAGTGGGACCATCCTCCCCAGGTTGCACACTGCTTGATCTCACTGGTCCCCCGGGTTACACACTGCCTGATCTCAATGGGCACCCGGATTACACACTGTCTGATCTCACTGGGCCATCCCCCTCGTATTACACACTTTCTGATCTCAGTGGGCCCCCGGGTTACACACTGTCTGATCTCAGTGGGCCCCGGGGTTATATACAGTCTGGTCTCAATGGGCCGCCGGGGTTAGACACTGTCTGATCTCACTGGGCCAATCATTCCTGGGTTAAACACTGTCTGATTTCACAGGGCCCCCAGGTTACACACTGTCCGATCTCACTGCGTACCCGGGTTACACACTGTCTGATCTCACTGGGCCCTCCCCCTCGTATTACACACTGTCTGATCTCACTGGGCCCATCCTCCCGGGGTTACATAGTGTCTGATCTCAATCGGCCCCCGGGTTCCACACTGTCTGAGCTCAATCGGCCCATCCTCCCCGGCTTACACACTGTCTGATCTCACTGGGCTCCCGGGTTACACACTGTCTGATCTCAATGGGCCCATCCTCCCCAGCTTACACACTGTCTGATCTCACTGGGCCCCCGGATTGAACACTGTCTGATCTCACTGGGCCCCCGGGTTACACACTGTCTGATCCCACTAGGCCCCCGGGTTACACACTGTCTGATCCCACTAGGCCCCCGGGTTACACACTGTCTGGTCTCAATGGGCCCCCGGGGTTACACACTGTCTGATCTCACTGGTCCATTCCATTCCCGGGTTCCACACTGTCTGATCTCACTGGGCCCCCAGGTTACACACTATCCGATCTCACTGGGACCCCAGGTTACACACTGTCTGAACTCACTGGACCCCCAGGTTACACACTGTCTGATCTCACTGGTCCAATCATTCCCGGGTTGCACACTGTCTGATCTCACTGGGTCCTCAGGTTACTCACTGACTGATCCCACTGGGCCCCATGTTACACACTGTCTGATCTCACTGGGATCCCTCGGTTACACACTGTCTGATCTCACCTGGCCTCCGGATTACACACTGTCTGATCTCAGTGGGACCATCCTCCCCAGGTAACACACTGCTTGATCTCAGTGCGACCATCCTCCCCAGGTTGCACACTGCTTGATCTCACTGGTCTGCCGGGTTACACACTGCCTGATCTCAATGGGCACCCGGATTACACACTGTCTGATCTCACTGGGCCATCCCCCTCGTATTACACACTTTCTGATTTCAGTGGGCCCATCCTCCCCGGGTTACACACTGTCTGATCTCAATGGGCCCATTCTCCCCGGCTTACACACTGTCTGATCTCACTGGGCCCCTGGGTTACACACTCTCTGAACTCACTCGGCCCCCGGGTTAAACACTGACTGATCTCACTGGGCCCATCCTCCCCGGGTTACATAGTGTCTGATCACAATCGGCCCCCGTGTTACACACTGTCTGATCTCAATGGGCCCATCCTCCCCGGCTTACACACTGTCTGGTCTCACTGGGCCCCTGGGTTACACACTCTCTGAACTCACTCGGCCCCCGGGTTACACACTGACTGATCTCACTGTGCCCCTGGCTTATACACTGTCCGATCTCACTGGGCCCCCGGGTTACACATTGTCTCATCTCACTGGGCCCATCCTCCCCGGCTTACACACTGTCTGAACTCACTGGGCCCCCGGGTTACACACTGTCTGATCTCACTGGGCCCACCTTCCCCGGCTTACACACTGTCTGATCTCACTGGGCCCCCGGGTTACACACTGTCTGATCTCAGTGGGACCATCTACCCCAGGTTACACACTGCTTGATCTCAGTGGGACCATCCTCCCCAGGTTGCACACTGCTTGATCTCACAGGTCCCCTGGGTTACACACTACCTGATCTCAATGGGCACCCGGATTACACACTGTCTGATCTCACTGGGCCATCCCCCTCGTATTACACACTTTCTGATCTCAGTGGGCCCCCGGGTTACACACTGTCTGATCTCAGTGGGACCATCTACCCCAGGTTACACACTGCTTGATCTCAGTGGGACCATCCTCCCCAGGTTGCACACTGCTTGATCTCACAGGTCCCCTGGGTTACACACTACCTGATCTCAATGGGCACCCGGATTACACACTGTCTGATCTCACTGGGCCATCCCCCTCGTATTACACACTTTCTGATCTCAGTGGGCCCCCGGGTTACACACTGTCTGATCTCAGTGGGCCCCGGGGTTATATACAGTCTGATCTCATTGGGCCGCCGGGTTACACACTGTCTGCACTCACTGGGCCACCGGGTTACACACTGTCTGATCTCACTGGGCCCCCGGATTGAACATTGTCTGATCTCACTGGGCCCCCGGGTTACACACTGTCTGATCTCACTGGGTCCCCGGGTTACACAGTCTGGTCTCAATGGGCCGCCGGGGTTACACACTGTCTGATCTCACTGGGCCAATCATTCCTGGGTTACACACTGTCTGATCTCAATGGGCCCATCCTCCCCAGCTTACACACTGTCTGATCTCACTGGGCCCCCGGGTTACACACTGTCTGATCTCAATGGGCCCATCCTCCCCAGCTAACACACTGTCTGATCTCACTGGGCCGCCGGGTTACACACTGTCTGCACTCACTGGGCCACTGGGTTGCACACTGTCTGATTTCACTGGGACCATCCTCCCCGGGTTACACACTGTCTGATCTCACTGGGCCCCCGGATTGAACACTGTCTGATCTCACTGGGCCCCCGGGTTACACACTGTCTGATCCCACTAGGCCCCCGGGTTACACACTGTCTGATCCCACTAGGCCCCCGGGTTACACACTGTCTGGTCTCAATGGGCCCCCGGGGTTACACACTGTCTGATCTCACTGATCCATTCCATTCCCGGGTTCCACACTGTCTGATCTCACTGGGCCCCCAGGTTACACACTATCCGATCTCACTGGGATCCCGGGTTACACACTGTCTGAACTCACTGGACCCCCAGGTTACACACTGTCTGATCTCACTGGTCCAATCATTCCCGGGTTACACACTGTCTGATCTCACTGGGTCCTCAGGTTACTCACTGACTGATCCCACTGGGCCCCATGTTACACACTGTCTGATCTCACTGGGATCCCTGGGTTACACACTGTCTGATCTCACCTGGCCTCCGGATTACACACTGTCTGATCTCAGTAGGACCATCCTCCCCAGGTAACACACTGCTTGATCTCAGTGCGACCATCCTCCCCAGGTTGCACACTGCCTGATCTCAATGGGCACCCGGATTACACACTGTCTGATCTCACTGGGCCATCCCGCTCGTATTACACACTTTCTGATCTCAGTGGGCCCCCGGGTTACACACTGTCTGATTTCAGTGGGCCCCGGGGTTATATACAGTCTGATCTCATTGGACCGCCGGGTTACACACTGTCTGCACTCACTGGGCTACCGGGTTACACACTGTCTGATTTCATTGGGACCATCCTCCCCGGGTTACACACTGTCTGATCTCAGTGGGCCCCGGGGTTATATACAGTCTGATCTCATTGGGCCGCCGGGTTACACATTGTCTGCACTCACTGGGCCACCGGGTTACACACTGTCTGATCTCACTGGTCCGCCGGGTTACACACTGTATGATCTCACTGGGCCCATCCTCCCCGGGTTACACACTGTCTGATCTCACTGGGCCCCCGGGTTACACACTGTCTGATCTCACTGGTTTCCCGGGTTACACACTGACTGATATCAGTGGGCCCCCGGGTTACACACTGTCCAATCTCACTGGCCCCATCATCCCCAGGTTACACACTGCCTGACCTCACTGGGCCCCCGGGTTACACACTGCCTGATCTCACTGGGCCCCCGAGTTACACACTGTCTGATCTCACTGGGCCCCCGGGTTACACACTGCCTGATCTCAGTGGGTCCCCGGGTTACACACTGTCTAATCTCATAGATCTCCTGGGTTATACACTGTCTAATCTCACACTGGCTTGATCTCACTGGGCCTCCGGGTGACACACTGCCTGATCACAATGGGCCCACGGATTATACACTGTCTGATCTCACTGGGCCCTCCCCCTCGTATTACACACTGTCTGATCTCACTGGGCCCATCCTCCCCGGGTTACATAGTGTCTGATCTCAATCGGCCCCCGCGTTCCACACTGTCTGATCTCAATGGCCCTATCCTCCCCGGCTTACACACTGTCTGATTTCACTGGGCCCCTGGGTTACACACTGTCTGAACTCACTCAGCCCCCGGGTTACACACTGTCTGATCTCACTGGGCCCCCGAGTTACACACTGTCTGTTCTCACTGGGCCCCCGGGTTACACACTGCCTGATCTCAGTGGGTCCCCGGGTTACACACAGTCTAATCTCACAGATCTCCTGGGTTATACACTGTCTAATCTCACACTGGCTTGATCTCACTGGGCCTCCGGGTGACACACTGCCTGATCACAATGGGCCCACGGATTATACACTGTCTGATCTCACTGGGCCCTCCCCCTCGTATTACACACTGTCTGATCTCACTGGGCCCATCCTCCCCGGGTTACATAGTGTCTGATCTCAATCGGCCCCCGGGTTACACACTGTCTGATCTCAATGGGCTCATCCTCCCCGGCTTACACACTGTCTGATCTCACTGGGCCCCCGGGTTACACACTGTCTGATCTCACTGGGCCCATCCTCCCCGGGTTACATAGTGTCTGATCTCAATCGGCCCCCGGGTTCCACACTGTCTGATCTCAATGGGCCTATCCTCCCCGGCTTACACACTGTCTGATCTCACTGGGCCCCCGGGTTACACACTGTCTGAACTCACTCAGCCCCCGGGTTACACACTGACTGATCTCACTGTGCCCCTGGCTTATACACTGTCCGATCTCACTGGGCCCCCGGGTTACACGCTGTCTCATCTCACTGGGTCCATCCTCCCCGGGTTATATAGTGTCTGATCTCAATCGGTCCCCGGGTTACACACTGTCTGATCTCACTGGGCGATTCCTCCCCGGCTTACACACTGTCTGATCTCACTGGGCCCCCGGGTTACACATTGTCTCATCTCACTGGGCCCAACCTCCCCGGCTTACACACTGTCTGAACTCACTGGGCCCCCGGATTGAAAATTGTCTGATCTCACTGGGCCCCCGGGTTACAAACTGTCTGATCTCACTAGGTCCACGGGTTACACACTGTCTGAACTCACTGGGCACCCGGGTTACACACTGTCTGATCTCACTGGGACCCCGGTTTACACGCTGCCTGATCTGACTGGTCCCTCAGGTTACACAGTGTCGGATCTCACTGGGTCCCCGGATTACACACTGTCTGCTCTCACTGGGCCACCGGGTTACACACTGTCTGATCTCACTTGGCCCATCCTCCCCGGGTTACACACTGTCTGATCTCACTGGGACCCCGGGTTACACGCTGCCTGATCTGACTGGTCCCTCAGGTTACACACTGTCGGATCTCGCTGCGTCCCCGGATTACACACTGTCTGCTCTCACTGGGCCACCGGGTTACACACTGTCTGATCTCACTGGGTCCCCGGATTACGCACTGTCTGATCTCACTGGGCCCCCGGGTTACACAGTCTGGTCTCAATGGGCCACCGGGGTTACTCACTGTCTGATCTCACTGGGCAATCATTCCCGGGTTACACACTGTCTGATCTCACTGGGCCCCTGGGTTACACACTGTCTGATCTCACTGGGCACCCGGTTACAGACTGTCTGATCCCACTGGGCCCCCGGGTTACACACTGTCTGATCTCACTTGGCCCATCCTCCCCGGGTTACACACTGTCTGATCTCACTGGGCCCATCCTCCCTAGTTTACACACTGTCGGATCTCACTGGGTCCCCGGATTACACACTGTCTGCTCTCACTGGGCCACCGGGTTACACACTGTCTGATCTCACTGGGTCCTCGGATTACGAACTGTCTGATCTCACTGGGCCCCCGGATTACATACTGTCTGATCTCACTGCGCCCCCAGGTTACACACTGTCTGATCCCACTGGGCCCCCGGGTTACACACTGTCTGATCTCACTTGGCCCATCCTCCCCGGGTTACACACTGTCTGATCTCACTGGGAGCCCGGGTTACACGCTGCCTGATCTGACTGGTCCCTCAGGTTACACACTGTCGGATCTCGCTGGGTCCCCGGATTACACACTGTCTGCTCTCACTGGGTCACCGGGTTACACACTGTCTGATCTCACTGGGTCCCCGGATTACGCACTGTCTGATCTCACTGGGCCCCCGGGTTACACACTGTCCGATATCACTGGGAACCCGGGTGACACAGTGACTGAACTCACTGGGCCTCCGGGTCACACACTGTCTGATATCCCTGGGGAAATCCTCTCCGGGTTACACACTGTCCGAACTCACTGGGCCCATCCACCCTGCGTTACAAACTGTGTGATCTCACTGGTCCTCCAGGTTACACTTTGTCTGATCTTACTGCGCACCCGGGTTACTGTCTGATCTCACTGGGATCCCGGGTAACACACTGTCTGATCTCACTGGGCCCATCCTCCCCGGGTTACATAGTGTCTGATCTCAATCGGCCCCCGTGTTACACACTGTCTAATCTCACTGGGCCCCTGGGTTACACACTCTCTGAACTCACTCGGCCCCCGGGTTACAAACTGACTGATCTCACTGTGCCCCTGGCTTATACACTGTCCGATCTCACTGGGCCCCCGGGTTACACATTGTCTCATCTCACTGGGCCCATCCTCCCCGGCTTACACACTGTCTGAACTCACTGGGCCCCCGGGTTACACACTGTCTGATCTCACTGGGCCCACCTTCCCCGGCTTACACACTGTCTGATCTCACTGGGACCCCGGGTTACACGCTGCCTGATCTGACTGGTCCCTCAGGTTACACACTGTCGGATCTCGCTGCGTCCCCGGATTATACACTGTCTGCTCTCACTGGGCCACCGGGTTACACACTGTCTGATCTCACTGGGTCCCCGGATTACGCACTGTCTGATCTCACTGGGCCCCCGGGTTACACAGTCTGGTCTCAATGGGCCACCGGGGTTACACACTGTCTGATCTCACTGGGCAATCATTCCCGGGTTACACACTGTCTGATCTCACTGGGCCCATCCTCCCTAGTTTACACACTGTCTGATCTCACTGGGCCCCTGGGTTACACACTGTCTGATCTCACTGGGCACCCGGTTTCACACTGTCTGATCTCACTGGGCCCATCCTCCCTAGTTTACACACTGTCTGATCTCATTGGGCACCCGGGTTACACACTGTCTGATTTCATTGGGCACCCGGGTTAGACACTGTCTGATCTCACTGGGACCCCGGGTTACACACTGTCCAATCTCACTGGGCCCCCGGGTTACACACTGTCCGATATCACTGGGAACCCGGGTGACACAGTGACTGATCTCACTGGGCCTCCGGGTCACACACTGTCTGATATCCCTGGGGAAATCCTCTCCGGGTTACACACTGTCCGAACTCACTGGGCCCATCCACCCTGCGTTACAAACTGTGTGATCTCACTGGTCCTCCAGGTTACACTTTGTCTGATCTTACTGCGCACCCGGGTTACTGTCTGATCTCACTGGGATCCCGGGTAACACACTGTCTGATCTCACTGGGCCCATCCTCCCCGGGTTACATAGTGTCTGATCTCAATCGGCCCCCGTGTTACACACTGTCTAATCTCACTGGGCCCCTGGGTTACACACTCTCTGAACTCACTCGGCCCCCGGGTTACACACTGACTGATCTCACTGTGCCCCTGGCTTATACACTGTCCGATCTCACTGGGCCCCCGGGTTACACATTGTCTCATCTCACTGGGCCCATCCTCCCCGGCTTACACACTGTCTGAACTCACTGGGCCCCCGGGTTACACACTGTCTGATCTCACTGGGCCCACCTTCCCCGGCTTACACACTGTCTGATCTCACTGGGCCCCCGAGTTACACACTGTCTGATCTCAGTGGGACCATCTTCCCCAGGTTACACACTGCTTGATCTCAGTGGGACCATCCTCCCCAGGTTGCACACTGCTTGATCTCACTGGTCCCCCGGGTTACACACTGCCTGATCTCAATGGGCACCCGGATTACACACTGTCTGATCTCACTGGGCCATCCCCCTCGTATTACACACTTTCTGATCTCAGTGGGCCCCCGGGTTACACACTGTCTGATCTCAGTGGGCCCCGGGGTTATATACAGTCTGGTCTCAATGGGCCGCCGGGGTTAGACACTGTCTGATCTCACTGGGCCAATCATTCCTGGGTTAAACACTGTCTGATTTCACAGGGCCCCCAGGTTACACACTGTCCGATCTCACTGCGTACCCGGGTTACACACTGTCTGATCTCACTGGGCCCTCCCCCTCGTATTACACACTGTCTGATCTCACTGGGCCCATCCTCCCGGGGTTACATAGTGTCTGATCTCAATCGGCCCCCGGGTTCCACACTGTCTGAGCTCAATCGGCCCATCCTCCCCGGCTTACACACTGTCTGATCTCACTGGGCTCCCGGGTTACACACTGTCTGATCTCAATGGGCCCATCCTCCCCAGCTTACACACTGTCTGATCTCACTGGGCCCCCGGATTGAACACTGTCTGATCTCACTGGGCCCCCGGGTTACACACTGTCTGATCCCACTAGGCCCCCGGGTTACACACTGTCTGATCCCACTAGGCCCCCGGGTTACACACTGTCTGGTCTCAATGGGCCCCCGGGGTTACACACTGTCTGATCTCACTGGTCCATTCCATTCCCGGGTTCCACACTGTCTGATCTCACTGGGCCCCCAGGTTACACACTATCCGATCTCACTGGGACCCCAGGTTACACACTGTCTGAACTCACTGGACCCCCAGGTTACACACTGTCTGATCTCACTGGTCCAATCATTCCCGGGTTGCACACTGTCTGATCTCACTGGGTCCTCAGGTTACTCACTGACTGATCCCACTGGGCCCCATGTTACACACTGTCTGATCTCACTGGGATCCCTCGGTTACACACTGTCTGATCTCACCTGGCCTCCGGATTACACACTGTCTGATCTCAGTGGGACCATCCTCCCCAGGTAACACACTGCTTGATCTCAGTGCGACCATCCTCCCCAGGTTGCACACTGCTTGATCTCACTGGTCTGCCGGGTTACACACTGCCTGATCTCAATGGGCACCCGGATTACACACTGTCTGATCTCACTGGGCCATCCCCCTCGTATTACACACTTTCTGATTTCAGTGGGCCCATCCTCCCCGGGTTACATAGTGTCTGATCTCAATCGGCCCCCGTGTTACACACTGTCTGATCTCAATGGGCCCATTCTCCCCGGCTTACACACTGTCTGATCTCACTGGGCCCCTGGGTTACACACTCTCTGAACTCACTCGGCCCCCGGGTTAAACACTGACTGATCTCACTGGGCCCATCCTCCCCGGGTTACATAGTGTCTGATCACAATCGGCCCCCGTGTTACACACTGTCTGATCTCAATGGGCCCATCCTCCCCGGCTTACACACTGTCTGGTCTCACTGGGCCCCTGGGTTACACACTCTCTGAACTCACTCGGCCCCCGGGTTACACACTGACTGATCTCACTGTGCCCCTGGCTTATACACTGTCCGATCTCACTGGGCCCCCGGGTTACACATTGTCTCATCTCACTGGGCCCATCCTCCCCGGCTTACACACTGTCTGAACTCACTGGGCCCCCGGGTTACACACTGTCTGATCTCACTGGGCCCACCTTCCCCGGCTTACACACTGTCTGATCTCACTGGGCCCCCGAGTTACACACTGTCTGATCTCAGTGGGACCATCTACCCCAGGTTACACACTGCTTGATCTCAGTGGGACCATCCTCCCCAGGTTGCACACTGCTTGATCTCACAGGTCCCCTGGGTTACACACTACCTGATCTCAATGGGCACCCGGATTACACACTGTCTGATCTCACTGGGCCATCCCCCTCGTATTACACACTTTCTGATCTCAGTGGGCCCCCGGGTTACACACTGTCTGATCTCAGTGGGCCCCGGGGTTATATACAGTCTGATCTCATTGGGCCGCCGGGTTACACACTGTCTGCACTCACTGGGCCACCGGGTTACACACTGTCTGATCTCACTGGGCCCCCGGATTGAACATTGTCTGATCTCACTGGGCCCCCGGGTTACACACTGTCTGATCTCACTGGGTCCCCGGGTTACACAGTCTGGTCTCAATGGGCCGCCGGGGTTACACACTGTCTGATCTCACTGGGCCAATCATTCCTGGGTTACACACTGTCTGATCTCAATGGGCCCATCCTCCCCAGCTTACACACTGTCTGATCTCACTGGGCCCCCGGGTTACACACTGTCTGATCTCAATGGGCCCATCCTCCCCAGCTTACACACTGTCTGATCTCACTGGGCCGCCGGGTTACACACTGTCTGCACTCACTGGGCCACTGGGTTGCACACTGTCTGATTTCACTGGGACCATCCTCCCCGGGTTACACACTGTCTGATCTCACTGGGCCCCCGGATTGAACACTGTCTGATCTCACTGGGCCCCCGGGTTACACACTGTCTGATCCCACTAGGCCCCCGGGTTACACACTGTCTGATCCCACTAGGCCCCCGGGTTACACACTGTCTGGTCTCAATGGGCCCCCGGGGTTACACACTGTCTGATCTCACTGATCCATTCCATTCCCGGGTTCCACACTGTCTGATCTCACTGGGCCCCCAGGTTACACACTGTCTGATCCCACTAGGCCCCCGGGTTACACACTGTCTGGTCTCAATGGGCCGCCGGGGTTACACACTGTCTGATCTCACTGGGCCAATCATTCCTGGGTTACACACTGTCTGATCTCAATGGGCCCATCCTCCCCAGCTTACACACTGTCTGATCTCACTGGGCCCCCGGGTTACACACTGTCTGATCTCAATGGGCCCATCCTCCCCAGCTTACACACTGTCTGATCTCACTGGGCCGCCGGGTTACACACTGTCTGCACTCACTGGGCCACTGGGTTGCACACTGTCTGATTTCACTGGGACCATCCTCCCCGGGTTACACACTGTCTGATCTCACTGGGCCCCCGGATTGAACACTGTCTGATCTCACTGGGCCCCCGGGTTACACACTGTCTGATCCCACTAGGCCCCCGGGTTACACACTGTCTGATCCCACTAGGCCCCCGGGTTACACACTGTCTGGTCTCAATGGGCCCCCGGGGTTACACACTGTCTGATCTCACTGATCCATTCCATTCCCGGGTTCCACACTGTCTGATCTCACTGGGCCCCCAGGTTTCACACTATCCGATCTCACTGGGATCCCGGGTTACACACTGTCTGAACTCACTGGACCCCCAGGTTACACACTGTCTGATCTCACTGGTCCAATCATTCCCGGGTTACACACTGTCTGATCTCACTGGGTCCTCAGGTTACTCACTGACTGATCCCACTGGACCCCATGTTACACACTGTCTGATCTCACTGGGATCCCTGGGTTACACACTGTCTGATCTCACCTGGCCTCCGGATTACACACTGTCTGATCTCAGTAGGACCATCCTCCCCAGGTAACACACTGCTTGATCTCAGTGCGACCATCCTCCCCAGGTTGCACACTGCTTGATCTCACTGGTCCCCCGGGTTACACACTGCCTGATCTCAATGGGCACCCGGATTACACACTGTCTGATCTCACTGGGCCATCCCGCTCGTATTACACACTTTCTGATCTCAGTGGGCCCCCGGGTTACACACTGTCTGCACTCACTGGGCCACCGGGTTACACACTGTCTGATTTCATTGGGACCATCCTCCCCGGGTTACACACTGTCTGATCTCAGTGGGCCCCGGGGTTATATACAGTCTGATCTCATTGGGCCGCCGGGTTACACATTGTCTGCACTCACTGGGCCACCGGGTTACACACTGTCTGATCTCACTGGTCCGCCGGGTTACACACTGTATGATCTCACTGGGCCCATCCTCCCCGGGTTACACACTGTCTGATCTCACTGGGCCCCCGGGTTACACACTGTCTGATCTCACTGGTTTCCCGGGTTACACACTGACTGATATCAGTGGGCCCCCGGGTTACACACTGTCCAATCTCACTGGCCCCATCATCCCCAGGTTACACACTGCCTGACCTCACTGGGCCCCCGGGTTACACACTGCCTGATCTCACTGGGCCCCCGAGTTACACACTGTCTGATCTCACTGGGCCCCCAGGTTACACACTGCCTGATCTCAGTGGGTCCCCGGGTTACACACTGTCTAATCTCATAGATCTCCTGGGTTATACACTGTCTAATCTCACACTGGCTTGATCTCACTGGGCCTCCGGGTTACACACTGTCTGATCTCACTGGTTTCCCGGGTTACACACTGACTGATATCAGTGGGCCCCCGGGTTACACACTGTCCAATCTCACTGGCCCCATCATCCCCAGGTTACACACTGCCTGACCTCACTGGGCCCCCGGGTTACACACTGCCTGATCTCACTGGGCCCCCGAGTTACACACTGTCTGATCTCACTGGGCCCCCGGGTTACACACTGCCTGATCTCAGTGGGTCCCCGGGTTACACACTGTCTAATCTCATAGATCTCCTGGGTTATACACTGTCTAATCTCACACTGGCTTGATCTCACTGGGCCTCCGGGTGACACACTGCCTGATCACAATGGGCCCACGGATTATACACTGTCTGATCTCACTGGGCCCTCCCCCTCGTATTACACACTGTCTGATCTCACTGGGCCCATCCTCCCCGGGTTACATAGTGTCTGATCTCAATCGGCCCCCGGGTTCCACACTGTCTGATCTCAATGGCCCTATCCTCCCCGGCTTACACACTGTCTGATCTCACTGGGCCCCTGGGTTACACACTGTCTGAACTCACTCAGCCCCCGGGTTACACACTGTCTGATCTCACTGGGCCCCCGAGTTACACACTGTCTGTTCTCACTGGGCCCCCGGGTTACACACTGCCTGATCTCAGTGGGTCCCCGGGTTACACACAGTCTAATCTCACAGATCTCCTGGGTTATACACTGTCTAATCTCACACTGGCTTGATCTCACTGGGCCTCCGGGTGACACACTGCCTGATCACAATGGGCCCACGGATTATACACTGTCTGATCTCACTGGGCCCTCCCCCTCGTATTACACACTGTCTGATCTCACTGGGCCCATCCTCCCCGGGTTACATAGTGTCTGATCTCAATCGGCCCCCGGGTTACACACTGTCTGATCTCAATGGGCTCATCCTCCCCGGCTTACACACTGTCTGATCTCACTGGGCCCCCGGGTTACACACTGTCTGATCTCACTGGGCCCATCCTCCCCGGGTTACATAGTGTCTGATCTCAATCGGCCCCCGGGTTCCACACTGTCTGATCTCAATGGGCCTATCCTCCCCGGCTTACACACTGTCTGATCTCACTGGGCCCCCGGGTTACACACTGTCTGAACTCACTCAGCCCCCGGGTTACACACTGACTGATCTCACTGTGCCCCTGGCTTATACACTGTCCGATCTCACTGGGCCCCCGGGTTACACGCTGTCTCATCTCACTGGGCCCATCCTCCCCGGGTTATATACTGTCTGATCTCAATCGGTCCCCGGGTTACACACTGTCTGATCTCACTGGGCGATTCCTCCCCGGCTTACACACTGTCTGATCTCACTGGGCCCCCGGGTTACACATTGTCTCATCTCACTGGGCCCAACCTCCCCGGCTTACACACTGTCTGATCTCACTGGGCCCCCGGGTTACACACTGTCTGATCTCAGTGGGACTATCCTCCCCAGGTTACACACTGCTTGATCTCATTGGGACCATCCTCCCCAGGTTGCACACTGCTTCATCTCACTGGTCCCCCGGGTTACACACTGCCTGATCTCAGTGGGCCATCCCCCTCGTATTACACACTTTCTGATCTCAGTGGGCCCCCGGGTTACACACTGTCTGATCTCACTGGGCCCCGGGGTTATATACAGTCTGATCTCATTGGGCCGCCGGGTTACACATTGTCTGCACTCACTGGGCCACCGGGTTACACACTGTCTGATCTCACTGGTCCGCCGGGTTACACACTGTATGATCTCACTGGGCCCATCCTCCCCGGGTTACACACTGTCTGATCTCACTGGGCCCCCGGGTTACACACTGTCTGATCTCACTGGTTTCCCGGGTTACACACTGACTGATATCAGTGGGCCCCCGGGTTACACACTGTCCAATCTCACTGGCCCCATCATCCCCAGGTTACACACTGCCTGACCTCACTGGGCCCCCGGGTTACACACTGCCTGATCTCACTGGGTCCCCGGGTTACACACTGTCTGATCTCACTGGGCCCCCGAGTTACACACTGTCTGATCTCACTGGGCCGCCGGGTTACACACTGCCTGATCTCAGTGGGTCCCCGGGTTACACACTGTCTAATCTCACAGATCCCCTGGGTTATACACTGTCTAATCTCACACTGCTTGATCTCACTGGGCCTCCGGGTGACACACTGCCTGATCACAATGGGCCCTCGGATTACACACTGTCTGATCTCACTGGGCCCTCCCCCTCGTATTACACACTGTCTGATCTCACTGGGCCCATCCTCCCCGGGTTACATTGTGTCTGATCTCGCTGGGCCCCCGGGTTACACACTGTCTGAACTCACTCGGCCCCCGGGTTACACACTGACTGATCTCACTGTGCCCCTGGCTTATACACTGTCTGATCTCACTGCGCCCCCGGGTTACACATTGTCTCATCCCACTGGGCCCATCCTCCCCGGCTTACACACTGTCTGAACTCACTGGGCCCCCGGGTTACACACTTTCTGATCTCACTGGGCCCACCTTCCCCGGCTTACACACTGTCTGATCTCACTGGGCCCCTGGGTTACACACTTTCTGATCTCAGTGGGACCATCCTCCTCGTATTACACACTTTCTGATCTCAGTGGGCCCCCGGGTTACACACTGTCTGATCTCAGTGGGCCCCCGGGCTACACACTGTCCGATCTCACTGGGCCCCCGGGTTACACAGTGACTGATCTCACTGGGACCCCGGGTTACACGCTGTCTGATATCACTGGCCTCCTGGTGACACACTGTCCGATTTCACTGGGCCCCCGGGTTAGACACTGTCCGATCTCACTGGGCCCCCGGGTAACACAGTGACTGATCTCACTGAGTATTTCCTCCCCGGGTTACACACTGTCCGAACTCACTGGGCCCATCCACCCTGCATTACAAACTGTGTGATCTCACTGGTCCCACAGGTTACACTTTGTCTGAGATTACTGGGCACCCGGGTTACTGTCTGATCTCACTGGGATCCCGTGTAAAACACTGTCTGATCTCACTGAGCCCTCGGATTACAAACTGTCTGATCTCACTGGGCCCCTGGGTTACACACTGTCTGATCTCACTTGGACCTTGCGGCTGCACACTGTCTGATCTTACTGGGACCATCGACCCCGGGTTACACATTGCCTGATATTACTGGGCCCCCGGGTTACACACTGTCTGATCTCACTGGGCGAACGGGTTACACACTGTCTAATCTCACTGGGCCGCAAGGTTGCACACGTGGTGATCTTCCTAGACCCCAGGTTTACACACTATCTGATCTCACTGGGCCCCCGGGTTACACACTGTCTGATCTCACTGGGCCGCCGGGTTACACACTGTATGATCTCACTGGGCCCATCCTCCCCGGGTTACACACTGTCTGATCTCACTGGGCCCCCGGGTTACACACTGTCTGATCTCACTGGGTTCCCGGGTTACACACTGACTGATATCAGTGGGCCCCCGGGTTACACACTGTCCAATCTCACTGGCCCCATCATCCCCAGGTTACACACTGCCTGATCTCACTGGGCCCCCGGGTTACACACTGCCTGATCTCACTGGGTCCCCGGGTTACACACTGTCTGATCTCACTGGGCCCCCGAGTTACACACTGTCTGATCTCACTGGGCCCCCGGGTTACACACTGCCTGATCTCAGTGGGTCCCCGGGTTACACACAGTCTAATCTCACAGATCTCCTGGGTTATACACTGTCTAATCTCACACTGGCTTGATCTCACTGGGCCTCCGGGTGACACACTGCCTGATCACAATGGGCCCACGGATTATACACTGTCTGATCTCACTGGGCCCTCCCCCTCGTATTACACACTGTCTGATCTCACTGGGCCCATCCTCCCCGGGTTACATAGTGTCTGATCTCAATCGGCCCCCGGGTTCCACACTGTCTGATCTCAATGGGCCTATCCTCCCCGGCTTACACACTGTCTGAACTCACTCAGCCCCCGGGTTACACACTGTCTGATCTCACTGGGCCCCCGAGTTACACACTGTCTGATCTCACTGGGCCCCCGGGTTACACACTGCCTGATCTCAGTGGGTCCCCGGGTTACACACAGTCTAATCTCACAGATCTCCTGGGTTATACACTGTCTAATCTCACACTGGCTTGATCTCACTGGGCCTCCGGGTGACACACTGCCTGATCACAATGGGCCCACGGATTATACACTGTCTGATCTCACTGGGCCCTCCCCCTCGTATTACACACTGTCTGATCTCACTGGGCCCATCCTCCCCGGGTTACATAGTGTCTGATCTCAATCGGCCCCCGGGTTCCACACTGTCTGATCTCAATGGGCCTATCCTCCCCGGCTTACACACTGTCTGATCTCACTGAGCCCCTGGGTTACACACTGTCTGAACTCACTCAGCCCCCGGGTTACACACTGACTGATCTCACTGTGCCCCTGGCTTACACACTGTCCGATCTCACTGGGCCCCCGGGTTACACGCTGTCTCATCTCACTGGGCCCATCCTCCCCGGGTTATATAGTGTCTGATCTCAATCGGTCCCCGGGTTACACACTGTCTGATCTCACTGGGCGATTCCTCCCCGGCTTACACACTGTCTGATCTCACTGGGCCCCCGGGTTACACATTGTCTCATCTCACTGGGCCCAACCTCCCCGGCTTACACACTGTCTGAACTCACTGGGCCCCCGGGTTACACACTGTCTGATCTCACTGGGCCCAGCTTCCCCGGCTTACACACTGTCTGATCTCACTGGGCCCCCGGGTTACACACTGTCTGATCTCAGTGGGACCATCCTCCCCAGGTTACACACTGCTTGATCTCATTGGGACCATCCTCCCCAGGTTGCACACTGCTTGATCTCACTGGTCCCCCGGGTTACACACTGCCTGATCTCAGTGGGCCATCCCCCTCGTATTACACACTTTCTGATCTCAGTGGGCCCCCGGGTTACACACTGTCTGATCTCAGTGGGCCCCGGGGTTATATACAGTCTGATCTCATTGGGCCGCCGGGTTACACACTGTCTGCACTCACTGGGTCACCGGGTTACACACTGTCTGATTTCACTGGGACCATCCTCCCCGGGTTACACACTGTCTGATCTCACTGGGCCCCCGGATTACACACTGTCTGATCCCACTAGGCCCCCGGGTTACACACTGTCTGATCTCACTGGGTCCCCGGGTTACACAACGGCTGATATCAGTGGGCCCCCGGGTTACACACTGTCTGATCTCACTGGCCCCATCATCCCCAGGTTACACACTGCCTGACACACTGGGCCCCCGGGTTACACAGTCTGGTCTCAATGGGCCACCGGGGTTACACACTGTCTGATCTCACTGGGCAATCATTCCCGGGTTACACACTGTCTGATCTCACTGGGTCCATCCTCCCTAGTTTACACACTGTCTGATCTCACTGGGCCCCTGGGTTACACACTGTCTGATCTCACTGGGCACCCGGTTACACACTGTCTGATCTCACTGGGCCCATCCTCCCTAGTTTACACACTGTCTGATCTCATTGGGCACCCGGGTTACACACTGTCTGATTTCATTGGGCACCCGGGTTAGACACTGTCTGATCTCACTGGGACCCCGGGTTACACACTGTCCAATCTCACTGGGCCCCCGGGTTACACACTGTCCGATATCACTGGGAACCCGGGTGACACAGTGACTGATCTCACTGGGCCTCCGGGTCACACACTGTCTGATATCCCTGGGGCAATCCTCTCCGGGTTACACACTGTCCGAACTCACTGGGCCCATCCACCCTGCGTTACAAACTGTGTGATCTCACTGGTCCTCCAGGTTACACTTTGTCTGATCTTACTGGGCACCCGGGTTACTGTCTGATCTCACTGGGATCCCGGGTAACACACTGTCTGATCTCACTGGGCCCATCCTCCCCGGGTTACACACTGTCTGATCTCACTGGGCCCCTGGGTTACACACTGTCTGAACTCACTCGGCCCCCGGGTTACACACTGACTGATCTCACTGTGCCCCTGGCTTATACACTGTCCGATCTCACTGTGCCCCCGGGTTACACATTGTCTCATCTCACTGGGCCCATCCTACCCGGCTTACACACTGTCTGAACTCACTGGGCCCCCGGGTTACACACTGTCTGCTCTCACTGGGCCCATCCTCCCCGGCTTACACACTGTCTGATCTCACTGGGCCCCCGGGTTACACAGTCTGGTCTCAATGGGCCACCGTGGTTACACACTGTCTGATCTCACTGAGCTCATCGTCCCCAGTTTACACACTGTCTGATCTCTCAGGGCCCTGGGTTACACAGCGTCTGAACTCACTGGGCACCCGGGCTACAAACTGTCCGATCTCACTGGGCCCCCGGGTTACACAGTGACTGATCTCACTGGGACCCCGGGTTATACGCTGCCTGATATCACTGGCCTCCTGGTGACACACTGTCCGATTTCACTGGGCCCCCGGGTTAGACACTGTCTGATCTCACTGGGCCCCCGGGTTACACAGTGACTGATCTCACTGAGTATTTCCTCCCCGGGTTACACACTGTCCGAACTCACTGGGCCCATCCACCCTGCGTTACAAACTGTGTGATCTCACTGGTACCACAGGTAACACTTTGTCTGATATTACTGGGCACCCGGGTTACTGTCTGATCTCACTGGGATCCCGTGTAACACACTGTCTGATCTCACTGAGCCCTCGGATTACAAACTGTCTGATCTCACTGGGCCCCTGGGTTACACACTGTCTGATCTCACTGGGTATTTCCTCCCCGGGTTACACACTGTCTGATATCACTTGGACCTTGCAGCTGCACACTATCTGATCTCACTGGGACCATCGACCCCGGGTTACACATTGCCTGATATTACTGGGATCCCGGGTAACACACTGTCTGATCTCACTGGGCCCATCCTCCCCGGGTTACATAGTGTCTGATCTCAATCGGCCCCCGTATTACACACTGTCTGATCTCACTGGGCCCCTGGATTACACACTCTCTGAACTCACTCGGCCCCCGGGTTACACACTGACTGATCTCACTGTGCCCCTGGCTTATACACTGTCCGATCTCACTGGGCCCCCGGGTTACACATTGTCTCATCTCACTGGGCCCATCCTCCCCGGCTTACACACTGTCTGAACTCACTGGGCCCCCGGGTTACACACTGTCTGATCTCACTGGGCCCACCTTCCCCGGCTTACACACTGTCTGATCTCACTGGGCCCCCGGGTTACACACTGTCTGATCTCAGTGGGACCATCCTCCCCAGGTTACACACTGCTTGATCTCAGTGGGACCATCCTCCCCAGGTTGCACACTGCTTGATCTCACTGGTCCCCCGGGTTACACACTGCCTGATCTCAATGGGCACCCGGATTACACACTGTCTGATCTCACTGGGCCATCCCACTCGTATTACACACTTTCTGATCTCAGTGGGTCCCCGGGTTACACACTGTCTGATCTCAGTGGGTCCCGGGGTTATATACAATCTGATCTCATTGGGCCGCCGGGTTACACACTGTCTGCACTCACTGGGCCACCGGGTTACACACTGTCTGATTTCACTGGGACCATCCTCCCCGGGTTACACACTTCTGATCTCACTGGGCCCCCGGATTGAAAATTGTCTGATCTCACTGGGCCCCCGGGTTACAAACTGTCTGATCTCACTAGGCCCCCGGGTTACACACTGCCTGATCTGACTGGTCCCTCAGGTTACACACTGTCGGATCTCACTGGGTCCCCGGATTACACACTGTCTGCTCTCACTGGGCCACCGGGTTACACACTGTCTGATCTCACTGGGTCCCCGGATTACGCACTGTCTGATCTCACTGGGCCCCCGGATTACATACTGTCTGATCTCACTGGGCCCCCAGGTTACACACTGTCTGATCCCACTGGGCCCCCGGGTTACACACTGTCTGATCTCACTTGGCCCATCCTCCCCGGGTTACACACTGTCTGATCTCACTGGGACCCCGGGTTACATGCTGCCTGATCTGACTGGTCCCTCAGGTTACACACTGTCGGATCTCGCTGGGTCCCCGGATTACACACTGTCTGCTCTCACTGGGCCACCGGGTTACACACTGTCGATCTCACTGGGTCCCCGGATTACGCACTGTCTGATCTCACTGGGCCCCCAGGTTACACAGTCTGGTCTCAATGGGCCACCGGGGTTACACACTGTCTGATCTCACTGGGCAATCATTCCCGGGTTACACACTGTTTGATCTCACTGGGCCCATCCTCCCTAGTTTACACACTGTCTGATCTCACTGGGCCCCTGGGTTACACGCTGTCTAATCTCACTGGGCACCCGGTTACACACTGTCTGATCTCACTGGGCCCATCCTCCCTAGTTTACACACTGTCTGATCTCATTGGGCACCCGGGTTACACACTGTCTGATTTCATTGGGCACCCGGGTTAGACACTGTCTGATCTCACTGGGACCCCGGGTTACACACTGTCCAATCTCACTGGGCCCCCGGGTTACACACTGTCCGATATCACTGGGAACCCGGGTGACACAGTGACTGATCTCACTGGGCCTCCGGGTCACACACTGTCTGATATCCCTGGGGCAATCCTCTCCGGGTTACACACTGTCCGAACTCACTGGGCCCATCCACCCTGCGTTACAAACTGTGTGATCTCACTGGTCCTCCAGGTTACACTTTGTCTGATCTTACTGGGCACCCGGGTTACTGTCTGATCTCACTGGGATCCCGGGTAACACACTGTCTGATCTCACTGGGCCCATCCTCCCCGGGTTACACACTGTCTGATCTCACCTGGCCCCTGGGTAAAACACTCTCTGAACTCACTCGGCCCCCGGGTTACACACTGACTGATCTCACTGTGCCCCTGGCTTATACACTGTCCGATCTCACTGGGCCCCCGGGTTACACATTGTCTCATCTCACTGGGCCCATGCTCCCCGGCTTACACACTGTCTGAACTCACTGGGCCCCCGGGTTACACACTGTCTGATCTCACTGGGCCCACCTTCCCCGGCTTACACACTGTCTGATCTCACTGGGCCCCCGGGTTACACACTGTCTGCTCTCAGTGGGACCATCTTCCCCAGGTTACACACTGCTTGATCTCAGTGGGACCATCCTCCCCAGGTTGCACACTGCTTGATCTCACTGGTCCCCCGGGTTACACACTGCCTGATCTCAATGGGCACCCGGATTACACACTGTCTGATCTCACTGGGCCATCCCCCTCGTATTACACACTTTCTGATCTCAGTGCGCCCCCGGGTTACACACTGTCTGATCTCAGTGGGCCCCGGGGTTATATACAGTCTGATCTCATTGGGCCGCCGGGTTACACACTGTCTGCACTCACTGGGCCACCGGATTACACACTGTCTGATTTCACTGGGACCATCCTTCCCGGGTTACACACTGTCTGATCTCACTGGGCCCCCGGATTGAAAATTGTCTGATCTCACTAGGCCCCCGGGTTACACACTGTCTGAACTCACTGGGCACCCGGGTTACACACTGTCTGATCTCACTGGGACCCCGGTTTACACGCTGCCTGATCTGACTGGTCCCTCAGGTTACACAGTGTCTGATCTCACTGGGTCCCCGGATTACATACTGTCTGATCTCACTGGGCCCCCAGATTACATACTGTCTGATCTCACTGGGCCCCCAGGTTACACACTGTCTGATCCCACTGGGCCCCCGGGTTACACACTGTCTGATCTCACTTGGCCCATCCTCCCCGGGTTACACACTGTCTGATCTCACTGGGACCCCGGGTTACACGCTGCCTGATCTGACTGGTCCCTCAGGTTACACACTGTCGGATCTCGCTGGGTCCCCGGATTACACACTGTCTGCTCTCACTGGGCCACCGGGTTACACACTGTCTGATCTCACTGGGTCCCCGGATTACGCACTGTCTGATCTCACTGGGCCCCCAGGTTACACTGTCTGGTCTCAATGGGCCACCAGGGTTACACACTGTCTGATCTCACTGGGCAATCATTCCCGGGTTACACACTGTCTGATCTCACTGGGCCCATCCTCCCTAGTTTACACACTGTTTGATCGCACTGTGCCCCTGGGTTACACACTGTCTAATCTCACTGGGCACCCGGTTACACACTGTCTGATCTCACTGGGACCATCCTCCCTAGTTTACACACTGTCTGATCTCATTGGGCACCCGGGTTACACACTGTCTGATTTCATTGGGCACCCGGGTTAGACACTGTCTGATCTCACTGGGACCCCAGGTTACACACTGTCCAATCTCACTGGGCCCCCGGGTTACACACTGTCCGATATCACTGGGAACCCGGGTGACACAGTGACTGATCTCACTGGGCCTCCGGGTCACACACTGTCTGATATCCCTTGGGCAATCCTCTCCGGGTTACACACTGTCCGAACTCACTGGGCCCATCCACCCTGCGTTACAAACTGTGTGATCTCACTGGTCCTCCAGGTTACACTTTGTCTGATCTTACTGGGCACCCGGGTTACTGTCTGATCTCACTGGGATCCCGGGTAACACACTGTCTGATCTCACTGGGCCACCGGGTTACACACTGTCTGATTTCACTGGGACCATCCTCCCCGGGTTACACACTGTCTGATCTCACTGGGCCCCCGGATTGAACATTGTCTGATCTCACTGGGCCCCCGGGTTACACACTGTCTGATCTCACTGGGTCCCCGGGTTACACAGTCTGGTCTCAATGTGCCGCCGGGGTTACACACTGTCTGATGTCACTGGGCCAATCATTCCTGGGTTAAACACTGTCTGATTTCACTGGGCCCCCAGGTTACACACTGTCCGATCTCACTGCGTACCCGGATTACACACTGTCTGATCTCACTGGGCCCTCCCCCTCGTATTACACACTGTCTGATCTCACTGGGCCCATCCTCCCCGGGTTACTTAGTGTCTGATCTCAATCGGCACCCGGGTTCCACACTGTCTGATCTCAATCGGCCCATCCTCCCCGGCTTACACACTGTCTGATCTCACTGGGCTCCCGGGTTACACACTGTCTGATCTCAATGGGCCCATCCTCCCCAGCTTACACACTGTCTAATCTCACTGGGCCCCCGGGTTACACACTGTCTGATCTCACTGGGTCGCCGGGTTACACACTGTTTGATCTCAGTGGGCCCCGGGGTTATATACAGTCTGATCTCATTGGGCCGCCGGGTTACACACTGTCTGCACTCACTGGGCCACTGGGTTGCACACTGTCTGATTTCACTGGGACCATCCTCCCCGGGTTACACACTGTCTGATCTCACTGGGCCCCCGGATTGAACACTGTCTGATCTCACTGGGCCCCCGGGTTACACACTGTCTGATCCCACTAGGCCCCCGGGTTACACACTGTCTGATCCCACTAGGCCCTCGGGTTACACACTGTCTGGTCTCACTGGGCCCCCGGGGTTACACACTGTCTGATCTCACTGGTCCATTCCATTCCCTGGTTCCACACTGTCTGATCTCACTGGGCCCCCAGGTTACACACTATCCGATCTCACTGGGACCCCGGGTTACACACTGTCTGAACTCACTGGACCCCCAGGTTACACACTGTCTGATCTCACTGGTCCAATCATTCCCGGGTTGCACACTGTCTGATCTCACTGGGTCCTCAGGTTACTCACTGACTGATCCCACTGGGCCCCATGTTACACACTGTCTGATCTCACTGGGATCCCTGGGTTACACACTGTCTGATCTCACCTGGCCTCCGGATTACACACTGTCTGATCTCAGTGGGACTATCCTCCCCAGGTAACACACTGCTTGATCTCAGTGCGACCATCCTCCCCAGGTTGCACACTGCTTGATCTCACTGGTCCCCCGGGTTACACACTTCCTGATCTCAATGGGCACCCGGATTACACACTGTCTGATCTCACTGGGCCATCCCCCTCGTATTACACACTTTCTGATCTCACTGGGCCCATCCTCCCCGGGTTACATAGTGTCTGATCTCAATCGGCCCCCGTGTAACACACTGTCTGATCTCAATGGGCCCATCCTCCCCGGCTTACACACTGTCTGATCTCACTGGGCCCCCGGGTTGCACACTGTCTGATCTCAGTGGGACCATCCTCCCCAGGTTACACACTGCCTGATCTCAATGGGCACCCGGATTACACACTGTCTGATCTCACTGGGCCATCCCCCTCGTATTACACACTTTCTGATCTCAGTGGGCCCCCGGGTTACACACTGTCTGATCTCAGTGGGCCCCGGGGTTATATACAGTCTGATCTCATTGGGAAGCCGGGTTACACACTGTCTGCACTCACTGGGCCACCGGATTACACACTGTCTGATTTCACTGGGACCATCCTCCCCGGGTTACACACTGTCTGATCTCAGTGGGCCCCCGGATTGAAAATTGTCTGATCTCACTGGTCCCCCGGGTTACAAACTGTCTGATCTCACTCGGCCCCCGTGTTACACACTGTCTAAACTCACTGGGCGCCCGGGTTACACACTGTCTGATCTCACTGGGACCCTGGTTTACACGCTGCCTGATCTGACTGGTCCCTCAGGTTACACAGTGTCGGATCTCACTGGGTCCCCGGATTACACACTGTCTGCTCTCACTGGGCCATCGGGTTACACACTGTCTGATCTCACTGGGCCCCCGGATTACATACTGTCTGATCTCACTGGGCCCCCAGGTTACACACTGTCTGATCCCACTGGGCCCCCGGGTTACACACTGTCTGATCTCACTTGGCCCATCCTCCCCGGGTTACACACTGTCTGATCTCACTGGGACCCCGGGTTACACGCTGCCTGATCTGACTGGTCCCTTAGGTTACACACTGTCGGATCTCGCTGGGTCCCCGGATTACACACTGTTCGCTCTCACTGGGCCACCGGGTTACACACTGTCTGATCTCACTGGGTCCCCGGATTACGCACTGTCTGATCTCAATGGGCCCCCAGGTTACACAGTCTGGTCTCAATGGGCCACCGGGGTTACACACTGTCTGATCTCACTGGGCAATCATTCCCGGGTTACACACTGTCTGATCTCACTGGGCCCATCCTCCCTAGTTTACACACTGTCTGATCTCACTGGGCCCCTGGGTTACACACTGTCTAATCTCACTGGGCACCCGGTTACACACTGTCTGATCTCACTGGGCCCATCCTCCCTAGTTTACACACTGTCTGATCTCATTGGGCACCCGGGTTACACACTGTCTGATTTCATTGGGCACCCGGGTTAGACACTGTCTGATCTTACTGGGCACCCGGGTTACTGTCTGATCTCACTGGGATCCCGGGTAACACACTGTCTGATCTCACTGGGCCCATCCTCCCCGGGTTACACACTGTCTGATCTCACTGGGCCCCTGGGTTACACACTCTCTGAACTCACTCGGCCCCCGGGTTGCACACTGACTGATCTCAGTGGACCCCGGGGTTATATACAGTCTGATCTCATTGGGCCACCGGGTTACACACTGTCTGCACTCACTGGGCACCGGGTTACACACTGTCTGATTTCACTGGGACCATCCTCCCCGGGTTACACACTGTCTGATCTCACTGGGCCCCCGGATTGAACATTGTCTGATCTCACTGGGCCCCCGGGTTACACACTGTCTGATCTCACTGGGTCCCCGGGTTACACAGTCTGGTCTCAATGTGCCGCCGGGGTTACACACTGTCTGATCTCACTGGGCCAATCATTCCTGGGTTAAACACTGTCTGATTTCACTGGGCCCCCAGGTTACACACAGTCTGATCTCACTGCGTACCCGGATTAGACACTGTCTGATCTCACTGGGCCCTCCCCCTTGTATTACACACTGTCTGATCTCACTGGGCCCATCCTCCCCAGGTTACATAGTGTCTGATCTCAATCGGCCCCCGGGTTCCACACTATCTGATCTCAATCGGCCCATCCTCCCCGGCTTACACACTGTCTGATCTCACTGGGCTCGCGGGTTACACACTGTCTGATCTCAATGGGCCCATCCTCCCCAGCTTACACACTGTCTAATCTCACTGGACCCCCGGGTTACACACTGTCTGATCTCACTGGGTCCCCGGGTTACACACTGTTTGATCTCAGTGGGCCCCGGGGTTATATACAGTCTGATCTCATTGGGCCGCCGGGTTACACACTGTCTGCACTCACTGGGCCACTGGGTTGCACACTGTCTGATTTCACTGGGACCATCCTCCCCGGGTTACACACTGTCTGATCTCACTGGGCCCCCGGATTGAACACTGTCTGATCTCACTGGGCCCCCGGGTTACACACTGTCTGATCCCACGAGGCCCCCGGGTTACACACTGTCTGATCCCACTAGGCCCCCGGGTTACACACTGTCTGGTCTCAATGGGCCCCCGGGGTTACACACTGTCTGATCTCACTGGTCCATTCCATTCCCTGGTTCCACACTGTCTGATCTCACTGGGCCCCCAGGTTACACACTATCCGATCTCACTGGGACCCCGGGTTACACACTGTCTGATCTCACTGGGACCCCGGTTTACACGCTGCCTGATCTGACTGGTCCCTCAGGTTACACAGTGTCGGATCTCACTGGGTCCCCGGATTACACACTGTCTGATCTCACTGGGTCCCCGGATTACGCACTGTCTGATCTCACTGGGCCCCCGGATTACATACTGTCTGATCTCACTGGGCCCCCAGGTTACACACTGTCTGATCCCACTGGGCCCCCGGGTTACACACTGTCTGATCTCACTTGGCCCATCCTCCCCGGGTTACACACTGTCTGATCTCACTGGGACCCCGGGTTACACGCTGCCTGATCTGACTGTACCCTCAGGTTACACACTGTCGGATCTCGCTGGGTCCCCGGATTACACACTGTCTGCTCTCACTGGGCCACCGGGTTACACACTGTCTGATCTCACTGGGTCCCCGGATTACGCACTGTCTGACCTCTCTGGGACCCCAGGTTACACAGTCTGGTCTCAATGGGCCACCGGGGTTACACACTGTCTGATCTCACTGGGCAATCATTCCCGGGTTACACACTGTCTGATCTCACTGGGCCCATCCTCCCTAGTTTACACACTGTTTGATCTCACTGGGCCCCTGGGTTACACACTGTCTAATCTCACTGGGCACCCGGTTACACACTGTCTGATCTCATTGGGCCCATCCTCCCTAGTTTACACACTGTCTGATCTCATTGGGCACCCGGGTTACAAACTGTCTGATTTCATTGGGCACCCGGGTTAGACACTGTCTGATCTCACTGGGACCCCGGGTTACACACTGTCCAATCTCACTGGGCCCCCGGGTTACACACTGTCCGATATCACTGGGAACCCGGGTGACACAGTGACTGATCTCACTGGGCCTCCGGGTCACACACTGTCTGATATCCCTGGGGCAATCCTCTCCGGGTTACACACTGTCCGAACTCACTGGGCCCATCCACCCTGCGTTACAAACAGTGTGATCTCACTGGTCCTCCAGGTTACACTTTGTCTGATCTTACTGGGCACCCGGGTTACTGTCTGATCTCACTGGGATCCCGGGTAACACACTGTCTGATCTCACTGGGATCCCGGGTAACACACTGTCTGATCTCACTGGGCCCATCCTCCCCGGGTTACACACTGTCTGATCTCACTGGGCCCCTGGGTTACACACTCTTTGAACTCACTCGGCCCCCGGGTTGCACACTGACTGATCTCAGTGGGCCCCGGGGTTATATACAGTCTGATCTCATTGGGCCGCCGGGTTACACACTGTCTGCACTCACTGGGCCACCGGGTTACACACTGTCTGATTTCACTGGGACCATCCTCCCCGGGTTACACACTGTCTGATCTCACTGGGCCCCCGGATTGAACATTGTCTGATCTCACTGGGCCCCCGGGTTACACAGTCTGGTCTCAATGGGCCGCCGGGGTTACACACTGCCTGATCTCACTGGGCCAATCATTCCTGGGTTAAACACTGTCTGATTTCACTGGGCCCCCAGGTTACACACTGTCCGATCTCACTGCGTACCCGGATTACACACTGTCTGATCTCACTGGGCCCTCCCCCTCGTATTACACACTGTCTGATCTCACTGGGCCCATCCTCCCCGGGTTACATAGTGTCTGATCTCAATCGGCACCCGGGTTCCACACTGTCTGATTTCAATCGGCCCATCCTCCCCGGCTTACACACTGTCTGATCTCACTGGGCTCCCGGGTTACACACTGTCTGATTTCACTGGGACCATCCTCCCCGGGTTACACACTGTCTGATCTCACTGGGCCCCCGGATTGAACACTGTCTGATTTCACTGGGCCCCCGGGTTACACACTTTCTGATCCCACTAGGCCCCCGGGTTACACACTGTCTGATCCCACTAGGCCCCCGGGTTACACACTGTCTGGTCTCAATGGGCCCCCGGGGTTACACACTGTCTGATCTCACTGGTCCATTCCATTCCCTGGTTCCACACTGTCTGATCTCACTGGGCCCCCAGGTTACACACTATCCGATCTCACTGGGACCCCGGGTTACACACTGTCTGAACTCACTGGACCCCCAGGTTACACACTGTCTGATCTCACTGGTCCAATCATTCCCGGGTTGCACACTGTCTGATCTCACTGGGTCCTCAGGTTACTCACTGACTGATCCCACTGGGCCCCATGTTACACACTGTCTGATCTCACCTGGCCTCCGGATTACACACTGTCTGATCTCAGTGGGACCATCCTCCCCAGGTAACACACTGCTTGATCTCAGTGCGACCATCCTCCCCAGGTTGCACACTGCTTGATCTCACTGGTCCCCCGGGTTACACACTGCCTGATCTCAATGGGCACCCGGATTACACACTGTCTGATCTCACTGGGCCATCCCCCTCGTATTACACACTTTCTGATCTCAGTGGGCCCATCCTCCCCGGGTTACATAGTGTCTGATCTCAATCGGCCCCCGTGTTACACACTGTCTGATCTCAATGGGCCCATCCTCCCCGGCTTACACACTGTCTGATCTCACTGGGCCCCTGGGTTACACACTCTCTGAACTCACTCGGCACCCGGGTTACACACTGACTGATCTCACTGGGCCCATCCTCCCCGGGTTACATAGTGTCTGATCTCAATCGGCCCCCGTGTTACACACTGTCTGATCGCAATGGGCCCATCCTCCCCGGCTTACACACTGTCTGATCTTACTGGGCCCCTGGGTTACACACTCTCTGAACTCACTCGGCCCCCGGGTTACACACTGACTGATCTCACTGTGCCCCTGGCTTATACACTGTCCGATCTCACTGGGCCCCCGGGTTACACATTGTCTCATCTCACTGGGCCCATCCTCCCCGGCTTACACACTGTCTGAACTCACTGGGCCCCCGGGTTACACACTGTCTGATCTCACTGGGCCCACCTTCCCCGGCTTACACACTGTCTGATCTCACTGGGCCCCCGGGTTACACACTGTCTGATCTCAGTGGGACCATCTTCCCCAGGTTACACACTGCTTGATCTCAGTGGGACCATCCTCCCCAGGTTGCACACTGCTTGATCTCACTGGTCCCCCGGGTTACACACTGCCTGATCTCAATGGGCACCCGGATTACACACTGTCTGATCTCACTGGGCCATCCCCCTCGTATTACACACTTTCTGATCTCAGTGGGCCCCCGGGTTACACACTGTCTGATCTCAGTGGGCCCCGGGGTTATATACAATCTGATCTCATTGGGCCGCCGGGTTACACACTGTCTGCACTCACTGGGCCACCGGGTTACACACTGTCTGATCTCACTGGGCCCCCGGATTGAACATTGCCTGATCTCACTGGGCCCCCGGGTTACACACTGTCTGATCTCACTGGGTCCCCGGGTTACACAGTCTGGTCTCAATGGGCCGCCGGGGTTACACACTGTCTGATCTCACTGGGCCAATCATTCCTGGGTTAAACACTGTCTGATTTCACTGGGCCCCCAGGTTACACACTGTCCGATCTCACTGCGTACCCGGATTACACACTGTCTGCTCTCACTGGGCCAACGGGTTACACACTGTCTGATCTCACTGGGTCCCCGGATTACGCACTGTCTGATCTCACTGGGCACCCGGATTACACACTGTCTGATCTCACTGGGCCCCCAGGTTACACACTGTCTGATCTCACTTGGCCCATCCACCCTGCGTTACAAACTGTGTGATCTCACTGGTCCCCCAGGTTACACTTTGTCTGATCTTACTGGGCACCCGGGTTACTGTCTGATCTAACTGGGATCCTGGGAAACACACTGTCTAATCTCACTGGGCCGCAAGGTTGCACACTTGGTGATATTCCTAGACCCCAGGTTTACACACTATCTGATCTCACTGGCCCCCAGGTTACACACTGTCTGATCCCACTGGGCCCCCGGGTTGCACACTGTCTGATCTCACTTGGCCCATCCTCCCCGGGTTACACACAGTCTGATCTCACTGGGTGCCCGGGTTACACACTGTCTGATCTCACTGGGTCCCCGGGTGACACACTGTCTGATCTCACTGGGACCCCGGGATACATACTGTTTGATCTCAATGGGCCCCCGGGGTTACACACTGTCTGAGCTCACTGGGCCCATCCTCCCCGGGTAAAACACTGTCGGAACTCACTGGGCCCGCAGGTTACACAGTCTGGTCTCAATGGGCCCCCGGGGTTACACACTGTCCGATCTCACTGGGCAATCATTCCCGGGTTACACACTGTCTGATCTCACTGGGCCCATCCTCCCTAGTTTACACACTGTTTGATCTCACTGGGCCCCTGAGTTACACACTGTCTGATCTCACTGGGCACCCGGTTCCATACGGACTGATCTCATTGGACACCCGGGTTACACACTGTCTGATTTCATTGGGCACCCGGGTTACACACTGTCTGATCTCACTGGGACCCCGGGTTACACGCTGTCTGATATCACTGGCCTCCTGGTGACACACTGTCTGATCTCACTGGGTCCCCGGGTTACACACTGTCCGATCTCAATGGGTCCCGGGTTACACAGTGACTGATCTCACTGGGCCTCCTGGTCACACACTGTCTGATATCCCTGGGGCAATCCTCTCCGGGTTACACACTGTCCGATCTCACTGGTCACATCCACCCTGCGATACAAACTGTGTGATCTCACTGGTCCCCCAGGTTACACTTTGTCTGATCTTACTGGGCACCCGGGTTACTGTCTGATCTCACTAGGATCCCGGGAAACACACTGCCTAATCTCACTGGGCCGCAAGGTTGCACACTTGGTGATCTTCCTAGACCACAGGTTTACACACTATCTGATCTCACTGGCCCCCAGGTTACACACTGTCTGATCCCACTGGGTCTCCGGGTGACACACTGTCTGATCTCACTGGGCCCCCGGGTAACACACTGTCTGATCTCAATGGGCCCCCGGGGTTACACATTGCCTGATCTCACTGGGCCGCGGGTTACACACTGTCTGATCTCACTAGGCCCCCGGGTTACACGCTGTCTGAACTCACTGGGCACCCAGGTTACACACTGTCGGATCTCACTGGGACCCCGGATTACGCACTGTCTGATCTCACTGGGCACCCGGATTACACACTGTCTGATCTCAATAGACCCCTGGGGTTACACACTGTCTGATCTCACTGGGCACCAGGTTCCACACAGACTGATCTCATTGGGCACCCGGGTTACACACTGTCTGATTTCATAGGGCCCCCGGGTTACACACTGTCCGATCTCACTGGGCCCCCGGGTTACACAGTGACTGATCTCACTGGGCCTCCGGGTCACACACTGTCTGATATCCCTGGGGCAATCCTCTCTGGGTTACACACTGTTCGAACTCACTGGGCCCATCCACCCTGCGTTACAAACTGTGTGATCTCACTGGTCCCCCAGGTTACACTTTGTCTGATCTTACTGGGCACCCGGGTTACTGTCTGATCTCACTGGGATCCCGGGTAACACACTGTCTGATCTCACTGGGCCCTCGGGTTACACACTGTCTGATCTCACAGGGCCCCTGGGTTACACACTGTCTGATCTCACTGGGTATTTCCTCCCCGGGTTACACACTGTCTGATATGACTTGGACCTTGAGGTTGCACACTGTCTGATCTCACTGGGACCATCGACCCCGGGTTACACACTGCCTGATATTACTGGGCCCCCGGGTTACACACTGTCGGATCTCACTGGGCCCATATTCCCCGGTTTACACACTGTCTGATCTGTCTGGGCCACCGGGTTACACACTGTCTCATCTCACTGGGCCGCAAGGTTGCACACTTGGTGATCTTCCTAGACCCCAGGGTTACACACTATCTGATCTCACTGGGCCCCTGGGTTACACACTATCTGATCTCACTGGGCCCCTGGGTTACACACTGTCCAATCTCACTGGCCCCATCATCCCCAGGTTACACACTGCCTGATCTCACTGGGCCCCGGGTTACACACTGCCTGATCTCACTGGGTCCCCGGGTTACACACTGTCTGATCTCTCTGGGCCCCCGAGTTACACACTGTCTGATCTCACTGGGCCCCCAGATAACACACTGCCTGATCTCAGTGGGTCCCCGCGTTACACACTGTCTGATCTCACAGATCCCCTGGGTTATATACTGTGTAATCTCACACTGCTTGATCTCACTGGGCCTCCGGGTGACACACTGCCTGATCACAATGGGCCCCCGGATTACACACTGTCTGATCTCACTGGGCCCTCCCCCTCGTATTACACACTGTCGGATCTCACTGGGCCCATCCTCCCCGGGTTACATAGTGTCTGATCTCAATCGGCCCCCGGGTTACACACTGTCTGATCTCAATGGGCCCATCCTCCCCGGCTTACACACTGTCTGATCTCACTGGGCTCCCGGGTTACACACTGTCTGAACTCACTCGGCCCCCGATTTACACACTGACTGATCTCACTGTGCCCCTGGCTTATACACTGTCCGATCTCACTGGGCCACCGGGTTTCACTTTGTCTCAACTCACTGGGCCCATCCTCCCCTGCTTACACACTGTCTGAACTCACTGGGCCCCCGGGTTGCACATTGTCTGATCTCACTGGGCCCATTCTCCCCGGGTAAAACACTGTCGGAACTCACTGGGCCCCCAGGTTACACAGTCTGGTCTCAATGGGCCCCCGGGGTTACACACTGTCCGATCTCACTGGGCAATCATTCCTGGTTCCACACTGTCTGATCTCTCTGGGCCCCCGGGTTACACACTGTCCAATCTCACTGGGTCCCCGGGTTACACAGTGACTGATCTCACTGGGCCTCCGGGTCACACACTGTCTGATATCCCTGGGGCAATCCTCTCCGGGTTACACACTGTCCGATCTCACTGGGCCCATCCACCCTGCGTTACAAACTGTGTGATCTCATTGGTCCCCCAGGTTACACTTTGTCTGATCTTACTGGGCACCCGGGTTACTGTCTGATCTCACTAGGATCCCGGGAAACACACTGTCTAATCTCACTGGGCCGCAAGGTTGCACACTTGGTGATCTTCCTAGACCTCAGATTTACACACTATCTGATCTCACTGGCCCCCAGGTTACACACTGTCTGATCCCACTGGGTCCCCGGGTGACACAATGTCTGATCTCACTGGGCCCCCGGGTTACACACTGTCTGATCTCAATGGGCCCCCGGGGTTATACATTGCCTGATCTCACTGGGCCGCGGGTTACACACTGTCTGATCTCACTAGGCCCCCGGGTTACACGCTGTCTGAACTCACTGGGCACCCAGGTTACACACTGTCTGATCTCACTGGGCACCCGGATTACACACTGTCTGATCTCAATAGACCCCTGGGGTTACACACTGTCTGAGCTCACTGGGCCCATCCTCCCCGGGTAAAACACTGTCGGACCTCACTGGGCCCCCAGGTTACACAGTCTGGTCTCAATGGGCCCCCGGGGTTACACACTGTCTGATCTCACTGGGCAATCATTCCCGGGTTACACACTGTCTGATCTCACTGGGCCCATCCTCCCTAGTTTACACACTGTCTGATCTCACTGGGCCCCTGGGTTACACACTGTCTGATCTCACTGGGCACCCGGTTCCACACAGACTGATCTCATTGGGCACCCGGGTTGCACACTGTCTGATTTCATTGGGCACCCGGGTTACACACTGTCTGCTCTCACTGGGACCCCGGGTTACACACTGTCTGATATCACTGGCCTCCTGGTGACACACTGTCTGATCTCACTGGGCCAATGGGTTACACACTGTCCGATCTCACTGGGCCCCCGAGTTACACAGTGACTGATCTCACTGGGCCTCCGGGTCACACACTGTCTGATATCCCTGGGGCAATCCTCTCCGGGTTACACACTGTCCGATCTCACTGGGCCCATCCACCCTGCTTTACAAATTGTGTGATCTCACTGGTCCCCCAGGTTACACTTTGTCTGATCTTACTGGGCACCCGGGTTAATGTCTGATCTCACTGGGATCCCGGGTAACACACTGTCTGATCTCACTGGGCCCTCGGGTTACACACTGTCTGATCTCACTGGGTATTTCCTCCCCGGGTTACACACTGTCTGATATGACTTGGACCTTGAGGTTGCACACTGTCTGATCTCACTGGGACCATCGACCCCGGGTTACACACTGCCTGATATTACTGGGCCCCCGGGTTACACACTGTATGATCTCACTGGGCCCATCCTCCCCGGGTTACACACTGTCTGATCTCAATGGGCACCCGGGGTTACACATTGCCTGATCTCATTGGGCCGCGGGTTACACACTGTCTGATCTCACTAGGCCCCCGGGTTACACGCTGTCTGAACTCACTGGGCACCCAGGTTACACACTGTCGGATCTCACTGGGACCCCGGATTACGCACTGTCTGATCTCACTGGGCACCCGGATTACACACTGTCTGATCTCAATAGACCCCTGGGGTTACACACTGTCCGATCTCACTGGGCCCCCGGGTTACACAGTGACTGATCTCACTGGGCCACCGGGTCACACACTGTCTGATATCCCTGGGGCAATCCTCTCCGGGTTACACACTGTTCGAACTCACTGGGCCCATCCACCCTGCGATACAAACTGTGTGATCTCACTGGTCCCCCAGGTTACACTTTGTCTGATCTTACTGTGCACCCGGGTTACTGTCTGATCTCACTGGGATCCCGGGTAACACACTGTCTGATCTCACTGGGCCCTCGGGTTACACACTGTCTGATCTCACAGGGCCCCTGGGTTACACACTGTCTGATCTCACTGGGTATTTCCTCCCCGGGTTACACACTGTCTGATATGACTTGGACCTTGAGGTTGCACACTGTCTGATCTCACTGGGACCATCGACCCCGGGTTACACACTGCCTGATATTACTGGGCCCCCGGGTTACACACTGTCTGATCTCACTGGGCCCATATTCCCCGGTTTACACACTGTCTGATCTGTCTGGGCCACCGGGTTACACACTGTCTCATCTCACTGGGCCGCAAGGTTGCACACTTGGTGATCTTCCTAGACCCCAGGGTTACACACTATCTGATCTCACTAGGCCCCTGGGTTACACACTGTCTGATCTCACTGGGCCCCCGGGTTACACACTGTATGATCTCAGTGGGCCCATCCTCCCCGGGTTACACACTGTCTGATCTCACTGGGCCCCCGGGTTACACACTGTCTGATCTCACTGGGCCCATATTCCCCGGGTTACACACTGTCTGATCTGTCTGGGCCACCGGGTTACACACTGTCTCATCTCACTGGGCCGCAAGGTTGCACACTTGGTGATCTTCCTAGACCCCAGGGTTACACACTATCTGATCTCACTGGGCCCCTGGGTTACACACTGTCTGATCTCACTGGGCCCCCGGGTTACACACTGTATGATCTCACTGGGCCCATCCTCCCCGGGTTACACACTGTCTGATCTCACTGGGCCCCTGGGTTACACACTGTCCAATCTCACTGGCCCCATCATCCCCAGGTTACACACTGCCTGATCTCACTGGGCCCCGGGTTACACACTGCCTGATCTCACTGGGTCCCCGGGTTACACACTGTCTGATCTCTCTGGGCCCCCGAGTTACACACTGTCTGATCTCACTGGGCCCCCAGATAACACACTGCCTGATCTCAGTGGGTCCCCGCGTTACACACTGTCTGATCTCACAGATCCCCTGGGTTATATACTGTGTAATCTCACACTGCTTGATCTCACTGGGCCTCCGGGTGACACACTGCCTGATCACAATGGGCCCCCGGATTACACACTGTCTGATCTCACTGGGCCCTCCCCCTCGTATTACACACTGTCGGATCTCAATGGGCCCATCCTCCCCGGCTTACACACTGTCTGATCTCACTGGGCTCCCGGGTTACACACTGTCTGAACTCACTCGGCCCCCGATTTACACACTGACTGATCTCACTGTGCCCCTGGCTTATACACTGTCCGATCTCACTGGGCCACCGGGTTTCACTTTGTCTCAACTCACTGGGCCCATCCTCCCCTGCTTACACACTGTCTGAACTCACTGGGCCCCCGGGTTGCACATTGTCTGATCTCACTGGGCCCATTTTCCCCGGGTAAAACACTGTCGGAACTCACTGGGCCCCCAGGTTACACAGTCTGGTCTCAATGGGCCCCCGGGGTTACACACTGTCCGATCTCACTGGGCAATCATTCCTGGTTCCACACTGTCTGATCTCTCTGGGCCCCCGGGTTACACACTGTCCAATCTCACTGGGTCCCCGGGTTACACAGTGACTGATCTCACTGGGCCTCCGGGTCACACACTGTCTGATATCCCTGGGGCAATCCTCTCCGGGTTACACACTGTCCGATCTCACTGGGCCCATCCACCCTGCGTTACAAACTGTGTGATCTCATTGGTCCCCCAGGTTACACTTTGTCTGATCTTACTGGGCACCCGGGTTACTGTCTGATCTCACTAGGATCCCGGGAAACACACTGTCTAATCTCACTGGGCCGCAAGGTTGCACACTTGGTGATCTTCCTAGACCCCAGATTTACACACTATCTGATCTCACTGGTCCCCAGGTTACACACTGTCTGATCCCACTGGGTCCCCGGGTGACACAATGTCTGATCTCACTGGGCCCCCGGGTTACACACTGTCTGATCTCAATGGGCCCCCGGGGTTACACATTGCCTGATCTCACTGGGCCGCGGGTTACACACTGTCTGATCTCACTAGGCCCCCGGGTTACACGCTGTCTGAACTCACTGGGCACCCAGGTTACACACTGTCGGATCTCACTGGGACCCCGGATTACACACTGTCTGATCTCACTGGGCACCCGGATTACACACTGTCTGATCTCAATAGACCCCTGGGGTTACACACTGTCTGAGCTCACTGGGCCCATCCTCCCCGGGTAAAACACTGTCGGACCTCACTGGGCCCCCAGGTTACACAGTCTGGTCTCAATGGGCCCCCGGGGTTACACACTGTCTGATCTCACTGGGCAATCATTCCCGGGTTACACACTGTCTGATCTCACTGGGCCCATCCTCCCTAGTTTACACACTGTCTGATCTCACTGGGCCCCTGGGTTACACACTGTCTGATCTCACTGGGCACCCGGTTCCACACAGACTGATCTCATTGGGCACCCGGGTTGCACACTGTCTGATTTCATTGGGCACCCGGGTTACACACTGTCTGCTCTCACTGGGACCCCGGGTTACACACTGTCTGATATCACTGGCCTCCTGGTGACACACTGTCTGATCTCACTGGGCCAATGGGTTACACACTGTCCGATCTCACTGGGCCCCCGAGTTACACAGTGACTGATCTCACTGGGCCTCCGGGTCACACACTGTCTGATATCCCTGGGGCAATCCTCTCCGGGTTACACACTGTCCGATCTCACTGGGCCCATCCACCCTGCTTTACAAATTGTGTGATCTCACTGGTCCCCCAGGTTACACTTTGTCTGATCTTACTGGGCACCCGGGTTACTGTCTGATCTCACTGGGATCCCGGGTAACACACTGTCTGATCTCACTGGGCCCTCGGGTTACACACTGTCTGATCTCACAGGGCCCCTGGGTTACACACTGTCTGATCTCACTGGGTATTTCCTCCCCGGGTTACACACTGTCTGATATGACTTGGACCTTGAGGTTGCACACTGTCTGATCTCACTGGGACCATCGACCCCGGGTTGCACACTGCCTGATATTACTGGGCCCCCGGGTTACACACTGTCTGATCTCACTTGTCCCATATTCCCCGGGTTACACACTATCTGATCTGTCTGGGCCACCGGCTTACACACTGTCTCATCTCACTGGGCCGCAAGGTTGCACACTTGGTGATCTTCCTAGACCCCAGGGTTACACACTATCTGATCTCACTGGACCCTGGGTTACACACTGTCTGATCTCACTGGGCCCCCGGGTTACACACTGTATGATCTCACTGGGCCCATCCTCCCCGGGTTACACACTGTCTGATCTCACTGGGCCCCCGGGTTACACACTGTCTGATCTCACTGGGCCCATATTCCCCATTTTACACACTGCCTGATCTGTCTGGCCCACCGGGTTACACACTGTCTCATCTCACTGGGCCGCAAGGTTGCACACTTGGTGATCTTCCTAGACCCCAGGGTTACACACTATCTGATCTCACTGGGCCCCTGGGTTATACACTGTCTGATCTCACTGGGCCCCCGGGTTACACACTGTATGATCTCACTGGGCCCATCCTCCCCGGGTTACACACTGTCTGATCTCACTGGGCCCCTGGGTTACACACTGTCCAATCTCACTGGCCCCATCATCCCCAGGTTACACACTGTCTGATCTCACTGGGCCCCCAGATAACACACTGCCTGATCTCAGTGGGTCCCCGGGTTACACACTGTCTGATCTCACAGATCCCCTGGGTTATACACTGTTTAATCTCACACTGTTTGATCTCACTAAGCCTCCGGGTGACACACTGCCTGATCACAATGGGTCCCCGGATTACAAACTGTCTGATCTCACTGGGCCCTCCCCCTCGTATTACACACTGTCTGATCTCACTGGGCCCACCCTCCCCGGGTTACATAGTGTCTGATCTCAATCGGCCCCCGGGTTACACACTGTCTGACCGCAATGGCCCCATCCTCCCCGGCTTACACACTGTCTGATCACACTGGGCTCCCGGGTTACACACTGTCTGAACTCACTCGGCCCCCGGGTTACACACTCACTGATCTCACTGTGCCCCTGGCTTATACACTGTCCGATCTCACTGGGCCCCCGGGTTTCACATTGTCTCATCTCACTGGGCCCATCCTCCCCGGCTTAAACACTGTCTGAACTCACTGGGCACCCGGGTTACACATTGTCTGATCTCACTGGGCCCTCGAGTTACACACTGTCTGATCTCAGTGGGACCATTCTCCCCAGGTTACACACTGCTTGATCTCAGTGGGATCATTCTCCCCAGGTTGCACACTGCTTGATCTCACTGGTCCCCCAGGTTACACACTGCCTGATCTCAATGGGCACCCGGATTACACACTGTCTGATCTCACTGGGCCACCCCCTCGTATTACACACTTTCTGATCTCAGTGGGCCCCCGGGTTACACACTGTCTGATCTCAGTGGGCCCCGGGGTTATATACAGTCTGATCTCATTGGGCCGCCGGGTTACACATTGTCTGCACTCACTGGGCCACCGGGTTACACACTGTCTGATTTCACTGGGACCATCCTCCCTGGGTTACACACTGTCTGATCTGTCTGGGATCTCGGGTTACACACTGTCTGATCTCACTGGGCCCCAGGGTTACACACTGTCTGATTTCACTGGGACCATCCTCCCCGGGTTAAACACTGTCTGATTTCACTGGGCCCCCAGGTTACACACTGTCCGATCTCACTGCGTCCCCGGGTTACATACTGTCTGATCTCACTGGGCCCATCCTCCCCAGTTTACACACTGTCTGATCTCTCTGGGCCCTGGGTTACACAACGTCTGAACTCACTGGGTCCCCGGGCTACACACTGTCCGATCTCACTGGGTTCCCGGGTTACACATTGACTGATCTCACTGGGCCCATCCTCCCCGGGTTACACACTGTCCGAACTCACTGGGCACCCAGGTTACACACTGTCTGATCTCACTGGGACCCCGGGTTACAGGCTGCCTGATCTGACTGATCCCTCAGGTTACACACTGTCGGATCTCTCTGGGTCCCCGGATTACACACTGTCTGCTCTCACTGGGACCCCGGGATACACACTGTTTGATCTCAATGGGCCCCCGGGATTACACACTGTCTGAGCTCACTGGGCCCATCCTCCCCGGGTAAAACACTGTCGGAACTCACTGGGTCCCCGGGTTACACATTGACTGATCTCACTGGGCCCATCCTCCCCGGGTTACACACTGTCCGAACTCACTGGGCCCCCGGGCTACACACTGTCTGATCTCACTGGGTCCCCGGATTACGCACTGTCTGATCTCACTGGGCACCCGGATTACACACTGTCTGATCTCACTGGGCCCCCAGGTTACACACTGTCTGATCCCACTGGGCCCTCGGGTTACACACTGTCTGATCTCACTTGGCCCATCCACCCTGCGTTACAAACTGTGTGATCTCACTGGTCCCCCAGGTTACACTTTGTCTGATCTTACTGGGCACCCGGGTTACTGTCTGATCTAACTGGGATCCTGGGAAAAACACTGTCTAATCTCACTGGGCCGCAAGGTTGCACACTTGGTGATATTCCTAGACCCCAGGTTTTCACACTATCTGATCTCACTGGCCCCCAGGTTACACACTGTCTGATCCCACTGGGCTCTCGGGTTACACACTGTCTGATCTCACTTGGCCCATTCTCCCCGGGTTACACACAGTCTGATCTCACTGGGTGCCCGGGTTACACACTGTCTGATCTCACTGGGTCACCGGGTGACACACTTTCTGCTCTCACTGGGCCCCTGGGTTACACACTGTCTGATCTCAATGGGCCCCCGGGGTTACACACTGTCTCAGCTCACTGGGCCCATCCTCCCCGGGTAAAACACTGTCGGAACTCACTGGGCCCCCAGGTTACACAGTCTGGTCTCAATGGGCCCCCGGGGTTACACACTGTCCGATCTCACTGGGCAATCATTCCCGGGTTACACACTGTCTGATCTCACTGGGCCCATCCTCCCTAGTTTACACACTGTCTGATCTCACTGGGCCCCTGAGTTACACACTGTCTGATGTCACTGGGCACCCGGTTCCACACAGACTGATTTCATTGGGCACCCGGGTTACACACTGTCTGATCTCACTGTGACCCCGGGTTACACGCTGTCTGATATCACTGGCCTCCTGGTGACACACTGTCTGATCTCACTGGGCCCCCGGGTTACACACTGTCCGATCTCACTGGGCCCCCGGGTTACACAGTGACTGATCTCACTGGGCCTCCGGGTCACACACTGTCTGATATCCCTGGGGCAATCCTCTCCGGGTTACACACTGTCTGATCTCACTGGGCCCATCCACCCTGCGTTACAAACTGTGTGATCTCACTGGTCCTCCAGGTTACACTTTGTCTGATCTTACTGGGCACCCGGGTTACTGTCTGATCTCACTGGGATCCCGGGAAACGCACTGTCTAATCTCACTGGGCCGCAAGTTTGCACACTTGGTGATCGTCCTCGACCCCATGTTTACACACTATCTGATCTCACTGGGCCCCTGGGTTACACACTGTCTGATCTCACTGGGTCCCCAGGTTACACACTGTATGATCTCACTGGGCCCATTCTCCCTGGGTTACACACTGTCTGATCTCACTGGGCCCCCGGGTTACGCACTGTCTGATCTCACTGGCCCCATCATCCTCAGGTTACACACTGCCTGATCTTACTGGACCCCCGGGTTACACACTGCCTGATCTCACTGGGTCCCCGGGTTACACACTGCCTGATCTCAGTGGGTCCCCGGGTTACACACTGTCTAATCTCACAGATCCCCTGCGTTATACAATGTCTAATCTCACACTGCTTGATCTCACTGGGCCTCCGGGTGACACACTGCCTGATCACAATGGGTCCTCCCCCTCGTATTACACACTGTCTGATCTCACTGGGCCCATCCTCCCTGGGTTACATAGTGTCTGATCTCAATCGGCCCCCGGGTTACACACTGTCTGATCTCACTGGGCCCCCGGGTTACACACTGCCTGAACTCACTGGGCCCCCGGGTTACATATTGACTCATCTCACTGGGCCCATCCTCCCCGGCTGACACACTGTCTGTTCTCACTGGTCCCCCGGGTTACACACTGCCTGATCTCAATGGGCACCCGGATTACACACTGTCTGATCTCACTGGGCCATCCCCGTCGTATTACACACTGTCTGATCCCACTGGGCCCCCGGGTTACACACTGTCTGATTTCACTGGGCCCATTCTCCCCGGGTTACATAGTGTCTGATCTCAATCGGCCCCCGGGTTACACACTGTCTGATCTCACTGGGCTCCCGGGTTACACACAGTCTGATCTCACTGGGCTCCCGGGTTACACACTCTCTGATCTCACTGGGCCCATCCTCCCCGGCTTACACACTGTCTGAACTCACTGGGCCCCCGGTTTACGCACTGTCTGATCTCACTGGGCCCATCCTCCAGAGCTTACACAATGTCTGATCTCACTGGGCCCCCGGGTTACACACTGTCTGAACTCACTCGGCCCCCGGGTTACAGACTGACTGATCTCACTCGGCCCCTGGCTTATACACTGTCCGATCTCACTGGGCCCCCGGGTTACACACTGTCTGATCGCACTGGGCCCCCGGGTTACACACTGTCTGATCTCACTGGGCCCCCGGGTCAGACACTGTCTGATCTCACTGGGCCCTGGGTTACACACTGTCTGATCTCACTGGGCCCATCCTCCCCGGGTTAGAAACTGTCTGATCTCACTGGGCCCCCGGGTTAGACACTGTCTGATCTCACTGGGCCACCGGGTTACACACTGTCTGATCTCAGTGGGACCCTGGGTTACACACTGTCTGATCTCAGTGGGACCATCCTCCCCAGTTTACACACTGCTTGATCTCAGTCGGACCATCCTCCCTAGTCTACACACTGTCTGATCTCACTGGGCCCCTGGGTTACACACTGTCTGATCTCACTGGGCACCCGGTTACACACTGTCTGATCTCACTGGGCCCATCCTCCCTAGTTTACACACTGTCTGATCTCACTGGGCCCCCGGGTTACACACTGTCCGATATCACTGGGAACCCGGGTTACACAGTGACTGATCTCAATGGGCACCCGGATTACACACTGTCTGATCTCCCTGGGCCATCTCCCTCGTATTACACACTTTCTGATCTCAGTGGGCCCCCGGGTTACACACTGTCTGATCTCAGTGGGCCCCAGGGTTATATACAGTCTGATCTCATTGGCCACCGGGTTACACACTGTCTGATCTCACTGGGCCCATCCTCCCCGGCTCACACACTGTCTGATCTCACTGGGCCCCCGGGTTTCACACTGTCTGATCTCAGTGGGACCATCCTCCCCAGGTTACACACTGCTTGATCTCAGTGGGACCACCCTCCCCAGGTTGCACACTGCTTGATCTCACTGGTCCCCCAGGTTACACACTTTCTGATCTCAGTGGGCCGCCGGGTTACACACTGTCTGCACTCACTGGGCCACCGGGTTACACACTGTCTGATTTTACTGGGACCATCCTCCCCGGGTTACACACTGTCTGATCTCACTGGGCCCCTGGGTTACACACTGTCTGATCCCACTAGGCCCCCGGGTTACACACTGTCTGATCCCACTATGCCCCCGGGTTACACACTGTCTGGTCTCACTGGGCCTCTGGCTATCACAATGTCTGATCTCACTGGGCGCCCGGGTTACACAGTCTGGTCTCAATGGCCCCCGGTGTTGCACACTGTCTGATCTCACTGGGCCAATCATTCCCGGGTTGAACACTGTCTGATTTCACTGGGCCCCCAGGTTACACACTGTCCGATCTCACTGCGTCCCCGGGTTACACACTGTCAGATCTCACTGGGCCCATCCTCCCCAGTTTACACACTGTCTGATCTCTCTGGGCCCTGGGTTACACAGCGTCTGAACTCACTGGGCCCCCGGGCTACACACTGTCTGATCTCACTGGGCCCATCCTCCCCGGGTTACACACTGTCCGAACTCACTGGGACCCCGGGTTACACACTGTCCGATCTCACTGCGTCCCCGGGTTACACACTGTCAGATCTCACTGGGCCCATCCTCCCCAGTTTAAACACTGTCTGATCTCTCTGGGCTCTGGGTTACACAGCGTCTGATCTCACTGGGCCCCCGGGTTACACACTGACTGATCTCACTGGGCCCATCCTCCCCGGGTTACACACTGTCCGAACTCACTGGGACCCCGGGTTACAAACTGTCTGATCTCACTCGGTCCCCGGGTTACACACTGTCTGAACTCACTGGGCACCCGGGTTACACACTGTCTGATCTCACTGGGACCCCGGGTTACGCGCTGCCTGATCTGACTGGTCCCTCAGGTTACACACTGTCGGATCTCACTGGGTCCCCGGATTACACACTGTCTGCTCTCACTGGGCCACCGGGTTACACACAGTCTGATCTCATTGGGTCCCCGGATTACGCACTGTCTGATCTCACTGGGCCCCCGGATTACACGCTGTATGATCTCACTGGGCCCATCTTCCCCGGGTTACACACTGTCTTATCTCACTGGGCACTCGGGTTACACACTGTCTGATCTCACTGGGACCCCGGGTTACGCGCTGCCTGATCTGACTGGTCCCTCAGGTTACACACTGTCGGATCTCACTGGGTCCCCGGATTACACACTGTCTGCTCTCACTGGGCCACCGGGTTACACACTGTCTGAACTCACTGGGCACCCGGGTTACACACTGTCTGATCTCACTGGGACCCCGGGTTACGCGCTGCCTGATCTGACTGGTCCCTCAGGTTACACACTGTCGGATCTCACTGGGTCCCCGGATTACACACTGTCTGCTCTCACTGGGCCACCGGGTTACACACTGTCTGATCCCACTCGGCCCCCGGGTTACACACTGTCTGATCCCACTAGGCCCCCGGGTTACACACTGTCTGGTCTCACTGGGCCTCTGGCTATCACAATGTCTGATCTCACTGGGCCCCCGTGTTACACAGTCTGGTCTCAATGGCCCCCGGGGTTGCACACTGTCTGATCTCACTGGGCCAATCATTCCCGGGTTGAACACTGTCTGATTTCACTGGGCCCCCAGGTTACACACTGTCCGATCTCACTGCGTCCCCGGGTTACACACTGTCAGATCTCACTGGGCCCATCCTCCCCAGTTTACACACTGTCTGATCTCTCTGGGCCCTGGGTTACACAGCGTCTGATCTCACTGGGCCCCCGGGTTACACACTGACTGATCTCACTGGGCCCATCCTCCCCGGGTTACACACTGTCCGAACTCACTGGGACCCCGGGTTACAAACTGTCTCATCTCACTCGGTCCCCGGGTTACACACTGTCTGAACTCACTGGGCACCCGGGTTACACACTGTCTGATCTCACTGGGACCCCGGGTTACGCGCTGCCTGATCTGACTGGTCCCTCAGGTTACACACTGTCGGATCTCACTGGGTCCCCGGATTACACACTGTCTGCTCTCACTGGGCCACCGGGTTACACACTGTCTGATCTCATTGGGTCCCCGGATTACGCACTGTCTGATCTCACTGGGCCCCCGGATTACACGCTGTATGATCTCACTGGGCCCATCTTCCCCGGGTTACACACTGTCTTATCTCACTGTGCCCCCGGATTACAAACTGTCTGATCTCACTGGGCTACCGGGTTACGCACGGTCTGATCTCACTGGGCCAATCCTTTCCAGGTTACATACTTTCGGATCACACTGGGCCCCTGGGTTACACACTGTCTGATCTGTCTGGGATCTCGGGTTACACACTGTCTGATCTCACTGGGCCCCAGGGTTACACACTGTCTGATCTCACTGGCCCCCGGGTTACAAACTGTCTGATCTCACTGGGCCCCCGGGTTATACACTGTCTGATCTCACTGGGCCCTCCTCCCTGGGTTACACACGGCCTCATCTCACTGGGGCCCTGGGTTACACACTGTCTACTCTCACTGGGCCACCGGGTTACACACTGTCTGATCTCACTGGGTCCCTGGATTACGCACTGTTTGATCTCACTGGGCACCTGGATTACACACTGTCTGATCCCACTGGGCCCACGGGTTACACACTGTCTGATCTCACTTGGCCCATCCTCCCCGGGTTACACACAGTCTGATCTCACTGGGTGCCCGGGTTACACATTGTCTGATCTCACTGGGTCCTCGGGTGACACACTGTCTGACCTCACTGGGCCTCCGTGTTACAAACTGTCTGATCTCAATGGGCCCCCGGGGTTACACACTGTCTGAGCTCACTGGGCCCATCCTCCCCGGGTAAAACACTGTCGGAATTCACTGAGCCCCCAGGTTACACAGTCTGGTCTCAATGGGCCCCCGGGGTTACACACTGTCCGATCTCACTGTGCAATTATTCCCGGGTTACACACTATCTGATCTCTCTGGGCCCATCCTCCCTAGTTTACACACTGTCTGATCTCACTGGGCCCCTGAGTTACACACTGTCTGATCTCACTGGGCACCCGGTTCCACACAGACTGATCTCATTGGGCACCCGGGTTACACACTGTCTGATTTCATTGGGCACCCGGGTTACACACTGTCTGATCTCACTGGGACCGGGGGTTACATGCTGTCTGATATCACTGGCCTCCTGGTGACACACTGTCTGATCTCACTGGGCCCCTGGGTTACACACTGTCCGATCTCACTGGGCCCCCGGGTTACACACTGTCTGAGCTCACTGGGCTCATCCTCCCCGGGTAAAACACTGTCGGAACTCACTGGGCCCCCAGGTTACACAGTCTGGTCTCAATGGGCCCCCGGGGTTACACACTGTCCGATCTCACTGGGCCCATCCTCCCTAGTTTACACACTGTCTGATCTCACTGGGCCCCTGAGTTACACACTGTCTGATCTTACTGGGCACCCGGTTCCACACAGACTGATCTCATTGGGCACCCGGGTTACACACTGTCTGATTTCATTGGGCACCCGGGTTACACACTGTCTGATCTCACTGGGACCCCGGGTTACACGCTGTCTGATATCACTGGCCTCCTGGTGACACACTGTCTGATCTCACTGGGCCCCCGGGTTACACACTGTCCGATCTCACTGGGCCCCCGGGTTACACAGTGACTGATCTCACTGGGCCTCCGAGTCACACACTGTCTGATATCCCTGGGGCAATCCTCTCCGGGTTACACACTGTCTGATCTCACTGGGCCCATCCACCCTGCGTTACAAACTGTGTGATCTCACTGGTCCTCCAGGTTACACTTTGTCTGATCTTACTGGGCACCCGGGTTACTGTCTGATCTCACTGGGATCCCGGGAAACGCACTGTCTAATCTCACTGGGCCGCAAGGTTGCACACTTGGTGATCTTCCTAGACCCCATGTTTACACACTATCTGATCTCACTGGGCCCCTGGGTTACACACTGTCTGATCTCACTGGGCCCCTGGGTTACACACTGTATGATCTCACTGGGCCCATTCTCCCTGGGTTACACACTGTCTGATCTCACTGGGCCCCCGGGTTACGCACTGTCTGATCTCACTGGCCCCATCATCCTCAGGTTACACACTGCCTGATCTTACTGGGCCCCCGGGTTACACACTGCCTGATCTCACTGGGTCCCCGGGTTACACACTGTCAGATATCACTGGGCCCATCCTCCCCAGTTTACACACTGTCTGATCTCTCTGGGCCCTGGGTTACACAGCGTCTGAACTCACTGGGCCCCCGGGCTACACACTGTCCGATCTCACTGGGCCCCCGGGTTACACACTGACTGATCTCACTGGGCCCATCCTCCCCGGGTTACACATTGTCTGAACTCACTGGGACCCCGGGTTACAAACTGTCTGATCTCACTCGGCCCCCGGGTTACACACTGTCTGAACTCACTGGGCACCCGGGTTACACACTGTCTGATCTCACTGGGCCCCCGGGTTATACACTGTCTGATCTCACTGGGCCCTCCTCCCTGGGTTACACACGGCCTCATCTCACTGGGGCCCTGGGTTACACACTGTCTACTCTCACTGGGCCACCGGGTTACACACTGTCTGATCTCACTGGGTCCCTGGATTACGCACTGTTTGATCTCACTGGGCACCTGGATTACACACTGTCTGATCCCACTGGGCCCACGGGTTACACACTGTCTGATCTCACTTGGCCCATCCTCCCCGGGTTACACACAGTCTGATCTCACTGGGTGCCCGGGTTACACATTGTCTGATCTCACTGGGTCCTCGGGTGACACACTGTCTGACCTCACTGGGCCTCCGTGTTACAAACTGTCTGATCTCAATGGGCCCCCGGGGTTACACACTGTCTGAGCTCACTGGGCCCATCCTCCCCGGGTAAAACACTGTCGGAATTCACTGAGCCCCCAGGTTACACAGTCTGGTCTCAATGGGCCCCCGGGGTTACACACTGTCCGATCTCACTGTGCAATTATTCCCGGGTTACACACTATCTGATCTCTCTGGGCCCATCCTCCCTAGTTTACACACTGTCTGATCTCACTGGGCCCCTGAGTTACACACTGTCTGATTTCATTGGGCACCCGGGTTACACACTGTCTGATCTCACTGGGACCGGGGGTTACACGCTGTCTGATATCACTGGCCTCCTGGTGACACACTGTCTGATCTCACTGGGCCCCCGGGTTACACACTGTCCGATCTCACTGGGCCCCCGGGTTACACACTGTCTGAGCTCACTGGGCTCATCCTCCCCGGGTAAAACACTGTCGGAACTCACTGGGCCCCCAGGTTACACAGTCTGGTCTCAATGGGCCCCCGGGGTTACACACTGTCCGATCTCACTGGGCCCATCCTCCCTAGTTTACACACTGTCTGATCTCACTGGGCCCCTGAGTTACACACCGTCTGATCTTACTGGGCACCCGGTTCCACACAGACTGATCTCATTGGGCACCCGGGTTACACACTGTCTGATTTCATTGGGCACCCGGGTTACACACTGTCTGATCTCACTGGGACCCCGGGTTACACGCTGTCTGATATCACTGGCCTCCTGGTGACACACTGTCTGATCTCACTGGGCCCCCGGGTTACACACTGTCCGATCTCACTGGGCCCCCGGGTTACACAGTGACTGATCTCACTGGGCCTCCGAGTCACACACTGTCTGATATCCCTGGGGCAATCCTCTCCGGGTTACACACTGTCTGATCTCACTGGGCCCATCCACCCTGCGTTAAAAACTGTGTGATCTCACTGGTCCTCCAGGTTACACTTTGTCTGATCTTACTGGGCACCCGGGTTACTGTCTGATCTCACTGGGATCCCGGGAAACGCACTGTCTAATCTCACTGGGCCGCAAGGTTGCACACTTGGTGATCTTCCTAGACCCCATGTTTACACACTATCTGATCTCACTGGGCCCCTGGGTTACACACTGTCTGATCTCACTGGGCCCCTGGGTTACACACTGTATGATCTCACTGGGCCCATTCTCCCTGGGTTACACACTGTCTGATCTCACTGGGCCCCCGGGTTACGCACTGTCTGATCTCACTGGCCCCATCATCCTCAGGTTACACACTGCCTGATCTTACTGGGCACCCGGGTTACACACTGCCTGATCTCACTGGGTCCCCGGGTTACACACGGTCTGATCTCACTGGGCCCCCGAGTTACACACTGTCTGATCTCACTGGGCCCCCGGGTTACACACTGCCTGATCTCAGTGGGTCCCCGGGTTACACACTGTCTAATCTCACAGATCCCCTGGGTTATACAATGTCTAATCTCACACTGCTTGATCTCACTGGGCCTCCGGGTGACACACTGCCTGATCACAATGGGCCCCTGGATTACACACTGTCTGATCTCACTGGGTCCTCCCCCTCGTATTACACACTGTCTGATCTCACTGGGCCCATCCTCCCCGGGTTACATAGTGTCTGATCTCAATCGGCCCCCGGGTTACACACTGTCTGATCTCACTGGGCCCCCGGGTTACACACTGCCTGAACTCACTGGGCCCCCGGGTTACACACTGTCCGATCTCACTGGGCCCCCAGGTTACATATTGACTCATCTCACTGGGCCCATCCTCCCCGGCTGACACACTGTCTGTTCTCACTGGTCCCCCGGGTTACACACTGCCTGATCTCAATAGGCACCCGGATTACACACTGTCTGATCTCACTGGGCCATCCCCGTCGTATTACACACTTTCTGATCTCAATGGGCCCCCGGGGTCACACACTTTCTGATCTCACTGGGCCCCCAGGTTACACACTGTCTGATCCCACTGGGCCCCCGGGTTACACACTGTCTGATCTCACTTGGCCCATCCTCCCCGGGTTACACACTGTCTGATCTCACTGGGCGCCCGGGTTACACACTGTCTGATCTCACTGGGTCCCCGGGTTACACACAGTCTGATCTCAATGGGCCCCCGGGGTGACACACTGTCTGATCTCACTGGGCCCATTCTCCCCGGGTTACATCGTGTCTGATCTCAATCGGCCCCCGGGTTACACACTGTCTGATCTCACTGGGCTCCTGGGTTACACACAGTCTGATCTCACTGGGCTCCCGGGTTACACACTCTCTGATCTCACTGGGCCCATCCTCCGCGGCTTACACACTGTCTGAACTCACTGGGCCCCCGGGTTACACACTGTCTGATCTCACTGGGCCCATCCTCCAGAGCTTACACAATGTCTGATCTCACTGGGCCCCCGGGTTACACACTGTCTGAACTCACTCGGCCCCCGGGTTACACACTGACTGATCTCACTGGGCCCCTGGCTTATACACTGTCCGATCCCACTGGGCCCCCGTGCTACACACTGTCCGATCTCACTGGGCCCCCGGGTTACACACTGACTGATCTCACTGTGCCCACGGGTTATAAACTGTCTGATCTCACTAGGCCCCCGGGTTACACACTGTCTGAACTCACTGGGCACCCGGGTTACACACTGTCTGATCTCACTGGGCCCATCCTCCCCGGGTTACACACTGTCCGAACTCACTGGGACCCCGGGTTACAAACTGTCGGATCTCACTGGGTCCCCGGATTACACACTGTCTGCTCTCACTGGGCCACTGGGTTACACACTGTCTGATCTCACTGGGTCCCCGGATTACGCACTGTCTGATCTCACTGGGCCCCCGGATTACATACTGTCTGATCTCACTGGGCCCCCAGGTTACACACTGTCTGATCCCACTGGGCCCCCGGGTTACACACTGTCTGATCTCACTTGGCCCATCCTCCCCGGGTTACACACTATCTGATCTCACTGGGACCCTGGGTTACACGCTGCCTGATCTGACTGGTCCCTCAGGTTACACACTGTCGGATCTCACTGGGTCCCCGGATTACACACTGTCTGCTCTCACTGGGCCACCGGGTTACACACTGTCTGATCTCACTGGGTCCCCGGATTACGCACTGTCTGATCTCACTGGGCCCATCCTCCCTAGTTTACACACTGTCTGATCTCACTGGGCCCCTGGGTTACACACTGTCTGATCTCACTGGGCACCCGGTTACACACTGTCTGATCTCACTGGGCCCATCCTCCCTAGTTTACATACTGTCTGATCTCATTGGGCACCCGGGTTACACACTGTCTGATTTCATTGGGCACCCGGGTTACACACTGTCTGATCTCACTGGGACCCCGGGTTACACACTGTCCAATCTCACTGGGCCCCCGGGTTACACACTGTCCGATATCACTGGTCCCCCGGGTTACACAGTGACCGATCTCAATGGGCACCCGGATTACACACTGTCTGATCTCACTGGGCCATCCCCCTCGTATTACACACTTTCTGATCTCAGTGGGCCCCCGGGTTACACACTGTCTGATCTCAGTGGGCCCCGGGATTATATACAGTCTGATCTCATTGGGCCGCCGGGTTACACACTGTCTGATCTCACTGGGCCCATCCTCCCCGGCTTACACACTGCATGATCTCAGTGGGACCATCCTCCCCAGGTTGCACACTGCTTGATCTCACTGGTCCCCCAGGTTACACACTGCCTGATCTCAGTGGGCCCCGGGGTTACATACTGTCTGATCTCACTGGGCCCATCCTCCCCGGCTTACACACTGTCTGCACTCACTGGGCCACCGGGTTACACATTGTCTGATTTCACTGGGACCATCCTCCCCGGGTTACACACTGTCTGATCCCACTAGGTCCCCGAGTTACACACTGTCTGATCCCACTAGGCCCCCGGGTTACACACTGTCTGGTCTCACTGGGCCTCTGGCTATCACACTGTCTGATCTCACTGGGCCCCCGGGTTACACAGTCTGGTCTCAATGGCCCCCGGGGTTGCACACTGTCTGATCTCACTGGGCCAATCATTCCCGGGTTGAACACTGTCTGATTTCACTGGGCCCCCAGGTTACACACTGTCCGATCTCACTGCGTCCCCGGGTTACACACTGTCAGATATCACTGGGCCCATCCTCCCCAGTTTACACACTGTCTGATCTCTCTGGGCCCTGGGTTACACAGCGTCTGAACTCACTGGGCCCCCGGGCTACACACTGTCCGATCTCACTGGGCCCCCGGGTTACACACTGACTGATCTCACTGGGCCCATCCTCCCCGGGTTACACACTGTCTGAACTCACTGGGACCCCGGGTTACAAACTGTCTGATCTCACTCGGCCCCCGGGTTACACACTGTCTGAACTCACTGGGCACCCGGGTTACACACTGTCTGATCTCACTGGGACCCCGGGTTACGCGCTGCCTGATCTGACTGGTCCCTCAGGTTACACACTGTCGGATCTCACTGGGTCCTCGGATTACACACTGTCTGCTCTCACTGGGCCACCGGGTTACACACTGTCTGATCTCATTGGGTCCCCGGATTACGCACTCTCTGATCTCACTGGGCCCCCGGATTACACGCTGTATGATCTCACTGGACCCATCTTCCCCGGGCTACACACTGTCTGATCTCACTGGGCCCCCGGATTACAAACTGTCTGATCTCACTGGGCTACCGGGTTACGCACGGTCTGATCTCACTTGGCCAATCCTTTCCAGGTTACATACTTTCGGATCACACTGGGCCCCTGGGTTACACACTGTCTGATCTGTCTGGGATCTCGGGTTACACACTGTCTGATCTCACTGGGCCCCAGGGTTGCACACTCTCTGATCTCACTGGCCCCCGGGTTACAAACTGTCTGATCTCACTGGGCCCCCGGGTTATACACTGTCTGATCTCACTGGGCCCTCCTCCCTGGGTTGCTCACGGCCTCATCTCACTGGGGCCCTGGATTACACACTGTCTGATTTCACTGGGCCCCCGGGTTACAAACTGTCTGAACTCATTGGGCCCAACCTCCCCGGGTTACACACTGCCTGATCTCACTGGGCCTCCGGTTTACACACTGTCTGATCTCACTGGGCCCCCGGGTTATACACTGTCTGATCTCACTGGGCTCCCGGGTTGCACACTGTCTGTGAGCACTGGGCTCCCGGGTTACACCCTGTCTGATCCCACTCGGCCCCCGGGTTACACACTGTCTGTTCTCACTGAGCTCTCGGGTAACAAACTGTCCAATCTCACTGGGTCCCCGGGTTACACACTGTCTGATCCCACTCAGCCCCCGGTTTGCACACTGTCTGATCTCACTGGGCTCCCGGGTAACACATTGTCTGATCTCACTGGGTCCCCGGGTTACACGCTGTATGATCTCACTGGGCCCATCTTCCCCGGGTTACACACTGTCTGATCTCACTGGGACCCCGAGTTACACACTGCCTGCTCTCACTGGGCTCCCGGGCTACACACTGTCTGATCTCACTGGATCCCCCACGGTCTGCTCTCACTGGGCCCCCGTGTTACATAATAATTGATTGCATCATTTTACCCACTACTGAGGTCAGGCTGACCGGTCTATAATTCCCTGTTTCCTCTCTCTCCCTCCTTTTTTTAAAAGTGGGGTTACATTGGCTACCCTCCACTCGATAGGAACTGATCCAGAGTCAATGGAATGTTGGAAAATGACTGTCAATGCATTCACTATTTCCAAGGCCACCTCCTTAAGTACTCTGGGATGCAGTCCATCAGGCCCTGGGGATTTATCGGCCTTCAATCCCATCAATTTCCCCAACACAATTTCCCGACTAATAAGGATTTCCCTCAGTTCCTCCTCCTTACTAGACCCTCTGACCCCTTTTATATCTGGAAGGTTGTTGGTGTCCTCCTTAGTGAATACCGAACCAAAGTACTTGTTCAATTGGTCTGCCATTTCTTTGTTCCCAGTTATGACTTCCCCTGATTCTGACTGCAGGGGACCTACGTTTGTCTTTACTTACCTTTTTCTCTTTACATACCTGTAGAAACTTTTGCAATCCGCCTTAATGTTCCCTGCAAGCTTCTTCTCATACTCCATTTTCCCTGCCCTAATCAAACCCTTTGTCCTCCTCTGCTGAGTTCTAAATTTCTCCCAGTCCCCGGGTTTACTGTTATATCTGACCAATTTGTATGCCACTTCCTTGGCTTTAATACTATCCCTGATTTCCCTTGATAGCCACGGTTGAGCCACCTTCCCTTTTTTATTTTTACGCCAGACAGGAATGTCCAATTGTTGTAGTTCATCCATGCGGTCTCTAAATGTCTGCCATTGCCCATCCACAGTCAACCCCTTAAGTATCATTCGCCAATCTATCCTAGCCAATTCACGCCTCATACCTTCAAAGTTACCCTTCTTTAAGTTCTGGACCATGGTCTCTGAATTAACTGTTTCATTCTCCATCCTCATGCAGAATTCCACCATATTATGGTCACTCTTCCCCAAGGGACCTCGCACAATGAGATTGCTAATTAATCCTCTCTCATTACACAACACCCAGTCTAAGATGGCCTCCCCCCTAGTTGGTTCCTCGACATATTGGTCAAGAAAACCATCCCTTATGCACTCCAGGAAATCCTCCTCCACCGTATTGCTTCCAGTTTGGCTCGCCCAATCTATGTGCATATTAAAGTCACCCATTATAACTGCTGCACCTTTATTGCATGCACCCCTAATTTCCTGTTTGATACCCTCCCCAACATCACAGCTACTGTTTCGAGGTCTGTACACAACACCCACTAATGTTTATTGCCCTTTGGTATTCTGCAGCTCTACCGATATAGATTCCACATCATCCAAGCTAATGTCCTTCCTAACTATTGCATTAATCTCCTCTTTAAACAGCAATGCTACCCCACCTCCTTTTCCTTTTATTCTATCCTTCCTGAATGTTGAATACCCCTGGATGTTGAGTTCCCAGCCCTGATCATCCGGGAGCCACGTCTCCGTAATCCCAATCACATCATATTTGTTAACATCTATTTGCACAGTTAATTCATCCACCTTATTGCGGATACTCCTTGCATTAATACAAAAAGCCTTCAGGCTTGTTTTTTTAACACCCTTTGTCCTTTTAAAATTTTGCTGTACAGTGGCCCTTTTTGTTCTTTGCCTTGGGTTTCTCTGCCCTCCACTTTTCCTCATCTCCTTTCTGTCTTTTGCTTTTGCCTCCTTTTTGTCTCCCTCTGTCTCCCTGCATTGGTTCCCATCCCCCTGCCATATTAGTTTAACTCCTCCCCAACAGCACTAGCAAACACTCCCCCTAGGACATTGGTTCTGGTCCTGCCCAGGTGCAGACCGTCCGGTTTGTACTGGTCCCACCTCCCCCAGAACCGGTTCCAATGCCCCAGGAATTTGAATCCCTCTCTGCTGCACCACTGCTCAAGCCACGTATTCATCTGCGCTATCCTGCGATTCCTACTCTGACTAGCACGTGGCACTGGTAGCAATCCCGAGATTACTACTTTTGAGGTCCTACTTTTTAATTTAGCTCCTAGCTCCTTAAATTCGTTTCGCAGGACCTCATCCCTTTTTTTACCTATGTCTTTGGTACCAATGTGCACCACGACAACTGGCTGTTCTCCCTCCCTTTTCAGAATGTCCTGCACCCGCTCCGAGACATCCTTGAACCTTGCACCAGGGAGGCAACATACCATCCTGGAGTCTCGGTTGCGGCCGCAGAAACGCCTATCTATTCCCCTCACCATTGAATCCCCTATCACTATCGCTCTCCCACTCTTTTTCCTGCCCTTCTGCGCAACAGAGCCAGCCACGGTGCCATGAACTTGGCTGCTGCTGCCCTCCCCTGATGAGTCATCCCCCCCAATAGTACTCAAAGCGGTGTATCTGTTTTGCAGGGGGATGACCACAGGGGACCCCTGCACTACCTTCCTTGCACTACTCTTCTTGCTGGTCTTCCATTCCCTATCTGGCTGTGGACCCTTCTCCTGCGGTAAGACCAACTCACTGCACGTGCTACTCACGTCATTCTCAGCATCGTGGATGCTCCAGAGTGAATCCACCCTCAGCTCCAACTCCACAACGTGGACCGTCAGGAGCTCGAGGCGGATACACTTCCCGCACACGTAATCGTCAGGGACACCGGAAGTGTCCCTGAGTTCCCACATGGTACAGGAGGAGCATAACACCCGACCGAGCTCTCCTGCCATGATTTAACCCTTATATACACTTAAATTGGCAACAACAATGTTAAAAGTTACTTACTAATATAAAAAGAAAAAGAAAAACTACTCACCAATCACCAGCCAATCACTTACCCCCTAGGCTGTGACGCGTCACCTTTCTGTTTCTTTCTACTTCTTTTTTGCCTTCTCCCTGTCGCTGCACAAGTACGCCTCACCAACGAACTCCCGACGCCTCTCGCGGCCTTTTATAGGCCTCCGACCCCGGACTCACGCCTCACCAACGAACTCCCGACGCCTCTCGCGGCCTTTTATAGACCTCCGACCCCGGACTCACGCCTCACCAACGAACTCCCGACGCCTCTCGCGGCCTTTTATAGGCCTCCGACCCCGGACTCACGCCTCACCAACGAACTCCCGACGCCTCTCGCGGCCTTTTATAGGCCTCCGACCCCGGACTCACGCCTCACCAACGAACTCCCGACGCCTCTCGCGGCCTTTTATAGGCCTCCGACCCCGGACTCACGCCTCACCAACGAACTCCCGACGCCTCTCGCGGCCTTTTATAGGCCTCCGACCCCGGACTTACGCCTCACCAACGAACTCCCGACGCCTCTCGCGGCCTTTTATAGGCCTCCGACCCCGGACTCACGCCTCACCAACGAACTCCCGACGCCTCTCGCGGCCTTTTATAGGCCTCCGACCCCGGACTCACGCCTCACCAACGAACTCCCGACGCCTCTCGCGGCCTTTTATAGGCCTCCGACCCCGGACTCACGCCTCACCAACGAACTCCCGACGCCTCTCGCGGCCTTTTATAGGCCTCCGACCCCGGACTCACGCCTCACCAACGAACTCCCGACGCCTCTCGCGGCCTTTTATAGGCCTCCGACCCCGGACTCACGCCTCACCAACGAACTCCCGACGCCTCTCGCGGCCTTTGATAGGCCTCCGACCCCGGACTCACGCCTCACCAACGAACTCCCGACGCCTCTCGCGGCCTTTTATAGGCCTCCGACCCCGGACTCACACCTCACCAACGAACTCCCGACGCCTCTCGCGGCCTTTGATAGGCCTCCGAACCCGGACTCACGCCTCACCCTGTTGATCCCACTCGGCCCCCGGATTACACACTGTCTGATCCCACTGGGCTCCCGGGTAACACACTGTCCGATCTCACTTCGCCCCCAGGTTATACACTGTCTGATCTGACTGGGTTTCCCGGGTTACACACTGTCTGATCTCAGTGCGCCCCGGGGTTATATAATGTCTGATCTCACTCAGCCCATCCTCCCCGGGTTACACACTGTCTGATCATACTGGGTCCCGGGTTACACACTGTCTGATCTGACTGGGTCCCCAGGTTATACACTGTCTGATCTCATTATCCCCCGCGTTACACACGGTCTGATCTCACTGGGTCCCCCGGTTACAGACAGTCTGATCTCACTGGGTCCATCATCCCCGGGTTACAAACTGCCTGATCTCACTGGGTCGCCAGGTTACACACTGTCTGATCTCAGTTGGCCCCAGGGTTATATACAGTCTGATCTCACTGGGCCGCCGGGTTACACACTGTCTGATCTCACTGGGCCTCCGGATTACACACTGTCTGATCTCACTGGGCCGCCGTGTTACACACTATCTGATTTTACTGGGCCCATCCTCATCGGGTTACAAACTGCCTGATCTCACTGGGCCGCCAGGTTACACATTGTCTGATCTCACTGGGCCCCCGGATTACACACTGTCTGATCTCACTGGGCTACCGGGTTACGCAAGGTCTGATCTCACTGGGCCCATCCTTCCCAGGCTACATACTTTCGGATCACACTGGGCCGCTGGGTTACACACTGTCCGATCTCACTGGGCCCCCGGGTTATACACTGTCTGATCTCACTGGGTCCACGGGTTACATACTGTCTGATCCCACTGGGCTCCCGGGTAACACATTGTCGGATCTCACTGGGTCCGCGGGTTAAATACTGTCTGATCCCACTGGGCTCCCGGGTTACACACTGTCTGATCTCACTGGGCCCCCCAGTTACACACTGTTTACTTTCACTGGGCCCCCCAGTTACACACTGGTGATCTCACCGGGCCCCCGGGTTACACACTGTCTGCTCTCACTGGGCCCCCAGGTTATACACTGTCTGATCTCACTGGGCTCCCGGGTTACACTGTCTGATCTCACTGGGCCCACGTGTTTCACACTGTCTGATCTCACTGGGCCCATCCTCCCCGGGTTACACACTGGCTGTTCCCACTGGACCCTCGGGTTACACAATGTCTGATCTCACTTGCCTCCGGGGTTACACACTAGCTGATCTTACTGGGCCCCCGTGTTACACGCTGTCTGATCACAATGAGCCCCCGGGGTGCCACAATGTCTGAACTCACTGGGCCCTGCGGGTCACACACAGTCTGATCTCACTGGGCCCCCGGGTTACACACTGTCTGATCTCACTGGGCCCCCGGTTACATACTGTCTGATCTCACTGGGTCCCCCGGTTACACACAGTCTGAACTCACTGGGTCCCCCGGTTTCACACAGTCTGATCTCACTGGGTGCATTCTCCCGGGTTACACACCGTCTGATCTCACTGGGCTACAGGGTTACACACTGTCTGATCTCACCAGGCCCATCCTCCCCGGGTTACAAACTGCCTGATCTCACTGGGTCCCCAGGTTACACACTGTCTGATCTCAGTGGGCCCCGGGGTTATATACAGTCTGATCTCATTGGGCCGCTGGGTTACACACTGTCTGCACTCACTGGGCCGCCGGGTTACACACTGTCTGATTTCAGTGGGACCATCCTCCCCGGGTTGCACACTGTCTGATCTCACTGGGGCCCCGGATTGAACACTGTCTGATCTCACAGGGCCCCCGGGTTACACACTGTCGGATCTCACTGGGCCCCCGGGTTACACACTGACTGATCTCACTGGGCCCACGGGTTACAAACTGTCTGATCTCACTAGGCCCCCGGGTTACACACTGTCTGAACTCACTGGGCACCCGGGTTACACACTGTCTGATTTCACTGGGCTCATCCTCCCCGGGTTACACACTGTCCGAACTCACTGCGACCCCGGGTTGCACACTGCCTGATCTCACTGGGCCCCCGGATTACATACTGTCTGATCTCACTGGGCCCCCAGGTTACACACTGTCTGATCTCACAGGGGCCCCAGGTTACACACTGTCTGATCTCACTCGGCCCCCGGGTTACACACTGTCTGATCACACTAGGCCCTCGGGTTACACACTGTCTGGTCTCACTGGGCCTCTGAGTATCACACTGTCTGATCTCACTAGGCCCCCGGGTTACACAGTCTGGTCTCAATGGGCCCCCGGGGTTACACACTGTCTGATCTCACTGGGCCAATCATTCCCGGGTTAAACACTGTCTGATTTCACTGTGCCCCCAGGTTACACACTGTCCGATCTCACTGCGTTCCCGGGTTACACACTGTCTCATCTCACTGGGCCCATTCTCCCCAGTTTCCACACTGTCTGATCTCTCTGGGCCCTGGGTTACACAGCGTCTGATCTCACTGGGCCCCCAGGTTACACAGTCTGGTCTCAATGGGCCCCCGGGGTTACACACTGTCTGATCTCACTGGGCAATCATTCCCAGGTTACACATTGTCTGATCTCACTGGGCCCATCCTCCCTAGTTTACGCACTGTCTGATCTCACTGGGCCCCTGGGTTACACACTCTCTGATCTCAGTGGGCCCCGGGGTTATATACAGTCTGATCTCATTGGGCCATCCCGTTACACACTGTCTGCACTCACTGGGCCACCGGGTTACACACTGTCTGATTTCACTGGGACCATCCTCCCCGGGTTACAGACTGTCTGATATCACTGGGCCCCCGGATTGAACACTGTCTGATCTCACTGGGCCCCCGGGTTACACACTGTCTGATCTCACTGGGCCCCCGGGTTACACAGTCTGATCTCAATGGGCCCCCGGGGTTACACACTGTCTGATCTCACTCGGCCAATCATTCCCAGGTTAAACACTGTCTGATTTCACTGGGCCCCCAGGTTACACACTGTCCGATCTCACTGCGTACCCAGGTTACACACTGTCTGATCTCACTGGGCCCTTCCCCTCGTATTACACACTGTCTGATCTCACTGGGCCCATCCTCCCCGGGTTACATAGTGTCTGATCTCAATCGGCCCCTGGGTTAACACTGTCTGATCTCAATGTGCACATCCTCCCCGGCTTCCACACTGTCTGATCTCACTGGGTCCCCGGGTTACACACTGACTGATATCAGTGGGCCCATCCTCCCCGGCTTACACACTGTCTGATCTCACTGGGCTCCCGGCTTACACACTGTCTGATCTCACTGGGTCCCCGGGTTACACACTGACTGATATCAGTGGGCCCCCGGGTTACACACTGTCTAATCCCACAGATCCCCTGGGTTATACACTGTCTAATCTCACACTGCTTGATCTCACTGGGCCTCCGGGTGACACACTGCCTGATCACAATGGGCCCCCGGATTACACACTGTCTGATCTCACTGGGCCCATCCTCCCCGGGTTACATAATGTCTGATCTCAATCGGCCCCCGGGTTACACACTGTCTGATCTCACTGGGCCCATCCTCCTCGGCTTACACACTGTCTGATCTCACTGGGCCCCCGGGTTACACACTGTGTGATCTCAGTGGGACCATCCTCCCCAGGTTACACACTGCTTGATCTCACTGGTCCCCCGGGTTACACACTGCCTGATCTCAGTGGGACCATCCTCCCTAGGTTGCACACTGCTTGATCTCACTGGTCCCCCGGGTTACACACTGCCTGATCTCAATTGGCACCCGGATTACACACTGTCTGATCTCACTGGGCCCTCCCCCTCGTATTACACACTTTCTGATCTCAGTGGGCCCCCGGGTTACATACTGTCTGATCTCATTGGGCCGCCGGGTTACACACTGTCTGCACTCAATGGGCCACCGGGTTACACACTGTCTAATTTCACTGGGACCATCCTCCCCGGGTTACACACTGTCTGATCCCAGGAGGCCCCCGGGTTACACACTGTCTGATCCCACTAGGCCCCCGGGTTACACAGTCTGGTCTCAATGGGCCCCCGGTGTTACACACTGTCTGAGCTCACTGGGCCAATCATTCCCGGGTTGAACACTCTCTGATTTCACTGGGCCCCCAGGTTACACACAGTCCGATCTCACTGCATCCCCGGGTTACACACTGTCTGATCTCACTGGGCCCATCCTCCCTAGTTTACACACTGTCTGATCTCATTGGGCACCCGGGTTACACACTGTCTGATTTCATTGGGCACCCGGGTTACACACTGTCTGATCTCACTGGGATCCCGGGTTACACACTGTCCAATCTCACTGGGCCCCCGGGTTACACACTGTCCGATATCACTGGGAACCCGGGTTACACAGTGACTGATCTCACTGGGCCTCCGGGTCACACACTGTCTGATATCCCTGGGGCAATCCTCTCCGGGTTACACACTGTCCGAAATCACTGGGCCCATCCACCCTGCGTTACAAACTGTGTGATCTCACTGGTCCCCCAGGTTACACTTTGTCTGATCTTATTGGGCACCCGCGTTACTGTCTGATCTCACTGGGATCCCGGGTAACACACTGTCTGATCTCACTGGGCCCATCCTCCCCGGCTTACACACTTTCTGATCTCACTGGGCCCCTGGGTTACACACTGTCTGAACTCACTCGGCCCCCGGGTTACACATTGTCTAATCTCACTGGGTCCATCCTCCCCGGCTTACACACTGTCTGAACTCACTGGGCCCCCGGGTTACACACTGTCTGATCTCACTGGGCCCACCTTCCCCGGCTTACACACTGTCCGATCTCACTGGGCCCCCGGGTTACACACTGTCTGATCTCAGTGGGACCATCCTCCCCAGGTTACACGCTGCTTGATCTCACTGGTCCCCCGGGTTACACACTGCCTGATCTCAATGGGCACCCGGATTACACACTGTCTGATCTCACTGCGCCATCCCCCTCGTATTACACACTTTCTGATCTCAGTGGGCCCCCGGGTTACACACTGTCTTATCTCAGTGGGCCCCGGGGTTATATACAGTCTGATCTCATTTGGCCGCCGGGTTACACACTGTCTGCACTCACTGGGCCACCGGGTTACACACTGTCTGATTTCACTGGGACCATCCTCCCCGGGTTACACACTGTCTGATCTCACTGGGCCAATCATTCCCGGGTTACACACTGTCTGATCTCACTGGGCCCATCCTCCCTAGTTTACACACTGTCTGATCTCACTGGGCCCCCAAGTTACACACTGTCCGATCTCACTGCGTACCCGGGTTAAACACTCTCTGATCTCACTGGGCCCTCCCCCTCGTATTACACACTGTCTGATCTCACTGGGCTGATCCGCCCCGGGTTACACACTGTCTGATCTCACTGGGCTCCCGGGTTACACACTGTCTGATCTCAATGGGCACATCCTCCCCGGCTTACACACTGTCTGATCTCACTGGGCTCCCGGGTTACACACTGTCTGATCTCAATGGGCCCATCCTCCCCGGGTTACACACTGTCCGAACTCACTGAGACACCGGGTTGCACACTGTCTGATCTCACTGGGCCCACGGGTTACACACTGTCTGAACTCACTGGGCCCCCGGGTTACACACTGCCTGATCTCAATGGGCCCATCCTCCCCGGCTTACGCACTGTCTGATCTCACTGGGCTCCCAGGTTGCACACTGTCTGAACTCACTCGGCCCCCGGGTTACACACTGACTGATCTGACTGGTCCCTCAGGTTACACACTGTCGGATCTCACTGGGTCCCCGGATTACACACTGTCTGCTCTCACTGGGCCACCGGGTTACACACTGTCTGATCTCACTGGGTCCCCGGATTACGCACTGTCTGATAACACTGGGCCCCCGGATTACATACTGCCTGATCTCACTGGGCCCCCAGGTTACACACTGTCTGATCCCACTGGGCCCCCGGGTTACACACTGTCTGATCTCACTTGGCCCATCCTCCCCGGGTTACACACTGTCTGATCTCACTGGGACCCCGGGTTACACGCTGCCTGATCTGACTGGTCCCTCAGGTTACACACTGTCGGATCTCACTGGGTCCCCGGATTACACACTGTCTGCTCTCACTGGGCCACCGGGTTACACACTGTCCAATCTCACTGGGCCCCCGGGTTACACACTGTCAGATATCACTGGGAACCCGGGTTACACAGTGACTGATCTCAATGGGCACCCGGATTACACACTGTCTGATCTCATTGGGCCATCCCCCTCTTATTACACACTTTCTGATCTCAGTGGGCCCCCGGGTTACACACTGTCTGATCTCAGTGGGCCCCGGGGTTGTATACAGTCTGATCTCATTTGGCCATCCCGTTACACACTGTCTGCACTCACTGGGCCACCGGGTTACACACTGTCTGATTTCACTGGGACCATCCTCCCCGGGTTACAGACTGTCTGATCTCACTGGGCCCCCGGATTGAACACTGTCTGATCTCACTGGGCCCCCGGGTTACACACTGTCTGATCTCACTGGGCCCCCGGGTTACACAGTCTGATCTCAATGGGCCCCCGGGGTTACACACTGTCTGATCTCATTCGGCCAATCATTCCCAGGTTAAACACTGTCTGATTTCACTGGGCCCCCAGGTTACACACTGTCCGATCTCACTGCGTACCCGGGTTACACACTGTCTGATCTCACTGGGCCCTTCCCCTCGTATTACACACTGTCTGATCTCACTGCGCGCATCCTCCCCGGGTTACATAGTGTCTGATCTCAATCGGCCCCTGGGTTACACACTGTCTGATCTCAATGTGCACATCCTCCCCGGCTTCCACACTGTCTGATCTCACTGGGTCCCCGGGTTACACACTGACTGATATCAGTGGGCCCCCGGGTTACACACTGTCTAATCTCACAGATCCCCTGGGTTATACACTGTCTAATCTCACACTGCTTGATCTCAATGGGCCTCCGGGTGACACACTGCCTGATCACAATGGGCCCCCGGATTACACACTGTCTGATCTCACTGGGCCCATCCTCCCCGGGTTACATAGTGTCTGATCTCAATCGGCCCCCGGGTTACACACTGTCTGATCTCACTGGGCCCATCCTCCCCGGCTTACACACTGTCTGATCTCACTGGGCCCCCGGGTTACACACTGTCTGATCTCAGTGGGACCATCCTCCCCAGGTTACACACTGCTTGATCTCACTGGTCCCCCGGGTTACACACTGCTTGATCTCAGTGGGACCATCCTCCCCAGGTTGCACACTGCTTGATCTCACTGGTCCCCCAGGTTACACACTGCCTGATCTCAATTGGCACCCGGATTACACACTGTCTGATCTCACTGGGCCCTCCCCCTCGTATTACACACTTTCTGATCTCAGTGGGCCGCCGGGTTACACACTGTCTGCACTCAATGGGCCACCGGGTTACACACTGTCTGATTTCACTGGGACCATCCTCCCCGGGTTACACACTGTCTGATCCCAGGAGGCCCCCGGGTTACACACTGTCTGATCCCACTAGGCACCCGGGTTACAAACTGTCTGGTCTCACTGGGCCTCTGGGTATCACACTGTCTGACTTCACTGGGCCCCCGGGTTACACAGTCTGGTCTCAATGGGCCCCCGGTGTTACACACTGTCTGATCTCACTGGGCCAATCATTCCCGGGTTGAACACTGTCTGATTTCACTGGGCCCCCAGGTTACACACAGTCCGATCTCACTGCATCCCCGGGTTACACACTGTCTGATCTCACTGGGCCCATCCTCCCCAGTTTACACACTGTCTGATCTCTCTGGGCCCTGGGTTACACAGCGTCTGAACTCACTGGGCCCCCGGGCTACACACTGTCCGATCTCACTTGGCCCCCGGGTTACACACTGACTGATCTCACTGGGCCCATCCTCCCCGGGTTACACACTGTCCGAACTCACTGGGACCCCGGGTTACAAACTGTCTGATCTCACTAGGCCCCTGGGTTACACACTGTTTGAACTCACTGGGCACCCGGGTTACACACTGTCTGATCTCACTGGGACCCCGGGTTACACGCTGCCTGATCTGACTGGTCCCTCAGGTTACACACTGTCGGATCTCACTGGGTCCCCGGATTACACACTGTCTGCTCTCACTGGGCCACCGGGTTACACACTGTCTGATTTCACTGGGCCCCCGGATTACACACTGTCTGATCTCACTGGGCCCCCAGGTTACACACTGTCTGATCTCACTGGGCCCCCGGGTTACACACTGTCTGATCTCACTTGGCCCATCCTCCCCGGGTTGCACACAGTCTGATCTCACTGGGCGCCCGGGTTACACACTGTCTGATCTCACTGGGTCCCCGGGTGACATACTGTCTGATCTCACTGGGCCCCCGGGTTACACACTGTCTGATCTCAATAGACCCCCGGGGTTACACACTGTCTGAGCTCACTGGGCCCATCCTCCCCGGGTGAAACACTGTCGGAACTCACTGGGCCCCCAGGTTACACAGTCTGGTCTCAATGGGCCCCCGGGTTACACACTGTCTGATCTCACTGGGCAATCATTCCCGGGTTACACACTGTCTGATCTCACTGGGCCCATCTTCCCTAGATTACACACTGTCTGATCTCACTGGCCCCTGGGTTACACACTGTCTGATCTCACTGCGCACCCGGTTCCACACAGACTGATCTCATTGGGCACCCGGGTTACACACTGTCTGATATCACTGGCCTCCTGGTGACACACTGTCTGATCTCACTGGGACCCTGCTTTACACACTGTCCGATCTCACTGGGCCCCCGGGTTACACAGTGACTGATCTCACTGGGCCTCCGGGTCACACAATGTCTGATATCCCTGGGGCAATCCTCTCCGGGTTACACACTGTCCGATCTCACTGGGCCCATCCACCATGCTTTACAAACTGTGTGATCTCACTGGTCCCCCAGGTTACACTTTGTCTGATCTTACTGGGCACCCGGGTTACTGTCTGATCTCACTGGGATCCCGGGTAACACACTGTCTGATCTCACTGGGCCCTCAGGTTACACACTGTCTGATCTCACAGGGCCCCTGGGTTACACACTGTCTGATCTCACTGGGTATTTCCTCCCCGGGTTACACACTGTCTGATATGACTTGGACCTTGAGGTTGCACACTGTCTGATCTCACTGGGACCATATTCCCCGGGTTACACACTGTCTGATCTGTCTGGGCCACCGGGTTACACACTGTCTCATCTCACTGGGCCGCAAGGTTGCACACTTGGTGATCTTCCTAGACCCCAGGGTTACACACTATCTGATCTCACTGGGCCCCTGGGTTACACACTGTCTGATCACACTGGGCCCCCGGGTTACACACTGTATGATCTCACTAGACCCATCCTCCCCGGGTTACACACTGTCTGATCTCACTGGGCCCCCGGGTTACACACTGTATGATCTCACTAGAACCATCCTCCCCGGGTTACACACTGTCTGATCTCACTGGGCCCCCGGGTTACACACTGTCTGATCTCACTGGGCCCATCATCCCCAGGTTACACACTGCCTGATCTCACTGGGCCCCGGGTTACACACTGCCTGATCTCACTGGGTCCCCGGGTTACACACTGTCTGATCTCACTGGGCCCCCGAGTTACACACTGTCTGAACTCACTTGGCCCCCAGATAACACACTGCCTGATCTCAGTGGGTCCCCGGGTTACACACTCTCTGATCTCACAGATCCCCTGGGTTATACACTGTGTTATCTCACACTGCTTGATCTCACTGGGCCTCCGGGTGACACACTGCCTGATCACAATGGGCCCCCGGATTACAAACTGTCTGATCTCACTGGGCCCTCCCCCTCGTATTACACACTGCCTGATCTCACTGGGCCCATCCTGCCCGGGTTACATAGTGTCTGATCTCAATCGGCCCCCGGGTTACACACTGTCTGATCTCACTGGGCCCATCCTCCCCGGCTTACACACTGTCTGAACTCACTGGGCCCCCAAGTTACAGATTGTCTGATCTCACTGGGCCCATTCTCCCCGGCTTACACACTGTCTGATCTCACTGGGCCCCCGGGTTACACACTGTATGATCTCACTAGACCCATCCTCCCCGGGTTACACACTGTCTGATCTCACTGGGCCCCCGGGTTACACACTGTCTGATCTCACTGGGCCCATTATCCCCAGGTTACACACTGCCTGATCTCACTGGGCCCCGGGTTACACACTGCCTGATCTCACTGGGTCCCCGGGTTACACACTGTCTGATCTCACTGGGCCCCCAGGTTACAGATTGTCTGATCTCACTGGGCCCATTCTCCCCGGCTTACACACTGTCTGATCTCACTGGGCCCCTGAGTTACATACTGTCTGATCTCAGTGGGACCAGTCTCCCCAGGTAACACACTGCTTGATCTCAGTGCGACCATCCTCCCCAGGTTGCACACTGCTTGATCTCACTGGTCCCCCAGTTTACACACTGCCTGATCTCAATGGGCACCCGGATTACACACTGTCTGATCTCACTGGGCCATCCCCCTCGTATTAAACACTTTCTGATCTCAGTCGGCCCCCGGGTTACACACTGTCTGATCTCAGTGGGCCCCGGGGTTATATACAGTCTGATCTCATTGGGCCACCGAGTTACACACTGTCTGCACTCAATGGGCCACCGGGTTACACACTATCTGATTTCACTGGGCCCATCCTCCCCAGTTTACATACTGTCTGATCTCTCTGGGCCCTGGGTTACACAGCGTCTGAACTCACTGGGCCCCAGGGCTACACAGTGACTGATCTCACTGGGTCTCCGGGTTACACACTGTCTGATACCCCTGGGGCACTCCTCTCCGGGTTACACACTGTCCGATCTCACTGGGCCCATCCACCCTGCTTTACAAACTGTGTGATCTCACTGGTCCCGCAGGTTACACTTTGTCTGATCTTACTGGGCAACCGGGTTACTGTCTGATCTCACTGGGATCCCGGGTAACACACTGTCTGATCTCACTGGGCCCTCAGGTTACACACTGTCTGATCTCACAGGGCCCCTGGGTTACACACTGTCTGATCTCACTGGGTATTTCCTCCCCGGGTTACACACTGTCTGATCTCACTGGGATCCTGGGTTACACACTGTCTGATCTCACTGGGTATTTCCTCCCCGGGTTACACACTGTTTGATATGACTTGGACCTTGAGGTTGCACACTGTCTGATTTCACTGGGACCATCGACCCCGGGTTACACACTGCCTGATATTACTGGGCCCCCGGGTTACACACTGTCTCATCTCACTGGGCCCATAATCCCCGGGTTACACACTGTCTGATCTGTCTGGGCCACCGGGTTACACACTGTCTCATCTCACTGGGCCGCAAGGTTGCACACTTGGTGATCTTCCGAGACCCCAGGGTTACACACTATCTGATCTCACTGGGCCCCTGGGTTACACACTGTCTGATCTCACTGGGCACATGGGTTACACACTGTATGATCTCACTAGACCCATCCTCCCTGGGTTACACAGCGTCTGAACTCACTGGGCCCCCGGGCTACACACTGTCCGATCTCACTGGGCCCCCGGGCTACACACTGACTGATCTCACTGGGCCCATCCTCCCCGGGTTACACACTGTCCGAACTCACTGGGACACCGGGTTGCACACTTTCTGATCTCACTGGACCCACGGGTTACACACTGTCTGATCTCACTGGGCCCCTGGGTTACACACTGTCTGATCTCACTGGGCCCACGGGTTACACACTGTCTGATCTCACTGGACCCCTGGGTTACAAACTGTCTGATCTCACTAGGCCCCCGGGTTACACGCTGTCTGAACTCACTGGGCACCCAGGTTACACACTGTCTGATCTCACTGGGACCCCGGGTTACACGCTGCCTGATCTGACTGGTCCTTCAGGTTACACACTGTCGGATCTCACTGGGTCCCCGGATTACACACTGTCTGATCTCAGTGGGTCCCCGGATTATGCACTGTCTGATCTCACTGGGCACCCGGATTACACACTGTCTGATCTCACTGGGCCCCCAGGTTACACACAGTCTGATCCCACTGGGCCCCCGGGTTACACAATGTCTGATCTCACTTGGCCCATCCTCATCGGGTTACACACAGTCTGATCTCACTGGGTGCCCGGGTTACACACTGTCTGATCTCACTGGGTCCCCGGGTGACACACTGTCTGATCTCACTGGGCCCCCGGGTTACACACTGTCTGACCTCAATGGGCCCCCGGGGTTACACACTGTCTGAGCTCACTGGGCCCATCCTCCCCGGGTAAAACACTGTCGGAATTCACTGGGCCCCCAGGTTACACAGTCTGGTCTCAATGGGCCCCCGGGGTTACACACTGTCCGATCTCACTGTGCAATCATTCCCGGGTTGCACACTATCTGATCTCTCTGGGCCCATCCTCCCCAGTTTACACACTGTCTGATCTCACTGGGCCCCTGAGTTACACACTGTCTGATCTCACTGGGCACCCGGTTCCACACAGACTGATCTCATTGGGCACCCGGGTTACACACTGTCTGATTTCATTGGGCACCCGGGTTACACACTGTCTGATCTCACTGGGACCCCGGGTTACACGCTGTCTGATATCACTGGCCTCCTGGTGACACACTGTCTGATCTCACTGGGCCCCCGGGTTAAACACTGTCCGATCTCACTGGGCCCCCGGGTTACACAGTGACTTATCTCACTGTGCCTCCGGGTCACACACTGTCTGATATCCCTGGGGCAATCCTCTCCGGGTTACACACTGTCCGATCTCACTGGGCCCATCCACCCTGCGTTACAAACTGTGTGATCTCATTGGTCCCCCAGGTTACACTTTGTCTGATCTTACTGGGCACCCGGGTTACTGTCTGATCTCACTGGGATCCCGGGAAACACACTGTCTAATCTCACTGGGCCGCAAGGTTGCACACTTGGTGATCTTCCTAGACCCCAGGTTTACACACTATCTGATCTCACGGGCCCCCAGGTTACACACTGTCTGGTCCCACTGGGCCCCCGGGTTACACACTGTCTGATCTCACTTGGCCCATCCTCCCCGGGTTACACACAGTCTCATCTCACTGTGTGCCCGGGTTACACACTGTCTGATCTCACTGGGTCCCCGGGTGACACACTGTCCGATCTCACTGGGCCCCTGGGTTACACACTGTCTGATCTCAATGGGACCCGGGGTTACACACTGTCTGAGCTCACTGGGCCCATCCTCCCCGGGTAAAACACTGTCAGAACTCACTGCGCCCCCAGGTTACACAGTCTGATCTCAATGGGCCCGCGGGGTTACACACTGTCCGATCTCACTGGGCAATCATTCCCGGGTTACACACTGTCTGATCTCACTGGGCCCATCCTCCCTAGTTTACACACTGTCTGATCTCACTAGGCCCCCGGGTTACACACTGTCTAAACTCACTGGACACCCGGGTTACACACTGTCTGATCTCACTTAGACCCCGGGTTATACGCTGCCTGATCTGACTGGTCCCTCAGGTTACACACTGTCGGATCTCACTGGGTCCCCGGATTACACACTGTCTGCTCTCACTGGGCCACCGGGTTACACACTGTCTGATCTCACTGGGTCCCCGGATTTCGCACAGTCTGATCTCACTGGGCCCCCGGATTACACACTGTCTGATCTCACTGGGCCCCCAGGTTACACACTGTCTGATCCCACTGGGCCCCCGGGTTACACACTGTCTGATCTCACTTGGCCCATCCTCCCCGGGTTACACACAGTCTGATCTCACTGGGCGCCCGGGTTACACACTGTCTGATCTCACTGGGTCCCCGGGTGACACACTATCTGATCTCACTGGGCCCCCGGGTTACACACTGTCTGATCTCAATAGACCCCCGGGGTTACACACTGTCTGAGCTCACTGGGCCCATCCTCCCCGGGTAAAACACTGTCGGAACTCACTGGGCCCACAGGTTACACAGTCTGGTCTCAATGGGCCCCCGGGGTTACACACTGTCTGATATCCCTGGGGCAATCCTCTCCGGGTTACACACTGTCTGATCTCACTTGGCCCATCCTCCCCGGGTTACACACAGTCTGATCTCACTGGGCGCCCGGGTTACACACTGTCTGATCTCAATGGGCCCCTGGGTTACACACTGTCTGATCTCAATGGGCCCCCGGGTTTACACACTGTCTGAGCTCACTGGGCCCATCCTCCCTGGGTAAAACACTGTCGGAACTCACTGCGCCCCCAGGTTACACAGTCTGGTCTCAATGGGCCCGCGGGGTTACACACTGTCCGATCTCACTGGGCAATCATTCCCGGGTTACACACTGTCTGATCTCACTGGGCCCATCCTCCCTAGTTTACACACTGTCCGATCTCACGAGGCCCCCGGGTTATACACTGTCTGAACTCACTGGACACCCGGGTTACACACTGTCTGATCTCACTTAGACCACGGGTTATAGGCTGCCTGATCTGACTGGTCCCTCAGGATACACACTGTCGGATCTCACTGGGTCCCCGGATTACACACTGTCTGCTCTCACTGGACCACCGGGTTACACACTGTCTGATCTCACTGGGTCCCCGGATTACGCACAGTCTGATCTCACTGGGCCCCTAGGTTACACACTGTCTGATCCCACTGGGCCCCCGGGTTACACACTGTCTGATCTCACTTGGCCCATCCTCCCCGGTTACACACAGTCTGATCTCACTGGGCGCCCGGGTTAAACACTGTCTGATCTCACTGGGTCCCCGGGTGACACACTGTCTGATCTCACTGGGCCCCCGGGTTACACACTGTCTGATCTCAATAGACCCCCGGGGTTACACACTCTCTGATCTCACTGGGCCCATCCACCCCGGGTAAAACACTGTTGGAACTCACTGGGCCCACAGGTTACACAGTCTGGTCTCAATGAGCCCCCGGGGGTTACACACTGTCTGATATCCCTGGGGCAATCCTCTCCGGGTTACACACTGTCCGATCTCACTGGGTCCATCCACCCTGCTTTACAAACTGTGTGATCTCACTGGTCCCCCAAGTTACACTTTGTCTGATCTTACTGGGCACCCGGGTAACTGTCTGATCTCACTGGGATCCCGGGTAACACACTGTCTGATCTCACTGGGCCCATCCTCCCCAGTTTACATACTGTCTGATCTCTCTGGGCCCTGGGTTACACAGCGTCTGAACTCACTGGGCCCCAGGGCTACACAGTGACTGATCTCACAGGGCCCCTGGGTTACACACTGTCTGATCTCACTGGGTATTTCCTCCCCGGGTTACACACTGTCTGATTTCACTGGGACCATCGACCCCGGGTTACACACTGCCTGATATTACTGGGCCCCCGGGTTACACACTGTCTCATCTCACTGGGCCCATATTCCCCGGGTTACACACGGTCTGATCTGTCTGGGCCACCGGGTTACACACTGTCTAATCTCACTGGGCCGCAAGGTTGCACACTTGGTGATCTTCCTAGACCCCAGGGTTACACACTATCTGATCTCACTGGGCCCCTGGGTTACACACTGTCTGATCTCACGGGGCCCCCGGGTTACACACTGTATGATCTCACTAGACCCATCCTCCCTGGGTTACACAGCGTCTGAACTCACTGGGCCCCCAGGTTACACTTTGTCTGATCTTACTGGGCACCCGGGTTACTGTCTGATCTCACTGGGATCCCGGGAAACACACTGTCTAATCTCACTGGGCCGCAAGGTTGCACACTTGGTGATCTTCCTAGACCCCAGGTTTACACACTATCTGATCTCACTTGCCCCCAGGTTACACACTGTCTGATCCCACTGGGCCCCCGGGTTACACACTATCTAATCTCACTTGGCCCATCCTCCCCGGGTTACACACAGTCTGATCTCACTGGGTCCCCGGGTGACACACTGTCTGATCTCACTGGGCCCCCGGGTTACACATTGTCTGATCTCAATGGGCCCCAGGGGTTACACACTGTCTGAGCTCACTGGGCCCATCCTCCCCAGGTAAAACACTGTCGGAATTCACTGGGCCCCCAGGTTACACAGTCTGGTCTCAATGGGCCACCGGGGTTACACACTGTCCGATCTCACTGGGCAATGATTCCCGGGTTACACACTGTCTGATCTCACTGGGCCCATCCTCCCTAGTTTACACACTGTCTGGTCTCACTGGGTCCCCGGGTGACACACTGTCTGATCTCACTGGGCCCCCGGGTTACACACTGTCTGATCTCAATGGGCCCCCGGGGTTACACACTGTCTGATATCCCTGGGGCAATCCTCTCCGGGTTACACACTGTCCGATCTCACTGGGCCCATCCACCCTGCGTTACAAACTGTGTGATCTCACTGGTCCCCCAAGTTACACTTTGTCTGATCTTACTGGGCACCCGGGTTACTGTCTGATCTCACTGTGATCCCGGGTAACACACTGTCTGATCTCACTGGGCCCTCAGGTTACACACTGTCTGATCTCACAGGGCCCCTGGGTTACACACTGTCTGATCTCACTGGGCCCTCAGGTTACACACTGTCTGATTTCACTGGGACCATCGACCCCGGGTTACACACTGCCTGATATTACTGGGCCCCCGGGTTACACACTGTCTCATCTCACTGGGCCCATATTCCCCGGGTTACACACTGTCTCATCTCACTGGGCCGCAAGGTTGCACACTTGGTGATCTTCCTAGACCCCAGGGTTACACACTATCTGATCTCACTGGGCCCCTGGGTTACACACAGTCTGATCCCACTGGGCCCCCGGGTTACACACTGTCTGATCTCACTTGCTACATCCTCCCCGGGTTACACACAGTCTGATCTCACTGGATGCCCGGGTTACACACTGTCTGATCTCACTGGGTCCCCGGGTGACACACTGTCTGACCTCACTGGGCCCCCGGGTTACAAACTGTCTGATCTCAATGGGCCCCCGGGTTTACACACTGTCTGAGCTCACTGGGCCCATCCTCCCCGGGTAAAACACTGTCGGAATTCACTGGGCCCCCAGGTTACACAGTTTGGTCTCAATGGGCCCCCGGGGTTACACACTGTCCGATCTCACTGTGCAATAATTCCCGGGTTACACACTGTCTGATCTCACTGGGCCCACCCTCCCTAGTTTACACACTATCTGATCTCACTGGGCCCCTGAGTTACACACTGTCTGATCTCACTGGGCACCCGGTTCCACACAGACTGATCTCATTGGGCACCCGGGTTACACACTGTCTGATTTCATTGGGCACCTGCGTTACACACTGTCTGATCTCACTGGGACCCCGGGTTACACGCTGTCTGATATCACTGGCCTCCTGGTGACACACTGTCTGATCTCACTGAGCCCCCGGGTTAAACACTGTCCGATCTCACTGGGCCCCCGGGTTACACAATGACTTATCTCACTGGGCCTCCGGGTCACACACTGTCTGATATCCCTGGGGCAATCCTCTCCGGGTTACACACTGTCCGATCTCACTGGGCCCATCCACCCTGCGTTACAAACTGTGTGATCTTACTGGTCCCCCAGGTTACATTTTGTCTGATCTTACTGGGCACCCGGGTTACTGTCTGATCTCACTGGGATCCCGGGAAACACACTGTCTAATCTTACTGGGCCGCAAGGTTGCACACTTGGTGATCTTCCTAGACCCCAGGTTTACACACTATCTGATCTCACTGGCCCCCAGGTTACACACTGTCTGATCCCACTGGGCCCCCGGGTTACACACTGTCTGATCTCACTTGGCCCATCCTCCCCGGGTTACACACAGTCTGATCTCACTGGCCCCACGGATTACACACTGTCTGATCTCACTGGGCCCCCAGGTTACATACTGTCTGATCCCACTGGGCCCCCGGGTTACACACTGTCTGATCTCACTTGGCCCATCCTCCCCGGGTTACACACAGTCTGATCTCACTGGGCGCACGGGTTACACACTGTCTGATCTCACTGGGTCCCCGGGTGACACACTGTCTGATCTCACTGGGCCCCCGGGTTACACACTGTCTGATCTCAATAGACCCCCGGGGTTACACACTGTCTGAGCTCACTGGGCCCATCCTCACCGGGTAAAACACTGTCGGAGCTCACTGGGCCTACAGGCTACACAGTCTGTTCTCAATGGGCCCCCGGGGTTACACACTGTCTGATCTCACTGGACAATCATTCCCGGGTTACACACTGTCTGATCTCACTGGGCCCATGGGTTACACACTGTCTGATCTCACTGGGCACCCAGTTCCACACAGACTGATCTCATTGGGCACCCGGGTTACACACTGTCTGATTTCATTGGGCCCCCGGGTTACACACTGTCCGATCTCACTGGGCCCCCGGGTTACGCAGTGACTGATCTCACTGGGCCTCCGGGTCACACACTGTCTGATATCCCTGGGGCAATCCTCTCCGCGTTACACACTGTCCGAACTCACTGGGTATTTCCTCCCCGGGTAGCACACTGTCTGATCTCACTGGGACCATTGACCCCGGGTTACACACTGCCTGATATTACTGGGCCTCCGGGTTACACACTGTCTGATCTCACTGGACCCATATTTCCCGGGTTAAACACTGTCTGATCTGTCTGGGCCACCGGGTTACACACTGTCTCATCTCACTGGGCCGCAAGGTTGCACACTTGGTGATATTCCTAGACCCCAGGATTACACACTATCTGATCTCACTGGGCCCCTGGGTTACACACTGTCTGATCTCACTGGGCCCCCGGGTTACACACTGTATGATCTCACTGGGCCCATCCTCCCCGGGTTACACACTGTCTGATCTCACTGGGCCCCCGGGTTACACACTGTCTGATCTCACTGGGCCCATATTCCCCGGGTTACACACTGTCTGATCTGTCTGGGCCACCGGGTTACACACTGTCTAATCTCACTGGGCCGCAAGGTTGCACACTTGGTGATCTTCCTAGACCCCAGGGTTACACACTATCTGATCTCACTGGGCCCCTGGGTTACACACTGTCTGATCTCACTGGGCCCCCGGGTTATACACTGTATGATCTCATTGGGCCCATCCTCCGCGGGTTACACACTGTCTGATTTCACTTGGCCCCTGGGTTACACACTGTCCAATCTCACTGGCCCCATCATCCCCAGGTTACACACTGCCTGATCACACTGGGCCCCGGGTTACAAACTGCCTGATCTCACTGGGTTCCCGGGTTACACACTGTCTGATCTCACAGATCCCCTGGGTTATACACTGTGTAATCTCACACTGCTTGATCTCACTGGGCCTCCGGGTGACACACTGCCTGATCACAATGGGCCCCCGGATTACACACTGTCCGATCTTACTGGGCCCTCCCCCTCGTATTACACACTGTCTGATCTCACTGGGCCCATCCTCCCCGGGTTACATCGTGTCTGATCTCAATCGGCCACCGGGTTACACACTGTCTGATCTCAATGGGCTCATCCTCCCTAACTTACACACTGTCTGATCTCACTGGGCTCCTGGGTTACACACTGTCTGAACTCACTCGGCCCCCGGGTTACACACTGACTGATCTCACTGTGCCCCTGGCTTATACACTGTCCGATCTCACTGGGCCCCCGAGTTACACACTGTCTGATCTCAGTGGGACCATTCTCCCCAGGTTACACACTGCTTGATCTCAGTGGGACCATCCTCCCCAGGTTGCACACTGCTTGATCTCACTGGTCCCCTAGGTTACACACTGCCTGATCTCAATGGGCACCCGGATTACACACTGTCTGATCTCACTGGGCCATCCCCCTCGTATTACACACTTTCTGATTTCAGTGGGCCCCCGGGTTACACACTGTCTGATCTCAGTGGGCCCCGGGGTTATATACAGTCTGATGTCATTGGGTCACCGGGTTACATACTGTCTGCACTCAATGGGCCACCGGGTTACAGACTGTCTGATTTCACTGGGACCATCCTCCCCGGGTTAAACACTGTCTGATTTCACAGGGCCCCCAGGTTACACACTGTCCGATCTCACTGCGTCCCCGGGTTACACACTGTCTGATCTCATTGGGCCCATCCTCCCCGGGTTACACACTGTCTGAACTCACTGGGACACCGGGTTGCACACTGTCTGATCTCACTGGGCCCACGGGTTACAAACTGTCTGATCTCACCACGCCCCCGGGTTACACACTGACTGATCTCACTGGGCCCATCCTCCCCAGGTTACACACTGTCCGAACTCACTGGTACCCCGGCTTACAAACTGTCTGATCTCACTAGGCTCCCGGGTTACACACTGTCTGAACTCACTGGGCACCCAGGTTACACACTGTCTGATCTCACTGGGACCTTGGGTTACACGCTGCCTGATCTGACTGGTCCCTCAGGTTACACACTTTCGGATCTCACTGGGTCCCCGGATTACACACTGTCTGCTCACACTGGGCCACCGGGTTACACACTCTGATCTCACTGGGTCCCCGGATTACGCACAGTCTGATCTCACTGGGCCCCTGGGTTTCACATTGTCTCATCTCACTGGGCCCATCCTCCTCGGGTTCCACACAGTCTGAACTCACTGGGTGCCCGGGTTACACACTGTCTGATCTCACTCGGTCCCCGGGTGACATACTGTCTGATCTCACTGGGCCCCTGGGTTACACACTGTCTGATCTCACTGGGCCTCCGGGGTTACACACTGTCAGAGCTCACTGGGCCCATCCTCCCCGGGTAAAACACTGTCGGAACTCACTGGGCCCCCAGGTTACACAGTCTGGTCTCAATGGGCCCCCGGGGTTACACACTGTCCGATCTCACTGGGCAATCATTCCCGGGTTACACACTGTCTGATCTCACTGGGCCCATCCTCCCTAGTTTACACACTGTCTGATCTCACTCGGCCCCTGAGTTACACACTGTCTGATGTCACTGGGCACCCGGTTCCACACAGACTGATCTCATTGGGCACCCGGGTTACACACTGTCTGATCTCACTGGGACCCCGGGTTACACGCTGTCTGAAATCACTGGCCTCCTGGTGACACACTGTCTGATCTCACTGGGCCCCCGGGTTACACACTGTCCGAACTCACTGGTACCCCGGGTTACAAACTGTCTGATCTCACTAGGCTCCCGGGTTACACACTGTCTGAACTCACTGGGCACCCAGGTTACACACTGTCTGATCTCACTGGGACCTTGGGTTACACGCTGCCTGATCTGACTGGTCCCTCAGGTTACACACTTTCGGATCTCACTGGGTCCCCGGATTACACACTGTCTGCTCACACTGGGCCACCGGGTTACACACTCTGATCTCACTGGGTCCCCGGATTACGCACAGTCTGATCTCACTGGGCCTCTGGGTTTCACATTGTCTCATCTCACTGGGCCCATCCTCCTCGGGTTCCACACAGTCTGAACTCACTGGGTGCCCGGGTTACACACTGTCTGATCTCACTCGGTCCCCGGGTGACATACTGTCTGATCTCACTGGGCCCCCGGGTTACACACTGTCTGATCTCACTGGGCCTCCGGGGTTACACACTGTCAGAGCTCACTGGGCCCATCCTCCCCGGGTAAAACACTGTCGGAACTCACTGGGCCCCCAGGTTACACAGTCTGGTCTCAATGGGCCCCCGGGGTTACACACTGTCCGATCTCACTGGGCAGTCATTCCCGGGTTACACACTGTCTGATCTCACTGGGCCCATCCTCCCTAGTTTACACACTGTCTGATCTCACTGGGCCCCTGAGTTACACACTGTCTGATGTCACTGGGCACCCGGTTCCACACAGACTGATCTCATTGGGCACCCAGGTTACACACTGTCTGAGCTCACTGGGACCCCGGGTTACACGCTGTCTGAAATCACTGGCCTCCTGGTGACATACTGTCTGATCTCACTGGGCCCCCGGGTTACACACTGTCTGATCTCAATGGGCCCCCGGGGTTACACACTGTCAGAGCTCACTGGGCCCATCCTCCCCGGGTAAAACACTGTCGGAATTCACTGGGCCCCCAGGTTACACAGTCTGGTCTCAATGGGCCCCCGGGGTTACACACTGTTCGATCTCACTGGGCAATCATTCCCGGGTTACACACTGTCTGATCTCACTGGGCCCATCCTTCCTAGTTTACACACTGTCTGATCTCACTGGGCCCCTGAGTTACACACTGTCTGATCTCACTGGGCCCCTGAGTTACACACTGTCTGATTTCACTGGGCACCCGCTTCCACACAGACTGATCTCACTGGGATCCCGGGAAACACACTATCTGATCTCACTGGGCCCCTGGGTTACACACTGTCTGATCTCACTGGGCCCCCGGGTTACACGCTGTATGATCTCACTGGGCCCATCCTCCCTGGGTTACATCCTGTCTGATCTCACTGGGCCCCCGGGTTACACACTGTCTGATCTCACTGGGTCCTCGGGTTACACACTGACTGATATCAGTGGGCCCCCGGGTTACACACTGTCCGATCTCACTGGCCCCATCATCCTCAGGTTACACACTGCCTGATCTCACTGGGCCCCCGCGTTGCACACTGCCTGATCTCACTGGGTCCCTGGGTTACACAATGTCTGATCTCACTGGGCCCTGCCCCTCGTATTACACACTGTCTGATCTCACTGGGCCCATCCTCCCCGGGTTACACACTGCCTGATCTCACTGGGTTCCTGGGTTACACACTGTCTGATCTCACTGGGCCCTGCCCCTCGTATTACACACTGTCTGACCTCACTGGGCCCATCCTCCCCGGGTTACATAGTGTCTGATCTCAATCGGCCCCCGGGTTACACACTGTCTGATCTCAATGGGCCCCCGGGGTTACACACTGTCTCAGCTCACTGGGCCCATCCTCCCCGGGTAAAACACTGTCGGAACTCACTGGGCCCCCAGGTTACACAGTCTGGTCTCAATGGGCCCCCGGGGTTACACACTGTCCGATCTCACTGGGCAATCATTCCCGGGTTACACACTGTCTGATCTCACTGGGCCATCCTCCCTAGTTTACACACTGTCTGATCTCACTCGGCCCCTGAGTTACACACTGTCTGATGTCACTGGGCACCCGGTTCCACACAGACTGATCTCATTGGGCACCCGGGTTACACACTGTCTGATCTCACTGGGACCCCGGGTTACACGCTGTCTGAAATCACTGGCCTCCTGGTGACACACTGTCTGATCTCACTGGGCCCCCGGGTTACACACTGTCCGATCTCACTGGGCCCCCGGGTTACACACTGCCTGATAACAATGGGCCCCCGGATTACACACTGTCTGATCTCACTGGGCCTTCCCCCTCGTATTACACACTGTCTGATCTCACTGGGCCCATACTCCCCGGGTTACATAGTGTCTGATCTCAATCGGCCCCCGGCTTAGACACTGTCTGATCTCAATGGGGCTCCGGGTTTACACACTGTCTGAGCTCACTGGGCCTATCCTCCCCGGGTAAAACACTGTCGGAACTCACTGGGCCCCCAGGTTACACAGTCTGGTCTCAATGGGCCCCCGGGGTTACACACTGTCCGATCTCACTGGGCAATCATTCCCTAGTTTACACACTGTCTGATCTCACTGGGCCCCTGAGTTACACACTGTCTGATCTCACTGGGCACCCGGTTCCACACAGACTGATCTCATTAGGCACCCGGGTTACACACTGTCTGATTTCATTGGGCATCCGGGTTAACACTGTCTGATCTCACTGGGACCCCAGGTTACACGCTGTCTGATATCACTGGCCTCCTGGTGACACACTGCCTGATCTCACTGGGCCCCCGGGTTACACACTGTCCGATCTCACTGGGCCCCCGGGTTACACAGTGACTGATCTCACTGTGCCTCCGGCTCACACACTGTCTGATATCCCTGGGACAATCCTCTTCGGGTTGCACACTGTCCGATCTCACTGGGCCCATCCACCCTGCGTTACAAACTGTGTGATCTCACTGGTCCCCCAGGTTACACTTTGTCTGATCTTACTGGGCACCCGGGTTACTGTCTGATCTCACTGGGATCCCGGGAAACACACTGTCTAATCTCACTGGGCCGCAAGGTTGCACACTTGGTGATCTTCCTAGACCCCAGGTTTACACACTATCTGATCTCACTGGCCCCCAGGTTACACACTGTCTGATCCCACTGGGCCCCCGGGTTACACACTGTCTGATCTCACTTGGCCCATCCTCCCCGGGTTACACACAGTCTGATCTCACTGGGTGCCCGGGTTACACACTGTCTGATCTCACTGGGTCCCCGGGTGACACACTGTCTGATCTCACTGGGCCCCCGGGTTACACACTGTCTGATCTCAATGGGCCCCCGGGGTTGCACACTGTCTGAGCTCACTGGGCCCATCCTCCCTGGGTAAAACACTGTCGGAATTCACTGGGCCCCCAGGTTACACAGTCTGGTCTCAATGGGCCCCCGGGGTTACACACTGTTCGATCTCACTGGGCAATCATTCCCGGGTTACACACTGTCTGATCTCACTGGGCCCATCCTTCCTAGTTTACACACTGTCTGATCTCACTGGGCCCCTGAGTTACACACTGTCTGATCTCACTGGGCACCCGCTTCCACACAGATTGATCTCACTGGGATCCCGGGAAACACACTATCTGATCTCACTGGGCCCCTGGGTTACACACTGTCTGAGCTCACTGGGCCCCCGGGTTACACGCTGCATGATCTCACTGGGCCCATCCTCCCTGGGTTACATCCTGTCTGATCTCACTGGGCCCCCGGGTGACACACTGTCTGATCTCACTGGGCCCCCGGGTTACACACTGTCTGATCTCAATGGGCCCCCGGGGTTACACACTGTCTGAGCTCACTGGGCCCATCCTCCCCGGGTAAAACACTGTCGGAATTCACTGGGCCCCCAGGTTACACAGTCTGGTCTCAATGGGCCCCCGGGGTTACACACTGTTCGATCTCACTGGGCAATCATTCCCGGGTTACACACTGTCTGATCTCACTGGGCCCATCCTTCCTAGTTTACACACTGTCTGATCTCACTGGGCCCCTGAGTTACACACTGTCTGATCTCACTGGGCACCCGCTTCCACACAGATTGATCTCACTGGGATCCCGGGAAACACACTATCTGATCTCACTGGGCCCCTGGGTTACACACTGTCTGAGCTCACTGGGCCCCCGGGTTACACGCTGCATGATCTCACTGGGCCCATCCTCCCTGGGTTACATCCTGTCTGATCTCACTGGGCCCCCGGGTTACACACTGTCTGATCTCACTGGGTCCCCGGGTTACACACTGACTGATATCAGTGGGCCCCCGGGTTACACACTGTCCGATCTCACTGGCCCCATCATCCTCAGGTTACACACTGCCTGATCTCACTGGGCCCCCGCGTTGCACACTGCCTGATCTCACTGGGTTCCTGGGTTACACACTGTCTGATCTCACTGGGCCCTGCCCCTCGTATTACACACTGTCTGACCTCACTGGGCCCATCCTCCCCGGGTTACATAGTGTCTGATCTCAATCGGCCCCCGGGTTACACACTGTCTGATCTCAATGGGCCCCCGGGGTTACACACTGTCTGAGCTCACTGGGCCCATCCTCCCCGGGTGAAACACTGTCAGAACTCACTGGGCCCCCAGGTTACACAGTCTGGTCTCAATGAGCCCCCGGGGTTACACACTGTCCGATCTCACTGGGTCCCCGGGTTACACAGTGACTGATCTCACTGGGCCTCCGGGTCACACACTGTCTGATATCCCTGGGGCAATCCTCTCCGGGTTACACACTGTCCGATCTCACTGGGCCCATCCACCCAGCGTTACAAACTGTGTGATCTCACTGGTCACCCAGGTTACACTTTGTCTGATCTTACTGGGCACCCGGGTTACTGTCTGATCTCACTGGGATCCCGGGAAACACACTGTCTAATCTCACTGGGCCGCAAGGTTGCACACTTGGTGATCTTCCTAGACCCCAGGTTTACACACTATCTGATCTCACTGGGTCCCTGGGTTACACACTGTCTGATCTCACTGTGCCCATCCTCCCTGGGTTACACACTTTCTGATCTCACTGGGCCCCCGGGTTACACACTGTCTGATCTCACTGGGTCCCCGGGTTACACACTGATTGATATCAGTGGGCCCCCGGGTTACACACTGTCCAATCTCACTGGCCCCATCATCCTCAGGTTACACACTGCCTGATCTCACTGGTCCCCCGCGTTACACACTGCCTGATCTCACTGGGTCCCCGGGTTACACACTGCCTGATCTCACTGGGCCCTGCCCCTCGTGTTACACACTGTCTGATCTCACTGGGCCCATCATCCCCGGGTTACATAGTGTCTGATCTCAATCGGCCCCCGGGTTACACACTGTCTGATCTCAATGGGCCCATCCTCCCCAGCTTACACACTGTCTGATCTCACTGGGCCCCCGGGTTACACACTGCCTGAACTCACTGGGCCCCGGGGTACACACTGTCCGATCTCACTGGGCCCCCAGGTTACATATTGTCTCATCTCACTGGGCCCATCCTCCCCGGGTTACATAGTGTCTGATCTCAATCGGCCCCCGGGTTACACACTGTCTGATCTCAATGGGCTCATCCTCCCTAACTTACACACTGTCTGATCTCACTGGGCTCCCGGGTTACACACTGTCTGAACTCACTCGGCCCCCGGGTTACACACTGACTGATCTCACTGTGCCCCTGGCTTATACACTGTCCGATCTCATTGGGCCCCCGGGTTTTACATTGTCTCATCTCACTGGGCCCATCCTCCCCGGCTTACACACTGTCTGATCTCACTGGGCCCCCGAGTTACACACTGTCTGATCTCACTGGGCCCCCGGATTACACACTGTCTGATCTCAGTGGGTCCATTCTCCCCAGGTTACACACTGCTTGATCTCAGTGCGACCATCCTCCCCAGGTTGCACACTGCTTGATCTCACTGGTCCCCCGGGTTACACACTGTCTGATCTCACTGGGCCATCCCCCTCGTATTACACACTTTCTGATCTCAGTGGACCCCCGGGTTACACACTGTCTGATCTCAGTGGGCCCCGGGGTTATATACAGTCTGATGTCATTGGGCCACCAGGTTACATACTGTCTGCACTCAATGGGTCACCGGGTTACAGACTGTCTGATTTCACTGGGACCATCCTCCCCGGGTTAAACACTGTCTGATTTCACTGGGCCCCCAGGTTACACACAGTCCGATCTCACTGTGTCCCCGGGTTACACACTGTCTGATCTCACTGGGCCCATCCTCCCCGGGTTACACACTGTCTGAACTCACTGGGACACCAGGTTGCACACTGTCTGATCTCACTGGGCCCACGGGTTACAAACTGTCTGATCTCACCACGCCCCCGGGTTACACACTGACTGATCTCACTGGGCCCATCCTCCCCGGGTTACACACTGTCCGAACTCACTGGGACCCCGGGTTACAAACTGTCTGATCTCACTAGGCTCCCGGGTTACACACTGTCTGAACTCACTGGGACCTTGGGTTACACGCTGCCTGATCTGACTGGTCCCTCAGGTTACACACTTTCGGATCTCACTGGGTCCCCGGATTACACACTGTCTGATCTCACTCGGTCCCCGGGTGACACACTGTCTGATCTCACTGGGCCCCCGGGTTACACACTGTCTGATCTCAATGGGCCCCCGGGGTTACACACTGTCTGAGCTCACTGGGCCCATCCTCCCCGGGTAAAACACTGTCGGAACTCACTGGGCCCCCAGGTTACACAGTCTGGTCTCAATGGGCCCCCGGGGTTACACACTGTCCGATCTCACTGGGCAATCATTCCCGGCTTACACACTGTCTGATCTCACTGGGCCCATCCGCCCTAGTTTACACACTGTCTGATCTCACTGGGCCCCTGAGTTACACACTGTCTGATGTCACTGGGCACCCGGTTCCACACAGACTGATCTCATTGGGCACCCGGGTTACACACTGTCTGATCTCACTGGGCCCCCGGGTTACACGCTGTCTGATATCACTGGCCTCCTGGTGACACACTGTCCGATCTCACTGGGCCCCCGGGTTACACACTGCCTGATCACAATGGGCCCCCAGATTACACACTGTCTGATCTCACTGGGCCCTCCCCCTCGTATTACACACTGTCTGATCTCACTGGGCCCATCCTCCCCGGGTTACATAGTGTCTGATCTCAATCGGCCCCCGGCTTAGACACTGTCTGATCACAATGGGCCCCCGGGGTTACACACTGTCTGAGCTCACTGGGCCCATCCTCCCCGGGTAAAACACTGTCGGAATTCACTGGGCCCCCAGGTTACACAGTCTGGTCTCAATGGGCCCCCGGGGTTACACACTGTTCGATCTCACTGGGCAATCATTCCCGGGTTACACACTGTCTGATCTCACTGGGCCCATCCTTCCTAGTTTACACACTGTCTGATCTCACTGGGCCCCTGAGTTACACACTGTCTGATCTCACTGGGCACCCGCTTCCACACAGACTGATCTCACTGGGATCCCGGGAAACACACTATCTGATCTCACTGGGCCCCTGGGTTACACACTGTCTGAGCTCACTGGGCCCCCGGGTTACACGCTGCATGATCTCACTGGGCCCATCCTCCCTGGGTTACATCCTGTCTGATCTCACTGGGCCCCCGGGTTACACACTGTCTGATCTCACTGGGCCCATCCTTCCTAGTTTACACACTGTCTGATCTCACTGGGCCCCTGAGTTACACACTGTCTGATCTCACTGGGCACCCGCTTCCACACAGACTGATCTCACTGGGATCCCGGGAAACACACTATCTGATCTCACTGGGCCCCTGGGTTACACACTGTCTGAGCTCACTGGGCCCCCGGGTTACACGCTGCATGATCTCACTGGGCCCATCCTCCCTGGGTTACATCCTGTCTGATCTCACTGGGCCCCCGGGTTACACACTGTCTGATCTCACTGGGCCCATCCTTCCTAGTTTACACACTGTCTGATCTCACTGGGCCCCTGAGTTACACACTGTCTGATCTCACTGGGCACCCGCTTCCACACAGACTGATCTCACTGGGATCCCGGGAAACACACTATCTGATCTCACTGGGCCCCTGGGTTACACACTGTCTGAGCTCACTGGGCCCCCGGGTTACACGCTGCATGATCTCACTGGGCCCATCCTCCCTGGGTTACATCCTGTCTGATCTCACTGGGCCCCCGGGTTACACACTGTCTGATCTCACTGGGTCCCCAGGTTACACACTGACTGATATCAGTGGGCCCCCGGGTTACACACTGTCCGATCTCACTGGCCCCATCATCCTCAGGTTACACACTGCCTGATCTCACTGGGCCCCCGCGTTGCACACTGCCTGATCTCACTGGGTTCCTGGGTTACACACTGTCTGATCTCACTGGGCCCTGCCCCTCGTATTACACACTGTCTGACCTCACTGGGCCCATCCTCCCCGGGTTACATAGTGTCTGATCTCAATCGGCCCCCGGGTTACACACTGTCTGATCTCAATGGGCCCCCGGGGTTACACACTGTCTGAGCTCACTGGGCCCATCCTCCCCGGGTGAAACACTGTCAGAACTCACTGGGCCCCCAGGTTACACAGTCTGGTCTCAATGGGCCCCCGGGGTTACACACTGTCCGATCTCACTGGGTCCCCGGGTTACACAGTGACTGATCTCACTGGGCCTCCGGGTCACACACTGTCTGATATCCCTGGGGCAATCCTCTCCGGGTTACACACTGTCCGATCTCACTGGGCCCATCCACCCTGCGTTACAAACTGTGTGATCTCACTGGTCACCCAGGTTACACTTTGTCTGATCTTACTGGGCACCCGGGTTACTGTCTGATCTCACTGGGATCCCGGGAAACACACTGTCTAATCTCACTGGGCCGCAAGGTTGCACACTTGGTGATCTTCCTAGACCCCAGGTTTACACACTATCTGATCTCACTGGGCCCCTGGGTTACACACTGTCTGATCTCACTGTGCCCATCCTCCCTGGGTTACACACTTTCTGATCTCACTGGGCCCCCGGGTTACACACTGTCTGATCTCACTGGGTCCCCGGGTTACACACTGATTGATATCAGTGGGCCCCCGGGTTACACACTGTCCAATCTCACTGGCCCCATCATCCTCAGGTTACACACTGCCTGATCTCACTGGTCCCCCGCGTTACACACTGCCTGATCTCACTGGGTCCCCGGGTTACACACTGCCTGATCTCACTGGGCCCTGCCCCTCGTGTTACACACTGTCTGATCTCACTGGGCCCATCCTCCCCGGGTTACATAGTGTCTGATCTCAATCGGCCCCCGGGTTACACACTGTCTGATCTCAATGGGCCCCCGGGTTACACACTGCCTGAACTCACTGGGCCCCGGGGTACACACTGTCCGATCTCACTGGGCCCCCAGGTTACATATTGTCTCATCTCACTGGGCCCATCCTCCCCGGGTTACATAGTGTCTGATCTCAATCGGCCCCCGGGTTACACACTGTCTGATCTCAATGGGCTCATCCTCCCTAACTTACACACTGTCTGATCTCACTGGGCTCCCGGGTTACACACTGTCTGAACTCACTCGGCCCCCGGGTTACACACTGACTGATCTCACTGTGCCCCTGGCTTATACACTGTCCGATCTCATTGGGCCCCCGGGTTTTACATTGTCTCATCTCACTGGGCCCATCCTCCCCGGCTTACACACTGTCTGATCTCACTGGGCCCCCGAGTTACACACTGTCTGATCTCACTGGGCCCCCGGATTACACACTGTCTGATCTCAGTGGGTCCATTCTCCCCAGGTTACACACTGCTTGATCTCAGTGAGACCATCCTCCCCAGGTTGCACACTGCTTGATCTCACTGGTCCCCCGGGTTACACACTGTCTGATCTCACTGGGCCATCCCCCTCGTATTACACACTTTCTGATCTCAGTGGGCCCCCGGGTTACACACTGTCTGATCTCAGTGGGCCCCGGGGTTATATACAGTCTGATGTCATTGGGCCACCAGGTTACATACTGTCTGCACTCAATGGGTCACCGGGTTACAGACTGTCTGATTTCACTGGGACCATCCTCCCCGGGTTAAACACTGTCTGATTTCACTGGGCCCCCAGGTTACACACAGTCCGATCTCACTGTGTCCCCGGGTTACACACTGTCTGATCTCACTGGGCCCATCCTCCCCGGGTTACACACTGTCTGAACTCACTGGGACACCGGGTTGCACACTGTCTGATCTCACTGGGCCCACGGGTTACAAACTGTCTGATCTCACCACGCCCCCGGGTTACACACTGACTGATCTCACTGGGCCCATCCTCCCCGGGTTACACACTGTCCGAACTCACTGGGACCCCGGGTTACAAACTGTCTGATCTCACTAGGCTCCCGGGTTACACACTGTCTGAACTCACTGGGACCTTGGGTTACACGCTGCCTGATCTGACTGGTCCCTCAGGTTACACACTTTCGGATCTCACTGGGTCCCCGGATTACACACTGTCTGCTCTCACTGGGCCACCGGGTTACACACTCTGATCTCACTGGGTCCCCGGATTACGCACAGTCTGATCTCACTGGGCCCCCGGGTTTCACATTGTCTCATCTCACTGGGCCCATCCTCCTCGGGTTCCACACAGTCTGAACTCACGGAGTGCCCGGGTTACACACTGTCTGATCTCACTGGGCCCCTGGGTTACACACTGTCTGATCTCAATGGGCCCATCCTCCCCAGCTTACACACTGTCTGATCTCACTGGGCCCCTGAGTTACACACTGTCTAATCTCACTGGGCCGCAAGGTTGCACACTTGGTGATCTTCCTAGACCCCAGGTTTACACACTATCTGATCTCACTGGCCCCCAGGTTACACACTGTCTGATCCCACTGGGCCCCCGGGTTACACACTGTCTGATCTCACTTGGCCCATCCTCCCCGGGTTACACACAGTCTGATCTCACTGGGTGCCCGGGTTACACACTGTCTGATCTCACTGGGTCCCCGGGTGACACACTGTCTGATCTCACTGGGCCCCCGGGTTACACACTGTCTGATCTCAATGGGCCCCCGGGGTTACACACTGTCTGAGCTCACTGGGCCCATCCTCCCCGGGTAAAACACTGTCGGAACTCACTGAGCCCCCAGGTTACACAGTCTGGTCTCAATGGGCCCCCGGGGTTACACACTGTCCGATCTCACTGGGCAATCATTCCCGGCTTACACACTGTCTGATCTCACTGGGCCCATCCTCCCTAGTTTACACACTGTCTGATCTCACTGGGCCCCTGAGTTACACACTGTCTGATGTCACTGGGCACCCGGTTCCACACAGACTGATCTCATTGGGCACCCGGGTTACACACTGTCTGATCTCACTGGGCCCCCGGGTTACACGCTGTCTGATATCACTGGCCTCCTGGTGACACACTGTCCGATCTCACTGGGCCCCCGGGTTACACACTGCCTGATCACAATGGGCCCCCAGATTACACACTGTCTGATCTCACTGGGCCCTCCCCCTCGTAGTACACACTGTCTGATCTCATTGGGCCCATCCTCCCCGGGTTACATAGTGTCTGATCTCAATCGGCCCCCGGCTTAGACACTGTCTGATCTCAATGGGCCTCCGGGTTTACACACTGTCTGAGCTCACTGGGCCTATCCTCCCCGGGTAAAACACTGTCGGAACTCACTGGGCCCCCAGGTTACACAGTCTGGTCTCAATGGGCCCCCGGGGTTACACACTGTCCGATCTCACTGGGCAATCATTCCCGGGTTACACACTGTCTGATCTCACTGGGCCCATCCTCCCTAGTTTACACACTGTCCGATCTCACTGGGCAATCATTCCCTAGTTTACACACTGTCTGATCTCACTGGGCCCCTGAGTTACACACTGCCTGATCTCACTGGGCACCCGGTTCCACACAGACTGATCTCATTAGGCACCCGGGTTACACACTGTCTGATTTCATTGGGCATCCGGGTTACACACTGTCTGATCTCACTGGGACCCCGGGTTACACGCTGTCTGATATCACTGGCCTCCTGGTGACACACTGTCTGATCTCACTGGGCCCCCGGGTTACACAGTGTCCGATCTCACTGGGCCCCCGGGTTACACAGTGACTGATCTCACTGTGCCTCCGGCTCACACACTGTCTGATATCCCTGGGATAATCCTCTTCGGGTTACACACTGTCCGATCTCACTGGGCCCATCCACCCTGCGTTACAAACTGTGTGATCTCACTGGTCTCCCAGGTTACACTTTGTCTGATCTTACTGGGCACCCGGGTTACTGTCTGATCTCACTGGGATCCCGGGAAACACACTGTCTAATCTCACTGGTACGCAAGGTTGCACACTTGGTGATCTTCCTAGACCCCAGGTTTACACACTATCTGATCTCACTGGCCCCCAGGTTACACACTGTCTGATCCCACTGGGCCCCCGGGTTACACACTGTCTGATCTCACTTGGCCCATCCTCCCCGGGTTACACACAGTCTGATCTCACTGGGTGCCCGGGTTACACACTGTCTGATCTCACTGGGTCCCCGGGTGACACACTGTCTGATCTCACTGGGCCCCCGGGTTACACACTGTCTGATCTCAATGGGCCCCCGGGGTTACACACTGTCTGAGCTCACTGGGCCCATCCTCCCCGGGTAAAACACTGTCGGAACTCACTGAGCCCCCAGGTTACACAGTCTGGTCTCAATGGGCCCCCGGGGTTACACACTGTCCGATCTCACTGGGCAATCATTCCCGGCTTACACACTGTCTGATCTCACTGGGCCCATCCTCCCTAGTTTACACACTGTCTGATCTCACTGGGCCCCTGAGTTACACACTGTCTGATGTCACTGGGCACCCGGTTCCACACAGACTGATCTCATTGGGCACCCGGGTTACACACTGTCTGATCTCACTGGGCCCCCGGGTTACACGCTGTCTGATATCACTGGCCTCCTGGTGACACACTGTCCGATCTCACTGGGCCCCCGGGTTACACACTGCCTGATCACAATGGGCCCCCAGATTACACACTGTCTGATCTCACTGGGCCCTCCCCCTCGTAGTACACACTGTCTGATCTCATTGGGCCCATCCTCCCCGGGTTACATAGTGTCTGATCTCAATCGGCCCCCGGCTTAGACACTGTCTGATCTCAATGGGCCTCCGGGTTTACACACTGTCTGAGCTCACTGGGCCTATCCTCCCCGGGTAAAACACTGTCGGAACTCACTGGGCCCCCAGGTTACACAGTCTGGTCTCAATGGGCCCCCGGGGTTACACACTGTCCGATCTCACTGGGCAATCATTCCCGGGTTACACACTGTCTGATCTCACTGGGCCCATCCTCCCTAGTTTACACACTGTCCGATCTCACTGGGCAATCATTCCCTAGTTTACACACTGTCTGATCTCACTGGGCCCCTGAGTTACACACTGCCTGATCTCACTGGGCACCCGGTTCCACACAGACTGATCTCATTAGGCACCCGGGTTACACACTGTCTGATTTCATTGGGCATCCGGGTTACACACTGTCTGATCTCACTGGGACCCCGGGTTACACGCTGTCTGATATCACTGGCCTCCTGGTGACACACTGTCTGATCTCACTGGGCCCCCGGGTTACACAGTGTCCGATCTCACTGGGCCCCCGGGTTACACAGTGACTGATCTCACTGTGCCTCCGGCTCACACACTGTCTGATATCCCTGGGATAATCCTCTTCGGGTTACACACTGTCCGATCTCACTGGGCCCATCCACCCTGCGTTACAAACTGTGTGATCTCACTGGTCTCCCAGGTTACACTTTGTCTGATCTTACTGGGCACCCGGGTTACTGTCTGATCTCACTGGGATCCCGGGAAACACACTGTCTAATCTCACTGGGCCGCAAGGTTGCACACTTGGTGATCTTCCTAGACCCCAGGTTTACACACTATCTGATCTCACTGGCCCCCAGGTTACACACTGTCTGATCCCACTGGGCCCCCGGGTTACACACTGTCTGATCTCACTTGGCCCATCCTCCCCGGGTTACATAGTGTCTGATCTCAATCGGCCCCCGGGTTACACACTGTCTGATCTCAATGGGCCCCCGGGGTTACACACTGTCTGAGCTCACTGGGCCCATCCTCCCCGGGTAAAACACTGTCAGAACTCACTGGGCCCCCAGGTTACACAGTCTGGTCTCAATGGGCCCCCAGGTTACACAGTGACTGATCTCACTGGGCCTCCGGGTCATACACTGTCTGATATCCCTGGGGCAATCTTCTCCGGGTTACACACTGTCCGATCTTACTGGGCCCATCCATCCTGCGTTACAAACTGTGTGATCTCACTGGTCACCCAGGTTACACTTTGTCTGATCTTACTGGGCACCCGGGTTACTGTCTGATCTCACTGGGATCCCGGGAAACACACTGTCTAATCTCACTGGGCCGCAAGGTTGCACACTTGGTGATCTTCCTAGACCCCAGGTTTACACACTATCTGATCTCACTGGGCCCCTGGGTTACACACTGTCTGATCTCACTGTGCCCATCCTCCCTGGGTTACACACTTTCTGATCTCACTGGGCCCCCGGGTTACACACTGTCTGATCTCACTGGGTCCCCGGGTTACACACTGATTGATATAAGTGGGCCCCCGGGTTACACACTGTCCAATCTCACTGGCCCCATCATCCTCAGGTTACACACTGCCTGATCTCACTGGTCCCCCGCGTTACACGCTGCCTGATCTCACTGGGTCCCCGGGTTACACACTGTCTGATCTCACTGGGCCCTGCCCCTCGTGTTACACACTGTCTGATCTCAGTGGGCCCATCCTCCCCGGGTTACATAGTGTCTGATCTCAATCGGCCCCCGGGTTACACACTGTCTGATCTCAATGGGCCCATCCTCCCCAGCTTACACACTGTCTGATCTCACTGGGCCCCCGGGTTACACACTGCCTGAACTCACTGGACCCCGGGTTACACACTGTCCGATCTCACTGGGCCCCCAGGTTACATATTGTCTCATCTCACTGGGCCCATCCTCCCCGGCTTACACACTGTCTGATCTCACTGGTCCCCCGGGTTACACACTTTCTGATCTCAATGGGCCCCCGGGGTTACACACTGTCTGATCTCACTGGGCCCCCAGGTTACACACTGTCTGATCCCACTGGGCCCCCGGGTTACACACAGTCTGATCTCACTTGGCCCATCATCCCCGGGTTACACACTGTCTGATCTCACTGGGCACCCGGGTTACACACTGTCTGATCTCACTGGGCCCCCGGGTTACACGCTGTCTGATATCACTGGCCTCCTGGTGACACACTGTCCGATCTCACTGGGCCCCCGGGTTACACACTGCCTGATCACAATGGGCCCCCAGATTACACACTGTCTGATCTCACTGGGCCCTCCCCCTCGTAGTACACACTGTCTGATCTCACTGGGCCCATCCTCCCCGGGTTACTTAGTGTCTGATCTCAATCGGCCCCCGGCTTAGACACTGTCTGATCTCAATGGGCCCCCGGGTTACACACTGTCTGATCTCAATGGGCCCCCGGGGTTACACACTGTCTGAGCTCACTGGGCCCATCCTCCCCGGGTAAAACACTGTCGGAATTCACTGGGCCCCCAGGTTACACAGTCTGGTCTCAATGGGCCCCCGGGGTTACACACTGTTCGATCTCACTGGGCAATCATTCCCGGGTTACACACTGTCTGATCTCACTGGGCCCATCCTTCCTAGTTTACACACTGTCTGATCTCACTGGGCCCCTGAGTTACACACTGTCTGATCTCACTGGGCACCCGCTTCCACACAGACTGATCTCACTGGGATCCCGGGAAACACACTATCTGATCTCACTGGGCCCCTGGGTTACACACTGTCTGAGCTCACTGGGCCCCCGGGTTACACGCTGCATGATCTCACTGGGCCCATCCTCCCTGGGTTACATCCTGTCTGATCTCACTGGGCCCCCGGGTTACACACTGTCTGATCTCACTGGGTCCCCGGGTTACACACTGACTGATATCAGTGGGCCCCCGGGTTACACACTGTCCGATCTCACTGGCCCCATCATCCTCAGGTTACACACTGCCTGATCTCACTGGGCCCCCGCATTGCACACTGCCTGATCTCACTGGGTTCCTGGGTTACACACTGTCTGATCTCACTGGGCCCTGCCCCTCGTATTACACACTGTCAGACCTCACTGGGCCCATCCTCCCCGGGTTACATAGTGTCTGATCTCAATCGGCCCCCGGGTTACACACTGTCTGATCTCAATGGGCCCCCGGGGTTACACACTGTCTGAGCTCACTGGGCCCATCCTCCCCGGGTGAAACACTGTCAGAACTCACTGGGCCCCCAGGTTACACAGTCTGGTCTCAATGGGCCCCCGGGGTTACACACTGTCCGATCTCACTGGGTCCCCGGGTTACACAGTGACTGATCTCACTGGGCCTCCGGGTCACACACTGTCTGATATCCCTGGGGCAATCCTCTCCGGGTTACACACTGTCCGATCTCACTGGGCCCATCCACCCTGCGTTACAAACTGTGTGATCTCACTGGTCACCCAGGTTACACTTTGTCTGATCTTACTGGGCACCCGGGTTACTGTCTGATCTCACTGGGATCCCGGGAAACACACTGTCTAATCTCACTGGGCCGCAAGGTTGCACACTTGGTGATCTTCCTAGACCCCAGGTTTACACACTATCTGATCTCACTGGGCCCCTGGGTTACACACTGTCTGATCTCACTGTGCCCATCCTCCCTGGGTTACACACTTTCTGATCTCACTGGGCCCCCGGGTTACACACTGTCTGATCTCACTGGGTCCCCGGGTTACACACTGATTGATATCAGTGGGCCCCCGGGTTACACACTGTCCAATCTCACTGGCCCCGTCATCCTCAGGTTACACACTGCCTGATCTCACTGGTCCCCCGCGTTACACACTGCCTGATCTCACTGGGTCCCCGGGTTACACACTGCCTGATCTCACTGGGCCCTGCCCCTCGTGTTACACACTGTCTGATCTCACTGGGCCCATCCTCCCCGGGTTACATAGTGTCTGATCTCAATCGGCCCCCGGGTTACACACTGTCTGATCTCAATGGGCCCATCCTCCCCGGCTTACACACTGTCTGATCTCACTGGGCCCCCGGGTTACACACTGCCTGAAATCACTGGACCCCGGGGTACACACTGTCCGATCTCACTGGGCCCCCAGGTTACATATTGTCTCATCTCACTGGGCCCATCCTCCCCGGGTTACATAGTGTCTGATCTCAATCGGCCCCCGGGTTACACACTGTCTGATCTCAATGGGCTCATCCTCCCTAACTTACACACTGTCTGATCTCACTGGGCTCCCGGGTTACACACTGTCTGAACTCACTCGGCCCCCGGGTTACACACTGACTGATCTCACTGTGCCCCTGGCTTATACACTGTCCGATCTCATTGGGCCCCCGGGTTTTACATTGTCTCATCTCACTGGGCCCATCCTCCCCGGCTTACACACTGTCTGAACTCACTGGGCCCTCGGGTTACACATTGTCTGATCTCACTGGGCCCATTCTCCCCGGCTTACACACTGTCTGATCTCACTGGGCCCCCGAGTTACACACTGTCTGATCTCACTGGGCCCCCGGATTACACACTGTCTGATCTCAGTGGGTCCATTCTCCCCAGGTTACACACTGCTTGATCTCAGTGCGACCATCCTCCCCAGGTTGCACACTGCTTGATCTCACTGGTCCCCCGGGTTACACACTGTCTGATCTCACTGGGCCATCCCCCTCGTATTACACACTTTCTGATCTCAGTGGGCCCCCGGGTTACACACTGTCTGATCTCAGTGGGCCCCGGGGTTATATACAGTCTGATGTCATTGGGCCACTAGGTTACATACTGTCTGATCTCAATGGGCCCCCGGGGTTACACACTGTCTGAGATCACTGGGCCCATCCTCCCCGGGTAAAATACTGTCGGAACTCACTGGGCCCCCAGGTTACACAGTCTGGTCTCAATGGGCCCCCGGGGTTACACACTGTCCGATCTCACTGGGCAATCATTCCCGGGTTACACACTGTCTGATCTCATTGGGCCCATCCTCCCTAGTTTACACACTGTCTGATCTCACTGGGCCCCTGAGTTACACACTGTCTGATCTCACTGGGCACCCGGTTCCACACAGACTGATGTCATTGGGCACCCGGGTTACACACTGTCTGATTTCTTTGGGCAACCGGGTTACACACTGTCTGATCTCACTGGGACCCCAGGTTACACGCTGTCTGATATCACTGGCCTCCTGGTGACACACTGTCCGATCTCACTGGGCCCCCGGGTTACACACTGCCTGATCACAATGGGCGCCCGAATTACACACTGTCTGATCTCACTGGGCCCTCCCCCTCGTATTACACACTGTCTGATCTCACTGGGCCCATCCTCCCCGGGTTACATAGTGTCTGATCTCAATCGGCCCCGGGGTTACACACTGTCTGATCTCAATGGGCCCCCGGGGTTACACACTGTCTGAGCTCACTGGGCCCATCCTCCCCGGGTAAAACACTGTCGGAACTCATTGGGCCCCCAGCTTACACAGTCTGGTCTCAATAGGCCCCCGGGGTTACACACTGTCTGATCTCACTGGGCAATCTTTCCCGGGTTACACACTGTCTGATCTCACTGGGCCCATCCTCCCTAGTATACACACTGTCTGATCTCACTGGGCCCCTGAGTTACACACTGTCTGATCTCACTGGGCACTCGGTTCCACACAGACTGATCTCATTGGGCACCCGGGTTACACACTGTCTGATTTCTTTGGGCAACCGGGTTGCACACTGTCTGATCTCACTGGGACCCCGGGTTACACGCTGTCTGATATCACTGGCCTCCTGGTGACACACTGTCCGATCTCACTGGGCCCCCGGGTTACACACTGCCTGATCACAATGGGCCCCCGGATTACACACTGTCTGATCTCACTGGGCCCTCCCCCTCGTATTACACACTGTCTGATCTCACTGGGCCCATCCTCCCCGGGTTACATAGCGTCTGATCTCAATCGGCCCCCGGGTTACACACTGTCTGATCTCAATGGGCCCCCGGGGTTACACACTGTCTGAGCTCACTGGGCCCATTCTCCCCGGGTAAAACACTGTCGGAACTCACTGGGCCCCCAGGTTACACAGTCTGGTCTCAATGGGCCCCCAGGTTACACTTTGCCTGATCTTACTGGGCACCCGGGTTACTGTCTGATCTCACTGGGATCCCGGGAAACACACTGTCTTATCTTACTGGGCCACAAGGTTGCACACTTGGTGATCTTCCTAGACGCCAGGTTTACACACTATCTGATCTCACTGGGCCCCTGGGTTACACACTGTCTGATCTCACTGGGCCACCGGGTTACACACTGTCTGATCTCACTGGGTCCCCAGGTTACACACTGACATATCAGTGTCCCCCCGGGTTACACACTGTACAATCTCACTGGCCCCATCATCCTCAGGTTACCCTCTGCCTGATCTCACTGGGCCCCCGGGTTACACACTGCCTGATCTCACTGGGTCCCCGGGTTACACACTGTCTGATCTCACTGGGCCCCCAAGTTACACACTGTCTGGTCTCACTGGGCCCCCGGGTTACACACTGCCTGATCTCAGTGGGTCCCCGGGTTACACACGGTCTAATCTCACATATCCCCTGGGTTATACAATGTCTAATCTCACACTGCTTGATCTCACTAAGCCTCCGGGTGACACACTGCCTGATCACAATGGGTCCCCGGATTACAAACTGTCTGATCTCACTGGGCCCTCCCCCTCGTATTACACACTGTCTGATCTCACTGGGCCCATCCTCCCCGAGTTACAACGTGTCTGATCTCAATCGGCCCGCGGGTTACACACTGCCTGATCTCAATGGGCACCCGGATTACACACTGTCTGATCTCACTGGGCCATCCCCCTCGTATTACACACTTTCTGATCTCAATGGGACCCCGGGGTTACACACTGTCTGATCTCACTGGGCCCCTAGGTTACACACTGTCTGATCCCACTGGGCCCCCGGGTTACACACTGTCTGATCTCACTTGGCCCATCCTCCCCGGGTTAGACACTGTCTGATCTCACTGGGCGCCCGGGTTACACACTGTCTGATCTCACTGGGCCCCCGGGTTACACACAGTCTGATCTCAATGGGCCCCCGGGGTTACACACTGTCTTATCTCACTGGGCCCATCCTCCCCGGCTTGCACACTGTCTGAACTCACTGGGCTCCTGGGTTACACACTGTCTGATCTCACTGGGCCCATCCTCCCCAGCTTACACACTGTCTGATCTCACTGGGCCCCCGGGTTACACACTGTCTGAACTCATTCGGCCCCCGGGTTACACACGGACTGATCTCACTGGGCCCCTGGCTTATACACTGTCCGATCTCACTGGGCCCTCGGGTTACACACTGACTGATCTCACTGGGCCCCCGGGTCACACGCTGACTGATCTCACTGGGCCCCCTCCAGTTATACACTGTCTGCTTTCACTGGTCCCCCGGGTTACACGCTGTCTGATCTCACTGGGCCCCCGGGTTACACACTGTCTGATCTCACTGGGCCCCCGGGTTACACACTGTTTGATCTCATTGGGGCCCCGGGTCAGACACTGTCTGATCTCACTGGGCCCTGGGTTACACACTGTCTGATCTCACTGGGCCCATCCTCCCCGGGTTAGACACTGTCTGATCTCACTGGGCCCCCGGGTTAGACACTGTCTGATCTCACTGGGCCCCCGGCTTACACACTGCTTGATCTCACTAGTCCCCCAGGTTACACACTGCCTGATCTCAATGGGCACCCGGATTACACATTGTCTGATCTCACTGGGCCATCCCCCTCGTATTACACACTTTCTGATCTCAGTGGGCCCCCAGGTTACACACTGTCTGATCTCAGTGGGACCCTGGGTTACACACTGTCTGATCTCAGTGGGACCATCCTCCCCAGGTTACACACTGCTTGATCTCAGTAGGACCATCCTCCCCAGGTTGCACACTGCTTGATCTCACTGGTCCCCCGGGTTACACACTGCCTGATTTCAATGAGCCCCCGGATTACCCACTGTCTGATCTCACTGGGCCATCCCCCTCGTATTAGACACTTTCTGATCTCAGTGGGCCGCCGGGTTACATAGAAACATAGAAACATAGAAAATAGGTGCAGGAGCAGGCCATTCGGCCCTTCTAGCCTTCACCGCCATTCAATGAGTTCATGGCTGAACATGAAACTTCAGTACCCCCTTCCTGCTTTCTCGCCATACCCCTTGATCCCCCAAGTAGTAAGGACTTCATCCAACTCCCTTTTGAATATATTTAGTGAATTGGCCTCAACTACTTTCTGTGGTAGAGAATTCCACAGGTTCACCACTCTCAGGGTGAAGAAGTTTCTCCTCATCTCGGTCCTAAATGGCTTACCCCTTATCCTTACACTGTGACCCCTGGTTCTGGACTTCCCCAACATTGGGAACATTCTGGGCATCTAACCTGTCTAAACCCGTCAGAATTTTAAACGTTTCTATGAGGTCCCCTCTCACTCTTCTGAACTCCAGTGAATACAAGCCCAGTTGATCCAGTCTTTCTTGATAGGTCAGTCCCACCATCCCGGGAATCAGTCTGGTGAATCTTCGCTGCACTCCCTCAATAGCAAGAATGTCCTTCCTCAAGTTAGGAGACCAAAACTGTACACAATACTCCAGGTGTGGCCTCACCAAGGCCCTGTACAACTGTAGCAACACCTCCCTGCCCCTGTACTCAAATCCCCTCGCTATGAAGGTCAACATGCCATTTGCTTTCTTAACCGCCTGCTGTACCTGCATTCCAACCTTCAATGACTGATGTACCATGACACCCAGGTCTCGTTGCACCTTCCCTTTTCCTAATCTGTCACCATTCAGATAATAGTCTGTCTCTCTGTTTTTACCACCAAAGTGGATAATCTCACATTTATCCACATTATACTTCATCTGCCATTCATTTGCCCACTCACCTAACCTATCCAAGTCACTCTGCAGCCTCATAGCATCCTCCTCGCAGCTCACACTGCCACCTAACTTAGTGTCATCCGCAAATTTGGAGATACTACATTTAATCCTCTCGTCTAAATCATTAATGTACAATGTAAACAGCTGGGGCCCCAGCACAGAACCTTGCTGTACCCCACTAGTCACTGCCTGCCATTCTGAAAAGTACCCATTTACTCCTACTCTTTGCTTCCTGTCTGACAACCAGTTCTCAATCCACGTCAGCACACTACCCCCAATCCCATGTGCTTTAACTTTGCACATTAATCTCTTGTGTGGGACCTTGTCGAAAGCCTTCTGAAAGTCCAAATATACCACATCAACTGGTTCTCCCTTGTCCACTCTACTGGAAACATCCTCAAAAAATTCCAGAAGATTTGTCAAGCATGATTTCCCTTTCACAAATCCATGCTGACTTGGACCTATCATGTCACCATTTTCCAAATGCGCTGTTATGAAATCCTTAATAATTGATTGCATCATTTTACCCACTACTGAGGTCAGGCTGACCGGTCTATAATTCCCTGTTTTCTCTCGCTCCTTTTTTAAAAAGTGGGGTTACATTGGCTACCCTCCACTCGATAGGAACTGATCCAGAGTCAATGGAATGATGGAAAATGACTGTCAATGCATCCGCTATTTCCAAGGCCACCTCCTTAAGTACTCTGGGATGCAGTCCATCAGGCCCTGGGGATTTATCGGCCTTCAATCCCATCAATTTCCCCAACACAATTTCCCGACTCATAAAGATTTCCCTTAGTTTCTCCTCTTTACTAGACCCTCTGACCCCTTTTATATCCGGAAGGTTGTTTGTGTCCTCCTTCGTGAATACCGAACCAAAGTACTTGTTCAATTGGTCTGCCATTTTTTTGTTCCCTGTTATGACTTCCCCTGATTCTGACTGCAGGGGACCTACGTTTGTCTTCACTTACCTTTTTCTCTTTACATACCTGTAGAAACTTTTGCAATCCGCCTTAATGTTCCCTGCAAGCTTCTTCTCGTACTCCATTTTCCCTGCCCTAATCAAACCCTTTGTCCTCCTCTGCTGAGTTCTACATTTCTCCCAGTCCCCGGGTTCGCTGCTATTTCTGGCCAATTTGTGTGCCACTTCCTTGGCTTTAATACGATCCCTGATTTCCCTTGATAGCCACGGTTGAGCCACCTTCCCTTTTTTATTTTTACGCCAGACAGGAATGTACAATTGTTGTAATTCATTCATGCGGTCTCTAAATGTCTGCCATTGCCCATCCACAGTCAACCCCTTAAGTATCATTCGCCAATCTATCCTAGTCAATTCACGCCTCATACCTTCTTTAAGTTCTGGACCATGGTCTCTGAATTAACTGTTTCATTCTCCATCCTAATGCAGAATTCCACCATATTATGGTCACTCTTCCCCAAGGGGCCTCGCACAATTAGATTGCTAATTAATCCTCTCTCATTACACAACACCCAGTCTAAGATGGCTTCCCCCCTAGTTGGTTCCTCGATGTATTGGTCTCGAAAACCATCCCTTATGCACTCCAGGAAATCCTCCTCCACCGTATTGCTTCCAGTTTGGCTCGCCCAATCTATGTGCATATTAAAGTCACCCATTATAACTGCTGCACCTTTATTGCACGCACCCCTAATTTCCTGTTTGATGCCCTCCCCAACATCACTACTACTGTTTGGAGATCTGTACAAAACTCCCACTAACGTTTTTTGCCCTTTGGTGTTCTGCAGCTCTACCCATATAGATTCCACATCATCCAAGCTAATGTCTTTCCTAACTATTGCATTAATCTCCTCTTTAACCAGCAATGCTACCCCACCTCCTTTTCCTTTTATTCTATCCTTCCTGAATGTTGAATACCCCTGGATGTTGAGTTCCCAGCCCTGATCATCCTGGAGCCACGTCTCCGTAATCCCAATCACATCATATTTGTTAACATCAATTTGCACAGTTAATTCATCCACCTTATTGCGGATACTCCTTGCATTAAGACACAAAGCCTTCAGGCTTGTTTTTTTAACACCCTTTGTCCTTTTAGAATTTTGCTGTACAGTGGCCCTTTTTGTTCTTTGCCTTGGGTTTCTCTGCACTCCACTTTTCCTCATCTCCTTTCTGTCTTTTGCTTTTGCCTCCTTTTTGTCTCCCTCTGTCTCCCTGCATTGGTTCCCATCCCCCTGCCATATTAGTTTAACTCCTCCCCAACAGCACTAGCAAACACTCCCCCTAGGACATTGGTTCCGGTCCTGCCCAGGTGCAGACTGTCCGGTTTGTATTGGTCCCACCTCCCCCAGAACCGTTCCAATGCCCCAGGAATTTGAATCCCTCCCTGCTGCACCAATGCTCAAGCCACGTATTCATCTGCGCTATCCTGCGATTCCTACTCTGACTAGCATGTGGCACTGGTAGCAATCCCGAGATTACTACTTTTGAGGTCCTACTTTTTAATTTAGCTCCTAGCTCCTTAAATTCGTTTCGTAGGACCTCATCCCTTTTTTTACCTATGTCGTTGGTACCAATGTGCACCACGACAACTGGCTGTTCTCCCTCCCATTTCAGAATGTCCTACACACTGCCTGATCTCAATGGGCCCCTGGGGTTACACACTGTCTGATCTCACTGGGCCCCCAGGTTGCACACTGTCTGATTCCACTGGGCCCCCGGGTTACACACTGTCTGATCTCACTTGGCCCATCCTCCCCGGGTTACACACAGTCTGATCTCACTGGGCGCCCGGATTACACACTGTCTGATTTCACTGGGTCCCCGGGTGACACACTGTCTGATCTCAATGGGCCCCCGGGGTTACACACTGTCTGAGCTCACTGGGCCCATCCTCCCCGGGTAAAACACTGTCAGAACTCACTGGGCCCCCAGGTTACACAGTCTGGTCTCAATGGCCCCCGGGGTTACACACTGTCTGATCTCACTCGGCAATCATTCCCGGATTACACACTGTCTGATCTCACTGGGCCCATCCTCCCTAGCTTACTGTCTGATCTCTCTGGGCCCTGGGTTACACGCTGCATGATCTGACTGGGCCCTCGGGTTACACACTGTCTGATCTCACTGGGCCCCCGGGTTACACACTGTCTGATCTCACTGGGCCCATCTACCCTGCGTTACAAACTGTCTGATCTCACTGGGCCCCCGGGTTTCATACTGTCTGATCTCACTGGGCACCCGGTTACACACAGTCTGATCTCATTGGGCACCCGGGTTACACACTGTCTGATCTCATTGGGCACCCGGGTTACAAACTGTCTGATCTCACTGGGACCCCAGGTTACACGCTGTCTGATCTCACTGGCCTCCGGGTGATACACTGTCCGATCTCACTGGGCCCCCGGGTTACACACTGTCCGATCTCATTGGGCCCCCGGGTTACACAGTGACTGATCTCACTGGGCCTCCGGGTCACACACTGTCTGATATCTCTGGGCCAATCCTCTCCGGGTTACACACTGTCCAAACTTACTGGGCCCATCCACCCTGCGTTACAAACTGTGTGATCTCACTGGTCCCCCAGGTTACACTTTGTCTGATCTCACTAGGCACCCGGGTTACTGTCTGATCTCACTGGGCCCTCGGGTTACACACTGTCTGATCTCACTGAGCCCCTGGGTTACACACTGTCTGATCTCACTGGGCAATCATTCCCGGGTTACACACTGTCTGAGCTCACTGGGCCCATCCTCCCTAGTTTACTGTCTGATCTCACTGGGCCCTGGGTTACACACTGCCTGATCTCACTGGGCCCCTGGGTTACACACCGTATGATCTCACTGGGCCCATCAGTAAGGTAAACGGGATATATGAAAATGTATAAGCCATGGAAGAATAGCTGGGAGAATGTCAGATTGTAAATAGTGCAACATCAGCATAGCTAACAGTCTGTCTCAAGGTTTCAATTCACTACTCCTGCCAATAACATCTAATTGTAACATGAAATACATCTGCAGAATTGCAAGGTCTCAGTTAATAGTCACACCATTAGATTGAAACATTTAGAGGCAATGCTTGAGCTTTCAAGAAAAACATCTCATATAGATTGACTAATGAGTGGCTGAGTTAGACTGTCAATCCATTTGTATTTTGTTATCTGATTTCAAAACTGTATAACTGTTAACGCTTTACGATGTAACTTCACCTATCCGTAGGGAGTGCGTACGCTCTATCCAGAGGGTATATCTTCTGTCTGATAGGTCTTACTGGCCGGTAATAAAGACTGCTTTGTTCAAAGCACAAGAGGTATTCGACTCAGTAATTTTACTGAACCAGATTGAGGTAAAAGAATCCAGGAATTTATATTCTCACTTGGACCTCGGGGTTACACACTGTCTGATCTCACTGGGCCCATCGAACCCGGGTTACACACTGCCTGATATTACTGGGCCCCCGGGTTACACACTGTCTGATCTCATTGGGCACGCGGGTTACACACTGTCTGATCTCACTGGGCCCCCGGGTTACACACTGTCTGATCTCACTGGGCCCCCGAGTTACACACTGTCTGATTTCACTGGGTCCCCGGGTTACACACTGCCTGATCTCAGTGGGTCCCCGGGTTACACACTGTCTAATCTCACAGATCCCCTGGGTTATACACTGTCTAATCTCACTGGGCCGATCCACCCTGCTTTACATACTGCTTGATCTCACTGGGCCTCCGGGTGACACACTGCCTGATCACAATGGGCCTCCGGATTACACACTGTCTGATCTCACTGGGCCCTCCCCCTCGTATTACACACTGTCTGATCTCACTGGGCCCTTCCTCCCCGGGTTACATAGTGTCTGATCTCAATCGGCCCCCGGGTTACACACTGTCTGATCTCACTGGGCCCATCCTCCCCGGCTTACACACTGTCCGATCTCACTGGGCCCCCGGGTTGCACACTGATTGATCTCACTGGGCCCCCGGGTCACACACTGACTGATCTCACTGGGCCCCCCCAGTTATACACTGTCTGCTTTCACTGGGCCCCCGGGTTACATGCTGTGTGATCTCACTGGGCCCCGGGTTACACACTGTCTGATCCGACTCGGCTCCCGAGTTACACGCTGTCTGATCTCACTGGGTCCCCGGGTTATATACTGTCTGATCTCACTGGGCCCCCGGGTCAGACACTGTCTGATCTCACTGGGCCCTGGGTTACACACTGTCTGATCCCATTGATCCGATTGAGATCCCAGTGAAGGGCAATGTGGACTGGCCCTCTATCCGACAGTACCCACTGAAATCACAGGCAATACCGAGTATCCACCGACTGATTAAGGGGCTAATGGAACAGGGGATTTTGGTCCGATGCCAGTCCCCGTGTAATACTCCTATACTGGCAGTCCCTAAGCCAGGCAGACCAAACGAATACCGTTTAGTCCAAGACCTTCGAGCTATCAATGCTATCGTCCAGCCCCTGCATGCTCTGGTTCCCAACCCAGCACAGATACTGTCTTTAATCCCAGCAGACGCCAAGATCTTCACAATAATAGACCTCCAACACGCCTTCTTCGCTTTGCCGCTAGCCCAGGCGAGTCAGTACCTATTTGCCTTCGCTTACCAGGGACAGCAATATACCTGGACTAGACTTCCCCAAGGGTTCATTCACTCCCCAACCTTATTCTCAAGGTGCCTGCAGAAACAGTTACAATCTCTCACGCTGACTAAGGGATCTACTTTAATTCAGTATGTGGACTATTTACTGGTATCCAGCACAGATGAACCAAGTAATAGAGAGGATGCTAATCAGTTATTGAATTACTTGTCCTCCCTGGGATACATAGTTTCCCCGTCAAAGGTCAAAATTGGCCAGTCTCAAGTCAAATTTCTTGGGATCATTTTATCAGGCACCCACCGAGCCTTGGAGGCATGTCAAATCAAACCCATCTGCCAGTTTTCAGTCCCTAGCACGGCTAGACAAATGCAGCAGTGGTTGGGGATGATAAATTACTGTAGATCCTGGATTCCTAATGCTGCCCTGATGACCAAGCAACTCACACCATACACTACCAAGGAAGGCAGCTTTAAAATAGAAACCACAGACATCCAAGCCTTTAAGGAACTAAAAACAGCCCTGCTGCAAGCTCCGGTTTTGGGACGGCCCCTCTACGACCGTTCCTTTCAACTGTATTGTACGATCATGAAAGATTGTGCTACCGCTGTCTTAACTCAGAAACACGGGGATACTACTCTTCTAAAATAGACCCCGTTGCCTTGGGACACCCCGTATGTACTCAAATATTAACTGCTATCTACAATAGCCTTCAATCTGCCGCCAACCTTACCCTTCAGCAGGATATTGTTGTATATACCTCTCACTCCGTAGCTGCCCTCTTGGGTCAACTGCAGACTCAACATCTTACCATGGCCAGGCAAAGTAGATATGAGATCTACCTACTAAACAATCCAAGGCTGACCTTTCGGCACTGTACTGTCATCAATCCGGCCTGTTTTCTTACCGAGCCCTCCCAAGATGAGGAAGAACCCAGTCATGATTGTTTATCTTTAATTCAGGAGGCCACATCAGTCAGGGAGGATTTAGTTGATGTACCAATGGAAGATCCAGACTGTAATATGTATGTAGACGGAAGTTCTTCCATTGACCCAGAAGGCAGACGAAATTCTGGATACGCCATCGTAAACCAGGAGAATCAGGTCGTGGAATCTGCCGCCTTTGAGACCGCCTATTCCGCCCAACAAGCTGAACTATTTGCCCTTACCCGAGCCTGTATCTTGGCTAAAGACCTCAAGGTTAATATCTATACCGACTCTGGGTATCCCTTTGGAGTAGCCCATGATTTCAGACAATTATGGAAGAATAGGGGATTCCTAACTTCAAATTGGAATGAGATATCTCATAAACAGCTAGTATCTGATTTGTTGCAAGCCCTCATGTTCCCCAAGCGCATTGCCATTGTCAAATGTACTGCCCACACTACCGGAAAATCTCTGGTTGATATAGGGAATCGTTGTGCTGACCAAGAGGCCAAACAGGCCTCTCGTGGACAACGAAAGGTAGTGCCTAGAATGATGAGTCAAACTAAAAACCCTACAAAGGATAAGTTGGCCTTGGAAAAACCAATGCCAACCATCCAAGACGTTATTAAAGCACAGGAGGATGCTCCTGAAAAAGATAAACTCTTGTGGAAAGATTATGGATGTACCTATGACAATGTCTCTAAACTCTGGACCACTCCCGCGGAACAGACTTGCATGTCTGACGAGTTGGCCTCATGGGTTATAGAATGTATGCATTTTGCTACTCATTGTGGAGCAAGGGCGACAAGTGATACGCTTTTGGCTACTTGGTGACACCCCAGACTTCAGGCGTTGGCCCAGAACACTAGTAGTCGTTGCCTTGTTTGCCAACAGCATAATCCAGGGAAGGGAGTCCCCTGTGATTGGGGTAAGACGCCCCTACCAGAAGGTCCCTTTGAGACCTTGCAGTTGGACTACATTGAGTTGCAAAGAGTTCAGTGTTACAAATATGTGCTAGTAATAGTGGATGTATTCAGCAAATGGATCGAAGCTTATCCTACCCTGGACAATAAAGCTCAAACTGTTGTTAAAGTGTTAATGAGGGAAATTGTTCCTAGATATGATATCCCTGCTCGACTGAGTTCCGATAATGGCCCTCACTTTATTGGCCAAGTTAACAAAGAATTCTGCTCCCAGATGCACATTAACCAGCAACTGCATTGCGCCTACCGACAACAAGCTGCGGGATTAGTTGAACGTGCTAATCAAACTCTTAAAACCAAGCTTGCAAAACTGGTAGCATCAACTGGACTAAATTGGCTTAAACTCCCTCCCATAGCCCTATTCCAGATACGCACTACTCCGACTGGTAAGACCAGGCTGACCCCCGCTGAAGTCATTTATGGTAAACCCCTAAGAACCCCCTGGAATCAGAATGTCCCCTCCACTGTCCAGTTCCACCACATGACTGAGGAGATGACCACATACATTATTTCCTTAACTCAGGCTCTGCAAGTAGCCCACAACCAGGTTCGAGGGGCTCACCTTGACCTCCCAGTCTTACCCGAATCATCCCTCGTGGTCCCAGGGAAGTATGTCTTGATTAAGAAATGGATTTGAAAGGGATTGGAGCCGCGATGGGAGGGGCCTTTTCAGGTGTTACTCACTACCCCTACTGCAGCTAAGGTTGAGGGGAAAAATGCCTGGGTTCACCTGCACCACTGCAAGCTCACCACCCTTTAACAAACCTATTTTACTGGTTATTCTAATTCCTGTTTCTGTTCCAGATTTCCTCTTCTCCATAGCTGAACAAGGCAGTTGACATCCTAATTGTAATGTGGGCCAGTTTGAACTTTTACCCGTAGTGATAGACAGCCAGCTACACCGATGGTGACCTGAGAAGAGAGACGGGAGAACCGAACTTTTTTTAATCAGCGAAATTCTGAGCTTTAAGATGAAACCATGTCTGTTTGCCACAGTCTGTATAATAGTGTTGATATATGGCAGTTTTGGCGCATGGGAGGGGAGACAAAGACGAGAGCTCCATGTAAACACCTTTTTGTATATGTCTTATGTTTATCCGCAAAAAGGGCACTTTTCTAGATGCTGGGTGTGTTCACATATCCCTATACATTCCAAAGGGTGAATTTCTTTGCGCACCGTTCCACTGACCCTAACTGAGACTGTCAGATGGATTCAGAGCCAAACTATAATAAGAGGAGGGGGGCCAATACAAGTACGAATGATGAAAGACGGGTCAAAAGAGGGATCACGGAGACCAGGAGGAGTATCATACCGTTACCACCTGAACAAACACGGGGAGGTCACCAAGTGGGAGAGTCTTGGAGATCCCATTAGTCAGACATTCCAGGGAGGATATCAACCAACCTACAACCGTGAAAAGGAACCCCCATTCATAGCTCTGACCAATATCTCAGGGATTGGGGGGCCAACAGGGGACATATGTCTAATTCGAAACGACACCAGTAACAAGGGACATATCGTAGGGTACAGCAATTGCCCACACAGTCTCAACCTCACCACAGGTGCACGAGTCACCATCCACTCTCACGATCCGAATAACGCAGGTAGAAGTTTGTGGGCCCAGTCCTGGGACCCGGAGGCAATATATCAGAAAGCAGCCTTTAACGGCACGTATTTCGTGTGCGGTCATAAGGCATATCCTTGGTTGCACAGGCGATGGACAGGGTCCTGCTATATGGGATATGCGGTGCCATTTGTGTGACAAGTACGTACCCTGGCGGAAGCACATGCTTCCAGCCAATATAAGCGAGCCATCACCCCCGCCGCCAAGTTCTTTGGGATCCTGGTGTTCCCAATCGGGATAAGACGTCTCATGGACGAAGTACAGAACTTAGAAACTATATTGGAACAGATAGCTAACAATACTGCTGAAGCTCTGGAGGGTATCACAGCTGAAATGGTAGCAATAAGGACCGTAGCATTACAAAACCGAATGGCCCTCGATTACCTGTTAGCTGAGAAAGGGGGAACGTGTGCCCTGATAGGATCTGAATGTTGCACTTACATTCCTGATAGTTCAGAAAACATAACCAATCTTGCTGATCACATAAGGAGGGAGGTGAAGAAGTTATCCACACCAGCAAAAGAACCTAGCAGATCTGATTGGCTTTTAGGTGGGTCTTGGAGATCTTATCTAATGCATGGGGCAATTGTTCTCATCGTAGTAATAATTACCTGTTGTCTGATTGTTGGTTGCCTTAACCTCTGCTGTAAAGTAATGATGGCAAGGTTAGCAAACCCTCTTGTGGTCAAGGGCTCCTGGGTTATGATCCAACAAACTAAAGAATCTACATTTACTAAAGAACTATTCAACAATAATATGATTCTGGAAATGGAGTGTGAACGGATGAATGCAATACTCTTAGAATGATCATAAATGTTATCATAGAATGATAAAAAGAGGGAATGTGGATATGTGAACGGGATATATGGAATTAAAGACAGTAAAGTGAACTAGATATATGAAAATGTATAAGCCATGGAAAAATAACTAAGAGAATGTCAGATTGCAAATAATACAACATCAGCACAATTAACAGGCTTTCTCAAGGTTTTAAGCTACTAATCCTGCCAATATAAATTGTAACATGAAATGGATATATGGAAATACAACATCAGCACAATTAGCAGAATTGCAAGGTTTCAGTTAGTAAGCCACGCCAGTAAAGTTGTAATATTTAGAGGCAATGCCTGAGCTTTCGTAGAAACAGCCCATATAGATATTGACTAATGAGTGGACAAAGAAAAGGAAGAATCAAAAGGGATAAGCTGAATTAGAATGTCAATCTAATTGTATCTTGTTATCTATTTTCAAAAATGTATAACTGTTGTCGCTTTACGATGTAACTTCGCTTATCAGTTGGAAGTGTGTACGCTCTATCGAGAGAGTATACCTTCTGTCTGATAAGTCTCGCCGGCCGGTGAACAAAGACTGCTTTGTTGAAAGCACAATCGGTATTCGACTCAGTAATTTCACTGAACCAGATTGAGAGAAAAGAATCTACATTTACAGGATCATCCTCCCCAGGTTGCACACTGCTTGATCTCACTGGTCCCCCGGGTCACACACTGCCTGATCTCAATGGGGCCCCTGGATTACACACTGTCTGATCTCAGTGGGCCATCCCCCTCGTATTACACACTTTCTGATCTCAGTGGGCCCCCGGGTTACACACTGTCTGATCTCATTGGGCCACCGGGGTTACACACTGTCTGATCTCACTGGGCCCATCCTCCCCGGGTAAAACACTGTCGGAACTCACTGGGCCCCCAGGTTACACAGTCTGGTCTCAATGGGCCCCCGGGGTTACACACTGTCTGATCTCACTGGGTCCATCCTTCCGAGTTTACTGTCTGATCTCTCTGGGCCCTGGGTTACACGCTGCATGATCTGACTGGGCCCTCGGGTTACACACTGTCTGATCTCACTGGACCCCCGGGTTACACACTGTCTGATCTCACTGGGCCCATCTACCCTGCGTTACAAACTGTCTGATCTCACTGGGCCCCCGGGTTTCACACTGTCTGATCTCACTGGGCACCCGATTACACACTGTCTGATCTCACTGGGACCCCGGGTTACACGCTGTCTGATCTCACTGACCTCCGGGTGACACACTGTCCGATCTCACTGGGCCCCCGGGTTACACACTGTCCGATCTCACTGGGCCCCCGCGTTACACAGTGACAGATCTCACTGGGCATCCGGGTCACACACTGTCTGATATCCCTGGGCCAATCCTCTCCGGGTTACACACTGTCCGAACTTACTGGGCCCATCCACCCTGCGTTACAAACTGTGTGATCTCACTGGTCCCCCAGGTTACACTTTGTCTGATCTTACTGGGCACCTGGGTTGCTGTCTGTTCTCACTGGGATCCCAGGTTACACACTGTCTGATCTCACTGGGATCCCGGGTTACACACTGTCTGATCTCACTGGGATCCCGGGTTACACACTTTCTGATCTCACTTGGACCTCGGGGTTACACACTGTCTATTCTCACTGGGCCCATCGACCCCGGGTACACACTGCCTGATATTACTGGGCCCCCGGGTTACACACTGTCTGATCTCATTGGGCACCCGGGTTACACACTGCCTGATCTCAGTGGGACCCCAGGTTACACGCTGTCTGATCTCACTGGCCTCCGGGTTACACACTGTCTGATTTCACTGGGCCCCTGAGTTACACACTGTCTGATCGCACTGGGCCTCCGGGTTACACACTGCCTGATCTCAGTGGGTCCCCGGGTTACACACTGTCTCATCTCACAGATCCCCTGGGTTATACACTGTCTAATCTCACTGGGCCCATCCACCCTGCGTTACACACTGCTTGATCTCACTGGGCCTCCGGGTGACACACTGCCTGATCACAATGGGCCCCTGGATTACACACTGTCTGATCTCACTGGGCCCATCCTCCCAGGGTTACATAGTGTCTGATCTCAATCGGCCCCCGGGTTACACATTGTCTCATCTCACTGGGCCCATCCTCCCCGGCTTACACACTGTCTGAACTCACTGGGCCCCCGGGTTACACATTGTCTCATCTCACTGGGCCCATCCTCCCCGGCTTACACACTGTCTGATCTCACTGGGCCCCCGGTTTACACACTGTCTGAACTCACTCGGCCCCCGGGTTACACACTGACTGATCTCACTGGGCCCCGGGGTCACACACTGTATGCTTTCACTGGGCCCCCCCAGTTATACACTGTCTGCTTTCACTGGTTCCCTGGGTTACACGCTGTCTGATCTCACTGGGCCCCCGGGTTACACACTGTCTGATCTCACTGGGCCCCCGGGTCAGACATTGTCTGATCTCACTGGGCCCTGGGTTACACACTGTCTGATCTCACTGGGCCCATCCTCCCTGGGTTAGACACTGTCTGATCTCACTGGGCCCCCGGGTTAGACACTGTCTGATCTCACTGGGCCCCCGGGTTACACACTGTCTGATCTCAGTGGGACCCCGGGTTACACACTGTCTGATCTCAGTGGGACCCTGGGTTACACACTTTCTGGTCTCAGTGGGCCCATCCTTCCTGGCTTACTCACTGCCTGATCTCAGTGGGCCCATCCACAGTGCGTTACACACTGTCTGATCTCACAGGGCCCCCGGGTTATACACTGTCTGATATGACTGGGCCCCTGGTTACACACTGTCTGATCTCACTGGGCCCATCCTCCCCAGGTTACACACTGCCTGATCTCACTGCGCCCCCGGGTTACACACTGTCTGATCTCAGTGGGACCCCGCGTTACACACTGTCTGATCTCACTGCGTCGCCCGGTTACACACTGCCTGATCTCACTGGGCCCCCGGGTTACACACTGTCTGATCTCACTGGGCCCCCGGGTTACACACTGTCTGATCTCACTGGGCCCCCGGGTCAGACACTGTCTGATCTCACTGGGCCCTGGGTTACACACTGTCTGATCTCACTGGGCCCATCCTCCCCGGGTTAGACACTGTCTGATCTCACTGGGCCCCCGGGTTAGACACTGTCTGATCTCAGTGGGACCCTGGGTTACACACTGTCTGATCTCAGTGGGACCATCCTCCCCAGGTTAAACACTGCTTGATCTCAGTGGGACCATCCTCCCCAGGTTGCACACTGCTTGATCTCACTGGTCCCCCGGGTTACACACTGCCTGATCTCAAATAGCCCCCGGATTACACACTGTCTGATCTCACTGGGCCATCCCACTCATATTACACACTTTCTGGTCTCAGTGGGCCCATCCTCTCTGGCTTACTCACTGCCTGATCTCAGTGGGCCCATCCACAGAGCGTTACACACTGTCTGATCTCACAGGGCCCCCGGGTTATACACTGTCTGATATGACTGGGCTCCAGGTTACACACTGTCTGATCTCACTGCGCCCCCGGGTTACACACTGTCTGATCTCAGTGGGACCCCGCGTTACACACTGTCTGATCTCAGTGGGCCCTCGGGTTACACAATGTCTGATCTCACTGGGCCCCCGGGTTACACAATGTCTGATCTCACTGGGCCCCCGGGTTACACACTGTCTGATCTCACTGAGCCCCCGGGTTACACAATGTCTGAACTCACTGGGCCCCCGGGTTACACACTGTCTGATCTCACTGGGCCCCCGGGTTACACAATGTCTGAACTCACTGGGCCCCCAGGATACACACTGTCCGATCTCACTGCGTCGCCCGGTTACACACTGCCTGATCTCACTGGGCCCCCGGGTTACACACTGCCTGATCTCATTGGGCCCCCGGGTTACACACTGCCTGATCTCACTGGGCACCCAGGTTACACACTGGCTGATCTCACTGGGCCCTCCCCCTCGTATTACACACTTTCTGATCTCACTGGGCCCATCCTACCCTGGTTACACACTGTCTGATCTCTCTGGGCCCCGGGTTACGCACTGTCTGATCCCACTGGGCCCCCGGGTTACTCACTGTCTGATTTCACTGGGCCCCCGGGTTACACACTGTCTGATCTCACCGGGCCCCCGGGTTACACACTGTCCGATCACACTGGGCCCCCATGTTACACACTGTCCGATCACACTGTGCCCATCCTCCCCGGGTTACACACTGTCTGAACACACTGGGCCCCAGGGTTACACACTGTCCGATCACACTGGGCCCCCGTGTTACACACTGTCGGATCACACTGAGCCCATCCTCCCCGGGTTACACACAGTCTGATCTCACTGGGCCACTGGATTACACACTATTTAATCTCACTGGTCCCCCAGATTACATACTGTCTGATCTCACTGAGCCCATCCTCCCCGGGTTACACACTGTCTGATCTCACTGGGCCCCCGTGTTACACACTGTCTGATCTCACTGAGCCCATCCTCCCCGGGTTACACACTGTCTGATCTCACTGGCCCTCCGGGTTTCACACTGTCTGATCTCACTGGGCCCCCGGGTTGCATAGTCTGGTCTCAATGGGCCCCCGGGATTACACACTGTCTGATCTCACTGGGCCAATCATTCCCGGGTTACACTCTGTCTGATCTCACTCGGGACATCCACCCGGGTTACACACTGTCCGACCTCACTGGGCCCCTGGGTTACACACTGTCTGATCTCATTGGGCCCATGCTCACCGGGATACAGACTGTCTGATCGTACTGGGACTTGGGTTACACACTGTCTGATCTCACTGGGCCCCCGGGATACACACTGTCTGATATCACTGGCCCATTCTCCCCGGGTTACACACTGACTGATCTAACTAGGCCCAATGTTACACACTGTCCGATCTCACTGGGCCCCCGGGTTACACACTGTCTGATCTCACTGGGCCCCCGGGTTATACACTGTCTGATCTCACTGGGATCCCGGGTTACACACTGTCTGATCTCACTGGGACCCCGGATTACACACTGTTTGCTTTGACTGGGCCCGCCCATTATACACTGTCTGATCTCACTGGGCTCCCGGGTTATACACTGTCTGATCTCACTGGGACCCCGGGTTACACACTGTCTGATCCCACTGTTCTCCCGGGTTACACGCTGTCTGATCTCACTGGGCCCCGGGTTACACACTGTCTGATCTCACTGGGCCCAATGTTACACACTGTCTCATCTCACTGGGCCCCCGGGTTGCACACTGTCCGATCTCACTGGGCCACCGGGTTGCACACTGTCTGGTCTCACTGGCCCTCCGGGTTTCACACTGTCTGATCTCACTGGGGCCCTGGGTTGCACAGTCTGGTCTCAATGGGCCCTCGGGATTACACACTGTCTGATCTCACTGAGCCAATCATTCCCGGGTTACACACTGTCTGATCTCACTGGGCCCATCCTCCCCGGGTTACACACTGCCTGATCTCAATGGGCCCCCAGGTTACACACTGTCTGATCTCACTGGGCACTCGTGTTACACACTGTCTGATCTCACTGGGCCCTCGGGTTACACACTGTCTGATCTCACTGGGCCCTCCCCCTCGTATTACACACTGTCTGATCTCACTGGGCCAATCCTCCCTTGATTACACACTGTCTGACCTCACTGGGCCCCCGAGTTACAGACTGTCTGCTTTCACTGGGCCCCCCCCCAGTTATGCACTGTCTGCTTTCACTGGGCCCCCGGGTTACACACTGTCTGATCTCACTGGGCCCCGGGTTACACACTGTCTGATCTTACTGGGCCCATCATCCCCGGGTTACACACTGTCTGATCTCACTCGGCCCCTGAGTTACACACTGTCTGATCCCACTAGGCCAATCCTCCCCAGGTTACATACTGTCTGATCTCACTGGGTCTCCGGGTTACATACTGTCTGATCTCACTTGGCCACCGGTTTAGACTCTGGCTGATCTCACTTGGCCCCCGGATGACACACTGTCTGATCTCGCTGGGCACCCGGGTTACACACTGTCTGACCTCACTGGGCCCCGGGTTACACACTGACTGACCTCACTGGGCCCCGGGTTACACACTGTCTGATCTCACTGGGCACCCGGGTTACACACTGTCTGACCTCACTTGGCCCCCAGGTGACACACTGTCTGATCTCACTGGGCCCCAGGTGACACACTGTCTGATCTCACTGGGCCCCCGGGTTACACACTGTCTGATCTCACTGGGCCCATCCACCCTGCGATACACACTGCTTGATCTCGCTGGGCCCCCGGATTATACACTGTCTGATCTCACTGGGCCCTCCCCCTCGTATTACACACTTTCTGATCTCACTGGGCCCATCCTCCCCTGGTTACACACTGTCTGATCTCTCTGGGCCCCGGGTTACGCACTGTCTGATCTCACTTGGCCCCCGGGTTACACACTGTCTGATCTCACTGGGCCCCCGGATTACACACTGTCTGATCTCACTGGGCCCCCGGGTTACACACTGTCCGATCACACTGGGCCCCCGTGTTACACACTGTCCGATCACACTGGGCCCATCCTCCCCGGGTTACACACTGCCTGAACTCACTGGGCCCCAGGGTTACACACTGTCCGATCACACTAGGCCCCCGTGTTACACACTGTCCGATCACACTGAGCCCATCCTCCCCGGGTTACACACAGTCTGATCTCACTGGGCCACTGGATTACACACTGTCTGATCTCACTGGTCCCCCAGATTACACACTGTCTGATCTCACTGGGCCCATCCTCCCCGGGTTACACACTGTCTGATCTCACTGGGCCCCCGGGTTACACACTGTCTGATCTCACTGGGCCCATCCACCCTGCGTTACACACTGCTTGATCTCGCTGGGCCCCCGGATTATACACTGTCTGATCTCACTGGGCCCTCCCCCTCGTATTACACACTGTCTGATCTCACTGGGCACCCGGGATACACACTAGCTGATATCACTGGGCCCCCGGGTTACACACTGTCTGATCTCACTGGGCCCATCCTCCCCAGGTTACACACGGTCCGAACTCACTGGGTCCCCGGGTTACACACTGTTAGCGTTAGTGTTTTCTTGGAAGAATCACTCAACACTCAGGGTCGGTTCCAATGCTGAAGCAGCTTTTATTACGCTCAGCGGGAAGGAAAAACTCAGGACCGTATCCAGGTTTCTCTTCACAGAACAAAGAGTTACATGTACCTTTATATGTTTCACAACAGTAACAAAACAGTTTACTGCAGCTACACAGCCCATCACGGCTGGACACAAGCCAATCACAATGATTATAGATTACATATAGGTTATTTTAACCCAATAGAATTCCCCTTATGTCTCAGGAACCATGTGTTCGTCTTTTGTCAGCTTGGGCTGATTGATATAGGTTCTCTCACTAGTTCTTTCTTCTTGGAGAAATAATTGGTATATAGCCTTGTTTACAGCAAATGGTTTCCCTCTTATCTTTCTTCCTGAAATAATTGGTTTCATGGCCTTGTTCACAGGAGATGGTTTCCTTCTTATCTCTGTCTTCCCAGGCATTCCTACAGTGGGCCTCACAGGGTTATTGCTCGGTCAGTGAACGTTCAACAGTTCACAGTTTGACTACCTGATTTCCCATAATGCCTGGGCAGCCATTTTATGTGTGTGTCCATTTAAGCTTATGTGAGTTTTAAATATCCAGCAGGTGCCTAATGCCTAAGTCTATATATATTTCTACTCTCTACAACAATTCCCCCCTTTCGGTAAAGGGACTAGTCCTAGTCCCCTTTTAACCGACCGTACTGCCTTTATCTGATATTTGTGCACTGCCCGGTACTCCTTGCCTCAACGTGCTGGCCAGTCACGCGGTTTCAGGAGTCCCGGTTGCTTAGATCAAATTAACAAAGGCTAGCTCCTCCCGTCCCCTTATCAAACAGGCTTGTTTAATATCCAGGGAACGGTGATTGGTCCGTTTCCGCCGTTTGTGGCGCCTGCATACCTGGCAGGCCATCACGCCCCATGTTATTGCTAAGATTAAGTGTATTCCGACCAGTGTGTGTGAAATAATTCGAATCCATGGGTGGATGTTCACATTTATTCCCCAGTCCCAGACCTTTCTCCACCAACTCTGACTTTGTAAGTCTACCTCGGTATCTTCTTTGATTTTAGTTTGTAGCTGGTGATAGAGTTTTACAGATTGACCCACTCTGAGCCTCAACTCCCGTAATACTTCGGTTAGATGTGGGATAGGGACCTGCTCTGGCTCGTCATAATCCTGCAAATGATCATGGAGCTGATCAGTTACTTCAATAACTTCGGACTTCCGGCGCCTAACCTGGGTGATATGCGCTTGCCCGATCGCGACAGGTCGTAGTGGTGTAAAGCAAAAGTTTGGCTGCGGTATAGGGCACTGCAGGTCATTATACTGGTATGAACGCTCAGTAGTAGAGACGCAGTATCTTCCCCTCCCTCCGTAGCCTGCCCTCGCGAAGTGCATGTGTGCGGGCACTATTTCTAGTACACACCCGTTGGTTCGGTTAAACCCGCACTCGTCTAGTTCCCCTCGGCCCACCGGGTGAGGGCATACTGTGATTTCCCCCCTTTGCTTGCAATCTGCTAGGGAAATCCCAGTAAGTATGTTGTTTCGACGAACGGCAGAGGTGGTGGTTAGGTAGTAGCGTATGGAGACATTTTCCCGTATTACTCCAATATTCTCTAGTTGGTATAAGGGGAACGGCCCTGAGTCCGGCGTTGCTATGGGGATCAACAGGACTATCCCTATCCCGGTAGTCCTACCCATCTGGCAATCTGGAATTGCGGGGTATACTCGGGTCAGTCCCTTCAGAGTACAATTATCCAGTGTCCCCCTTTGGTTCGCCAACTGAGCCAAATGTGAACTGTCTATCCAATCGGGTACTTCCCCGCGTTGGATCTGGTCGAGGTTGTGGCGGATCTGTCCCACCATCCACAGACCATAAGCATGACAGAGTTGCCCCTGTCTTTGCTTTATTGTATCTTCTTGTTCTCTATCAATGAGGTGATTGATGGTTTTAGCGTGAGCTTCCAGGACTGAGATGCCATCCAACTGGATTTCGGCACCCTCCTTTCCTAGGTTGGCCTGGTCTTCCTGGTTTTGCTCCACCCTCTCCAATAACCCCTTCATCACCCCTTTAAGCTGTTCTACCCTCTCATTTAGCCCTTGTATGTCTATCGAGTTCACTACGGAGGTTCCTGTATTGAAAACGGTAGCAACATCATTTACTATTTCCCTCTTCACCCTGGGTGCTAACCCCTGTCCCCGGAACTCACTGGCACCCATGGCATCGGCAGCCTGCTGCATTACGACTTTACTTAATACATTGTACATCTTCCTTGACTGTTCGGTACAATATTCCGGCATCTGGATGCCTGAAATATTGATCAGAACAGGCACAATTTCATGTTTAACATTATCATACAATAATTCCCCTTCGTTGTACATTGCAATCCCATTTTCTGGTCCCTTAGTAGTTATGGGACAAGGCAGTTCTTCGGGCAATGTAGTGATTCTTATGGGGCGCGGTGTCGGAGGGGGTGAGAAACATACATACAATTATATTGCAGCCGCCCCCGCCTCCTCGTAATACCCACACAGCCCCATTCCCTTCTTGCGGATGACTGATTGCTGGGATTGTCCCGGAGGCGCGCAAATTATGCCGAAAGTACATTCATCAGGCCCTTTGACATCCCTCCGTTTAATGCATCTGCTCCTTATACCCGTGGAGCACTGTACACATACTCTTATTCTTATTAGGATTCTTATTAAAATAAGTCCTGTCCTTGCTCCAGTCCTTGGCTGCTGGGATTCACATTCCGTCCGTTAAATTAAACAAGACTCCATAGTTCATATAGTTGTTTATTTCCAGCGTGCTCTGCTGTCCGTCGGTGTTGCCCAGGGTACGTGCCTGTCGCAGGGCTATCCATATTACGAGTAGCGCCGTTCGTATTCCCATTCCGGTAAGTATTATCTGTAATTTTAAACAGACGGCCTGGTCGTCACCAGGGGTTAAGTTTTTTGCTCTACGAGAGTCCCTGTCACCCTGCAAAATCAGAAGCACAAGGTTATAATCGAACCATTTCGAGCTGAATCTGTAGGGCGTGCGCCCGTGTCTTTACTCACTTAAATATTACCCAAACTCCTATTATGACCAAGGCCAAAGCTATTCCTCCAAACATCGCTGTCTGCTTTACCGTTAGGTTGGGTTTGTGGACTACACCTACCCACCGTGGGGTACATTGGCTCTATTGCCAGAGGTGATGGTGCTATGGCTGCGCACTGCACTATCCGTCTAGTCCCGTTATCTCTTCCAGCCTGTTTATCTTAGCTTTTAACTCTTCAATTTGTTTTATTGAATATCTATTTCTTTATTGTATCAGGCAAGTATTATTACATAAGCTAGTTCTGTTTTTATTTTTGTTTCCTCTGTTAGGTGAGTCTTTTTTTTTCCCTATTAAGAAATCCAAATTAATAATGTTCAGTATAAAACGGCTGTCAATGGAAAGGGTTAACTCCTTTCCAGGTTTGTAAGAAGACCTGATGTCATTACGTGACTTCACGTAATCATCTGAAAAAAAAAAGTCTTTGTGCCTTCAAAACTGGCTTCGAAATTAGGAATCCGTTAAACAGCATAAATCATTAGAGTAAACTCCAATGTTTTCTTAACTTCTAATTCAAGTACTTGCCAAAGAATTTTTTTTTTTAATTGTTTTAAAACAAGACCACACATACAATAGCAATTTTGTTTACTGAAATTCAATTCTGTTTTTTTTTATTTCTCTCTTTCTCCTCGTTATCTTCAAAACCCTCCTGCTTGTTTAGACTGTTCGGGACATTTTTGATAAACACTGTCCATTTTGGAAATCTTTTCAAACTGCATTGAAACTTTTTCATAATTTAAAATTCGAATCCATGTAGAGTGTTTTTTTACTTATTCCAATTTTTTTTTCTCTTCTAATTAAACCAATATCTTTTTCACAGCAAACATCAACTAGTATTTAGTAAGTTATGTCTTTTTCCATTTAGTCCGTTACATCTTTTTTTTTTCCTTTCTTCAAATTAGGTTTTGTATTTTACACGGAGGGTTCGTAACTCCATAAAGTTCTTAATTTAAAATCATTTGTTTACTTTCAAAGTGGCGTCTTTATCTTTTTCTTTTTCTCCATAACTGGAATGAAGTCCATCTTTGAGAGTTTGAGTGCTTTTTCGTTATCTCAAAATGCTCCAGTTTCAAAGTCGTTACTAAAGCTTGCTGTTTTTTTTTAACATTTTCCAAAAGTTCCTTTTACACCTTCGCAGATAGCTCGCCACTTGCCCAGGAGTTTGACCTGATCAGATTTAATTTAATCTTTCTCTTTTTTTTTTAAATCCACCTCAGTATTTCCTGTGCCTTCTCTGAATATCTCAAAATCCCAATTCAAACGTTGTAATTTCAATCTTTATTTAAAACTTTTTTTTTAGAAGCTCTTTTTTTTTTAAAGCATTCTTTATCTCATTCCGAGACTAAATTTATGTCTTTCAACCCAATCAATCATTGCATGTTTTCTTTCGGCAAGTAAGTGAGCATGTCAAATAAATATTTTGCTCAACAAACCTATTCTTTATTTGTTTATTTTCCTAGCTCCGTAACTTATCATCCGAATAAATCCACACCTGCGTTTCTAACTTAAATGTCTTAAAACTTCCCACATACAGGACAACATTACAAAGGGTTTAAAAAAAAGACTTTCACTCTGTTTCTAAAATAAACAGACACTTGCATTCCTCTTCCAACCAGGCTTTCGGAACATGAAAACATAAAAAATTCATTCTGCAGTCAAAAATCACACAGACACTTCTCACTCAACGATCAGACATTTACAACAGTCTCTCTTCTTGTTTTGGCCGGCTCTATTTTTGGATCCATGACCTTTCAGGGAATTCGTAGTTTTATCTAAATAATTCCTCACATAACTAATTCCTGAGGATTCCACCCTGCTTTAATCATTTTTTCAATTAGCTTCTTTTGTTTTTCCGCCAGGTGGCGGGTAAGCGACCCTTCTGGTCCCCACTCGAGTTTACTTGTTTTCATGGCCATTCCTGGGTAGGACTGGTATCGTTAGGAATCTACTCTCAGAGGTCCGCTTTCTTTCTAGCGCGACTTGTAGTAAACTGTCTCTTGGCTACTGTCAGGTCACAAGTTCTGCTGTTACACAAACTTATACAATTCTTAAAAACGCGTTTAAGCAATTCCCGCAGTGCTCTACGTATCCTTAACGACTACCTACCACCGCTCAGCCTGTTGGTCCGACCCTGTTCACAGGTTTGGATTCCGTTAGCCGCTGTACACCGCTTGGTTCTACCCCGGGGTATTTCAAATTTCACTACTGGGTCCGGAAGATGTCTCTCGGTATCACGATCCCACGGTCTAAGTGTGTTCCCTACGCCTACTTGGTTCCTGGCCGTCACGTGGGACAAAAGTCCTCTTAATTCAGGCTCAGGCTAGGCGTTTGAGATATTAGACCGTCTCCTCATGTCGATCAACCAGCTTCCACCTTCCGCACCCTTTATACTTAAAAATTGTTTTTTATACTCACCCGGGTTTTTTTTTCCCAAGGGCGTCCTGATTTCCCATAATGCCTGGGCAGCCATTTTATGTGTGTGTCCATTTAAGCTTATGTGAGTTTTAAATATCCAGCAGGTGCCTAATGCCTAAGTCTATATATATTTCTACTCTCTACAACACACACTGTCTGATCTCACCGAGCCCAACCACCCTGCGTTACAAACTGTCTGATCTCTCTGGGCCCTGGGTTACACACTGTCTGATCTCAATCGGGACATCCACCCGAGTTACACACTGGCCGACCTCACTGGGCCCCTGGGTTACACACTGTCTGATCTCATTGGGCCCATGCTCACCGGGATACAGACTGTCTGATCGTACTGGGACTCCGGGTTACACACTGTCTGATCTCACTGGGCCCCCGGGATACACATTGTCTGATCTCACTGGCCCATTCTCCCCGGGTTACACACTGACTGATCTAACTAGTCCCAATGTTACACACTGTCCGATCTCACTGGGCCCCCGGGTTACACACTGTCTGATCTCACTGGGCCCCCGGGTTATACACTGTCTGATCTCACTGGGATCCCGGGTTACACACTGTCTGATCTCACTGGGACCCCGGATTACACACTGTTTGCTTTGACTGGGCCCGCCCATTATACACTGTCTGATCTCACTGGGCTCCCGGGTTATACACTGTCTGATCTCATTTGGGACCCCGGGTTACACACTGTCTGATCCCACTGTGCTCCCGGGTTACACGCTGTCTGATCTCACTGGGCCCTGGGCTACACACTGTCTCATCTCACAAGGCCCCCGGGTTACATACTGTCCGATCTCACTGGGCCACCGGGTTGCACACTGTCTGGTCTCACTGGCCCTCCGGGTTTCACACTGTCTGATCTCACTGGGCCCCTGGGTTGCACAGTCTGGTCTCACTGGGTCCTCCCCGTCGTATTACACAGTGTCTGATCTCACTGGGCACATCCTCCCCAGGTTACATACTGTCTGATCTCACTGGGCCCCCGGTTTACACACTAGCTGATCTCACTGGGCCCTCGGGTTACACACGGTCCGATCTCACTGTGCCCCCGGGTTACACACTGGCTGATCTCACTGGGCACCTGGGCTACACACTGTCTCATCTCACTGGGCCCCCGGGTTACACACTGTCCGATCTCACTGGGCCACCGGGTTGCACACTGTCTGGTCTCACTGGCCCTCCGGGTTTCACACTGTCTGATCTCACTGGGCCCCTGGGTTGCACAGTCTGGTCTCAATGGGCCCTCGGGATTACACACTGTCTGATCTCACTGGGCCAATCATTCCCGGGTTACACACTGTCTGATCTCACTGGGCCCATCCTCCCCAGTTTACACACTGCCTAATCTCTCTGGGCCCTGGGTTACTCAACATCTGAACTCACTGGGCCTCCGGGCGACACACTGTCCGATCTCACTGAGCCCCCGGGTTACACACTGACTGATCTCACTGGGCCCATCCTCCCCGGGTTACACACTGCCTGATCTCAATGGGCCCCCAGGTTACACACTGTCTGATCTCACTGGGCACTCGTGTTACACACTGTCTGATCTCACTGGGCCCTCGGGTTACACACTGTCTGATCTCACTGGGCTCTCCCCCTCGTATTACACACTGTCTGATCTCACTGGGCCAATCCTCCATTGATTACACACTGTCTGACCTCACTGGGCTCCCGAGTTACAGACTGTCTGCTTTCACTGGGCCCCCCCCAGTTATACACTGTCTGCTTTCACTGGGCCCCCGGGTTACACACTGTCTGATCTCACTGGGCCCCGGGTTACACACTGTCTGATCTTACTGGGCCCATCATCCCCGGGTTACACACTGTCTGATCTCACTCGGCCCGTGAGTTACACACTGTCTGATCCCACTAGGCCAATCCTCCCCAGGTTACATACTGTCTGATCTCACTGGGTCTCCGGGTTACATACTGTCTGATCTCACTGGGCCACCGGTTTAGACTCTGGCTGATCTCACTTGGCCCCCAGATGACACACTGTCTGATCTCGCTGGGCACCCGGGTTACACACTGTCTGACCTCACTGGGCCCCGGCTTACACACTGACTGACCTCACTGGGCCCCGGGTTACACACTGCCTAATCTCACTGGGCACCCGGGTTACACACTGTCTGACCTCACTTGGCCCCCAGGTGACACACTGTCTGATCTCACTGGGCCCCAGGTGACACACTGTCTGATCTCACTGGGCCCCCGGGTTACACACTGTCTGATCTCACTGGGCCCATCCACCCTGCGTTACACACTGCTTGATCTCGCTGGGCCCCCAGATTATACACTGTCTGATCTCACTGGGCCCTCCCCCTCGTATTACACACTTTCTGATCTCACTGGGCCCATCCTCCCCTGGTTACACACTGTCTGATCTCTCTGGGCCCCGGGTTACGCACTGTCTGATCTCACTTGGCCCCCGGGTTACACACTGTCTGATCTCACTGGGCCCCCGGGTTACACACTGTCTGATCTCACTGGGCCCATCCTCCCCGGGTTACACACTGTCTGAACTCACTGGGCCCCAGGGTTACACACTGTCCGATCACACTAGGCCCCCGTGTTACACACTGTCCGATCACACTGAGCCCATCCTCCCCGGGTTACACACAGTCTGATCTCACTGGGCCACTGGATTACACACTGTCTGTTCTCACTGGTCCCCCAGATTACACACTGTCTGATCTCACTGGGCCCATCCTCCCCGGGTTACACACTGTCTGATCTCACTGGGCACCCGGGATACACACTAGCTGATATCACTGGGCCCCCGGGTTACACACTGTCTGATCTCACTGGGCCCATCCTCCCCAGGTTACACACGGTCCGAACTCACTGGGTCCCCAGGTGACACACTGTCTGATCTCACTGGACACCCGGGTTACACACTGTCTGACCTCAATGGTCCCCGGGTTTCACACTGTCTGATCTCACTTGGCCCCCAGGTGACACACTGTCTGATCTCACTGGGCCCCAGGTGACACACTGTCTGATCTCACTGGGCTCCCGGGTTACACACTGTCTGATCTCACTGGGCCCATCCACCCTGCGTTACACACTGCTTGATCTCGCTGGGCCCCCGGATTATACACTGTCTGATCTCACTGGGCCCTCCCCCTCGTATTACACACTTTCTGATCTCACTGGGCCCATCCTCCCCTGGTTACACACTGTCTGATCTCTCTGGGCCCCGGGTTACGCACTGTCTGATCTCACTTGGCCCCCGGGTTACACACTGTCTGATCTCACTGGGCCCCCGGGTTACACACTGTCTGATATCACTGGGCCCACGGGTTACACACTGTCCGATCACACTGGGCCCCCGTGTTACACACTGTCCGATCACACTGGGCCCATCCTCCCCGGGTTACACACTGTCTGAACTCACTGGGCCCCAGGGTTACACACTGTCCGATCACACTAGGCCCCCGTGTTACACACTGTCCGATCATACTGAGCCCATCCTCCCCGGGTTACACACAGTCTGATCTCACTGGGCCACTGGATTACACACTGTCTGATCTCACTGGTCCCCCAGATTACACACTGTCTGATCTCACTGGGCCCATCCTCCCCGGGTTACACACTGTCTGATCTCACTGGGCACCCGGGATACACACTAGCTGATATCACTGGGCCCACGGGTTACACACTGTCTAATCTCACTGGGCCCATCCTCCCCAGGTTACACACGGTCCGAACTCACTGGGTCCCTGGGTTACACACTGTCTGATCTCACCGAGCCCAACCACCCTGCGTTACAAACTGTCTGATCTCTCTGGGCCCTGGGTTACACACTGTCTGATCTCAATCGGGACATCCACCCGGGTTACACACTGGCCGACCTCACTGGGCCCCTGGGTTACACACTGTCTGATCTCATTGGGCCCATGCTCACCGGGATACAGACTGTCTGATCGTACTGGGACTCCGGGTTACACACTGTCTGATCTCACTGGGCCCCCGGGATACACATTGTCTGATCTCACTGGCCCATTCTCCCCGGGTTACACACTGACTGATCTAACTAGTCCCAATGTTACACACTGTCCGATCTCACTGGGCCCCCGGGTTACACACTGTCTGATCTCACTGGGCCCCCGGGTTATACACTGTCTGATCTCACTGGGATCCCGGGTTACACACTGTCTGATCTCACTGGGACCCTGGATTACACACTGTTTGCTTTGACTGGGCCCGCCCATTATACACTGTCTGATCTCACTGGGCTCCCGGGTTATACACTGTCTGATCTCATTTGGGACCCCGGGTTACACACTGTCTGATCCCACTGTGCTCCCGGGTTACACGCTGTCTGATTTCACTGGGCCCCCGGGTTACACACTGTCTGATCTCACTGGGCCCCAGTTTACACACGGTCTGATCTCACTGGGCGCCCGGGTTACACACTGTCTGATCTCACTGGGTCCTCCCCCTCGTATTACACAGTGCCTGATCTCACTGGGCACATCCTCCCCAGGTTACATACTGTCTGATCTCACTGGGCCCCCGGTTTACACACTGGCTGATCTCACTGGGCCCCCGGGTTACACACGGTCCGATCTCACTGTGCCCCTGGGTTACACACTGGCTAATCTCACTGGGCACCTGGGCTACACACTGTCTCATCTCACTGGGCCCCCGGGTTACACACTGTCCGATCTCACTGGGCCACCGGGTTGCACACTGTCTGGTCTCACTGGCCCTCCGGGTTTCACACTGTCTGATCTCACTGGGCCCCTGGGTTGCACAGTCTGGTCTCAATGGGCCCCCGGGAGTACACACTGTCTGATCTCACTGGGCCCATCCTCCCCAGTTTACACACTGCCTAATCTCTCTGGGCCCTGGGTTACTCAGCATCTGAACTCACTGGGCCCCCGGGCGACACACTGTCCGATCTCACTGAGCCCCCGTGTTACACACTGACTGATCTCACTGGGCCCATCCTCCCCGGGTTACACACTGCCTGATCTCAATGGGCCCCCAGGTTACACACTGTCTGATCTCTCTGTGCACTCATGTTACACACTGTCTGATCTCACTGGGCCCTCGGGTTACACAATGTCTGATCTCACTGGGCCCTCCCCCTCGTATTACACACTGTCTGATCTCACTGGGCCAATCCTCCCTTGATTACACACTGTCTGACCTCACTGGGCCCCCGAGTTACAGACTGTCTGCTTTCACTGGGGCCCCCCAGTTATATACTGTCTGCTTTCACTGGGCCCCCGGGTTACACACTGTCTGATCTCACTGGGCCCCGGGTTACACACTGTCTGATCTTACTGGGCCCATCATCCCCGGGTTACACACTGTCTAATCTCACTCGGCCCCTGAGTTACACACTGTCTGATCCCACTAGGCCCATCCTCCCCAGGTTACATACTGTCTGATCTCACTGGGTCTCCGGGTTACATACTGTCTGATCTCACTGGGCCACCGGTTTAGACACTGGCTGATCTCACTTGGCCCCCGGATGACACACTGTCTGATCTCGCTGGGCACCCGGGTTACACACTGTCTGACCTCACTGGGCCCCGGGTTACACACTGACTGACCTCACTGGGTCCCGGGTTACACACTGTCTGATCTCACTGGGCACCCGGGTTACACACTGTCTGACGTCACTTGGCCCCCAGGTGTCACACTGTCTGATCTCACTGGGCACCCGGGTTACACACTGTTGACCTCACTGGTCCCCGGGTTTCACACTGTCTGATCTCACTTGGCCCCCGGGTGACACACTGTCTGATCTCACTGGGCCCCGGGTGACACACTGTCTGATCTCACTGGGCTCCCGGGTTACACACTGTCTGATCTCACTGGGCCCATCCATCCTGCGTTACACACTGCTTGATCTCGCTGGGCCCCCGGATTATACACTGTCTGATCTCACTGGGCCCTCCCCCTCGTATTACACACTTTCTGATCTCACTGGGCCCATCCTCCCCTGGTTACACACTGTCTGATCTCTCTGGGCCCCGGGTTACGCACTGTCTGATCTCACTTGGCCCCCGGGTTACACACTGTCTGATCTCACTGGGCCCCCGGGTTACACACTGTCTGATCTCACTGGGCCCCCGGGTTACACACTGTCCGATCACACTGGGCCCCCGTGTTACACACTGTCCGATCACACTGGGCCCATCCTCCCCGGTTTACACACTGTCTGAACTCACTGGGCCCCAGGGTTACACACTGTCCGATCACACTAGGCCCCCGTGTTACACACTGTCCGATCACACTGAGCCCATCCTCCCCGGGTTACACACAGTCTGATCTCACTGGGCCACTGGATTACACAATGTCTGATCTCACTGGTCCCCCAGATTACACACTGTCTGATCTCACTGGGCCCATCCTCCCCGGGTTACACACTGTCTGATCACACTGGGCACCCGGGATACACACTAGCTGATATCACTGGGCCCCCGGGTTACACACTGTCTGATCTCACTGGGCCCATCCTCCCCAGGTTACACACGGTCCGAACACACTGGGTCCCCGGGTTACACACTGTCTGATCTCACCGAGCCCAACCACCCTGCGTTACAAACTGTCTGATCTCTCTGGGCCCTGGGTTACACACTGTCTGATCTCAATCGGGACATCCACCCGGGTTACACACTGGCCGACCTCACTGGGCCCCTGGGTTACACACTGTCTGATCTCATTGGGCCCATGCTCACCGGGATACAGACTGTCTGATCGTACTGGGTCTCCGGGTTACACACTGTCTGATCTCACAGGGCCCCCGGGAAACACATTGTCTGATCTCACTGGCCCATTCTCCCCGGGTTACACACTGACTGATCTAACTAGGCCCAATGTTACACACTGTCCGATCTCACTGGGCCCCCGGGTTACACACTGTCTGATCTCACTGGGATCCCGGGTTACACACTGTCTGATCTCACTGGGACCCCGGATTACACACTGTTTGCTTTGACTGGGCCCGCCCATTATACACTGTCTGATCTCACTGGGCTCCCGGGTTATACACTGTCTGATCTCATTTGGGACCCCGGGTTACACACTGTCTGATCCCACTGAGCTCCCGGGTTACACGCTGTCTGATCTCACTGGGCCCCGGGTTACACACTGTCTGATCTCACTGGGCCCCAGTTTAAACAGTCTGATCTCACTGGGCGCCCAGGTTACACACTGTCTGATCTCACTGGGTCCTCCCCCTCGTATTACACAGTGTCTGATCTCACTGGGCACATCCTCCCCAGGTTACATACTGTCTGATCTCACTGGGCCCCCGGTTTACACACTGGCTGATCTCACTGGGCCCCAGTTTACACACAGTCTGATCTCACTGGGCCCCCGGGTTACACACTGTCCGATCACACTGGGCCCCCGTGTTACACACTGTCCGATCACACTGGGCCCATCCTCCCCGGGTTACACACTGTCTGAACTCACTGGGCCCCAGGGTTACACACTGTCCGATCACACTAGGCCCCCGTGTTATACACTGTCCGATCACACTGAGCCCATCCTCCCCGGGTTACACACAGTCTGATCTCACTGGGCCACTGGATTACACACTGTCTGATCTCACTGGTCCCCCTGATTACACACTGTCTGATCTCACTGGGCCCATCCTCCCCGGGTTACACACTGTCTGATCTCACTGGGCACCCGGGATACACACTAGCTGATATCACTGGGCCCCCGGGTTACACACTGTCTGATCTCACTGGGCCCATCCTCCCCAGGTTACACACGGTCCGAACTCACTGGGTCCCCGGGTTACACACTGTCTGATCTCATTGGGCCCATGCTCACCGGGATACAGACTGTCTGATCGTACTGGGACTCCGGGTTACACACTGTCTGATCTCACAGGGCCCCCGGGAAACACATTGTCTGATCTCACTGGCCCATTCTGCCCGGGTTACACACTGACTGATCTAACTAGGCCCAATGTTACACACTGTCCGATCTCACTGGGCCCCCGGGTTACACACTGTCTGATCTCACTGGGCCCCCGGGTTATACACTGTCTGATCTCACTGGGATCCCGGGTTACACACTGTCTGATCTCACTGGGACCCCGGATTACACACTGTTTGCTTTGACTGGGCCCGCCCATTATACACTGTCTGATCTCACTGGGCTCCCGGGTTATACACTGTCTGATCTCATTTGGGACCCCGGGTTACACACTGTCTGATCCCACTGTGCTCCCGGGTTACACGCTGTCTGATCTCACTGGGCCCCGGGTTACACACTGTCTGATCTCACTGGGCCCCAGTTTACACACAGTCTGATCTCACTGGGCGCCCGGGTTACACACTGTCTGATCTCACTGGGTCCTCCCCCTCGTATTACACAGTGTCTGATCTCACTGGGCACATCCTCCCCAGGTTACATACTGTCTGATCTCACTGGGCCCCCGGTTTACACACTGGCTGATCTCACTGGGCCCGCGGGTTACACACGGTCCGATCTCACTGTGCCCCCGAGTTACACACTGGCTGATCTCACTGGGCACCTGGGCTACACACTGTCTCATCTCACTGGGCCCCCGGGTTACACACTGTCCGATCTCACTGGGCCACCGGGTTGCACACTGTCTGGTCTCACTGGCCCTCCGGGTTTCACACTGTCTGATCTCACTGGGCCCCTGGGTTGCACAGTCTGGTCTCAATGGGCCCCCGGGAGTACACACTGTCTGATCTCACTGGGCCAATCATTCCCGGGTTACACACTGTCTGATCTCACTGGGCCCATCCTCCCCAGTTTACACACTGCCTAATCTCTCTGGGCCCTGGGTTACTCAGCATCTGAACTCACTGGGCCCCCGGGCGACACACTGTCCGATCTCACTGAGCCCCCGGGTTACACACTGACTGATCTCACTGGGCCCATCCTCCCCGGGTTACACACTGCCTGATCTCAATGGGCCCCCAGGTTACACACTGTCTGATCTCACTGGGCACTCGTGTTACACACTGTCTGATCTCACTCGGCCCTCGGGTTACACACTGTCTGATCTCACTGGGCGCTCCCCATCGTATTACACACTGTCTGATCTCACTGGGCCAATCCTCCCTTGATTACACACTGTCTGACCTCACTGGGCCCCCTAGTTACAGACTGTCTGCTTTCACTGGGCCCCCCCCAGTTATACACTGTCTGCTTTCACTGGGCCCCCGGGTTACACACTGTCTGATCTCACTGGGCCCCGGGATACACACTGTCTGATCTCACTGGGCCCCGGGTTACATACTGTCTGATCTTACTGGGCCCATCATCCCCGGGTTACACACTGTCTGATCTCACTCGGCCCCTGAGTTACACACTGTCTGATCCCACTAGGCCCATCCTCCCCAGATTACATACTGTCTGATCTCACTGGGTCTCCGGGTTACATACTGTCTGATCTCACAGGGCCCCCGGGAAACACATTGTCTGATCTCACTGGCCCATTCTCCCCGGGTTACACACTGACTGATCTAACTAGGCCCAATGTTACACACTGTCCGATCTCACTGGGCCCCCGGGTTACACACTGTCTGATCTCACTGGGATCCCGGGTTACACACTGTCTGATCTCACTGGGACCCCGGATTACACACTGTTTGCTTTGACTGGGCCCGCCCATTATACACTGTCTGATCTCACTGGGCTCCCGGGTTATACACTGTCTGATCTCATTTGGGACCCCGGGTTACACACTGTCTGATCCCACTGTGCTCCCGGGTTACACGCTGTCTGATCTCACTGGGCCCCGGGTTACACACTGTCTGATCTCACTGGGCCCCAGTTTACACAGTCTGATCTCACTGGGCGCCCAGGTTACACACTGTCTGATCTCACTGGGTCCTCCCCCTCGTATTACACAGTGTCTGATCTCACTGGGCACATCCTCCCCAGGTTACATACTGTCTGATCTCACTGGGCCCCCAGTTTACACACAGTCTGATCTCACTGGGCCCCCGGGTTACACACTGTCTGATCTCACTGGGCCCCGGGTTACACACTGTCTGATCTCACTGGACCCCAGTTTACACACAGTCTGATCTCACTGGGCGCCCGGGTTACACACTGTCTGATCTCACTGGGTCCTCCCCCTCGTATTACACAGTGTCTGATCTCACTGGGCACATCCTCCCCAGGTTACATACTGTCTGATCTCACTGGGCCCCCGGTTTACACACTGGCTGATCTCACTGGGCCCGCGGGTTACACACGGTCCGATCTCACTGTGCCCCCGGGTTACACACTGGCTGATCTCACTGGGCACCTGGGCTACACACTGTCTCATCTCACTGGGCCCCCGGGTTACACACTGTCCGATCTCACTGGGCCACCGGGTTGCACACTGTCTGGTCCCACTGGCCCTCCGGGTTTCACACTGTCTGATCTCACTGGGCCCCTGGGTTGCACAGTCTGGTCTCAATGGGCCCCCGGGAGTACACACTGTCTGATCTCACTGGGCCAATCATTCCCGGGTTACACACTGTCTGATCTCACTGGGCCCATCCTCCCCAGTTTACACACTGCCTAATCTCTCTGGGCCCTGGGTTACTCAGCATCTGAACTCACTGGGCCCCCAAGCGACACACTGTCCGATCTCACTGAGCCCCCGGGTTACACACTGACTGATCTCACTGGGCCCATCCTCCCCGGGTTACACACTGCCTGATCTCAATGGGCCCCCAGGTTACACACTGTCTGATCTCACTGGGCACTCGTGTTACACACTGTCTGATCTCACTGGGCCCTCGGGTTACACACTGTCTGATCTCACTGGGCGCTCCCCCTCGTATTACACACTGTCTGATCTCACTGGGCCAATCCTCCCTTGATTACACACTGTCTGACCTCACTGGGCCCCCGAGTTACAGACTGTCTGCTTTCACTGGGCCCCCCCCAGTTATACACTGTCTGCTTTCACTGGGCCCCCGGGTTACACACTGTCTGATCTCACTGGGCCCCGGGTTACACACTGTCTGATCTCACTGGGCCCCGGGTTACATACTGTCTGATCTTACTGGGCCCATCATCCCCGGGTTACACACTGTCTGATCTCACTCGGCCCCTGAGTTACACACTGTCTGATCCCACTAGGCCCATCCTTCCCAGATTACATACTGTCTGATCTCACTGGGTCTCCGGGTTACATACTGTCTGATCTCACTGGGCCAACGGTTTAGACACTGGCTGATCTCACTTGGCCCCCGGGTGACACACTGTCTGATCTCACTGGGCACCCAGGTGACACACTGTCTAATCTCACTGGGCACCCAGGTTACACACTGTCTGATCTCACTGGGCCCCCGGGTGACACACTGTCTGATCTCACTGAGCCCCGGGTGACACACTGTCTGATCTCACTGGGCCCCCGGGTTACACACTGTCTGACCTCACTGGGCCCCCGGGTGACACACTGTCTCATCTCACTGGGCCCCCGAGTTACACACTGTCTGATCTCAATGGGCCCCCGGGGTGACACACTGTCTGATCTCACTCGGACCATCCTCCCCAGTTTACACACTATCTGATGTCTTTGGGCCCTGGGTTACACACAGTCTGATCTCACTGGGCCCTTGGGTTACACACTGTCTGATCTCACTGGGTATTTCCTCCCCGGGTTACACACTCTCTGATCTCACTGGTCCCCCGGGTTACACACTGTCTGATCTCACTGGGACCCGAGGTTACACACTGTTTGACCTCACTGGGCCCCGAGGTTACACACTGTCGGACCTCACTGGGCCCCCGAGTTACAGATTGTCTGCTTTCACTGGGCCCCCCCCAGTTATACACTGTCTGATCTCACTGGGCCCCGGGTTACACACTGTCTGATCTCACTCGGCCCCGGGTTACACACTGTCTGATCTCACTGGGCCCACCCTCCCCGGGTTACACACTGTCTGATCTCACTGGGCACATCCTCCCCAGGTTACACACGGTCCGAACTCACTGGGTCCCCGGGTTACACACTGTCTGATCTCACCGAGCCCAACCACCCTGCGTTACAAACTGTCTGATCTCTCTGGGCCCTGGGTTACACACTGTCTGATCTCAATCGGGACATCCACCCGGGTTACACACTGGCCGACCTCACTGGGCCCCTAGGTTACACACTGTCTGATCTCATTGGACCCATGCTCACCGGGATACAGACTGTCTGATCGTACTGGGACTCCGGGTTACACACTGTCTAATCTCACTGGGCCCCCGGGATACACATTGTCTGATCTCACTGGCACATTCTCCCCGGGTTACACACTGACTGATCTAACTAGTCCCAATGTTACACACTGTCCGATCTCACTGGGCCCCCGGGTTACACACTGTCTGATCTCACTGGGCCGCCGGGTTATACACTGTCTGATCTCACTGGGATCCCGGGTTACACACTGTCTGATCTCACTGGGACCCCGGATTACACACTGTTTGCTTTGACTGGGCCCGCCCATTATACACTGTCTGATCTCACTGTGCTCCCAGGTTACACGCTGTCTGATCTCACTGGGCCCCGGGTTACACACTGTCTGATCTCACTGGGCCCCAGTTTACACCCAGTCTGATCTCACTGCGCGCCCGGATTACACACTGTCTGATCTCACTTGGTCCTCCCCCTCGTATTACACAGTGTCTGATCTCACTGGGCACATCTTCCCCAGGTTACATACTGTCTGATCTCACTGGGCCCCCGGTTTACACACTGGCTGATCTCACTGGGCCCGCGGGTTACACACGGTCCGATCTCACTGTGCCCCCGGGTTACACACTGGCTGATCTCACTGGGCACCTGGGCTACACACTGTCTCATCTCACTGGGCCCCCGGGTTACACACTGTCCGATCTCACTGGGCCACCGGGTTGCACACTGTCTGGTCTCACTGGCCCTCCGGGTTTCACACTGTCTGATCTCACTGGGCCCCTGGGTTGCACAGTCTGGTCTCAGTGGGACTCCGGGATAACACACTGTCTGATCTCACTGGGCCAATCATTCCCGGGTTACACACTGTCTGATCTCACTGGGCCCATCCTCCCCAGTTTACACACTGCCTAATCTCTCTGGGCCCTGGGTTACTCAGCATCTGAACTCACTGGGCCCCCGGGCGACACACTGTCCGATCTCACTGAGCCCCCGGGTTACACACTGACTGATCTCACTGGGCCCATCCTCCCCGGGTTACACACTGCCTGATCTCAATGGGCCCCCAGGTTACACACTGTCTGATCTCACTGGGCACTCGTGTTACACACTGTCTGATCTCACTGGGCCCTCGGGTTACACAATGTCTGATCTCACTGGGCCCTCCCCCTCGTATTACACACTGTCTGATCTCACTGGGCCAATCCTCCCTTGATTACACACTGTCTGACCTCACTGGGCCCCCGAGTTACAGACTGTCTGCTTTCACTGGGCCCCCGGGTTACACACTGTCTGATCTCACTGGGCCCCGGGTTACACACTGTCTGATCTCACTGGGCCCCGGGTTACACACTGTCTGATCTTACTGGGCCCATCATCCCCGGGTTACACAATGTCTGATCTCACTCGGCCCCTGAGTTACACACTGTCTGATCCCACTAGGCCCATCCTCCCCAGATTACATACTGTCTGATCTCACTGGGTCTCCGGGTTACATACTGTCTGATCTCACTGGGCCCCGGGTTACACACTGTCTGATCTAACTGGGCACCCGGGTTACACACTGTCTGACCTCACTTGGCCCCCAGGTGACACACTGTCTGATCTCACTGGGCACCCGGGTTACACACTGTCTGACCTCACTGGTCCCCGGATTACACACTGTCTGATCTCACTTGGCCCCCGGGTGACACACTGTCTGATCTCACTGAGCCCCGGGTGACACACTGTCTGATCTCACTGGGCCCCGGGTTACACACTGTCTGATCTTACTGGGCCCCGGGTTACACACTGTCTGATCTTACTGGGCCCATCATCCCCGGGTGACACACTGTCTGATCTCACTGAGCCCCGGGTGACACACTGTCTGACCTCACTTGGCACCCCAGGTGACACACTGTCTGATCTCACTGGGCACCCAGGTTACACACTGTCTGACCTCACTGGGCCCCGGGTGACACACTGTCTGATCTCACTGAGCCCCGGGTGACACACTGTCTGATCTCACTGGCCCATTCTCCCCGGGTTACACACTGACTGATCTAACTAGTCCCAATGTTACACACTGTCCGATCTCACTGGGCCCCCGGGTTACACACTGTCTGATCTCACTTGGCCTCCGGGTGACACACTGTCTGATCTCACTGAGCCCCGGGTGACACACTGTCAGATCTCACTGGGCCCCCGAGTTACACACTGTCTGACCTCACTGGGCACCCAGGTTACACACTGTCTGATCTCACTTGGCCTCCGGGTGACACACTGTCTGATCTCACTGAGCCCCGGGTGACACACTGTCAGATCTCACTGGGCCCCCGGGTTACACACTGTCTGACCTCACTGGGCCCCCGGGTGACACACTGTCTCATCTCACTGGGCCCCCGAGTTACACACTGTCTGATCTCAATGGGCCCCCGGGGTGACACACTGTCTGATCTCACTGGGCCCATCCTCCCCAGTTTACACACTATCTGATGTCTTTGGGCCCTGGGTTACACACAGTCTGATCTCACTGGGCCCTTGGGTTACACACTGTCTGATCTCACTGGGTATTTCCTCCCCGGGTTACACACTGTCTGATCTCACTCGTCCCCCGTGTTACACACTGTCTGATCTCACTGGGTATTTCCTCTCCGGGTTACACACTGTCTGATCTCACTATGCCCCGAGGTTACACACTGTCGGACCTCACTGGGCCCCCGAGTTACAGATTGTCTGCTTTCACTGGGCCCCCGGGTTACACACTGTCTGATCTCACTGGGCCCCGGGTTACACACTGTCTGATCTCACTGGGCCCCGGGTTACACACTGTCTGATCTCACTGGGCCCACCCTCCCCGGGTTACACACTATCTGATCTCACTGGGCACATCCTCCCCAGGTTACACACGGTCCGAACTCACTGGGTCCCCGGGTTACACACTGTCTGATCTCACCAAGCCCAACCACCCTGCGTTACAAACTGTCTGATCTCTCTGGGCCCTGGGTTACACACTGTCTGATCTCAATCGGGACATCCACCCGGGTTACACACTGGCCGACATCACTGGGCCCCTGGGTTACACACTGTCTGATCTCATTGGGCCAATGCTCACCAGGATACAGATTGTCTGATCGTACTGGGACTCCGGGTTACACACTGTCTGATCTCACTGGGCCCCCGGGATACACATTGTCTGATCTCACTGGCCCATTCTCCCCGGGTTACACACTGACTGATCTAACTAGTCCCAATGTTACACACTGTCCGATCTCACTGGGCCCCCGGGTTACACACTGTCTGATCTCACTGGGCCCCCGGGTTATACACTGTCTGATCTCACTGGGATCCCGGGTTACACACTGTCTGATCTCACTGGGCCCATCCTCCCCAGTTTACACACTGCCTAATCTCTCTGGGCCCTGGGTTACTCAGCATCTGAACTCACTGGGCCCCCGGGCGACACACTGTCCGATCTCACTGAGCCCCCGGGTTACACACTGACTGATCTCACTGGGCCCATCCTCCCCGGGTTACACACTGCCTGATCTCAATGGGCCCCCAGGTTACACACTGCCTGATCTCACTGGGCACTCGTGTTACACACTGTCTGATCTCACTGGGCCCTCGGGTTACACACTGTCTGATCTCACTGGGCCCTCCCCCTCGTATTACACACTGTCTGATCTCACTGGGCCAATCCTCCCTTGATTACACACTGTCTGACCTCACTGGGCCCCCGAGTTACAGACTGTCTGCTTTTACTGGGCCCCCCCCAGTTATATACTGTCTGCTTTCACTGGGCCCCCGGGTTACACACTGTCTGATCTCACTGGGCCCCGGGTTACACATTGTCTGATCTCACTGGGCCCCGGGTTACACACTGTCTGATCTTACTGGGCCCATCATCCCCGGGTTACACACTGTCTGATCTCACTCGGCCCCTGAGTTACACACTGTCTGATCCCACTAGGCCTATCCTCCCCAGATTACATACTGTCTGATCTCACTGGGTCTCCGGGTTACATACTGTCTGATCTCACTGGGCCACCGGTTTAGACACTGGCTGATCTGACTGGGTCACCGGGTTACACACTGTCTGACCTCACTGGGCCCCGGGTTACACACTGTCTGACCTCACTGGGCCCCCGGGTGACACACTGTCTCATCTCACTGGGCCCCCGAGTTACACACTGTCTGATCTCAATGGGCCCCCGGGGTGACACGCTGTCTGATCTCACTGGGCCCATCCTCCCCAGTTTACACACTATCTGATGTCTTTGGGCCCTGGGTTACACACAGTCTGATCTCACTGGGCCCTTGGGTTACACACTGTCTGATCTCACTGGGTATTTCCTCCCCGGGTTACACACTCTCTGATCTCACTAGTCCCCCGGGTTACACATTGTCTGATCTCACTGGGCCCCGAGGTTACACACTGTCGGACCTCACTGGGCCCCCGATTTACAGATTGTCTGCTTTCACTGGGCCCCTCCCAGTTATACACTGTCTGCTTTCACTGGGCACCCGGGTTACACACTGTCTGATCTCACTGGGCCCCGGGTTACACACTGTCTGATCTCACTGGGCCCCGGGTTACACACTGTCTGATCTCACTGGGCCCACCCTCCCCGGGTTACACACTGTCTGATCTCACTGGGCACATCCTCCCCAGGTTACACACGGTCCGAACTCACTGGGTCCCCGGGTTACACACTGTCTGATCTCACCGAGCCCAACCACCCTGCGTTACAAACTGTCTGATCTCTCTGGGCCCTGGGTTACACACTGTCTGATCTCAATCGGGACATCCACCCGGGTTACACACTGGCCGACCTCACTGGGCCCCTGGGTTACACACTGTCTGATCTCATTGGGCCCATGCTCACCGGGATACAGACTGTCTGATCGTACTGGGACTCCGGGTTACACACTGTCTGATCTCACAGGGCCCCTGGGTTACACACTGTCTGATCTCACTGGCCCATTCTCCCCGGGTTACACACTGTCTGATCTCACTGGGCCCCGAGGTTACACACTGTCGGACCTCACTGGTCCCCCCCCAGTTATACATTGTCTGCTTTCACTGGGCCCCCGGGTTACACACTGTCTGATCTCACTGGGCCCCGGGTTACACACTGTCTGATCTCACTGGGCCCCGGGTTACACACTGTCTGATCTCACTGGGCCCACCCTCCCCGGGTTACACACTGTCTGATCTAACTGGGCCCACCCTCCCCAGGTTACACACGGTCCGAACTCACTGGGTCCCCGGGTTACACACTGTCTGATCTCACCGAGCCCAACCACCCTGCGTTACAAACTGTCTGATCTCTCTGGGCCCTGGGTTACACACTGTCTGATCTCATTGGGCCAATGCTCACCGGGATACAGACTGTCTGATCGTACTGGGACTCCGGGTTACACACTGTCTGATCTCACTGGGCCCCCGGGATGCACATTGTCTGATCTCACTGGCCCATTCTCACCGGGTTACACACTGACTGATCCAACTAGTCCCAATGTTACACACTGTCCAATCTCACTGGGCCCCCGGGTTACACACTGTCTGATCTCACTGGGCCCCCGGGTTATACACTGTCTGATCTCACTGGGATCCCGGGTTACACACTGTCTGATCTCACTGGGCCCATCCTCCCCAGTTTACACACTGCCTAATCTCTCTGGGCCCTGGGTTACTCAGCATCTGAACTCACTGGGCCCCCGGGCGACACACTGTCCGATCTCACTGAACCCCCGGGTTACACACTGACTGATCTCACTGGGCCCATCCTCCCCGGGTTACACACTGCCTGATCTCAATAGGCCCCCAGGTTACACACTGTCTGATCTCACTGGGCACTCGTGTTACACACTGTCTGATCTCACTGGGCCCTCGGGTTACACACTGTCTGATCTCACTGGGCCCTCCCCCTTGTATTACACACTGTCTGATCTCACTGTGCCAATCCTCCCTTGATTACACACTGTCTGACCTCACTGGGCCCCCGAGTTACAGACTGTCTGCTTTCACAGGGCCACCCCCAGTTATACACCGTCTGCTTTCACTGGGTCCCCGAGTTACACACTGTCTGATCTCACTGGGCCCCGGGTTACACACTGTCTGATCTCACTGGGCCCCGGGTTACACACTGTCTGATCTTACTGGGCCCATCATCCCCGGGTTACACACTGTCTGATCTCACACGGCCCCTGAGTTACACACTGTCTGATCCCACTAGGCCCATCCTCCCCAGATTACATACTGTCTGATTTCACTGGGTCTCCGGGTTACATACTGTCTGATCTCACTGGGCCAACGGTTTAGACACTGGCTGATCTCACTTGGCCCCCGGGTGACACACTGTCTGATCTCACTGGGCACCCAGGTTACACACTGTCTGACCTCACTGGGCCCCGGGTTACACACTGTCTGACCTCACTGGGCCCCGGGTTACACACTGTCTGATCTCACTGGGCACCTGGGTTACACACTGTCTGACCTCACTTGGCCCCCAGGTGACACACTGTCTGATCTCACTGGGCACCCGGGTTACACACTGCCTGACCTCACTGGTCCCCGGGTTACACACTGTCTGATCTCACTTGGCCCCCGGGTGACACACTGTCTGATCTCACTGAGCCCCGGGTGACACACTGTCTGATCTCACTGGGCCCCCGGGTTACACACTGTCTGACCTCACTGGGCCCCCGGGTGACACACTCTCTGATCTCAATGGGCCCCCGGGGTGACACACTGTCTGATCTCACTGGGCCCATCCTTCCAAGTTTACACACTATCTAATGTCTTTGGGCCCTGGGTTACACACAGTCTGATCTCACTGGGCCCTTGTGTTACACACTGTCTGATCTCACTGGGTATTTCCTCCCCGGGTTACACACTCTCTTATCTCACTAGTCCCCCGGGTTACACACTGTCTGATCTCACTGGGCCCCGAGGTTACACACTGTCGGACCTCACTGGGCCCCCGAGTTACAGATTGTCTGCTTTCACTGGGCCCCCCCCAGTTATACACTGTCTGCTTTCACTAGGCCCCTGGGTTACACACTGTCTGATCTCACTGGGCCCCGGGTTACACACTGTCTGATCTCACTGGGCCCACCCTCCCCGGGTTACACACTGTCTGATCTCACTGGGCACATCCTCCCCAGGTTACACACGGTCCGAACTCACTGGGTCCCCGGGTTACACACTGTCTGATCTCTCTGGGCCCTGGGTTACACACTGTCTGATCTCAATCGGGACATCCACCCGGGTTACACACTGGCCGACCTCACTGGGCCCCTGGGTTACACACTGTCTGATCTCATTGGGCCAATGCTCACCGGGATACAGACTGTCTGATCGTACTGGGACTCCGGGTTACACACTGTCTGATCTCACTGGGCCCCCGGGATACACACTGGCTGATCTCACTGGGCCCCCGGGTTACACACGGTCCGATCTCACTGTGCCCCGGGTTACACACTGGCTGATCTCACTGGGCACCTGGGCTACACACTGTCTCATCTCACTGGGCCCCCGGGTTACACACTGTCCGATCTCACTGGGCCACCGGGTTGCACACTGTCTGGTCTCACTGGCCCTCCGGGTTTCACACTGTCTGATCTCACTGGGCCCCTGGGTTGCACAGTCTGGTCTCAGTGGGCCCCCGGGATTACACACTGTCTGATCTCACTGGGCCAATCATTCCAGGGTTACACACTGTCTGATCTCACTGGGCCCATCCTCCCCAGTTTACACACTGCCTAATCTCTCTGGGCCCTGGGTTACTCAGCATCTGAACTCACTGGGCCCCCGGGCGACACACTGTCCGATCTCACTGAGCCCCCGGGTTACACACTGACTGATCTCACTGGGCCCATCCTCCCCGGGTTACACACTGCCTGATCTCAATGGGCCCCCAGGTTACACACTGCCTGATCTCACTGGGCACTCGTGTTACACACTGTCTGATCTCACTGGGCCCTCGGGTTACACACTGTCTGATCTCACTGGGCCCTCCCCCTCGTATTACACACTGTCTGATCTCACTGGGCCAATCCTCCCTTGATTACACACTGTCTGACCTCACTGGGCCCCCGAGTTACAGACTGTCTGCTTTCACTGGGCCCCCCCCAGTTATACACTGTCTGCTTTCACTGGGCCCCCGGGTTACACACTGTCTGATCTCACTGGGCCCCGGGTTACACACTGTCTGATCTCACTGGGCCCCGAGTTACACACTGTCTGATCTTACTGGGCCCATCATCCCCGGGTTACACACTGTCTGATCTCACTCGGCCCCTGAGTTGCACACTGTCTGATCCCACTAGGCCCATTCTCCCCAGATTACATACTGTCTGATCTCACTGGGTCTCCGGGTTACATACTGTCTGATCTCACTGGGCCACCGGTTTAGACACTGGCTGATCTCACTTGGCCCCCGGGTGACACACTGTCTGATCTCACTGGGCACCCAGGTTACACACTGTCTGACCTCACTGGGCCCCGGGTTACACACTGTCTGATCTCACTGGGCACCCGGGTTACACACTGTCTGACCTCACTGGCCCCCAGGTGACACACTGTCTGATCTCACTGGGCACCCGGGTTACACACTGTCTGACCTCACTGGTCCCCGGGTTACACACTGTGTGATCTCACTTGGCCCCCGGGTGACACACTGTCTGATCTCACTGAGCCCCGGGTGACACACTGTCTGATCTCACTGGGCCCCCGGGTTACACACTGTCTGACCTCACTGGGCCCCCGAGTTACACACTGTCTGATCTCAATGGGCCCCCGGGGTGACACGCTGTCTGATCTCACTGGGCCCATCCTCCCCAGTTTACACACTATCTGATGTCTTTGGGCCCTGGGTTACACACAGTCTGATCTCACTGGGCCCTTGGGTTACACACTGTCTGATCTCACTGGGTATTTCCTCCCCGGGTTACACACTGTCTGATCTCACTCGTCCCCCGGGTTGCACACTGTCTGATCTCACTGGGTATTTCCTCCCCGGGTTACACACTGTCTGATCTCACTAGTCCCCCGGGTTACACACTGTCTGATCTCACTGGGACCCGAGGTTACACACTGTCGGACCTCACTGGGCCCCCGAGTTACAGATTGTCTGCTTTCACTGGGCCCCCCCCAGTTATACACTGTCTGCTTTCACTGGGCCCCCGGGTTACACACTGTCTGATCTCACTGGGCCCCGGGTTACACACTGTCTGATCTCACTGGGCCCCCGGGTTACACACTGTCTGATCTCACTGGGCCCCGGGTTACACACTGTCTGATCTCACTGGGCCCCGGGTTACACACTGTCTGATCTCACTGGGCCCACCCTCCCCGGGTTACACACTGTCTGATCTCACTGGGCACATCCTCCCCAGGTTACACACGGTCCGAACTCACTGGGTCCCCGGGTTACACACTGTCTGATCTCACCGAGCCCAACCACCCTGCGTTACAAACTGTCTGATCTCTCTGGGCCCTGGGTTACACACTGTCTGATCTCAATCGGGACATCCACCCGGGTTACACACTGGCCGACCTCACTGGGCCCCTGGGTTACACACTGTCTGATCTCATTGGGCGAATGCTCACCGGGATACAGATTGTCTGATCGTACTGGGACTCCGGGTTACACACTGTCTGATCTCACTGGGCCCCCGGGATACACATTGTCTGATCTCACTGGCCCATTCTCCCCGGGTTACACACTGACTGATCTAACTAGTCCCAATGTTACACACTGTCCGATCTCACTGGGCCCCCGGGTTACACACTGTCTGATCTCACTGGGCCCCGGGTTACACACTGTCTGATCTTACTGGGCCCCGGGTTACACACTGTCTGATCTCACTGGGCCCACCCTCCCCGGGTTACACACTGTCTGATCTCACTGGGCACATCCTCCCCAGGTTACACACGGTCCGAACTCACTGGGTCCCCGGGTTACACACTGTCTGATCTCACCGAGCCCAACCACCCTGCGTTACAAACTGTCTGATCTCTCTGGGCCCTGGGTTACACACTGTCTGATCTCAATCGGGACATCCACCCGGGTTACACACTGGCCGACCTCACTGGGCCCCTGGGTTACACACTGTCTGATCTCATTGGGCCAATGCTCACCGGGATACAGATTGTCTGATCGTACTGGGACTCCGGGTTACACACTGTCTGATCTCACTGGGCCCCCGGGATACACATTGTCTGATCTCACTGGCCCATTCTCCCCGGGTTACACACTGACTGATCTAACTAGTCCCAATGTTACACACTGTCCGATCTCACTGGGCCCCCGGGTTACACACTGTCTGATCTCACTGGGCCCCGGGTTACACACTGTCTGATCTTACTGGGCCCCGGGTTACACACTGTCTGATCTTACTGGGCCCATCATCCCCGGGTTACACACTGTCTGATCTCACTCGGCCCCTGAGTTACACACTGTCTGATCCCACTAGGCCCATCCTCTCCAGATTACATACTGTCTGATCTCATTGGGTCTCCGGGTTACATACTGTCTGATCTCACTGGGCCACCGGTTTAGACACTGGCTGATCTCACTTGGCCCCCGGGTGACACACTGTCTGATCTCACTGGGCACCCAGGTTACACACTGTCTGACCTCACTGGGCCCCGGGTTACACACTGTCTGATCTCACTGGGCACCCGGGTTACACACTGTCTGACCTCACTTGGCACCCCAGGTGACACACTGTCTGATCTCACTGGGCACCCAGGTTACACACTGTCTGACCTCACTGGGCCCCGGGTGACACACTGTCTGATCTCACTGAGCCCCGGGTGACACACTGTCTGATCTCACTGGCCCATTCTCCCCGGGTTACACACTGACTGATCTAACTAGTCCCAATGTTACACACTGTCCGATCTCACTGGGCCCCCGGGTTACACACTGTCTGATCTCACTTGGCCTCCGGGTGACACACTGTCTGATCTCACTGAGCCCCGGGTGACACACTGTCAGATCTCACTGGGCCCCCGGGTTACACACTGTCTGACCTCACTGGGCACCCAGGTTACACACTGTCTGATCTCACTTGGCCTCCGGGTGACACACTGTCTGATCTCACTGAGCCCCGGGTGACACACTGTCAGATCTCACTGGGCCCCCGGGTTACACACTGTCTGACCTCACTGGGCCCCCGGGTGACACACTGTCTCATCTCACTGGGCCCCCGAGTTACACACTGTCTGATCTCAATGGGCCCCCGGGGTGACACACTGTCTGATCTCACTGGGCCCATCCTCCCCAGTTTACACACTATCTGATGTCTTTGGGCCCTGGGTTACACACAGTCTGATCTCACTGGGCCCTTGGGTTACACACTGTCTGATCTCACTGGGTATTTCCTCCCCGGGTTACACACTGTCTGATCTCACTCGTCCCCCGTGTTACACACTGTCTGATCTCACTGGGTATTTCCTCTCCGGGTTACACACTGTCTGATCTCACTATGCCCCGAGGTTACACACTGTCGGACCTCACTGGGCCCCCGAGTTACAGATTGTCTGCTTTCACTGGGCCCCCGGGTTACACACTGTCTGATCTCACTGGGCCCCGGGTTACACACTGTCTGATCTCACTGGGCCCCGGGTTACACACTGTCTGATCTCACTGGGCCCACCCTCCCCGGGTTACACACTATCTGATCTCACTGGGCACATCCTCCCCAGGTTACACACGGTCCGAACTCACTGGGTCCCCGGGTTACACACTGTCTGATCTCACCAAGCCCAACCACCCTGCGTTACAAACTGTCTGATCTCTCTGGGCCCTGGGTTACACACTGTCTGATCTCAATCGGGACATCCACCCGGGTTACACACTGGCCGACATCACTGGGCCCCTGGGTTACACACTGTCTGATCTCATTGGGCCAATGCTCACCAGGATACAGATTGTCTGATCGTACTGGGACTCCGGGTTACACACTGTCTGATCTCACTGGGCCCCCGGGATACACATTGTCTGATCTCACTGGCCCATTCTCCCCGGGTTACACACTGACTGATCTAACTAGTCCCAATGTTACACACTGTCCGATCTCACTGGGCCCCCGGGTTACACACTGTCTGATCTCACTGGGCCCCCGGGTTATACACTGTCTGATCTCACTGGGATCCCGGGTTACACACTGTCTGATCTCACTGGGCCCATCCTCCCCAGTTTACACACTGCCTAATCTCTCTGGGCCCTGGGTTACTCAGCATCTGAACTCACTGGGCCCCCGGGCGACACACTGTCCGATCTCACTGAGCCCCCGGGTTACACACTGACTGATCTCACTGGGCCCATCCTCCCCGGGTTACACACTGCCTGATCTCAATGGGCCCCCAGGTTACACACTGCCTGATCTCACTGGGCACTCGTGTTACACACTGTCTGATCTCACTGGGCCCTCGGGTTACACACTGTCTGATCTCACTGGGCCCTCCCCCTCGTATTACACACTGTCTGATCTCACTGGGCCAATCCTCCCTTGATTACACACTGTCTGACCTCACTGGGCCCCCGAGTTACAGACTGTCTGCTTTCACTGGGCCCCCCCCAGTTATATACTGTCTGCTTTCACTGGGCCCCCGGGTTACACACTGTCTGATCTCACTGGGCCCCGGGTTACACATTGTCTGATCTCACTGGGCCCCGGGTTACACACTGCCTGATCTTACTGGGCCCATCATCCCCGGGTTACACACTGTCTGATCTCACTCGGCCCCTGAGTTACACACTGTCTGATCCCACTAGGCCCATCCTCCCCAGATTACATACTGTCTGATCTCACTGGGTCTCCGGGTTACATACTGTCTGATCTCACTGGCCACCCAGGTTACACACTGTCTGACCACACTGGGCCCCGGGTTACACACTGTCTGATCTCACTGGGCACCCGGGTTACACACTGTCTGACCTCACTTGGCCCCCAGGTGACACACTGTCTGATCTCACTGGGCACCCGGGTTACACACTGTCTGACCTCACTGGTCCCCGGGTTACACACTGTCTGATCTCACTTGGCCCCCGGGTGACACACTGTCTGATCTCACTGAGCCCCGGGTGACACACTGTCTGATCTCACTGGGCCCCGGGTTACACACTGTCTGATCTTACTGGGCCCCGGGTTACACACTGTCTGATCTTACTGGGCCCATCATCCCCGGGTTACACACTGTCTGATCTCACTCGGCCCCTGAGTTACACACTGTCTGATCCCACTAGGCCTATCCTCCCCAGATTACATACTGTCTGATCTCACTGGGTCTCCGGGTTACATACTGTCTGATCTCACTGGGCCACCGGTTTAGACACTGGCTGATCTGACTGGGTCACCGGGTTACACACTGTCTGACCTCACTGGGCCCCGGGTTACACACTGTCTGACCTCACTGGGCCCCCGGGTGACACACTGTCTCATCTCACTGGGCCCCCGAGTTACACACAGTCTGATCTCAATGGGCCCCCGGGGTGACACGCTGTCTGATCTCACTGGGCCCATCCTCCCCAGTTTACACACTATCTGATGTCTTTGGGCCCTGGGTTACACACAGTCTGATCTCACTGGGCCCTTGGGTTACACACTGTCTGATCTCACTGGGTATTTCCTCCCCGGGTTACACACTCTCTGATCTCACTAGTCCCCCGGGTTACACATTGTCTGATCTCACTGGGCCCCGAGGTTACACACTGTCGGACCTCACTGGGCCCCCGAGTTACAGATTGTCTGCTTTCACTGGGCCCCTCCCAGTTATACACTGTCTGCTTTCACTGGGCACCCGGGTTACACACTGTCTGATCTCACTGGGCCCCGGGTTACACACTGTCTGATCTCACTGGGCCCCGGGTTACACACTGTCTGATCTCACTGGGCCCACCCTCCCCGGGTTACACACTGTCTGATCTCACTGGGCACATCCTCCCCAGGTTACACACGGTCCGAACTCACTGGGTCCCCGGGTTACACACTGTCTGATCTCACCGAGCCCAACCACCCTGCGTTACAAACTGTCTGATCTCTCTGGGCCCTGGGTTACACACTGTCTGATCTCAATCGGGACATCCACCCGGGTTACACACTGGCCGACCTCACTGGGCCCCTGGGTTACACACTGTCTGATCTCATTGGGCCCATGCTCACCGGGATACAGACTGTCTGATCGTACTGGGACTCCAGGTTACACACTGTCTGATCTCACAGGGCCCCTGGGTTACACACTGTCTGATCTCACTGGCCCATTCTCCCCGGGTTACACACTGTCTGATCTCACTGGGCCCCGAGGTTACACACTGTCGGACCTCACTGGTCCCCCCCCAGTTATACATTGTCTGCTTTCACTGGGCCCCCGGGTTACACACTGTCTGATCTCACTGGGCCCCGGGTTACACACTGTCTGATCTCACTGGGCCCCGGGTTACACACTGTCTGATCTCACTGGGCCCACCCTCCCCGGGTTACACACTGTCTGATCTAACTGGGCCCACCCTCCCCAGGTTACACACGGTCCGAACTCACTGGGTCCCCGGGTTACACACTGTCTGATCTCACCGAGCCCAACCACCCTGCGTTACAAACTGTCTGATCTCTCTGGGCCCTGGGTTACACACTGTCTGATCTCATTGGGCCAATGCTCACCGGGATACAGACTGTCTGATCGTACTGGGACTCCGGGTTACACACTGTCTGATCTCACTGGGCCCCCGGGATGCACATTGTCTGATCTCACTGGCCCATTCTCACCGGGTTACACACTGACTGATCTAACTAGTCCCAATGTTACACACTGTCCAATCTCACTGGGCCCCCGGGTTACACACTGTCTGATCTCACTGGGCCCCCGGGTTATACACTGTCTGATCTCACTGGGATCCCGGGTTACACACTGTCTGATCTCACTGGGCCCATCCTCCCCAGTTTACACACTGCCTAATCTCTCTGGGCCCTGGGTTACTCAGCATCTGAACTCACTGGGCCCCCGGGCGACACACTGTCCGATCTCACTGAACCCCCGGGTTACACACTGACTGATCTCACTGGGCCCATCCTCCCCGGGTTACACACTGCCTGATCTCAATAGGCCCCCAGGTTACACACTGTCTGATCTCACTGGGCACTCGTGTTACACACTGTCTGATCTCACTGGGCCCTCGGGTTACACACTGTCTGATCTCACTGGGCCCTCCCCCTTGTATTACACACTGTCTGATCTCACTGGGCCAATCCTCCCTTGATTACACACTGTCTGACCTCACTGGGCCCCCGAGTTACAGACTGTCTGCTTTCACAGGGCCACCCCCAGTTATACACCGTCTGCTTTCACTGGGCCCCCGAGTTACACACTGTCTGATCTCACTGGGCCCCGGGTTACACACTGTCTGATCTCACTGGGCCCCGGGTTACACACTGTCTGATCTTACTGGGCCCATCATCCCCGGGTTACACACTGTCTGATCTCACACGGCCCCTGAGTTACACACTGTCTGATCCCACTAGGCCCATCCTCCCCAGATTACATACTGTCTGATTTCACTGGGTCTCCGGGTTACATACTGTCTGATCTCACTGGGCCAACGGTTTAGACACTGGCTGATCTCACTTGGCCCCCGGGTGACACACTGTCTGATCTCACTGGGCACCCAGGTTACACACTGTCTGACCTCACTGGGCCCCGGGTTACACACTGTCTGACCTCACTGGGCCCCGGGTTACACACTGTCTGATCTCACTGGGCACCCGGGTTACACACTGTCTGACCTCACTTGGCCCCCAGGTGACACACTGTCTGATCTCACTGGGCACCCGGGTTACACACTGCCTGACCTCACTGGTCCCCGGGTTACACACTGTCTGATCTCACTTGGCCCCCGGGTGACACACTGTCTGATCTCACTGAGCCCCGGGTGACACACTGTCTGATCTCACTGGGCCCCCGGGTTACACACTGTCTGACCTCACTGGGCCCCCGGGTGACACACTCTCTGATCTCAATGGGCCCCCGGGGTGACACACTGTCTGATCTCACTGGGCCCATCCTTCCAAGTTTACACACTATCTAATGTCTTTGGGCCCTGGGTTACACACAGTCTGATCTCACTGGGCCCTTGTGTTACACACTGTCTGATCTCACTGGGTATTTCCTCCCCGGGTTACACACTCTCTTATCTCACTAGTCCCCCGGGTTACACACTGTCTGATCTCACTGGGCCCCGAGGTTACACACTGTCGGACCTCACTGGGCCCCCGAGTTACAGATTGTCTGCTTTCACTGGGCCCCCCCCAGTTATACACTGTCTGCTTTCACTAGGCCCCTGGGTTACACACTGTCTGATCTCAATCGGGACATCCACCCGGGTTACACACTGGCCGACCTCACTGGGCCCCTGGGTTACACACTGTCTGATCTCATTGGGCCAATGCTCACCGGGATACAGACTGTCTGATCGTACTGGGACTCCGGGTTACACACTGTCTGATCTCACTGGGCCCCCGGGATACACACTGGCTGATCTCACTGGGCCCCCGGGTTACACACGGTCCGATCTCACTGTGCCCCGGGTTACACACTGGCTGATCTCACTGGGCACCTGGGCTACACACTGTCTCATCTCACTGGGCCCCCGGGTTACACACTGTCCGATCTCACTGGGCCACCGGGTTGCACACTGTCTGGTCTCACTGGCCCTCCGGGTTTCACACTGTCTGATCTCACTGGGCCCCTGGGTTGCACAGTCTGGTCTCAGTGGGCCCCCGGGATTACACACTGTCTGATCTCACTGGGCCAATCATTCCAGGGTTACACACTGTCTGATCTCACTGGGCCCATCCTCCCCAGTTTACACACTGCCTAATCTCTCTGGGCCCTGGGTTACTCAGCATCTGAACTCACTGGGCCCCCGGGCGACACACTGTCCGATCTCACTGAGCCCCCTGGTTACACACTGACTGATCTCACTGGGCCCATCCTCCCCGGGTAACACACTGCCTGATCTCAATGGGCCCCCAGGTTACACACTGCCTGATCTCACTGGGCACTCGTGTTACACACTGTCTGATCTCACTGGGCCCTCGGGTTACACACTGTCTGATCTCACTGGGCCCTCCCCCTCGTATTACACACTGTCTGATCTCACTGGGCCAATCCTCCCTTGATTACACACTGTCTGACCTCACTGGGCCCCCGAGTTACAGACTGTCTGCTTTCACTGGGCCCCCCCCAGTTATACACTGTCTGCTTTCACTGGGCCCCCGGGTTACACACTGTCTGATCTCACTGGGCCCCGGGTTACACACTGTCTGATCTCACTGGGCCCCGAGTTACACACTGTCTGATCTTACTGGGCCCATCATCCCCGGGTTACACACTGTCTGATCTCACTCGGCCCCTGAGTTGCACACTGTCTGATCCCACTAGGCCCATTCTCCCCAGATTACATACTGTCTGATCTCACTGGGTCTCCGGGTTACATACTGTCTGATCTCACTGGGCCACCGGTTTAGACACTGGCTGATCTCACTTGGCCCCCAGGTGACACACTGTCTGATCTCACTGGGCACCCAGGTTACACACTGTCTGACCTCACTGGGCCCCGGGTTACACACTGTCTGATCTCACTGGGCACCCGGGTTACACACTGTCTGACCTCACTGGCCCCCAGGTGACACACTGTCTGATCTCACTGGGCACCCGGGTTACACACTGTCTGACCTCACTGGTCCCCGGGTTACACACTGTGTGATCTCACTTGGCCCCCGGGTGACACACTGTCTGATCTCACTGAGCCCCGGGTGACACACTGTCTGATCTCACTGGGCCCCCGGGTTACACACTGTCTGACCTCACTGGGCCCCCGAGTTACACACTGTCTGATCTCAATGGGCCCCCGGGGTGACACACTGTCTGATCTCACTGGGCCCATCCTCCCCAGTTTACACACTATCTGATGTCTTTGGGCCCTGGGTTACACACAGTCTGATCTCACTGGGCCCTTGGGTTACACACTGTCTGATCTCACTGGGTATTTCCTCCCCGGGTTACACACTGTCTGATCTCACTCGTCCCCCGGGTTGCACACTGTCTGATCTCACTGGGTATTTCCTCCCCGGGTTACACACTGTCTGATCTCACTAGTCCCCCGGGTTACACACTGTCTGATCTCACTGGGACCCGAGGTTACACACTGTCGGACCTCACTGGGCCCCCGAGTTACAGATTGTCTGCTTTCACTGGGCCCCCCCCAGTTATACACTGTCTGCTTTCACTGGGCCCCCGGGTTACACACTGTCTGATCTCACTGGGCCCCGGGTTACACACTGTCTGATCTCACTGGGCCCCCGGGTTACACACTGTCTGATCTCACTGGGCCCCGGGTTACACACTGTCTGATCTCACTGGGCCCCGGGTTACACACTGTCTGATCTCACTGGGCCCACCCTCCCCGGGTTACACACTGTCTGATCTCACTGGGCACATCCTCCCCAGGTTACACACGGTCCGAACTCACTGGGTCCCCGGGTTACACACTGTCTGATCTCACCGAGCCCAACCACCCTGCGTTACAAACTGTCTGATCTCTCTGGGCCCTGGGTTACACACTGTCTGATCTCAATCGGGACATCCACCCGGGTTACACACTGGCCGACCTCACTGGGCCCCTGGGTTACACACTGTCTGATCTCATTGGGCCAATGCTCACCGGGATACAGATTGTCTGATCGTACTGGGACTCCGGGTTACACACTGTCTGATCTCACTGGGCCCCCGGGATACACATTGTCTGATCTCACTGGCCCATTCTCCCCGGGTTACACACTGACTGATCTAACTAGTCCCAATGTTACACACTGTCCGATCTCACTGGGCCCCCGGGTTACACACTGTCTGATCTCACTGGGCCCCCGGGTTATACACTGTATGATCTCACTGGGATCCCGGGTTACACACTGTCTGATCTCACTGGGACCCTGGATTACACACTGTTTGCTTTGACTGGGCCCGCCCAATATACACTGTCTGATCTCACTGTGCTCCCGGGTTACACGCTGTCTGATCTCACTGGGCCCCGGGTTACACACTGTCTGATCTCACTGGGTCCTCCCCCTCGTATTACACAGTGTCTGATGTCACTGGGCACATCCTCCCCAGGTTACATACTGTCTGATCTCACTGGGCCCCCGGTTTACACACTGGCTGATCTCACTGGGCCCCCGGGTTACATACGGTCCGATCTCACTGGGCCACCGGGATGCACACTGTCTGGTCTCACTGGCCCTCCGGGTTTCACACTGTCTGATCTCACTGGGCCCCTGGGTTGCACAGTCTGGTCTCAATGGGCCCCCGGGATTACACACTGTCTGATCTCACTGGGCCAATCATTCCCGGGTTACACACTGTCTGATCTCACTGGGCCCATCCTCCCTGGCTTACACATTGTCTGATCTCACTGGCCCCCTGGGTTACTCAGCATCTGAACTCACTGGGCCCCCGGTCGACACACTGTCCGATCTCACTGAGCCCCCGGGTTACACACTGACTGATCTCACTGGGCCCATCCTCCCCGGGTTACACACTGCCTGATCTCAATGGGCCCCCAGGTTCCACACTGCCTGATCTCACTGGGCACTCGTGTTACACACTGTCTGATCTCACTGGGCCCTCGGGTTACACACTGTCTGATCTCACTGGGCCCTCCCCCTCGTATTACACACTGTCTGATCTCACTGGGCCAATCCTCCCTTGATTACACACTGTCTGACCTCACTGGGCCCCCGAGTTACAGACTGTCTGCTTTCACTGGGCCCCCCCCCAGTTATACACTGTCTGCTTTCACTGGGCCCCCGGGTTACACACTGTCTGATCTCACTGGGCCCCGGGTTAGATACTGTCTGATCTCACTGGGCCCCGGGTTACACACTGTCTGATCTTACTGGGCCCATCATCCCCGGGTTACACACTGTCTGATCTCACTCGGCCCCTGAGTTACACAGTGTCTGATCCCACTAGGCCCATCCTCCCCAGATTACATACTGTCTGATCTCACTGGGTCTCCGGGTTACATACTGTCTGATCTCACTGGGCCACCGGTTTAGACACTGGCTGATCTCACTTGGCCCCCGGGTGACACACTGTCTGATCTCACTGGGCACCCAGGTTACACACTGTCTGACCTCACTGGGCCCCGGGTTACACACTGTCTGATCTCACTGGGCACCCGGGTTACACACTGTCTGACCTCACTTGGCACCCCAGGTGACACACTGTCTGATCTCACTGGGCACCCGGGTTACACACTGCCTGACCTCACTGGTCCCCGGGTTACACACTGTCTGATCTCACTTGGCCCCCGGGTGACACACTGTCTGATCTCACTGAGCCCCAGGTGACACACTGTCTGATCTCACTGGGCCCCCGGGTTACACACTGTCTGACCTCACTGGGCCCCCGGGTGACACACTGTCTCATCTCACTGGGCCCCCGAGTTACACACTGTCTGATCTCAATGGGCCCCCGGGGTGACACACTGTCTGATCTCACTGGGCCCATCCTCCCCAGTTTAAACACTATCTGATGTCTTTGGGCCCTGGGTTACACACTGTCTGATCTCACTGGGCCCTTGGGTTACACACTGTCTGATCTCACTAGTCCCCCGGGTTACACACTGTCTGATCTCACTGGGTATTTCCTCCCCGGGTTACACACTGTCTGATCTCACTAGTACCCCGGCTTACACACTGTCTGATCTCACAGGGCCCCGAGGTTACACACTGTCGGATCTCACTGGGCCCCCGAGTTACAGATTGTCCGCTTTCACTGGGCCCCCCCCAGTTATACACTGTCTGCTTTCACTGGGCCCCCGGGTTACACACTGTCTGATCTCACTGGGCCCCGGGTTACACACTGTCTGATCTCACTGGGCCCCGGGTTACACACTGTCTGATCTCACTGGGCCCACCCTCCCCGGGTTACACACTGTCTGATCTCACTGGGCACATCCTCCCCAGGTTACATACTGTCTGATCTCACTGGGCCCCCGGGTGACACACTGTCTCATCTCACTTGGCCACCGGGGTTACACACTGTCTGATCTTACTGGGCCCATCCTCCCCGGGTAAAACACTGTCTGATCTCACTGGGCCCCCGGGTTACACACTGACTGATCGCACTGGGCCTCGGGTTTACACACTGTCCGAGCTCACTGGGCACCCGGGTTACACACCGCCTGATCTCAGTGGGCCCCCGGGTTACACACCGCCTGATCTCACTGGGCCCTCAGGTTACACACTGTCTGATCTTACTGGGTCTCCGGGTTACACACTGCCTGATCTCACTGGGCCCCGGTTTACACACTGTCTGATCTCACTGAGCCCAGCCTCCCCGGGTTAAATACTGTCTGATCTCACTGGGCCCCCGGGTTACACACTGTCTGATCCCACGGGGCCCATCCTCCCCGGGTTACACACTGCCTGATCTCACTGGTCCCATCCTCCCCGGCTTACACACTGTCTGATCGCACTGGGCACCCGGGTTACACACTGTCTGATCTCACTGGAACCCCGGGTTACACACTGACTGATCTCACTGGACCCATCCTCCCTGTGTTACACACTGTACGAACTCACTGGGCCCTCAGGTTACACATTGTCTGATCTTACTGGGCACCCAGGTTACACACTGTCTGATCTCACTGGACACTCGTGTTACACACTTTCTGATCTCACTGGGCCCTTGGGTTACACACTGTCTGATCTCACTAGGCCCCCGGGTTACACACTGTCTGATCTCACTGGGCACTCGTGTTACACACTGTCTGATCTCACTATGCCCCCGGGTTACACACTGTCTGATCTCACTGGGCCCTCGGGTTACACACTGTCTGATCTCACTGGGCCCTCGGGTTACACACTGTCTGATCTCACTATGCCCCCGGGTTACACACTGTCTGATCTCACTGGGCCCTCGGGTTACACACTGTCTGATCTCACTCGGCCCCCGGGTTACACACTTTCTGATCTCACTGGGCCCTCCCCCTCGTATTACACACTGTCTGATCTCACTGGGCCAATCCTACCGGGTTACACAATGTCTAATCTCACTGGGCCCCTATGTTACACACTGTCTGACCTCACTGGGCCCCCGAGTTACAGACTGTCTGCTTTCACTGGGCCCCCCCCCCAGTTATACACTGTCTGATCTCACTGGGCCCCGGGTTACACACTGTCTGATCTCACTGGGCCCACCTCCCCGGGTTACACACTGCCTGCTTTCACTGGGCCCCCGGGTTACACACTGTCTGATCTCACTGGGCCCCGGGTTACACACTGTCTGATCTCACTGGGCCCATCCTCCTCGGGTTACATACTGTCTGCTCTCACTGGGCCCCCGGGTTACACACTGTCTGATCCCACTGGGCCCCCAGTTACACACTATCTGATCTCACTGGGCACAAACACCCTGCATTACACACTGGCTGATCTCATTGGGCCCCCAAGTTACACACTGTCTGATCTCATTGGGCACCCGGGTCACACATTGCCTGATCTCACTGAGGCCAGCCTCCCCGGGTTAAATACTGTCTGATCTCACTGGGCCCCCGGGTAACACACAGTCTGATCCCACTGGGCCCATCCTACCCGGGTTACACAGTGTCTGATCTCACTTGTTCCATCCTCCCCGGGTTACACACTGTCTAATCTCACTGGGCCCCAGGGTTACGCACTGTCTGATCTCACTGGGCTCCCGGGTTACACACTGTCTGATCTCACTCGGTCCCCGGGTTACACACTGTCCGATCTCACTGGGACCCCAGGTTATACGCTGCCTGATCTCACTGGGCCCATCCACCCTGCATTACAAACTGTGTGATCTCACTGGGCCCCCAGGTTACACATTGTCTGAACTTACTGGCCACCCGGGTTACACATTGTCCAATCTCACTGGGCACCCGTGTTACACACTGTCTGATCTCACTGGGCACCCGTGTTACACACTGTCTGATCTGACTAGGCCCCCGGGTTACACATTGTCTGATCTCACTGGGACCTCCCCGTCGTATTACACACTGTCTGATCTCATTGGGCCAATCCTCTCCGGCTTACACACTGTATGATCTCACTGGGCCTCTAGGTTACACACTGTCTGACCTCACTGGGCACCCGAGTTACAGACTGTCTGCTTTCACTGGGCCCCCCCCAGGTATACACAGCATTCTTTCACTGGGCCCCTAGGTTACACACTGTCTGATCTCACTGGACCTCGAGGTTACATACTGTCTGACCTCACTGGGTCCCCGGGTTACACACTGTCTGATCTCACTGGTCCCCCGGGTTACAAACTGTCTGATTTCACTGGGACCCCGGGTTACACACTGTCTGATCTCACAGATTCCCTGGGTTATACACTTTCTAATCTCACTGGGCCCATCTTCCCTGCGTTACACACTGCTTGATCTCACTGGGCCCCCGGGTTGCACACTGTCTGAACTCATTGGGCCCCCGGGTTACACACTGTCTGAACTCACTGGGCCCATCCTCCCTGGCTTACACATTGTCTGAACACACTGGCCCCCCGGGTTACACACAGTCTGAACTCACTCGGCCCCCGGGTTACATACTGACTGATCTCACTGGGCCCCTGGCTTATACACTGTCCGATCTCACTGAGCCCCCGGGTTACACACTGTCTGATCTCACTGGGCCCCCGGGTCACACACTGTATGCTTTCAATGGGTCCCCCAGTTATACACTGTCTGCTTTCACTGGGCCCCCGGGTGACATGCTGTGTGATCTCAGTGGGACCCTGGGTTACACACTGTGTGATCTCACTGGGCCCCTGGGTTACACACTGTCTGATCTCATTGGGACCCTGGATTACACACTGTGTGATCTCAGTGGGCCCATCCTCCCCGGGTTACACACTGCTTGATCTCACTGGTCCCCCGGGTTACACACTGCCTGATCTCACTGGGCACTCCCCCTCATATTACACACTTTCTGATCTCACTGGGCCCATCCTCCCCGGGTTACACACTGTCTGATCTTAATCGGCCCCCGGGTTACACACTGTCTGATCTCAATGGGCCCCTGGGGTTACACACTGTCTCAACGCACTGGGGCCATCCTCCCCGGCTTACTCACTGCCTGATCTCAGTGGGCCCATCCACAGTGCGTTACACACTGTCTGATTTCACAGGGCCCCTGGGTTACACACGGTCTGATATGACTGGGCCCCTGGTTACACACTGTCCGATCTCACTGGGCCCATCCTCCCCAGGTTACCCACTGTCTGATCACTCTGGGCCCCCGGGTTACAGAGTGTCTGAACTCACTGGACCCCCGGGTTACACACTGTCTGATCTCACTGGGCCCCCGGGTTACACACTGTCTGAACTCACTGGGCCCATCCTCCCCTGGTTACACACTGTCTGATCTCACTGGGCCCCCGTGTTACACAATGTCTAACCTCGCTGGGCACCCCCACCTCCCAGGTTACACAGTGTTTGATCTCACTGGGCACCCAGGTTACACACTGTCTGGATCTCACTGGGCCCCCGGGTTGCACACTTTCTGATCTCACTGGGGCCCTCGGGTTACACACTGTCTGAACTCACTGGGCCCATCCTCCTCGGGTAAAACACTGTCTGATCTCACTGGGCCCCCGGGTTACACAATGTCTGAACTCACTGGGCCCCCGGGTTACACACTGTCCGATCTCACTGGGCCCCCGTGTTACACACTGCTTGATCTCACTGGGCCCATCCTCCCCAGGTTACACACTGTCTGATCTCTCTGGGCCCCGGGTTACGCACTGTCTGATCTCACTGGGCTCCCGGGTTACACACTGTCTGATCTCACTAGGCCCATCCTCCCTGGCTTACACATTGTCTGATCTCACTGGCCCCCTGGGTTACACACAGTCTGAACTCACTCGGTCGCCGGGTTACATACTGACTGAGCTCATTGGGCCCCTGGTTTATACACTGTCCGATCTCACTGGACCCCCGGGTTACACACTGTCTGATCTCACTGGACCCCCGGGTTACACACTGTCTGATCTCACTAGGCCCCCGGGTTATACACTGTCTGATCTCAATGGGACCCCGGGTTAGAACCTGTCTGATCTCACTGGGACCCCGGGTTACAAACTGTTTGCTTTCACTGGGCCCGCCCGTTATACACTGTCTGATCTCACTGGGCTCCCGGGTTATACACTGATCTCACTGGGACCCCGGGTTACATACTGTCTGATCCCACTGGGCTCCCGGGTTACACACTGTCTGATCCCACTCGGCCCCCGTGTTACACACTGTCTGATCCCACTAGGCCCATCCTCTCCGGGTTACACGCTGTCTGATCTCACTGGGCCCCCGGATTATACACTGCCTGATCTCACTGGGCCCCCCAGTTACACACTGTTCTCACTGGGGCCCCGGGTTACACACTGCCTGAATCCCACTCGGCCCCCGGGTTATACACTGTCTGATCTCACTTGGTCCCCAGGTTACACGCTGTCTGACCTCACTGGGCCCCCACCCCCCACCTTCTGGGTTTCACACTGTTTCATCTCACTGGGCCCACGGGTTACACACTGTCTAACCTCACTGGGCACCCCCACCACCCAGGTTACACAGTATTTGATCTCACTGGGCCCCCGGGTTGCACACTTTCTGATCTCACTGGGGCCCCCGGGTTACACACATTCTGATCCTAATGGGGATCGGGTTAGACACTGTCTGATCTCACTGGGCCCCCGGGTTACACACTGTCTGATCTCACTGGAGGCCCGGGTTACACACTGTCTGATCTCAATGGGCCCCTGGGTTAGACACTGTCTGATCCCACTGGGCCACCGGGTTACACACAGTTTGAGCTCACTGGGCCCCCGGATTACACACTGTCTGATCTCACTGGGCCCATCCACCCTGGGTTAAATACTGCCTGATCTCACTCGGCCCCTGGGTTACACACGGCCGGATCTCTGTGGGCCCATCCTCCCCGGGTTACACACGGCCTGATCTCAGTGGGCCCATCCACCCTGGATTACACACTGTCTGAACTCACTCGGCCCCTGGATTACATACTGTCTGATCTCACTGGCCCCCGGGTTACACACTGTCTGATCTGTCTGGGATCTCGGGTTACACACTGTCTGATCTCATTTGGTGCCCGGGTTACACGCTGTCTGACCTTACTGGGCCCCCAGGTTACACACGGTCTGATCTTGTAAATGTAGATTCTTTTCTCTCAATCTGGTTCAGTAAAATTACTGAGTCAAATACCTCTTGTGCTTTGAACAAAGCAGTCTTTATTTTACTGGCCGGCAAGACTTATCAGACAGAGGATATACATTCTCAATCGAGCGTACAAACTACCTACGGATAAGTGACGTTACATTGTCAAGGCACGACGGTTATACATTTTCGGCAAAAGATAACAAGATAGGGCTAGAGTGACATCCCAGCTCAGCCCATCTCTTTTGATCCCTCCTTCCCTTCGTCCACTCATAAGCCGACCCAAGCATGGTCCGATTTTAAACAAAGACCTTCTGTCAATGTTTCAGGTTAATAACATGATTTAATAAGACCTTGAGGTTTTTCTGCAAGCTGTGGGTTTTGTTTCAATATGTGTTAGTGTTGTAACATTTCGCAGTCTCGAGTCTGAGATGTCATGGCTATTCCTCCATGAATTGTTTGTTAGCTTATACTGTCCCTATACAATTCCCACGTTCTCAACTTCAATGTCTCTATACATTTTTAAACATTCACATTCCCCCCCCTTTTATCATTCCATGATAACACTTAGGATCATTCTAGGAGTAAAATGTATAGGGAATGTGAACACACCCAACATCTAGAAAAGTTCCCATTTTGCGCATAAACATAAGACATGTAGCTCTCGTCTCTGTCTCCCCTCCCATGCGCCGAAACTGTCATATATCAACACTATTATACAGACTGTGGCATACAGACAGTTTCATCTTATGGCTCAGGATTCAGATAAATAGTCCAATTATTTTGCTGATTAAAAGAGTTCAATTTTCCCGTCTCTCTTCTCAGGTCACCGTCGGTGTAGCTGGCTGTCTATCACTATGGGTAAAAGTTCAAACTGGTCCACGTTCCAATTAGGATGCCAACGGCCTTCTTCAGCTATGGAGAAGAAGAAGTCTGGAACAGGAACAGGAATTAGAATAACCAGCAAAATAGGTTCGTTAGGGGGTGGTGAGCTTGCAGTGGTGCAGGTGAACCCAGGCACTTTTCCCCTCAACCTTGGCTGCAGTGGGGGTAGTGAGTAACACCTGAAAAGGCCCCTCCCATTGTGGCTCTAATCCCTTCCGAATCCATACTTCCTTGGTGCCACGAGGGACAATTCAGGTAAAACTGGGAGGTCGAGGTGAGCATCTTGAACCTGGTTGTGAGCTAGTCGCAGAGCCTGAGTCAGAGAAAGAACATAGGTGGTCATCAGTCGAGCTGAGATCTAGGAACAATTTCCCTCATTAACACCTTAACAACAGTTTGAGCCTTATTGTCCAGGGTAGGGTAGGCTTCAATCCATCTGCTAAACACATCTACTATTACTAACACATATTTGTAACACTGAACTTTTTGCAACTCAATGTAGTCCAACTGAAATGTCTCAAAGGGACCTTCGGGTAGGGGCGTTTTACCCCAATCACAGGGGACTCCCTTCCCTGGATTATGTTGCTGGCAAACCAGGCAACGACTACTGATGTTCTGGGTGAGCGCCTGGAGTCTAGGGTGCCACCAAGTAGCCAAAAGTGTGTCACTCGTGGTCCTTGCTCCACAATGAGTAGCAAAATGCATACATTCAATAACCCATAGAGCCAACTTGTCAGACATGCAAGTCTGTTCCGCGGGAGTGGTCCAGAGTTTAGAAACATTGTCATAAGTACATGCATAATATTTCCACAACAGTTTATCTTTTTCAGGAGCGTCCTCCTGTGCTTTTATAACATCTTGGATGGTTGGCATTGGTTTTTCCGAGGCTAACTTATCCTTCGCAGGATTTTTAGTCTGACTCATAATTTTGGGCACTACCATCTGTTGGTCACGAGAGGCTTGTTTGGCCTCTTGGTCAGCACAACGATTCCTTATATCAACCAGAGAATTTTCGGTAGTGTGGGTGGTACATTCGACAATGGCAATGCGTTTGGGGAACATGAGGGCTTACAACAAATCAGATACTAGCTGTTTATGAGATATCTCATTCCCCTGTGAGGTTAGGAGTCCCCTATTTTTCCATAATTGTCCAAAATCATGGGCCACCCCAAAGGCATACCTAGAGTCGGTATAGATATTGACTTTGAGATCTTTGGCCAAGATACAGGCTCGGGTGAGGGCGAATAGTTCAGCTTGTTGAGCAGAATCGGCAGTTTCAAAAGCGGCAGATTCCAAGACCTGATTCTCCTGGTTTACTATGGCGTATCCTGAGATTTGTGTACCTTCTGGATTAATTCCGTACAGTCTGGATCTTCAATTGGTACATCAATAAAATCTTCGCTGACTGATGTGGCCTCTTAAATTAAAGATAAACAATCATGACTGGGTTCTTCCTTATCTTGGGGTGGCTCAGTAAAAAAACAGGCCGGATTAATTGCAGTACAGTGCCGAAAGGTCAGCTTAGGATTGTTTAGTAAGTAGATCTCATATCTGCTTTGCCTGGCCATGGTAAGGTGTTGAGTCTGCAGTTGGCCCAGGAGGGCAGCTACGGAGTGAGATGTGTCAAGACAACGGTAGCACAGTCTTTCAGAATTGTACAATACATTTGAAAGGGCGGGTCATAGAGGGGCCGGCCCAAAACCGGAGCTTGCAGCAGGGCTGTCTTTAGTTCCTTAAAGGCTTAGAAACATAGAAAATGGGTGCAGGAGCAGGCCATTCAACCCTTCTAGCCTGCACCGCCATTCAATGAGTTCATGGCTGAACATGAAACTTCAGTACCCACTTCCTGCTTTCACGCCATACCCCTTGATCCCCCGAGTCGTAAGGACTTCATCTAACTCCCTTTTGAATATATTTAGTGAATTGGCCTCAACTACTTTCTGTGGTAGAGAATTCCACAGGTTCATAATTCTCTGGGTGAAGAAGTTTCTCCTTATCTCGGTCCTAAATGGCTTACCCCTTATCCTTAGACTGTGACCCCTGGTTCTGGACTTCCCCAACATTGGGAACATTTTTCCTGCATCCAACCTGTCCAAACCGGCAGAATTTTAAACGTTTCTATGAGGTCCCCTCTCACTCTTCTGAACTCCAGTTAATACAAGCCCAGTTGATCCAGTCTTTCTTGATAGGTCAGTCCCACCATCCCGGGAATCAGTCTGGTGAATCTTCGCTGCACTCCCTCAATAGCAAGAATGTCCTTCCTCAAGTTAGGAGACCAAAACTGTACACAATACTCCAGGTGTGGCCTCACCAAGGCCCTGTACAACTGTAGCAACACCTCCCTGCCCCTGTACTCAAATTGGACGTCTACGGTTTCTATTTCAAAGCTGCCTTGCTTATTTGTATACGGGGTGAGGTGCTTAGTCATCAGGGCAACATTAGGGATCCAGGATATGCAGTAATTGATCATCCCCAAACACTGTTGCATTTGTTTAGCCATGTTCGGGACTGGAAACTGGAAAATTGGTTCGACTCGGCTAGCCTCCAAAGCTCGGTGGATACTCGGTATTGCCTGTGATAACCCACTTGGGAGGGGTCCTCTACCCACACATGAGGATCCACATAGTCAGGTATGTCAGAGCCAGTATGATGCTGCAGAGTCGTTAAGACCTTCTCGGGGTCCCCGTAGAATTTGCACATCCCGACTGGTAGGGTCAGCCTCGTCTATAGCCTGGCGCACCATAACTTCCAAATGTGGTGCCACCGTTGGGGGTTGTCCATTTCCACAAAATCTGCCTCTCCTTCCGGTCCAGTCACTCTAGCCCTTAATAGAATTTCCTTCACTTCCCCTTCGTGATCCTGATAAAAGTTCTGCAGGTCCTGATTCTTTCCACTGGGATCGTATGCTAGGGTCACGTGATAGGGTCCAGAGACCACCACTGAGGGGTTCTAGTGGTATAATACTGCTGCTTAAGGGTTCCCTGTTTTACAATAATCCCATCATCTCCACACTCCAAATACAACTGGAATTTGCAGAGGAGGTCTCTAGCCATCAAGTTACAGTCCAGATTGGTTGTGATAACAACTTGATGTTCCACCGATTGGTTCGTCGTCCGGGGAGGATCCCTGCACAATCAAGCTGTGTAGTCAATCGGGGGACAATTGACCAAAGGGGTTGTTCTGGGAGAAGTTAGTGTAAGATCCTCCTCTCCCCCCTTGCCCCCCTCCTCTTCCTCCTCTTCCTTTTCCATGGTAGGGGCAATTTTTATTCCAATGTCCTTCCTGCCCACAATTAAAACAGTCAATTCCTCTTACCCAGTCCCGGCCTCTTCCCATACCATGCCGGGAACAATAGGGAGGTTTATTAGCAGGGCTCGGGCCATTTGGTTGTTTAGTATAACCGTATCCTTGCACATCCATCCAATCCTGTATGCAACACTGCGGTTCTATTGATCCTTCCTCCCGAGATGGCTCTTCCTTTCTAGTCACGTATTCAGTCTTGACCCGGGTTGGGGGCGCACCTCCCCTCTCCCCTTTCTTTTCCTGCCAATAATATCTAACTGCCCTTTCCATTTGTCTATAGTGGGTGGTCTGCAGCTTGTTGTGCATCAGGGTTTGGCATTGGTCTGACAGGGAATTGGTGTCGGGACTTTGGGATCTTGGAAATCATTCCTAGGTCGGAGCTGTCTGACTGCTTGACAGTTCTGCGTCTCGATCGGCGGGGGTGTTTGCTATGTCTTTCACAACTTGGACTGGTAGATTGACTAGAAGATTTACGGGACTGTCTGTGATAGTTCTGCCCTTTCGAGTGAGAGATCTGGTCCTTTCGGCTATATTGCTTGTGAACTGGGGATCCGAATCGCTATCAGAGGATGAGGAGTCAGTTTGGGTTTGTTGCTTTGGTGGTATGGGGTTATTTTTAACTCCTCTCGCCGGAGTGTAAGGTGGAGGGTGTTGGGAAGAGGACTGGAGCAAGGGGCCAGGGGGTGCGGGAGGCGCCGTTGGGCGCTGAGTCAGTGACCACTCATCAATTTCATCATCAGCCTCGGTTAACACAAAGCCAGCCATTTTACTACGTAGTGGGTCAATACCTTTCTCAGAGGTCCCAGAGGATCTCTTAGCAAGTTTCTCGTGCGCACATTCTTTTTTTTGAAGACGTCTACAGTTTTAACATGTGTTCCCTCTGTCAATGAAAGTCCTAATTTAATAGCATTTATTTGCCAACTTGACAGAAGTGATGAATCTTTTAATTTTTTGACAATAATGTCGCCATGTTGCAATTAAATTTTTATCCGCTTTTCCTCGTCCCCTTCTCCAAATTAATCCCTGTGCTTTTTTTTTTACTACCTCTACGCTTCTAGTGCCACCTAGAGGCCACTGGTCATCTCCTAATAATTTGTTCAGGGCTCCTGATAATTTTCTAAAGTCTTCAGCTCTTTCAGGGAATTCTTCACATAACTTTTGTAGCGGACTACCCGCTTCCGTTGTTTTATCCAACTGATTACCCATTACCGTGTCGTTACGCGTTCAATGTAGTCCTGCGATTTAAACAAACTTAAAACAAACAGACTTTACTAAAACTAACACAAAGCCACGTCGCCCCGCGGCTCGCATCATCACGTGATTCAAACTTGAAGTAAACAGACTTAACAAACTTACTAAACTAACACAAAGCCGCGTCGCCCCGCGGCTCGTGTCGCCGCGCGATTCCAACTTAAAGTAAACAGACTTAACAAACTTACAATGAACGGATTTACAAAAATCAGCACTGACTTGATATTTCGTGGTTCGCGTTGCTGCGCGTTCGCGTCGGCCCACGTTCACTCGGGCGCGCGCTCGAGCCGCTGCACATTTCGCGTCACCACGCGTTAGCGCCACTGCGCATCTGCATCAGCCCTCCACTCAGCCGCACGCTCGCACCGCTGCACGTCTCGCGTCACCACGCGTTAACGCCGCTGTGCGTCTGCGTCAGCCCTCCACTCGGCCGCACGCTCGCGCCGCTGCACGTCTCGCGTCACCACACGTTAGCGCCGCTGCGCGTCTGCGTCAGCCCTCCACTCGGCCGCACGCCCGCGCCGCTGCACGTCTCGCGTCGCTGCGCGTTTGCGTCGGCCCTACCTTCCGAGTTGCTGCGTGATTTAAATTCAATCAGTGCCTAGACGGGCCAAGTGATATACAAGGTCGACGTCACACCTGATTTGAACACCTATCCTCTATTTAATTCCCCATAAGCCTTACTTAATTGTCTGTGAGCCTAATTTTCTAAATTTGATTTCTTATGAGCCTTATTTAATTTCTTTTAGTCTCCAAATTTCCCTATCCTTTCGCGTCACTGCGCAGTTTAAATTCAATCAGTCAATGAAAGCCCTAATTTAATGGAGTTTTTCCGCCAACTGGACAGGAGATTTTTTTTTTACTGCAGTGGAATTTTTCTCATAATTTAAAATCTCAGAACATTTTTTTTAGCACCTATTTATTACGTTACTTTTTTTTTGTCTTTTCCATAACTAGAGAGAAGTCTGGCACGTAGGCTGTGGACTGCTTTTCGTTATCTCAATTGTTCCAGCCTCAAGGTCGTGTTATTTAATATAATATTTTTTTTGAATCCATCTCAGTTGTTTTGCTGTGCCTTCTCTGAATGTTTTCTTTCAACAAGTTTTTCTTTTTTTTTTCAACAAACCTATCCTTTGTGCATTTCCTGGCTCCGTAACTTATCATCCGAATATACGTAATTCAATAAGGTTCACACTCTTAAACTTCCCACATACAGGACAACACTACGAAGGGTTAAAACAAACTTTCATTCTGTTTGAGATAAAACAAACCACAACTCCCCGGCTTTTTTTTTAAACAGTAAAAATAACAGAAGCAGTTCTCATTTAAACAGACGTTCACAAGAGTCTCTTTTCTTTCCTATTAATTTTTGGATCCATGATTGATCATCTATCCCTATCTAGCTCTAACTATAACCTATCTTTCCAAGTCGCCGCTTGGTTTGCGTCATCGTGCAATTTCCCTATCTCTATCCCTATTCTAAGTTTGAAAGGTATTCACCAGATTGTCCTGGATCTCGTTCAGACACTACCTGAGAACCAGCGAGTGGCTAAACTTTCCTCAGACTTTTGAAACCGGGGGAAACTGGAGCAGTATTGAAATCATACTCACTCCAGTGGCCACTTTCCCCTCGTCTCGTCCAAGGCTAGTCTGGCTCTTAATTCGCAGTTTTTCGGCAGTTGTCTGTTGAGATCCCACTTCTGACACCAAATGTAAATGTAGATTCTTTTCTCTCAATCTGGTTCAGTAAAATTACTGAGTCGAATACCTCTTGTGCTTTGAACAAAGCAGTCTTTATTTTACCGGCCGGCAAGACTTATCAGACAGAGGATATACATTCTCGATCGAGCGTACACACTCCCTACGGATAAGTGACGTTACATTGTCAAGGCACGACGGTTATACATTTTCGGCAAAAGATAACAAGATAGGGCTAGAGTGACATCCCAGCTCAGCCCATCTCTTTTGATCCCTCCTTCCCTTCGTCCACTCATAAGCCGACCCAAGCATGGTCCGATTTTAAACAAAGACCTTCTGTCAATGTTTCAGGTTAATAACATGATTTAATAAGACCTTGAGGTTTTTCTGCAAGCTGTGGGTTTTGTTTCAATATGTGTTAGTGTTGTAACATTTCGCAGTCTCGAGTCTGAGATGTCATGGCTATTCCTCCATGAATTGTTTGTTAGCTTATACTGTCCCTATACAATTCCCACGTTCTCAACTTCAATGTCTCTATACATTTTTAAACATTCACAATCTCACTGGGCTGCCGGGTTGCACACTTTCTGATCTCACTGGGGCCCCCGGGTTACACTGTCTGATCTCACTGGAACCGCGGGTTACATACTGTCTGATCTCAATGGGCCCCTGGGTTAGACACTGTCTGATCCCACTGGGCCACCGGGTTACACACAGTTTGAGCTCACTGGGCCCCCAGATTACACACTGTCTGATCTCACTGGGCCCCTGGGTTACACACTGTCTGATCTCACTGAGCCCCCGGGTTACGCACTGTCTGATCTCACTGGGCCCATCCACCCTAGGTTACACACTGCCTGATCTCACTCGGCCCCTGGGTTACACACGGCCTGATCTCTGTGGGCCCATCCTCCCCGGGTTACACATGGCCTGACCTCAGTGGGCCCATCCACTCTGGGTTACACAATATCTGATCTCACTCGGCACCTGGGTTACACACAGTTTGAGCTCACTGGGCCCCCGGATTACACACTGTCTGATCTCACTGGGCCCCCGGGTTACACACCGTTTGAGCTCACTGGGCCCCTGGGTTACACACTGTCCGATTTCACTGGGCCCATCCACCCTGGGTTACACACTGCCTGATCTCACTCGGCCCCGGTTTACACACTGTCTGATCTCACTGGGCCTCCGGGTTGCACACTTTCCGATCTCACTGGGGCCCCCGGGGTTACACATACTCTGATCCCAATGGGGATCGGATTAGACACTGACTGATCTCACTGTGCCCCAGGTTACACACTGTCTGATCTCACTGGACCCCCGGGTTACACACTGTCTGATCTCACTGGGCCCCCGGGTTATACACTGTCTGATCTCACTGGGCTCCCGGGTTATACACTGATCTCACTGGGACTCCGGGTTACATACTGTCTGATCCCACTGGGCTCCCGGGTTACACACTGTCTGATCCCACTCGGCCCCCGGGTTACACACTGTCTGATCCCACTAGGCCCATCCTCTCCGGGTTACACACTGTCTGATCTCACTGGGCCCCCGGATTATACACTGCCTGATCTCACTGGGCCCCCCAGTTACACACTGTTCTCACTGGGGCCCCGGGTTACACACTGCCTGAATCCCACTCGGCCCCCGGGTTATACACTGTCTGATCTCACTTGGTCCCCAGGTTACACGCTGTCTGACCTCACTGGGCCCCCACCCCCCCACCTTCTGGGTTTCACACTGTTTCATCTCACTGGGCCCCCGGGTTACACACTGTCTAACCTCACTGGGCACCCCCACCACCCAGGTTACACAGTATTTGATCTCACTGGGCCCCCGGGTTGCACACTTTCTGATCTCACTGGGGCCCCCGGGTTACACACATTCTGATCCTAATGGGGATCGGGTTAGACACTGTCTGATCTCACTGGGCCCCCGGGTTACACACTGTCTGATCTCACTGGAGCCCCGGGTTACACACTGTCTGATCTCAATGGGCCCCTGGGTTAGACACTGTCTGATCCCACTGCGCCACCGGGTTACACACAGTTTGAGCTCACTGGGCCCCCGGATTACACACTGTCTGATCTCACTGGGCCCATCCACCCTGGGTTAAATACTGCCTGATCTCACTCGGCCCCTGGGTTACACACGGCCGGATCTCTGTGGGCCCATCCTCCCCGGGTTACACACGGCCTGATCTCAGTGGGCCCATCCACCCTGGATTACACACTCTCTGAACTCACTCGGCCCCTGGATTACATACTGTCTGATCTCACTGGCCCCCGGGTTACACACTGTCTGATTTGTCTGGGATCTCGGGTTACACACTGTCTGATCTCACTGGTCCCCGGGTTACACACTGTCTGATCTCACTGGCCCCCGGGTTACACACTGTCTGATCTCACTGGCCCCCGGGTTACACACTGTCTGATCTCACTGGGCCCATCCTCCCCGGGTTACACACTGTCTGATCTCACTGGGCCCCCGGGTTGCACACTTTCTGATCTCACTGGGGCCCCGGGTTACACACTGCCTGATCTCACTGGGCCCCCGGGTTACACACTGTCTGATCTCACTTGCCCCTGGGTTACATACTGTCTGATCTCACTGGGCCCATCCTAACCGGATTACACACTGTCTGATCTCACTGGACCCCTGGATTATACTGTCTGATCACACTGGGCCCATCTTCACGGATTACACACTGTCTGATCTCACTTAATCCCCGGGTTATACCCTGTCTGATCTCACTGGGCCTCCGGGTTACACACTGTCTGATCCCACTCGGCTCCCGGGTTACACACGATCTGATCCCACTCGGCCCCCGGGTTACACACTGTCTGATCCCACTAGGCCCATCCTCTCCGGGTTACACACTGTCTGATCTCACTGGATCCCCGGATTACACACTGTCTGATCTCACTGGGCCCCCCATTTACACACTGTTTGCTTTCACTGTGCCCCCCAGTTACACACTGTTGATCTCACTGGGCCCCCGAGTTACACACTGTCTGATCTCACTGGGCACCCGGATTATACACTGCCTGATCTCACTGGGCCCCCGGGTTATACACTGTCTGATATCAGTGGGCCCACCTTCCCCAGGTTACACACTTTCTGATCTCACTGGGCTCCCAGGTTACACACTGTCTGATCTCAATGGGCCCCTGGGTTAGACACTGTCTGATCCCACTGGGCCCCCGGGTGACACACAGTTTGAGCTCACTGGGCCCCAGGATTACACACTGTCTGATATCACTGTGCCCCTGGGTTACAGACACTCTGATCCCAGTGGGGATCGGGTTACACACTGTCTAATCTCACTGGGCCCATCCACCCTGGGTTAAATACTGCCTGATCTCACTCGGCCCCTGGGTTACACACGGCCGGATATCTGTGGGCCCACCCTCCCCGGGTTACACACGGCCTGATCTCAGTGGGCCCATCCACCCTGGATTACACACTCTCTGAACTCACTCGGCCCCTGGATTACATACTGTCTGATCTCACTGGCCCCCGGGTTACACACTGTCTGATTTGTCTGGGATCTCGGGTTACACACTGTCTGATCTCACTGGCCCCCGGGTTACACACTGTCTGATCTCACTGGCCCCCGGGTTACACACTGTCTGATCTCACTGGCCCCCGGGTTACACACTGTCTGATCTCACTGGGCCCATCCTCCCCGGGTTACACACTGTCTGATCTCACTGGGCCCCCGTGTTACACACTGTCTGATCCCACTAGGCCCATCCTCTCCGGGTTACACACTGTCTGATCTCACTGGGCCCCCGGATTATACACTGCCTGATCTCACTGGGCCCCCCAGTTACACACTGTTCTCACTGGGGCCCCGGGTTACACACTGCCTGAATCCCACTCGGCCCCCGGGTTATACACTGTCTGATCTCACTTGGTCCCCAGGTTACACGCTGTCTGACCTCACTGGGCCCCCACCCCCCCACCTTCTGGGTTTCACACTGTTTCATCTCACTGGGCCCCCGGGTTACACACTGTCTAACCTCACTGGGCACCCCCACCACCCAGGTTACACAGTATTTGATCTCACTGGGCCCCCGGGTTGCACACTTTCTGATCTCACTGGGGCCCCCGGGTTACACACATTCTGATCCTAATGGGGATCGGGTTAGACACTGTCTGATCTCACTGGGCCCCCGGGTTACACACTGTCTGATCTCACTGGAGCCCCGGGTTACACACTGTCTGATCTCAATGGGCCCCTGGGTTAGACACTGTCTGATCCCACTGCGCCACCGGGTTACACACAGTTTGAGCTCACTGGGCCCCCGGATTACACACTGTCTGATCTCACTGGGCCCATCCACCCTGGGTTAAATACTGCCTGATCTCACTCGGCCCCTGGGTTACACACGGCCGGATCTCTGTGGGCCCATCCTCCCCGGGTTACACACGGCCTGATCTCAGTGGGCCCATCCACCCTGGATTACACACTCTCTGAACTCACTCGGCCCCTGGATTACATACTGTCTGATCTCACTGGCCCCCGGGTTACACACTGTCTGATTTGTCTGGGATCTCGGGTTACGCACTGTCTGATCTCACTGGCCCCCGGGTTACACACTGTCTGATCTCACTGGCCCCCGGGTTACACACTGTCTGATCTCACTGGCCCCCGGGTTACACACTGTCTGATCTCACTGGGCCCATCCTCCCCGGGTTACACACTGTCTGATCTCACTGGGCCCCCGGGTTGCACACTTTCTGATCTCACTGGGGCCCCGGGTTACACACTGCCTGATCTCACTGGGCCCCCGGGTTACACACTGTCTGATCTCACTTGCCCCTGGGTTACATACTGTCTGATCTCACTGGGCCCATCCTAACCGGATTACACACTGTCTGATCTCACTGGACCCCTGGATTATACTGTCTGATCACACTGGGCCCATCTTCACGGATTACACACTGTCTGATCTCACTTAATCCCCGGGTTATACCCTGTCTGATCTCACTGGGCCTCCGGGTTACACACTGTCTGATCCCACTCGGCTCCCGGGTTACACACGATCTGATCCCACTCGGCCCCCGGGTTACACACTGTCTGATCCCACTAGGCCCATCCTCTCCGGGTTACACACTGTCTGATCTCACTGGATCCCCGGATTACACACTGTCTGATCTCACTGGGCCCCCCATTTACACACTGTTTGCTTTCACTGTGCCCCCCAGTTACACACTGTTGATCTCACTGGGCCCCCGAGTTACACACTGTCTGATCTCACTGGGCCCCTGGATTATACACTGCCTGATCTCACTGGGCCCCCGGGTTATACACTGTCTGATATCAGTGGGCCCACCTTCCCCAGGTTACACACTTTCTGATCTCACTGGGCTCCCAGGTTACACACTGTCTGATCTCAATGGGCTCCTGGGTTAGACACTGTCTGATCCCACTGGGCCCCCGGGTGACACACAGTTTGAGCTCACTGGGCCCCAGGATTACACACTGTCTGATATCACTGTGCCCCTGGGTTACAGACACTCTGATCCCAGTGGGGATCGGGTTACACACTGTCTAATCTCACTGGGCCCATCCACCCTGGGTTAAATACTGCCTGATCTCACTCGGCCCCTGGGTTACACACGGCCGGATATCTGTGGGCCCACCCTCCCCGGGTTACACACGGCCTGATCTCAGTGGGCCCATCCACCCTGGATTACACACTCTCTGAACTCACTCGGCCCCTGGATTACATACTGTCTGATCTCACTGGCCCCCGGGTTACACACTGTCTGATTTGTCTGGGATCTCGGGTTACACACTGTCTGATCTCACTGGCCCCCGGGTTACACACTGTCTGATCTCACTGGCCCCCGGGTTACACACTGTCTGATCTCACTGGCCCCCGGGTTACACACTGTCTGATCTCACTGGGCCCATCCTCCCCGGGTTACACACTGTCTGATCTCACTGGGCCCCCGGGTTGCACACTTTCTGATCTCACTGGGGCCCCGGGTTACACACTGCCTGATCTCACTGGGCCCCCGGGTTACACACTGTCTGATCTCACTTGCCCCTGGGTTACATACTGTCTGATCTCACTGGGCCCATCCACCCCGGGTTACACACTGTCTGATCTCACTGGACCCCTGGATTATACTGTCTGATCACACTGGGCCCATCTTCCCGGATTACACACTGTCTGATCTCACTTAATCCCCGGGTTATACCCTGTCTGATCTCACTGGGCCCCCGGGTTATACACTGTCTGATCACACTGGGCCCCCAGGTTTCATATTGTCTGATCGCACTGGGCTCCCGGGTTACACACTGTCTGATCCCACTTGGCTCCCGGGTTACACACGATCTGATCCCACTCGGCCCCCGGGTTACACACTGTCTGATCCCACTAGGCCCATCCTCTCCGGGTTACACACTGTCTGATCTCACTGGATCCCCAGATTACACACTGTCTGATCTCACTGTGCCCCCCAGTTACACACTGTCTGATCTCACTGAGCCCCCCAGTTACACACTGTTTGCTTTCACTGTGCCCCCCAGTTACACACTGTTGATCTCACTGGGCCCCCGAGTTACACACTGTCTGATCTCACTGGGCCCCTGGGTTACACACTGTCTGATCTCACTGAGCCCCTGGGTTACACACTGTCTGATCTCACTGTGCCCACCAGTTACACACTGTCTGATCTCACTGGCCCCCCCAGTTACACACTGTTTGCTTTCACTGTGCCCCCCAGTTACACACTGTTGATCTCACTGGGCCCCCGAGTTACACACTGTCTGATCTCACTGGGCCCCTGGGTTACACACTATCTGATCCCACTCAGCCCCCGGGTTACACACTGTCTGATCCCACTAGGCCCATCCTCTCCGGGTTACACACTGTCTGATCTCACTGGGCCCCCGGATTATACACTGCATGATCTCACTGGGCCCCCGGGTTATACACTGTCTGATATCAGTGGGCCCACCTTCCCCAGGTTACACACTGTCTGATCTCACTGGGCTCCCAGGTTACACACTGTCTGATCTCAATGGGCCCCTGGGTTAGACACTGTCTGATCCCACTGGGCCCCCGGGTGACACACAGTTTGAGCTCACTGGGCCCCAGGATTACACACTGTCTGATATCACTGTGCCCCTGGGTTACAGACACTCTGATCCCAGTGGGGATCGGGTTACACACTGTCTGATCTCACTGGGCCCATCCACCCTGGGATACACATTGCCTGATCTCACTCGGCCCCTGGGTTACACATGGCCTGATCTCTGTGGGCCCATCCTCCCCGGGTTACACACGGCCTGATCTCAGTGGGCCCATCCTCTCCGGGTTACACACTGTCTGACCTCACTGGGCCCTCCCACCCCCCGGGTTACACACTGTCTGATCTCACTGGGCCCCCGGGTTACACACTGTCTGACCTCACTGGGCCCCCCCACCCCCCGGGTTACACACTGTCTGATCTCACTGGGCCCCCGGGTTACACACTGTCTGATCTCACTGGGCCCCCAGGTTACATACTGTCAGATCTCACTGGGCCCCCAGGTTGCACACTGTCTGATCTCACTGAGAATCTGTATTACTGTAGCTACTAACTTTATATGTATTATCCGTACTAATTTCAAATGTATTAACTTTTTCTAAAATGGCCGCTCATGGTTATTGCTGACTCTTCCGATCTCACTTTAGGGGAGAACAATGAGTAACTTGTTCTTGTGAAACAACCTTGAGGAACCGTCTGATCATAATGGGAATGTAGCAACAGATGTAGGGGCCAAACTGTAGGAATACCCAGAGAAGCAGAACTGTGCCTTCCTTGCCTGCAAAACAAAGATAATCTGGAGATGACTTAATCTTCACTCATGATTAGGGAATTGCTTGCTTTACTGTGTAAATGACTGGTTTAGCTTGTATCTATGCCACGGTAGTTGATGTGATAGGACAATGAAAAGGGGTTGTACCGATCAAGAACTGTATAACTGTAATGTTTTAGTAATGATTTTTGCTTGCTCTGGTGGATTCGACACACTCATGGAGTCGGTGCCCCTTTATCAGAGCAAGACACTTCATTGATTAAAGTATAGTTCAGACTAACTTTGTTAAAGTGTTCGAGTCAGTGTATTCGCTGAAACAGATTGAGGGAAAACAATCCGTATCAACATCACTGGGCCCCCGGGTTACACACTGACTGATCTCACTGGGCTCCCGAGTTACACACAGCCTGATGTCACTGGGCCCCTGGGTTACACAATGTCTGATCTCACTGGACCCAATCCATATAGCGAAGACCAGGTCGTTTAAAATATAACCAGAAAAGCAAAGATCTCAATTGTGACCCCTGGTTGACCCAATGCATACTTCTCCGCAGACAGAAAAACATCCGTCCACCACAGCTCCCCAGTCCCTCAGCTAATTACATATCCAAGTTACCACCATCCCTTTAGCACCATGTGCTTCAATTTTACAAACAAGTCCATTGTGATACTTTATCAAATGGCTTTTGAAAGCTCATACACACATCTACTGCACGAACCACAACACTGATACTTCATTTATTCTAAAAACACATGATTCAATGTGACTGTCTGTTCAGGGACAGAAACTGATCTTATTTCACATCCCATTGCACGACCTCCTGCTGAATAATTATGCTCGGTGGGAAGATTCTCCCAGTCTCATTCTCACCATTTCCTGCCTTACCTTGTAACCTGTGAGTACTGTCTACAGGACCAGTGTGTATCTGAGTCAATGGGACTCTCTCTGACCTTTCTCCCCAGTCCCCCAGGACCAGTGTGTATCTGAGTCAATGGGACTCTCTCTGACCTTTCTCCCCAGTCCCCAGGACCAGTGTGTATGTGAGTCAATGGGACTCTCTCTGACCTTTCTCCACTGTCCCCCAGGACCAGTGTGTATCTGAGTCAATGGGAGTCTCTCTGACCTTTCTCCCCAGTCCCCCAGGACCAGTCTGTGTCTGAGTCAATGGGACTCTCTCTGACCTTTCTCCCCTGCCGATCTATGGAAGCTGTGTGAATCGGAAGAGTTCTCTCTGTTTGATGCTCTCACAATCCTGGGCTGGTTCACCTGCTGTTGTTCCTCAGTCTACAATCCCTGTTTCCTTCCACCTGTGGAACTTTCTCAGTCACTCCGTCATTCACCGGGAGATCTAATTATGCCAGGGCAGAAAATGAGATAAATATTGATATTGTGAAGTATAATGTAATGTATACTTTCCTTACACTTAATAAACATTCAAGTTCAGGGTTGAGTATTCCTGTTGGATTTTGTCATTTGCCTCAGATCCCCGGAAACCCGGCCGTGGCTACCCGCAAATCGCCAGAGTTCTTGACGAGACTGCGGAATTTACTGTCTATTGTTTACACAAACCAGCGCTGTGTAATCTCACTGATCCTATCTTTCTGGGGATACAAACTGTCTCATCTCCCCTGGGTTACACATTGTCTCATCACACTGGGCCCATCTTCCCCAGGTTACACACTGTCTCATCACACTGGGCCCATCTTCCCCGGGTTACACACTGTGTCATCTCACTGGGCCCATCTTCCCCTGGTTACACACTGTCTCATCATACTGGGCCCATCTTCCCCGGGCTACACACTGTCCATTCACACTGGGCCCATCTTCCTCAGGTTAAACACTGTCCATTCACACTGGGCCTATCTTCCCCAGGTTACACGCTGTGTCATCACACTGCCCATCTTCCCCGGGTTACACACTGTGTCATCTCACTGGCCCATCTTCCCCGGGTTACACACTGTGTCATCTCACTGGGCCCATCTTCCCCAGGTTGCACACTGTCTCATCACACTGGGCCCATCTTCACCGGGTTACACACTGTGTCGTCTCACTGGCCCATCTTCCCCGGGTTACACACTGTGTCATCTCACTGGGCCCATCTTCCCCAGGTTGCACACTGTCTCATCACACTGGGCCCATCTTCACCGGGTTACACACTGTGTCGTCTCACTGGCCCATCTTCCCCGGGTTACACACTGTGTCATCTCACTGGGCCCATCTTCCCCGGGTTACACACTGTGTCATCTCACTGGGCCCATCTTCCCCAGGTTACACACTGTTTCATCACACTGGGCCCATCTTCCCCGGGTTACACACTGTCTCATCTCACTGGGCTCATCTTCCCCGGGTTACACACTGACTCATCACACTGGGCCCATCTTCCCCGGGTTACACACTGACTCATCACACTGGGCCCATCTTCCCCAGGTAACACACCGTCTCATCTCACTGGGCCCATCTTCCCCGGGTTACACACTGTCTGATCTCACTGGGCCCAACCTCCCCGGGTTACACACTGTCTAATTTCACTGGGTCCCCAGGTTACACACTGCCTGATCTCACTGGGTCCATCTTCCCGGATTACACACTGTCTGATCTCACTGGGCCTCCGGGTTACACACTGCCTGATCTTACTGGTCCTCCGGGTTGCACACTGTCTGATCTCACTGGACCCCTGGGTTACACTGTCTGATCACACTGGGCCCATCTTCCCCAGGTTACACACTGTCTCATCTCACTGGGCCCATCCTCCCCGGGTTAAACACAGCCTGATCTCACTTGAGCCCGGGTTACACACTGTCTGATCTCACTTAGTTCCCGGGTTATACCCTGTCAGTTCTCACTGGGCCCCCGGGTTATACACTGTTGATCTCACTGGGCCCCCAGGTTTCATATTGTCTGATCGCACTGGGCTCCTGGGTTACACACTGTCTGATCCCACTAGGCCCATCCTCTCCGGGTTACACACTGTCTGATCTCACTGGGCCCCCGGATTACACACTGTCTGATCTCACTGGGCCCCCGGATTACACACTGTCTGATCTCACTGTGCCCCCCAGTTACATACTGTCTGATCTCACTGGCCCCCCCAGTTACACACTGTTTGCTTTCACTGTGCCCCCCAGTTACACGCTGTTGATCTCACTGGGCCCCCGAGTTACACACTGTCTGAATCCCACTCGGCCCCCGGGTTAAACACTGTCTGAATCCCACTGGGCTCCCGGGTAACACACTCTCCGATCTCACTGGGCCCCCGGGTTACACACTGACTAAACTCACTGGGCACCCCCACCTCCCAGGTTACACACTGTTTGATCTCACTGGGCCCCCGGGTTACACACTGTCTGATCTCACTGAGCCCCCGGGTTACACACTGTCTGATCTCACTGGGCCCATCCACCCTGGTTTAAATATTGCCTGATCTCACTCGGCCCCTGGGTTACACACGGCCTGATCTCTGTGGGCCCATCCTCCCCGGGTTGCACACGGCCTGATCTCAGTGGGCCCATCCACCCTGGGTTACACACTATCTGATCTCACTCTGCCCCTGGATTACACACAGTTTGAGCTCACTGGGCCCCCGGATAACACACTGTCTGATCTCACTGGGACCATCCACCCTGGGTTACACACTGCCTGATCTCACACGGCCTGATATCAGTGGGCCCATCCTCCCCGGGTTACACACTGTCTGATCTCACTGGGACCCCCCACCTCCCGGGTTACACACTGTTTGATCTCACTGGGCCCCGGTTTACACACTGTCTGATCTCACTGGGCTTCCGGGTTGCAAACTTTCCGATCTCACTGGGGCCCCCGGGGTTACACACACTCTGATCCCAATGAGGATCGGGTTAGACACTGACTGATCTCACTGGGCCCCCAGGTTACACACTGTCTGATCTCACTGGACCCCCGGGTTACACACTGTCTAACCTCACTGGGCTCCCAGGTTACACACTGTCTGATCCCACTGGGCCACCGGGTTACACACAGTTTGAGCTCACTGGGCCCCCAGATTACACACTGTCTGATCTCACTGGGCCCCTGGGTTACACACTGTCTGATCTCACTGAGCCCCCGGGTTACACACAGTCTGATCTCACTGGGCCCATCCACCCTGGTTTAAATACTGCCTGATCTCACTCGGCCCCTGGGTTACACACAGCCTGATCTCTGTGGGCCCATTCTCCCCGGGTTACACACGGCCTGATCTCAGTGGGCCCATCCACCCTGGGTTACACACTATCTGATCTCACTCGGCCCCTGGGTGACACACAGTTTGAGCTCACTGGGCCCCCGGATTACACACTGTCTGATCTCACTGGGCCCCCGGGTTACACACTGTTTGAGCTCACTGGGCCCCTGGGGTTACACACTGTCTGATCTCACTGGGCCCATCCACCCTGGGTTACACACTGCCTGATCTCACACGGCCTGATATCAGTGGGCCCATCCTCCCCGGGTTACACACTGTCTGATCTCACTGGGCCCCGGTTTACACACTCTCTGATCTCACTGGGCCTCCGGGTTGCACACTTTCTGATCTCACTGGGGCCCCCGGGGTTACACACACTCTGATCCCAATGGGGATCGGGTTAGACACTGACTGATCTCACTGGGCCCCAGGTTATACACTGTCTGATCTCACTGGACCCCCGGGTTACACACTGTCTGATCACACTGGGCCCCCGGGTTACAGACTGTCTGATATCACTGGGCCCATCCTCCCCAGATTACACACTGTCTGATCTCACTGGGCTCCCAGGTTACACACTGCCTGATCTCACTGGGCCCCCGGGTTACACACTGTCTGATCTCAATGGGCCCCTGGATTAGACACTGTCTGATCCCACTGGGCCCCCGGGTGACACACAGTTTGAGCTCACTGGGCCCCAGGATTACACACTGTCTGATATCACTGTGCCCCTGGGTTACAGACACTCTGATCCCAGTGGGGATCGGGTTACACACTGTCTGATCTCACTGGGCCCATCCACCCTGGGTTACATATTGCCTGATCTCACTCGGCCCCTGGGTTACACATGGCCTGATCTCTGTGGGCCCATCCTCCCCGGGTTACACACGGCCTGATCTCAGTGGGCCCATCCTCTCTGGGTTACACACTGTCTGACCTCACTGGGCCCCCCCTCACCCCCCGGGTTACACACTGTCTGCTCTCACTGGGCCCCAGGGTTACACACTGTCTGGTCTCATTGGACTCCCGGGTTACACTGTCTGGTCTCACTGGGCCCCCGGGTTACACACTGTCTGGTCTCACTGGGCCCCCGGGTTACACACTGCCTGGTCACACTGGAGCCCCGGGTTACACACTGTCTGGTCTCACTGGGCCCCCGGGTTACACACTGTCTGGTCTCACTGGGACCCTGGGTTACACACTGTCTGGTCTCACTGGGCCCCCGGGTTCCACACTGTCTGGTCTCACTGGACCCTGGGTTACACACTGTCTGGTCTCACTGGGCCCCCGGGTTACACACTGTCTGGTCTCACTGGACCCCCGGGTTACACACAGTCTGATCTCACTGGGCCTCCGGGTTATACACTGTCTGATCTCACCGGGCCGCCAGGTTGCACACTGTCTGATCTCACTGAGAATCTGTATCAATGTAGTTACGAACTTTATATGTATTATCTGTACTAATTTCAAATGTATTAACTCTTTCTAAAATGGCCGCTCATGGTTATTGCTGACTCTTCAGATCTCACTTTAGGGGAGAACAATGAGTAACTTGTTCTTGTGAAACAACCTTGAGGAACCGTCTGATCATAATGGGAATGTAGCAACAGATGTAGGGGCCAAACTGTAGGAATACCCAAAGAAGCAGAACTGTGCCTTCCTTGCCTGCAAAACAAAGATAATCTGGAGATGACTTAATCTTCACTCATGATTAGGGAATTGCTTGCTTTACTGTGTAAATGACTGGTTTAGCTTGTATCTATGCCACGGTAGTTGATGTGATAGGACAATGAAAAGGGGTTGTACCGATCAAGAACTGTATAACTGTAATGTTTTAGTAATGATTTTTGCTTGCTCTGGTGGATTCGACACACTCATGGAGTCGGTGCCCCTTTATCAGAGCAAGACACTTCATTGATTAAAGTATAGTTCAGACTAACTTTGTTAAAGTGTTCGAGTCAGTGTATTCGCTGAAACAGATTGAGGGAAAACAATCCGTATCAACATCACTGGGCCCCCGGGTTACACACTGACTGATCTCACTGGGCTCCCGGGTTACACACAGTCTGATGTCACTGGGCCCCTGGGTTACACAATGTCTGATCTCACTGGACCCAATCCATATAGCGAAGACCAGGTCGTTTAAAATATAACCAGAAAAGCAAAGATCTCAATTGTGACCCCTGGTTGACCCAATGCATACTTCTCCGCAGACAGAAAAACATCCGTCCACCACAGCTCCCCAGTCCCTCAGCTAATTACATATCCAAGTTACCACCATCCCTTTAGCACCATGTGCTTCAATTTTACAAACAAGTCCATTGTGATACTTTATCAAATGGCTTTTGAAAGCTCATACACACATCTACTGCACGAACCACAACACTGATACTTCATTTATTCTAAAAACACATGATTCAATGTGACTGTCTGTTCAGGGACAGAAACTGATCTTATTTCACATCCCATTGCACGACCTCCTGCTGAATAATTATGCTCGGTGGGAAGATTCTCCCAGTCTCATTCTCACCATTTCCTGCCTTACCTTGTAACCTGTGAGTACTGTCTACAGGACCAGTGTGTATCTGAGTCAATGGGACTCTCTCTGACCTTTCTCCCCAGTCCCCCAGGACCAGTGTGTATCTGAGTCAATCGGACTCTCTCTGACCTTTCTCCCCAGTCCCCAGGACCAGTGTGTGTCTGAGTCAATGGGACTCTCTCTGACCTTTCTCCCCAGTCCCCAGGACCAGTGTGTATCTGAGTCAATGGGACTTTCTCTGACCTTTCTCCCCAGTCCCCAGGACCAGTGTGTATCTGAGTCAATGGGACTCTCTCTGACCTTTCTCCACTGTCCCCCAGGACCAGTGTGTATCTGAGTCAATGGGACTTTCTCTGACCTTTCTCCCCAGTCCCCAGGACCAGTGTGTGTCTGAGTCAATGGGACTCTCTCTGACCTTTCTCCCCTGCCGATCTATGGAAGCTGTGTGAATCGGAAGAGTTCTCTCTGTTTGATGCTCTCACAATCCTGGGCTGGTTCACCTGCTGTTGTTCCTCAGTCTACAATCCCTGTTTCCTTCCACCTGTGGAACTTTCTCAGTCACTCCGTCATTCACCGGGAGATCTAATTATGCCAGGGCAGAAAATGAGATAAATATTGATATTGTGAAGTATAATGTAATGTATACTTTCCTTACACTTAATAAACATTCAAGTTTAGGGTTGAGTATTCCTGTTGGATTTTGTCATTTGCCTCAGATCCCCGGAAACCCGGCCGTGGCTACCCGCAAATCGCCAGAGTTCTTGACGAGACTGCGGAATTTACTGTCTATTGTTTACACAAACCAGCGCTGTGTAATCTCACTGATCCCAACTTTCTGGGGATACTAACTGTCTCATCTCACTGGGCCCATCTTCCCCGGGTTATACACTGTGTCATGTCACTGGGCCCATCTTCCCCGGGTTACACACTGTCTCATCTCACTGGGCCCATCTTCCCCGGGTTACACACTGTCTCATCTCACTGGGCCCATCTTCCCCGGGTTATACACTGTGTCATGTCACTGGGCCCATCTTCCCCGGGTTACACACTGTCTCATCTCACTGGGCCCATCTTCCCCGGGTTATACACTGTGTCATGTCACTGGGCCCATCTTCCCCGGGTTACACACTGTCTCATCTCACTGGGCCCATCTTCCCCGGGTTATACACTGTGTCATGTCACTGGGCCCATCTTCCCCGGGTTACACACTGTCTCATCTCACTGGGCCCATCTTCCCCAGGTTACACACTGTGTCATCTCACTGGGCCCATCTTCTCCCGGGTTACACACTGTCTCATCTCACTGGGCCCATCTTCCCCAGGTTACACACTGTGTCATCTCACTGGGCCCATCTTCCCCGGGTTACAAACTGTGTCATCTCACTGGGCCCATCTTCCCCAGGTTACACACTGTGTCATCTCACTGGGCCCATCTTCTCCCGGGTTACACACTGTGTCATCTCACTGGGCCCATCTTCCCCGGGTTACACACTGTCTCATCACACTGGGCCCATCTTCCCCAGGTTACACTCTGTCTGGGCCCACTGATAGTTTCACTCTAACTCCCACATCTCCCCAAACCCCCAGCTCCGGGCCTGTGTTAAGTTCTGTGTTTGCCCTCACAGTACAATCCCGGCCGCCTGAGATTGCGCATCGTGAGCGGTGTGGGCGGAAATGCGCCATTCTCTCCGCCGGCTGCAGACTAAGCCCCCGCCCTCCATCCCCGGACCGTGCCCTGTATTGTGAGCCAGCTCAGCACATTCCCCGGGAACTGATGCTGACATTAACAGGCCCGCTTTCCCCGCTCAGTTGCAGCCCCTTACTGTTAGTTTACAGTCCCTGGGTGTGTGATAGAAAGCCTCAGACCTGAGACTTCCGCATGTTGAGGCCTGCAGACTGTTCCAGCCCCTCACTGTCCCGTTCCCGGGTGGGCCCTCCGTGTGTCACACACAGTCTGGGGCTGAGCCGCCTGCTCTCAGTCCGTGAGCTCAACAGAGCCCTGTTCCCCCAGTGAGAGAGCGGGCCCCTCACTCACACACCGGCCGCCCCCCGGTACTACAGGGACAGCTGCCCAGCACTGCGCCTGCGCGGGATCGAGGCTGCATCAGTACAGCGTCCCCAGTGGTGGGAGGACAACATTCATCTCACCCCCGATATTGCCACTCCCCCCCCCGGGCACAGCCTGGGGCTCAGTGCAGGGCCTCATACCCCTCCCCCCCGGGCACAGCCTGGGGCTCAGTGCGGGGCCTCACACCCCCTCCCCCCAGGCACTGCCTGGGGCTCAGTGTGGGGCCTAACCCCCCTCCCCACGGGCAATGCCTGGGGCTCAGTGCGGGGCCTTACCCCCCCGGGCACTGCCTGGGGCTCAGTGCTGGGACTCACTCCCCCTTCCCCCCAGGCACTGCCTGGGGCTCAGTGCTGGGACTTACTCCCCCTCCCCCCAGGCACAGCCTGGGGCTCAGTGCTGGGACTCACTCCCCCTCCCCCCGGGCACTGCCTGGGGCTCAGTGCGGGACCTTCCCCCTGACACAGCCTGGGGCTCAGTGCGGGGCCTCCCCCCCCTGGGCACTGCCTGGGGCTCAGTGCGGGGCCTTCTCCCTGACACAGCCTGGGGCTCAGTGCGGGACCTTCCCCCTGACACAGCCTGGGGCTCAGTGCGGGGCCTCCCCCCCCTGGGCACTGCCTGGGGCTCAGTGCGGGGCCTTCTCCCTGACACAGCCTGGGGCTCAGTGCGGGGCCTTCCCCCGGGCACAGCCTGGGGCTCAATGCGGGGCCTTCCCCTGGGCACAGCCTGGGGCTCAGTGCGGGGCCTTCCCCCGGGCACAGCCTGGGGCTCAGTGCGGGGCCTTCCCCCGGGCACAGCCTGGGGCTCAGTGCGGGGCCTTCCCCCGGGCACAGCCTGGGGCTCAGTGCGGGGCCTCACACCAGGAAGTGTTGGTGAGCGACAGACCCAGAGAGGGAGGAGAAGCGATCGGCCATGAACCCGGAAAGTGAGCCCACCCGCCGAGTGCTCTGCCCCGGCTCCAGCCGCCCACCATCAGTCCGGTTCCCCCGGTTTACCCACATTGTCCAACCGTTGTTTACAGCAAAGCGCGCTGCATCCAGGGTCTCGGGATGGACAAGGCGGCACCGAGCATGCGTACTATGGCACACAGCGCGATCGCTGCATAAATTAATGATCCTGAATGAGTCCTCCCATCTTACTGGCTGCGCACAGGAGATTGACAGCCACTTGCACCAATCCCTGTTGCGCTCCGCCACAGAGTCCCGCCCGCGTTCCGCAGAAGCGCGCGGGGGGTCACGTGGCTCCTGATTTGAACCTGCGGCAGTTGAACTGTCACGCCGAGCCCGGCCACGCGCGAGACATGGTCCCGCCCACCATGTGTGAGGTCAGGGCCCCGCCCACACAGCCCCCGAGCTCAGCAGCGGGAATGCTGCAATGTGAGAGAATAAAGAGAGAAGGTGCTGGGAACAGTCAGCCGCTCAGGCAGTGTGTGTGGTGGGAGAGAGAGAATGGACCTGAGGGAAGCTCATTGTCATTACCCTGACATTCAGGGCCACGGAGCTTTACCTGCTGCTGGGGGAAGTGCAGCTGAAAGATTTATTGACAATACACAGGACTGTTTCCTGACACAACATGTTAATGCAGTAACTGGGAAAACCATAGATTGGATCTGGTGTTTAGTAGTGAGCCTGACCTCAGATCAGGCCTCCGTGTGGGGAACATCTGGGCAACACTGATCACATTATACCATCCCAATTGGCCGGGAGAACCAAAGGGACTGAGAACCTGCAACTCGGACCGCATTTCAGGGCAAACTTCTCCAAAATGGCAGAGGACTTGCAACAGGTAACAGGCCAACCCTCCTCGGTGGTGATGTGACCGATATTGAATATAAATGGAAAGTTTTCAAGAACAAGATTAAAAATGTAGTAAACAAACGTAGCCAAAATCAAAAGAAGGAAATGTGGTAAGAAAAAGCCAAGGTGGCTGACTGGCTCTGTACAAAGACAAATAAGATGTAAACAGAAATGTTTCCATAAATTAAATAATTTAACACTCAAATAAATAGGGTGAATACAACGGACAACTAAAGAAAACGAATGCTGCTAAAATTGTTTCACAACTAATTACTTTTGAAATTAGTAAAAAGGCTCTCAGAATAAAAGGATTGAAGAGAACTGTGGCAGTAATGGGAAGAGCTTTTTCAGTTATGTGGAGAGTCAGAGAACTATCAAAGATTGGATTGGGCCACTGAAGGGTGTTTGGGGACAGGTTACACAGGACTCACTGAGTATGGCGGAAATATTAATGAGTACTTTGCATCAGTCTTCACGATTTAACATCATGCTCAAATATTAGAATTTAATAATAAAAGTTTTATCAGTAACATTAACATATATAAGATTATTGTTTTAGAAAAAATTAAGAACTTTAAAATACATACAACAACAGGATATCCACCCGAGGGTCCTCCGGGAGATGGGACATGTGCTGTGTGAGGTTCCTCCAGGAGATGGGACACGTGCTGTGTGAGCCCCTCCGGGAGATGGGACATGAGCTGTGTGAGGGTCCTCCGGGAGATGGGACATGTGCTGTGTGAGGTTCCTCCAGGAGATGGGACATGAGCTGTGTGAGGGTCCTCTGGGAGATGGGACATGTGCTGTGTGAGCCACTCCAGGAGATGGGACATGTGGTGTGTGAGGGTCCACCGGGAGATGGGACATGTGGTGTGTGAGGGTCCTCCGGGAGATGGGACATGTGATGTGAGAGAGTCCTCTGGGCGATGGGACAGATGCTGTGTGAACCCCTCCGGGAGATGGGACATGTGCTGTGTGAGGGTCCTTCGGGAGATGGGATATGTGCTGTGTGATGCTCCACTGGGAGATGGGACATGTACTGTGTGAGGGTCCTCCGGGAGATGGGATATGTGCTGTGTGACCCCCTCCAGGAGATGAGACATGTGCTGTGTGAGGGTCCTCCGGATGATGGGACATGTGCTGTGTGAGCCCCTCCGGGAGATGGGACATGTGGTGTGCGAGCCCCTCCGGGAGATGGGACATGTGCTGTGTGAGGGTCCTCCCGGAGATGGGACATGTGTTGTGTGAACCCCTCCGGGAGATGTGACACGTGCTGTGTGAGGGTCCTCCGGGAGATGGGACATGTGCTGTGTGAGCCCCTCCGGGAGATGTGACATATGCTGTGTGAGCCCCTCCGGGAGATGAGACGTGTGCTGTGAGAGGGTCCTCCGGGTGATGGGGCATGTGCTGTGTGAGGGTCCTACGGGAGATGGGACATGTGCTGTGTGAGGGTCCTCCGGGAGATGGGACATGTGCTGTGTGAGGGAACTCCGGGAGATGGGACATGTGTGTGCGAGCCCCTGGCCTGTATGTTTAATAGCTCACTCTGAAATGCTTCCTAGAGATTGGAAGGATGCTACTGAAGTCCCCATTTATGATGAGACAAGGCAGACCCGGGTAACGAGAGACCCATCAGTAATAGGTAAGATGCTTGAAAGAATCATAAGGGATACAATATATGAATATTGGATAGGGAGGGACATATTAGGGACACCACAACCCATAATAAAGAGTTCTTGTCTCATAACTCTAATTGTATTTTTTGAAGTTACAAAGTTGGTTGATGAGGGAAGCCCAGTAGACATTGTCTACTTAGATTTCCAAAAACCTTTTGACAAGGTATTGCACAAGAGGCTTCTCTATAAGATCGGAGCCTCTGGTAGTGATAATATATTGAACTGGATACAGAACTGGCTGGCAGGATGTATGTAAAGAGCAGTTCTCTCTGGATTTGGATCTGTTTAGAGACCGGTCACCAGTGATGTCACGCAGGGATCAGTGTTGGGACCGTTGCTTTTCACTATTTTTATTAATGATCTGGATTTTGGGGTTGGGGGCACAATTTGCAAATTTGGAAATGATAGCAAGACCTGTGCGAGTGCTCGAACTGTAGAAGAGGCTCGTCTGATTCAGGCAGATCTTAAAGTGTTGGGAGACTGGCCTCATGACTGGAAAATGATGTATAATTTAGATAAGTTCAGTGTTATGCATGTGGGCAAATGCTCAACATTCATACACCCTCCAGGGAAAGGCATTAAAGATGGTGGAGATAGAAAGAGATTTGGGCATTCTAGTGCATACATCCTCAAAAGGTACATGAGCAATGCGGTGCAGCAACAGCTAGAGCAAATAGGGTGTTGGGGTGTATCCATAGGACAATTGAGTATAAGCCGAGGCATACTGTTTTGTCCGAGTACAAAACCTTAGTCAGGCCGCACTTGGAATACTGTTTCCAGTTTTGGTCTCCTCACAGGGTGGGTGATATTGAGGCTCTGGAAAGGGCCACTCAACTAATTCCAAGTCTAAAGCATCTTAGTTACCAAGGTAGGTTAAAAGAGTTGGGACTCTTTACCTTAGAGCAGCGCAGACATAGGGTGATATGATTGAGGTTTATAAGATAATGGAGGTGAAAGAGAGAGTGTTCCAGCTGACCATTTATTTCAATTAAGTAGGTTAGGCAGGACCAGGGGCACACATTTCAGTTGTATAAGGCTAGATATAGGTTAGATGTTAGGAGTGGTTCTTTTCCCAGAGAATAGTAGACCTCTGGAACAAGCTGCCCTCTCATGTGGTGGATACAGACTCACTGAATTCCTTCAAGCAAAAGCTGGATTTGTTTCTGGCTGCGGCGGGGATTAACACTTCCGAAAGGGAGGTACTGCAGGGAATGTAATGGCCAAAGTGATCTCCTGGACTAGTTTCAATTGCTTAGATGGGTTGGAGAGGAATTTCCAGATTTTATTTTCCCAAATTGTCCTAGTGTTAGCGCGAATGTACCCTCGAAGAATCACTCGTCACTCAGGGTCGGTCCATACATCAAAATGGTTTATTACGCCGGCGGGGAGATGAAGCAACTGGTCCAGGTACCTCTCTCCGCCGAACAAAGGGTTTCATGGATTTTTATATGTTTTACAACAGTTTACTACAGTTACATCAGCCCATTTCGGCCAGACACGATCCAATCATATTGATTATAGATTACATATAGATTCAAATAAACCAATAGAAGTGGTCTCTAACCATTAGGTGACTGCGTGATTGTCTCATGTGTTACTAAGGGTTATTCATGGTCTTGTGACATGGTCTGCACCCCCACCCCCCTTCCTTATCTTACTGTCCTTGAGTGCTGGCTTTGGGCAGTCTCCTTATCTTAGTCCTGTTATAGAGTCGTATTGTTCTAACATAAACCAGGACATCTTGTCTGAGGCCTGTCAGTCCATTGATTAGGAACATCTGCAGAGCTCATGTGTATCCCTGCATGAGAAAACAGCAGAGATACACATGAATAACAGCCTGGGTCCCAGTGCCTGGGAGATGGAGCATCCTGGGCATGAGGCTTTTCATCATCTTAGAATCAGAGAGTGGTTACAGCACGGAAGGAGGCCATTTGGCCCGTGGAGCCCATGCTGGCTCTCTGCAAGAGGTTCAGCTAAACCCACTCTAAATACTCTGTCCAGACCCCTCATGATTTTGAACACCTGTGTCAAATCTCCTCTCAATCTTCCCTGTTCTCAGGAGAACAACCCCAGCTTCTCCAGACGATCCATGTAACTGAAGTCCCTCATCCCTGGAATCATTCTCATAAATCTTTTCTGCACCCTATCTAAGGCCTACTCATATTTATTAAAATGAGGTACCCAGAATTGATCCACCTCAGTCAATAAGCTCCCTGCTGGAGTGGAACTAAACTACAGAACCAGTGGCAACCTGTTCAACCTTTGTCGTCTCCAGGCTAGGTCCAAGACCATCCACACCTGTTGTCAAGCTATCGTATGCGGACAATGTCTACATCTGTGCACATACAGAAGCTGAACGCCAAGTCATAGTCAACATATTTACTGAGGCGTACGAAAGCATGGGCCTTACACTAAACACCCATAAGACAAAGGTCCTCCACTAACCTGTCCCCACCGCACAGCACTCTCCCCCAAACCCTCCCCCCACCCCCACCCATCAAGATCCATGGTGCAGCCCTGAACAACGTGGGCCATTTCCCATACCTCGGGAACCTCTTGTCAACAAGAGCAGACATTGGCAACGAGATTCAACACCGCCTCCAATGCACCAGTGCAGCCTTCAGCCACCTGAGGAAAAGAGTGTTTGAAGACCAGGCTCTCAAATTTGTGATCAAGCTCATGGTCTACAGGGCTGTAGTAATACCTGCCCTCCTGTATGGCTCAGAGACATGGACCATGTACAGTAGACACCAAGTCGCTGGAGAAATACCACCAACGATGTCTCCACAAGATCCTACAAATCCCTGGGAGGACAGACGCACCAACATTAGCATCGGCGACCAGGCCAACATCCTCAGCATTGAAGCACTGACCAGACTTGATCAGCTCTGCTGGGAAGGCCACATTGTTTGCATGCCGGACACGAGACTCCCAAAGCGCGTGCTCTCCTCGGAACTACTTCACGACAAATGAGCCAAAGGTGGACAGAGGAAATGTCACAAGGACACCCACAAAGCCTCCCTGATAAAGTGCAATATCCGCACTGACACTTGGGAGTCCCTGGCCAAAGACCGCCCTAAGTGGAGGAAGTGCATCCGGGAGGGCGCTGAGCACCTCGAGTCTCACTGCCGAGAGCATGCAGATATCAAGCGCAGGCAGCGGAAAGAGCGTGCGGCAAATCTGTCCCACCCACCTTTTCCCTCAATGACTATCTGTCCCACCTGTGACAGGGACTGTGGTTCTCATATTGGAGTGTTCAGTTACCCAAGGACTCATTTTTAGAGTGGAAGAAAGTCTTCGTCGATTCCGAGGGATTGCCTATGATGAGGAGACCAGCATCGCGAGAGCGGGCGGCACAGGAGGATAAAGGGCAGCGGCAGCGAGTGGGAGTGGTGGCAACGAGTGGGAGCGGTGGCAGCTTGGAGGAGGCCAGCTGGTGCAGGGGCAGAAGGTAAACAAAGAATTAAAAAGAAATTGAAGTGTGACATCACAGTCAAGTAGGTAAGTGATTGGCTGGTGGATTGGTGAGTATTTAATCTTTTTCTTTTTCTTTCCTTAGCAACAAGAAACCTCGTCATTGTTGCCAAATTAAATTAATTCAGAGGTTAAGTCACGGCAGGGGAACCCAGACCATTGTCATGCTCCTCCTGTGCTATGTGGATGCTTCCGGTGTCCCTGACTACTATGTGTGCAGGAAGAGTATCCAGCTGCAGCTCCTGACAGACCACATTGTGGCACTGGAGCTGCGAATGGATTCACTCTGGAGCATCCACGATGCTGAGGATGTTGTGAATAGCATGTTTAGTGAGTTGGTCACATCACAGGTAAAGGTTACTCAGGCAGATAGGGAATGGGTGACCATCAGGCAGAGCAGTGGAAGGAAGGTAGTGCAGGGGTCCCCTGCGGTAATCTCCCTCCACAGCAGATATACCGTTTTGGGTACTGTTAGGGGAGATGGTTCATCAGGGGAGGGCAGCAGCAGCCAAGTTCATGGCACCATGGGTGGCTCTGCTGCACAATAGGGCAGGAAAAAGAATGGGAGAGCTATAGTGGTAGGGGATTCTATTGTAAGGGGAAGAGATAGACGTTTTACGGCCGCAATCGAGACTCCAGGATGGTATGTTGCCTCCTTGGTGCAAGGGTCAAGGATGTCTCGGAGCGGCTGCAAGGCATTTTGGAGGGGGAGGGTGAACAGCCAGTTGTCGTGGTGCATATAGGTACCAACAATAAAGGTAAACAATGGGATGAGGTCCTACAAGCTGAATTTAGGGAGCTAGGAGTTAAATTAAAAAGTAGGACCTCAAAGGTATTAATCTCAGGATTGCAACCAGTGCCACGTGCTGGTCAGAGTAGAACTATCAGGAGAGTTAAGAAGAATGCATGGCTTGAGGAGTGGTACAAGAGGGAGGGATTCAACTTCCTGGGAAATTGGAACCCGTTCTGGGGGAGGTGGGACCAGTACAAACTGGACAGTCTGCAGCTGGGCAGGACCGGAACCAATGTCTGAAGGGGAATGATTGCTAGCGCTATTGGGGAGGTTTTAAACTAATATGGCAGTGGGATGGGAATCTATTAAGGGAGACAGATGGAAGAAAAATGGGGGCAGAAGCAAAAGGTAGAATGGAGATAAGGAAAGGTGGAGGGCAGAGAAATCAAAGGCAAAAATCATAAAGGGCCACATTACAAAATAATTCCAAAAGGAAAAAAGAGTGTTAAAAAATCAAGCCTGAAGGCTCTGTGTTTCAATGCGAGGAGCATTTGTGATAAGGTAGATGAATTAACTGCGCAGATAGTTGTTAACGGATATGATGTAAATGGGATTACTGAGACATGGCTCCAGGGTGACCAAGGCTGTGAACTCAACTTCCAGGGGTATTCAATATTCAGGAAGGACAGACAGAAAGGAAAAGGAGGTGGGGTAGTGTTGTTGGTTAAAGAGGAGATTAATGCAATAGTAAGGAAAGACATTAGCTTGGATGTCAAAACTGCATGGGTAGAGCTGCAGAAACCAAAGGGCAGAAAAGGCTAGTGGGATTTGTGTACAGACCACCAAACAGTAGTGGTGAGATTGGGGATGGCATCAACCACGAAATTAGGGATGCGTGCAATAAAGGTACAGCAGTTATCATGAGTGACTTTAATCTATATATAGATTGGGCTAATCAAACTGGTTACAACACGGTGGAGGAAGATTTCTTGGAGTGTATAAGGAATGGTTTTCTAGACCAATATGTCGATGAATGAACTAGAGAGCCGGCCATCCTAGACTGGGTCTTGTGTAATGAGAGAGGATTAATTAGCAATCATGTTGTGCGAGGCCCCTTGGGGAAGAGTGACCATAATATGGTAGAATTCTTCATTAAGATGGAGAGTGACAGAGTTAATTCAGATACTAGGGTCGCGAACTTAAAGAAAGGTAACTTCGATGATATGAGACGTTAATTGGCTAGGATAGACTGGCAAATAATACTTAAAGAGTTGACGGTAGATAGGCAATGGCAGACAGTTAAAGATCACATGGATGAACTTCAACAATTGTACATCCCTGTCTGGCGTAAAAATAAAACGGTGAAATTGGCTCAACTGTGGTGAACAAGGGAAATTAGGGATAGTGTTAAATCCAAGGAAGAGGCATATAAAGTGGCCAAAATAAGCAGCAAACCTTAGGACTGGGAGAAATTTAGAATTCAGCAGAGAAGGATAAAGCGTTTAATTAGGAGGGGGAAAATCGAGTATGAGATTAAGCTTGCAGGGAACATAAAAAAGGACTGCAAAAGCTTCGATAGATGTGAAGAGAAAACGATTCATGAAGACAAATGTAGGTCCCTTGCAGCCAGAATCAGATGAATTTATAATGGGGAACAATTGAACAAATACCTTGGCTCTTTCTTCACTAAGGAAGACACAAATAACCTTCCAGAAATACTATAGGACCAAGGGTCTAGTGAGAAGGAAGAACTGAAGGAAATCCTTATTAGTCAGGGAATTGAGTTAGGGAAATTGATGTGATTGAAAGCCGATAAATCTCCAGGGTCTGATAGTGGGCATCCCATAGTACTTAAGGAAGTGGTTCTAGAAATAGTGGATGTATTGATGGTCATTTTCCAACATTCTATAGACTCGGGATCAGTTCCTATGGATTGGAGGGTAGCGAATGTAAGCCCACTTTTTAAAAAAAGGAGGGAGAGAGAAAACTGGGAATTATAGACCAGTTAGCCTGACAGCAGTAGTGGGGATAATGTTGGAATCAATTATTAAAGACTTAATAGCAGCGCATTTGGAAAGCAGTGACAGGATCGGTCCAAGTCAGCATGGATTTATGATACGGAAATCATGCTTGACAAATCTTCTAGAAGTTTTTCAGGATATAACTAGTAGAGTGGACAAGGGAGAACCAGTGGATGTGGTGTATTTGGACTTTCAAAAGGCTTTTGACAAGGTCCCACATAAGAGATTAGTGTGCAAAATTAAAGCAAATGGTATTGGGGGTAATGTATTGACGTGGAGAGAGAATGGGTTGGCAGACAGTAAGCAAAGATTAGGAATAAACGGGTCCTTTTCAGAATAGCAGGCAGTGACTAGTGGGGTGCCGTAAGGTTCAGTGCTGGGCCCCCAGCTATTTACAATATATAGTAATGATTTGGATGAAGGAATTGAATGTAATATCTCCAAGTTTGCAGATGACACGAAGCTGGGTGGCAGTGTGAGCTGTGAGGAGGATGCTAAGAGGCTGCAGGGTGAATTGGACAGGTTAAGTGAGTGGCCAAATGCATGTGAAGTTATCCACTTTGGTGGCAAAAACAGGGAGGCAGAATATTATCTGAATGGTGACAGATTAGGCAAAGGAGAACTGCAACGAGACCTTGGTGTCATGGTACATAGAAACATAGAAACATAGAACATAGGTGCAGGAGTAGGCCATTCGGCCATTCGGCCCTTCTAGCCTGCACCGCCACTTAATGAGTTCATGGCTGAACATGCAACTTCAGTACCCCATTCCTGCTTTCTCGCCATACCCCTTGATCCCCCTAGTAGCAAGGACTACATCTAACTCCTTTTTGAATATATTTAGTGAATTGGCCTCAACAACTTTCTGTGGTAGAGAATTCCACAGGTTCACCACTCTCTGGGTGAAGAAGTTTCTCCTCATCTCGGTCCTAAATGGCTTACCCCTTATCCTTAAGATTGTGACCCCTGGTTCTGGACTTCCCCAACATTGGGAACATTCTTCCTGCATCGAACCTGTCTAAACCCATCAGAATTTTAAACGTTTCTATGAGATCCCCTCTCATTCTTCTGAACTCCAGTGAATGCAAGCCCAGTTGATCCAGTCTTTCTTGATATGTCAGTTCCGCCATCCCGGGAATCAGTCTGGTGAACCTTTGCTGCACTCCCTCAATAGCAAGAATGTCCTTCCTCAAGTTAGGAGACCAAAACTGTACACAATACTCCAGGTGTGGCCTCACCAAGGCCCTGTACAACGGTAGTAACACCTCCCTGCCCCTGTACTCAAATCCCCTTGCTATGAAGGCCAACATGCCATTTGCTTTCTTAACCGCCTGCTGTACCTGCATGCCAATCTTCAATGACTGATGTACCATGACACCCAGGTCTTGTTGCACCTCCCCTTTTCCTAATCTGTCACCATTCAAATAATAGTCTGTCTATCTGTTTTTACCACCAAAGTGTATAACCTCACATTTATCCACATTATACTTGATCTGCCATGCATTTGCCCACTCACCTAACCTATCCAAGTCACTCTGCAGCCTTATAGCATCCTCCTCACAGCTCACACTGCCACCCAACTTAGTGTCATCCGCAAATTTGGAGATACTACATTTAATCCCCTCGTCTAAATCATTAATGTACAATATAAACAGCTGGGGCCCCAGCACAGAACTTTGTGGTACCCTATTAGTCAATGCCTACCATTCTGAAAAGTACCCATTTACTCCTACTCTTTGCTTCCTGTCATTGAAAGTTGGTATGCAGATACAGCAGGTGGTGAAGGCGGCAAATGGCATGTTAGTCTTCGTAGCGACAGGACTTGAGTATAGGAGAAGGGAGGTGTTGTTGCTGTTGTACAGGGCCTTGGTGAGGCCACATCTTGAATATTGTGTACAGTTTTGGTCTCCGAATCTGAGGAAGGACATTCTTGCTATTGAGGGAGTGCAGCAAAGGTTCACCAGACTGATTCCTGGGATGGCAGGACTGACATATGAAGAAAGACTGGATCGACTAGGCTTATATTCACTGGAATTTAGAAGAATGAGGGGGGATCTCATAGAAACATGTAAAATTCTGATGGGATTGGACAGGTTAGATGCAGGAATAATGTTCCCAATGTTGGGGAAGTCCAGAGCCAGGGGTCACAGTCCAAGGAAAAGGGGTAAGACATTTCGGACTGAGAGGAGGCGAAACTTCTTCACTCAGAGAGTTGTGAACCTGTGGAATTCTCTTCCACAGAAAGTTTTTGAGGTCAATTCATTAGATTATATTCAAACAGGAGTTAGATGTGACCCTTACGGCTAAATGGATCAAGGGGTATGGAGAGAAAGCAGGAAAGGGGTACTGAAGTTGCACGATCAGCCATGATCATATTGAATGGTGGTGCCGGCTCGAAGGGCCGAATGGCCTACTCCTGCACCTATTTTCTATGTTTCTTTGTTGCAATGATGATGATAATGACCCAGAATTGGACACAATATTCCAGTTGAGGCCGAACCAGTATTTTATGCAGGTTCATCCTAATATCCACACTTCTGTCCTCTATTCCTCTATTCATGAAGCCTAGGATCTGATAAGCCTTTGTAACTGCTTTCTCAACCAGCGCTGCAACCTTCAGCAATTGGTGCACATATTCTCCTGGGTCTCTCTGTTCATGCATCCCTTTAAAATTGTACCCTTTAGTTTATATTTTCTCTCTTTCCTCCGACCAAAATGTAAAATGAACTTTTCCACGTTAAATTTCATCTGCCACATGTCCACACATTCCACCAGCGTCTCTGTGTTTTTTCTGAAGTCTATCACCATCCTCCTCACTGTTCACTATACTTCCAAGTTTTGTCATCTGCAAATTTGGAAATTGTGCCCTGTTTAAGTCTAAGTCATTAATATAGATCAAGAAATGCAGTGGTCCCGGTACTGACCCCTGGGGAACACCACCTCCTCCAGTCTGAAAAACAATCGTTCACCACTACTCTGTCACTGAGCCACTTTCATATCCATGCTGCCACTGTCCCCGTTATTTCATGGGCTTTGAATTTGCTGGTATTGGTAACACGCCCGGGATCACTAAACACAAAACCCAGTCTGTTAATCACTTTCACCTACTGGACTTAGCATGTACCCCACAGCATCTCTTCTACCTTCAATATGTGAATAGAGCATCACACCTGCAAACCTGGTTTAAGTTTATATTCACTTAGCAAATCGATTTAAGAAAAGCCTGTAGGCCGATGAGACACTGTTAAGGTGTCAGTGTGTTGCTGGTTTGCTCGGCATTTTGCCTGTAATGGACTCCGTATTTTGGTCTCCATATACTTGCATTGAAGGCTGTTCAGTGAAGGCTCATTAGGTTGATTCCGGAGATGAGGGGATTGACTTATGAAGATAGATTGGGCCGAAGCACATTGGAGTTCAGAAGAATGAGAGGTGATCTTATCGAAACATAAGATAATGAGGGGGCTCAACAAGGTGGATGCAGAGAGGATATTTCCACTCATAGGGGAAAGTAAAACTAGGGGACATGATCTTAGAATCAGAGGCTACCCATTTAAAACTGAGACGAGGAATTTCTTCTCCGAGGGTTGTAAATCTGTGGAATTCTCTGCCCAAAAGAGCTGTGGAGGCTGGGTCTTTGAATATATTTAAGGCAGAGATGGACAGATTTTTGATCAATTAAGGGAGTAAAGGATTATGGGGAGCAGGCAGGGAAGTGGAACTGAGTCCATGATCAGATCAGCCATGATCTTATTGAATGGCAGAGCAGGCCCGAGGGGCCAAATGGCCTACTCCGGCTCCTATTTCTTATGTTCTCATGTTCTAACTGAACATTTCACCCAGTGTAACCTTGTCTGTAATGAAATATGTGTCACTTAGTAAGCCTCAGGTCCTTGCTCATGTCTGCTGCAAATTCCAGAGTTGATTCCGGAGATGAGGGGGTTTACTTATGAAGGTAGGTTGAGTAGGGTGGGCCTATACACATTGGAGTTCAGAAGAATGAGATGCTCTTAGTGTGGCCCTGAAGGACTGTGTCCAGGCTGAAGTTCTGTTCCCCCTGTAAGATCCTCCCCCCAGATTGTCCTTTCTCAGCTCCAGCCAGGTGATGCTAAACACTCAGGTGGGAAAGACAAAAATCCACAGCAATGTGTTGAAAGCAACACTAATTTATGTGTCTATATCTCAAATATTAAACTCCAGTACAGTTACAGGAGTTATTAACATCAGCGTTACAGGAGTTATAAACCCCAACTGTCAGAATGAACACGATTCAGTCTGGGATGTGATTAACAGCAGCAATAACAGCAGAATCCAACCCCTGCAGTCACTTGTGAACTCGCTGGTGGCTCAGCAAGTGGGATGACCGAATGAATCCTTTCCCACACTCTGAGCAGGTGAACGGCCTCTCCCCAGTGTGAATTCGCTGATGTGTCAGCAGGACCGATGAGCTAGTGAATCCATTTCCACAGTCAGAGCAGGGGAACGGTCTCTCCACACTGTGAACTCGCTGGTGTGTCAGCGAGTCGGATAACTGCGTGAATCCCTTCCCACACTCAGAACAGGTGAATGGCCTCTCGTGAACTCGCTGGTGTCTCAGCAGGTGGGATGACTGAGTGAATCCCTTCCCACACTCAGAGCAGCTGAATGGCCTCTCCCCAGTGTGAGCTCGCTGGTGTCTCAGCAGGTGGTATGATATAGTGAATCCCTTCCCACATTCAGAGCAGGTGAACGGCCTCTCCCCAGTGTGAACTCGCTGGTGTCTCAGCAGATGCTCTTTGCTTTTAAAACTCTTCTCACAGTCAGAACATTTAAAAGGTCTCTCCCCAGTGTGAACTCGCTGGTGTGTCAGCAGGTGGGATGACAGAGTGAAATCCTGCCCACACTCAGAGCAGTTGAACGGCCTCTCCCCGGTGTGAACTCGCTGGTGTCTCAGCAGGCTGCATAATGCAGTGAATCCCTTCCCACAGTCGGAGCAGGTGAACGGTCTCTCCCCGGTGTGAACTCGCTGGTGTGTCAGCAGGCTGGATAACTGAGTGAATCTCTTCCCACAGTCGGAGCAGGTGAACGGCCTCTCCCCAGTGTGAACTCGCTGGTGTGTCCGCAGGTGGGATAATCGAGTAAATCCCTTCCCACAGTTGGAGCAGGTGAACGGCCTCTCCCCAGTGTGACTTCGCTGATGTATTTCCAGCTGAGACGGGTAGTTGAATTGTTTCCCACAATCCCCACATTTACATGGTTTCTCCCCAGTGTGACTGTGCTTGTGTCTCTCCAGGTTGGATGATTGGCTGAAGCCTTGTCCACACACAGAGCACGTGTACCGTTTCTCCCCACTGTGAACAGTGCCTTCTGCTTCAATGGTCAAAAGCTGATGATATTCCAGTCCCAATGTATCAAGTGACTGTCAGATCTTGAGGTGATGTTTGGTTTGAGCTTCCAGTCTACAAATCTTCCCCTTTTAACACCCTGTAAAGTGAATTTCAAACAGGAAAAAGGGAGTGTGAGAGAGAACCCACAAAAACACAAAGGCAGGTTGTGAAATTGAGCTTAATGACTCTGGTTATTTGTGGGGTTAGCACTAGAAAAAAGTGACCATGAAAGCTGCCGAATTGTTGGAAAGACACATCTGGGTCAGTACTGTCCTTCATCGAAGGGAACCCACCTCCCTTGACAATCCCACATGGGAAATTGTTGGTCCCACTGGGTCAAGAATTACTGGGGGTGAAACCCAGCAGCTTCACCCCCCTCTCCATCCAGCTCAAACTGATGCAACAAACAGACCCACACAGGAGGCCAGGGAGTGACTTTCACATCCAGCACCCACCCTGACACAGAGCGGCTGGGAATTGCTGGGCCTGCTGTAGAAACGCAAGTTGTTGTTTTCCTGATGTGGGGGAGGAGCTGCCCCCGGGGTTTGCTGGTGCCGGGCCCGGCGGCGCTGCCCGGGGGCCCCCCCGAGAGCCGCGATCGGTGCTGCCCGGGGGCCCCCGAGAGCCGCGATCGGCGCTGCCCGGGGGCCCCCGAGAGCCGCGATCGGCGCTGCCCGGGGGCCCCCCCGAGAGCCGCGATCAGCGCTGCCCGGGGGCACCCCAAGAGCCGCGATCGGCGCTGCCCGGGGGCACCCCAAGAGCCGCGATCGGCGCTGCCCGGGGGCCCCCGAGAGCCGCGATCGGTGCTGCCCGGGGGCCCCCGAGAGCCGCGATCGGCGCTGCCCGGGGGCCCCCGAGAGCCGCGATCGGCGCTGCCCGGGGGCCCCCCGAGAGCCGCGATCGGTGTTGCCCGGGGCCCCCGAGAGCCTCACTCGGTTAAAAAGGAGGCAGACAAAAAGCAGGAAACTATAAACCAGTTAGCCTAACATCTGTGGTTGGGAAAATGTTGAAGAGTTCATTCTTAAAGAAGCATTAGCACGACATTTGGAAAAACATAATTCGGTCAGGCAGAGTCAGCATGGATTTATGAAGGGGAAGTTAAGTTTGACAAATTTGCTGGAATTCTTTGAGCATGTAACCGACAGGGTGGATAAAGTGGGTGTGGTGTATGTGGACTTCCAGAAGGCATTTGACAAGGTGCCACATGAAAGGTTACTGCACAAGATAAAAGTTCACGGGGTTGATGTGAATATATTAGCGTGGATAGAGGATTGTCTAACTAACAGAAAACAGAGAGTCGGGGTAAATGGTTCTTTTTCCGTTTGGCAATCAGTAACTAGTGGGGTGCCGCAGGGATCGGTGCTGGGACCCCAACTATTTACAATCTATATTAACGACTTGGAAGAAGAGACCGACTGTAACGTAGCCAAGTTTGCTAGCGATACAAAGATGGGAGGAAAAGCAATGTGTGAGCAGGACACAAATAATCTGCAAAAGGACACAGATAGGCTAAGTGAGTGGGCAATAATTTGGCAGATGGAGTATAATGTTGGTAAGTGTGAGGTCATGCACTATGGCAGAAAAAAAATCAAATAGCAAGTTATTATTTAAATGGAGAATGATTGCAAAATGCTGCAGTACAGCGGGACCTGGGGGTACTTGTGCATGAAACACAAAAGGTTAGTATGCAGGTACAGCAAGTGATCAGGAAGCCCAATGCAATCTTGGCCTTTATTGCAAAGGGGCTGGAGTATAAAAGCAGGGAGGTCTTGCTACAGTTATACAGGTTATTGATGAGGCCACACCTGGAATACTGCGTGCAGTTTTGGTTTCCATATTTACGAAAGGATATACTTGCTTTGGAGGAAGTTGAGAGAAGGTTCACTAGGTTGATTCCAGAGATGAAGGGTTGAGAAAAGGTTGAGGAGGTTGGGCCTCCCACTCATTGAATTCAGAAGAATGAATGAGAGGTGATTTATCGAAACGTATAAGATTATGAGGGGGCTTGACAAGGTGGTAGCAGAGAGGATGTTTCCACTGATAGGGGAGACTAGAACTAGGAGGCATAATCTTAGAATAAGAGCCCCCCCATTTAAAACTGAGGGGAGGAGGAATTTCTTCTCTGAGGGTTGTAAATCAGTGCAATTCGCTGCCTCAGAGAGCTGTGGAAGCTGGGACATTGAATATATTTAAGAGAGAGATAGACAGTGTCCTAACCGATAAGAGAATAAGGGGTTATGGGGAGCGGGCAGGGAAGTGGAGCTGAGTCCATGATCGGATCAGCCATGATTGTATTAAACGGCGCAACAGGCTAGAGGGGCCATATGGCCTACTCCAGCTCCTATTTCTTATATTCTTATTTTCTTATATAGTGGGTGTCTGGTATGGAAGTGTGGATTTGACTTTGCATCTCTGGTATGTCCAAGGTCAAGGAGGCCTATAAAGGCTTGTCAGAGGAGGAGTTCGGGCAGTTGAGCAGCGCGAGTCCGGGGTCGGTGAGGCCTATAAAGACTCAGAGGAGGAGGAGTTCGGGCAGTTGAGCAGTGCGAGTCCGAGGTCGAGGAGGTCTATAAAGACTCGTCGGAGGAGGAGTTCGGGCAGTTGAGCAGCGCGAGTCCGGGGTCGGTGAGACCTATAAAGGCTTGTCGGAGGAGGAGTTCGGGCAGTTGAGCAGTGCGAGTCCGGGGTCGGTGAGGCCTATAAAGACTCGTCGGAGGAGGAGTTCGGGCAGTTGAGCAGCGCGAGTCCGGGGTCGGTGAGGCCTATAAAGGCTCGTCGGAGGAGGAGTTCGGGCAGTTGAGCAGCGCGAGTCCGGGGTCGGTGAGGCCTATAAAGACTCGTCGGAGGAGGGGTTTGGGCAGTTGAGCAGCGCGAGTCCGGGTTCGAGGAGGCCTATAAAGACTCGTGTGCGGGAAGTGTGTCCACCTCCAGCTCCTGACCGACCGCATTTCGGCACTGGAGCTGCGGGTGGATTCAGTTTGGAGCATCCATGATGCTGAGAATGACGTGAATAGCACGTTTAGTGAGTTGGTCTTACCACAGGTAAAGGGTACACAGCCAGATAGGGAATGGATGACCAACAGGAAGAGCAGTGCAAGGAAGGTAGTGCAGGGGTCCCCTGCGGTCATCACCCTGCAAGACAGATGCACCGCTTTGGGTACTGTTGAGGGGGATGACTCATCAGGGGAGGGCAGCAGCAGCCAAGTTCATGGCACCGTGGCTGGCTCTGCTGCACATGAGGGCAGGAAAAGGAGTGGGAGCGCGATAGTGATAGGGTATTCAATTGTAAGGGGAATAGATAGGCATTTCTGCGGCCGCAACCGAGACTCCAGGATGGTATGTTGCCTCATTGGTGCAAGGCTCAAGGATGTCTTGGAGCGGGTGCAGGACATTCTGAAAAGGGAGGGTGAACAGCCAGTTGTCGTGGTGCATATAGGGACCAATGACATAGGTAAAAAAACAGGATGTAGTCCTACAAAACAAATTTAGGGAGCTAATTTTAAAAGTAGGACCTCAAAAGTAATATCAGGATTGCTACCAGTGCCACGTACTAGTCAGAGTAGGATTCGCAGGATAGCCCAAACGAATACGTGGCTTGAGGAGTGGTGCAGAAGGGAGGGATTCAAATTCCTCAGACATTGGAACCGGTTCTGGGGGAGGTGGGACCAGTACAAACCGGACGGTCTGCACCTGGGCAGGAGCGGAACCAATGTCCTGGGGGGAGTGTTTGCTAGTGCTATTGGGGAGGAGTTAAACCAATATGACAGGGGGATGGGAACCTAGGCAGGGAGACAGAGGAAAATAAAATAGAGGCAGAAGCAAAAGATAGAAAGGAGAATAGTAAAAGTGGAGGGCAAAAAACAAAAAGGGCCACATTACAACAAAATTCTAAAGGGGCAAAGTGTGTTAAAAAGACAAGCCTGAAGGCTCTGTGTCTCAATGCGAGGAGTATTCGGAATAAGTTGGATGAATTAAATGCGCAGATAGCAGCTAACGGATACGATGTGATTGGCATCATGGAGACATGGCTCCAGTGTGACCAAGGCTGGGAACTCAACATCCAAGGATGGGAACTCAACATCCAAGGATATTCAGCATTTAGGAAGGATAGACAGATAGGAAAAGGAGGCGGGGTGATGTTGCTGGTTAAAGAGGAAATCAATGCATTTGTAAGGAAGGGCATTAGCCTGGATGATGTGGAGTCAGTACGAGTGGAGCTACGGAATTCCAAAAGGACAGAAAACGCAAGTGGGAGTTGTATAGACCACCAAATAATAGTAGTGAGGTTGGGGACAGCATCAAACAAGAAATAAAGGATGTGTGCAATAAAGGTACAGCAGTAATCGTGGGCGACTTTAATCTACATATTGATTGGGCTAACCTAACTGGTAGCAATGCGGTGGAGGAGGATTTCCTGGAATGTATTAGGGATGGTTTTCTACACCAATATGTCGAGGAACCAACCAGGGAGCTGGCCATCCTAGACTGGGCGATGTATAATGAGAAGGGACTAATTAGCAATCTTGTTGTGCGAGGCCCCTTAGGGAAAATTGACCATAATATGGTAGAATTCCTTATTAAGATGGAGCGTGACAAAGTTAATTCGGAAACTAGGGTCCTGAACATAAGGAAAGGTAACTTCAATGGTATGAATAGACTGGCAAAGGATACTTAAGGGGTTGATGGTGGATAAGCAATGGCAAACATTTAAAGATCACAAACTTCAACAATTGTACATCCCTGTCTGGAGTTAAAATAAAACGGGGAAGGTGGCTCAACCATGGCTAACAAGGGAAATTAAGGATAGTGTTAAAGCCAAGGAAGAGACATATAAATTGGCTAGAAAAAGCAACAAACCTGACCACTGGGAGAAATTTAGAATTCAACCGAGGAGAACTAAGGGTTTAATTAAGAGGGGAAAATAGAGTACGTGAGGAAGCTTGCAGGGCACATAAAAACTGACTGCAAAAGCTTCTACAAATATGTGAAGAGAAAAAGATTAGTAAAGACAAACATAGGTCCCTTGCAGTCAGATTCAGGTGAATTTATAATGAGGAACAAAGAAATGGCAGACCAATTGAACCAATACTTTGGTTCTGTCTTCATGAAGAAAGATTCAAATAACCTTCCGAATGTACTAGAGGAGAGTGGGTCTAGTGAGAAGGAGGAACTGAAGGATATCCTTATTAGGCGGGAAATTGTTTAAGGGAAATTGATGGGATTGAAGGCCGATAATCCCCGGGGCCTGATAGTCTGCATCCCAGAGTAGTTAAAGAAGTGGCTCTAGAAATAGTAGATGCATTGGTGATCATTTTCCAACAGTCGATCGACTCTGGATCAGTTCCTTTGGACTGGAGGGTAGCTAATGTAACACCACTTTTTAAAAAAAGTAGGGAGAGAGAAAACGAGCCATTATAGACTGGTTAGCCTGACATCAGTAGCGGGGAAAATGTTGGAATCGATCATTAAGGATGAAACAGCAGCGCATTTGGAAAGCAGTGACAGGATCAGACCAAGTCAGCATGGATTTATGAAAGGGAAATCATGTTTGACGAATCTTCTGGAATTTTTTGAGGATGTAACTAGCAGAGTGGACAAGGGAGAATCAGTGGATGTGTATTTGGACTTTCAAGAGGCTTTTGACAAGGTCCCGCACAAGAGATTGGTGTGCAAATCAAAGCGCATGGTATTGGGGGTAATGTACTGGCGTGGATAGAGAACTGATTGGCAGACAGGAAGCAGAGAGTCTGGATAAACGTGTCCTTTTCAGAATGGCAGGCAGTGCCGCAGGGCTCAGTGCTGGGACCCCAGCTCTTTACAATATACATTAACGATTTACATGAAGGACTAGAGTGTAATATCTCCAAGTTTGCAGATGACACTAAACTGGGTGACGGTGTGAGCTGTGAGGAGGACGCTAAGAGGGTGACTTGGACAGGTTCGGTGAGTGGGCAAATGCATGGCAGATGCAGTATAATGTGGATAAATGTGAGGTTATCCATTTTGGGGGCAAAAACACGAAGGCAGAATATAATCTGAATGGCGGCAGATTAGGAAAAGAGGAGATGCAAGGAGACCTGGGTGTCATGGTCCATCAGTCACTGAAAGTGGGCACGCAGGCACAGCAGGCGGTAAAGAAGGCAAATGGTATGTTGGCCTTCATAGCTTAGGGATTTGAATTTAGGAGCAGGGACGTCTTAATGCAGTTGTACAGGGCCGTAGTGAGGCCTCACCTGGAATATTGTGTTCAGTTTTGGTCTCCTAATCGGAGAAAGGATGTTCTTGCTATTGAGGGAGTGCAGCGAAGGTTCACCAGACTGATTCCAGGGATGGCTGGACTGTGATATGAGGAGAGACTGGATCAACTGGGCCTTTATTCACTGAAGTTTAGAAGGATGAGAGGGGATCTCATAGAAACATAGAAGATTCTGACGGGACTGGACAGGTTAGATGCAGGAAGAATGTTCCTGATGTTGGGGAAGTCCAGAACCAGGGAACATAGTCTTAGGATAAGGGGTAGGCCATTTAGGACTGAGATGATGAGAAACTTCTTAACTCAGAATGTGGAATTCCCTGCCGCAGAGAGTTGTTGATGCCAGTTCATTGGATATATTCAAGAGGGAGTTAGATATGGCCCTTACGGTTAAGGGGGTCAAGGGATATGGAGAGAAAGCAGGAAAGGGGTACTGAAGGAATGATCAGCCATGATCTTATTGAATGGCAGTGCAGGTTTGAAGGGCTGAATGGCCTACTCCTGCACCTTTTTTCTATGTTTCTATGTGGATGAGTGTTTTACTCTGTATGTTAGTTTCTGATACGAGAGCGTGGATTTTATCCTGTACCTGTCAATTTCTGGTAATTGCCTGTAGGCTTCATTCTGTATCAAAAAGGACCACATTACAACATAATTCTAAAAGGACAGAGATTGTTAAAAAAACAAGCCTGAAGGTTTGGAGTCTCAAAGCGAGGAGCATCCGTCATAAGAATTAACTGCACAGATCGCTGGTAACGGATATTATGTAATTGGGATTACAGAGACATGGTTCCAGGGTAACCAAAGCTGGGAACATAACATCCAGGGGTATTCAATATTTAGGAAGGATAGCCAGAATGGAAAAGGAGGTGGGGTAGCATTAATGGTTAAAGAGGAGGTTAATGCAATAGTAAGGACGGACATTAGCTGGGATGATGCGGAATCTATATGGGTTGAGCTGCGAAACACCAAAGGGCAGAAAACGTTAGTTGGGGTTGTGAACAGACCACCAAACAATAGTAGGGAGGTTGGGGATGGCATCAAACAGGAAATTAGGGATGCGTGCAATAAGGGTACAGCAGTTACCATGGGTGACTTTAGCCTACATATTGATTGGCTAACCAAACTTGTAGCAATACTGTGGAGGAGGATTTCCTGGAGTGCATAAGGGATGGTTTTCTAGACCAATATGTCAAGGAACCAACTGGAGAGCAGGCCATCCTAGACTGGGTCCTGTGTAACGAGAGGGGATTAATTAGCAATCTGGTTTTGCATGGCTCCTTGTGGAAGAGTCACCATAATATGATAGAATTCTTCATTAAGGTGGAGAGCGACACAGTTAACTCAGAGACTAGGGTCCTGAACTTAAAGGAAACTTCGATGGTACGAGACGTGATTTGGCTGGGATAAACTGGCGAATGATACTTAAATGGTTTGACGGTGCATAGGCAATGACAGACATTTAAAGATCACATGGATGTATTACAACTATTGTACATCCCTGTCTGACATAAAAATAAAACCGGAAAGGTGGCTCAACCGTGGCTAACAAGGGAAATTAGGGACAGTGTTAAATCCAAGGAAGTGGCATATAAATTGGCCAGAAAAAGCAGCAAACCTGAGGACTGGAAGGAATTTAGAATTCAGCAGAGGAGGACTAAGGGTGTAATTAGGAGGGGGAAAATAGGATACAAGTGTAAGCTTTCAGAGAACATAAAAAACTGACTGCAAAAGCTTCTATAGATATGTGAAGAGAATAAGATTAGTGAAGTCTAATGCAGTCCCCTTGCAGTCAGAATCAGGTGAATTCATAATGGGGATCAAGGAAATGGCAGACCAATTGAACAAATACTTTGGTTCTGTCTTCACTAAGGAAGACACAAATAACCTCCCAAAAATACTAAGGACCGAGGATCTAGCGGGGAGGAGGAACTGAGGGAAATCCTGATTAGTCAGGAAATGGTGGTCAGGAAACTGATGGAACTGAAGGCCGATAAATCCCCAGGGATAGTCTGCATCCCAGAGTAGTTAAAGAAGTGGCTCGAGAAATAGTATTTGCATTGGTGGTCATTTTCCCAAATTCCATGGACTCTGGATCAGTAACTATGGATTGGAGGGTAGCTAATGTAACCCCACTTTTTAAAAAAGGAGGGAGAGAGAAAACAGGGAATCATAGGCCAGTTAGCCTGATATTGGTGGTGGGGAAAATGCTGGAATCAATTATTAAAGATGTAATAGCAGAGCATTTGGAAAGCAGTGACAGGATCGGTCCAAGTCAGCATGGATTTATGAAAGGGAAATCATGCTTGATAAATCTTCGAGGTTTTTGAGGATGTAACTAGTAGAGTGGCTAAGGGAGAACCAGTGGATGTGGTGTATTTGGAATTTCAAAAGGCTGTTGACAAGGTCCCAGACAAGAGATTAGTATGCAAAATTAAGGCACATGGTATTGGGGGTAATGTGTTGACATGGAGGGAGAACTGACTGGCAGACAGGAAGCAAAGAGCGGGAATAAACAGGTCCTTTTCAGAATGGCAGGCAGTGACTAGTGGGGTGCCGCAAGGTTCAGTGCTGGGATCTCAGTTATTTGCAATATACATTAATGATTTAGATGAAGGAATTTAATGTAATAGCTCCAAGTTTGCAGATGACACTAAGCTGGGTGGCAGTGTGAGCTGTGAGGCAGATGCCAAGAGGCTGCAGGGTGACTTGGACAGATTAGGTGAGTGGGCAATTGCATGGCAGATGCAGTATAATGTGGATAATTGTGAGGTTATCCACTTTGGTGGCAAAAACAGGAAGGCAGTTTATTATCTGAATGGTGACAGGTTAGTAAAAGGGGAGGTGCAAAGCGACCTGGGTGTCATGGTCCATTAGTCACTGAAGGTAGGCATGCAGGTACAGCAGGCAGTAAAGAAAGCAACTGGCATGCTGGCCTTCATAGTGAGGGGATTTGAGTGAAGGAGCAGGGAGGTCTTACTGCAGTTGTACAGGGCTTTGGTGAGACCACACCTTGAATATTGTGTGCAGTTTTGGTCTCTTAATCTGAGCAAGGATGTGCTTGCTATTGAGGGAGTGCAGCAAAGGTTCACCAGATTAATTCCCAGGATGGCAGGACTGATATATGAAGAAAGATTGGATCAGCTAGGCTTACACTCACTGGAATTAGAAGAATGAGAGGGCATCTCATAGCAACATATAAAATTATGACAGGACAGGACAGCTTAGATGCAGGAAGAAAGTTCCCGATGTTGGGGAAGTCCAGAATCAGGGGTCACAGTCTAAGGATAAGAGATAAGCCATATCGGACTGAAATGAGGAGAAACTTTTTCACCCAGAGAGTGGTAAACCTGTGCAATTCTCTATCACAGAAAGTTGTGGAGTCCAGTTCATTGGATATATTCAAGAGGGAGTTAGATGTGGCCCTTACAGTTAAGGGGATTTTCTATGTTTCTATGTATCTTTTCATTCCTAGTGTGTGAGTGTGTATTTTGCACTGTATCTGTCCATCTGATTCTACTGCTCCATGTGGTTGTAAGATTCACAATGTTACTCTGCCACTTCGGATCACTATGGGACTGACTGCTTCTGCTGCCTGTGACAATAGGATTGAGGCCAGTTCTGTCTCTCTGCGGTCTGTGAGTGATAATCTACTTACTGTGTGTGAGAAGGAGCTGCCTGCACTGTTCCTTGTGTTCTGGGTGGAAGAAAGATCACATTTGTTCTGGCTGAAGAATTTTGCTCTGAGAATAAGACAAGAACATTAGTTCTAAGATATGGATGCAGGGGAGAATATGATGTACCTGAGGGAGCGACAATGTATCTCTCGATCACCAGCAACCTGGTTCTGGAGAACTCAGTTCACCGAAACAATATAACCGGTCTTTAAAATATCTTCTCTCACACTCCTCTCCTGGTGCCTGCAATTGATGCACTTTGTGAAACTCCCCACATCCTCACTGTCAGGCTGTGTTTCCACTGCTCACTGTCCAAGAAGAACAGACACGGTGAGATTGGAACTGAATCAGGAACATTCACTACTGATTTGGGGAAAGAAAGATTTGAAAGAGCGAGGTGATTTATTTTCTCTGTTACCTTACACTGTCCACACACAGCCCGAGAATGGCCTCTCCCTTCCCCCACTCACACCATGTTCCGGAACTAGTTCCTGCTTCACTCTGCCTCTTACACACAGCCCCCGACGGAACTAAACCAGGAACATTCACTACTGGTTTGGAGAGAGAAAGCAGCAGATTGTAAATAGCAGATTCTGCCCATTCTGTCTCCCTTACACTGGACACACGCTGTCCACACACACCCCAAGAATGACCTCTCCCTCCCCCCACTCACACCACGCACTGAGGCTGGTTCTTGCTCCACTCTGCCCCTTACACACAGCCTCCGACTCCCCCTGAACTCAATGCCGATCTCTGAACCCATCTGCGGACACGCTCCCAAAGCGCTGCACTGCCTTACCCCGGGGCCGCGGTGTCTCTATTCCCTGCTGTTTTAAACCATCTTCTTCCGCTCACTGAGTGAATGGTGATCACAGGCAGGGCTGGGGGAGGGGAGGGCGCACGCGCTCTTCTCACTGGAAATCGACACAGGGGGCGGGGCTTATTCGCGCATGCGCACCTCTCTGCACTAATTCAGCCTGTAAAAATCAAAGTGCTCTTTTCCCAATTTACTTTTATCAGAATCTGAGCAAAGGAACTGGGCCTGGGGGGAAAGGACAGAGAATGATTAAAGCTGGGAGCCTTGTCCCTTGGAGATGCTCAATTTGGGATCATTCCGTGCAGGGTGTTTCTCTCCATGAGCCCGTCTTCACAAAGCAATCCTGCAGCTACATCGGAGGGACGAGAGAGTGGGAGTGTTTGCTGTTACCGTGCAGGATTTAATATCTGACAGAAACAGTCCGAGATCAGTTTAATTAGAGTAAAACACTCGGTCACTGAGAGTAATACCGAGCAGCCCGGAGCTGCAAGATTGCAGAGATTACAACAGGCAAGCGAGGGTTAAATGTGAGCCATTGTTTCTCTCACTCTCTGACACTGTCCCGCAGTGTGGGATTAATAATGTGTCTGTCTCTGGTACAATATCAGTGAGAGAGGAGACTGCATCTTCTGTCTCTCCAATGGGAACTTTCAGGATAAAACGGGACTTCGCAGGTCAGTCTGGAACTGATACTGTGCATGTCTTTCTATGCCTCACCGCCCTACCTCGCACTCTCCTGTCTCTCGCTCAGCCCTCTCCCCTCTTTCTGTCTCACTGTTGATATCCGCTCTCTCTTGTACTGGCTGTGAAGGCGGGATACTGTTATATAGCGTGATGTGGAAACACTGTTGGAGGTGCAAGACTGATAATGCCCCTGTTTCTCTCTTTGGTGCAATACGTGAAGGTGTGGCACTGTCACTGAGAGTAATATGGTGACCCTGATACAAAGTGTCTGTCTCTCTGTCTTTTCCGCTGGTGCTGTACATGAATATGTGATACTATTACTGAGCTTAAGATGGAGACACAGTTTGGGAGTTTAAGACTGATACTGTATCTGTCTCTCTGTCGCTCTCACTCTCTCTGATAGCCATCTCTGGGTGTTGAGTATGGGATGGATCAGACGCCAGTTACTGTTATATGTCCCTCATTTTCGGAGGAGAGAGAGACAGAGAGGCCGCAGGGGCGGTGAGCACATCATTTGTATTTTCATGTTAGTCAAACATATTTCTGCATTAGATCAATATAACAACTTAAAGCAGAGATGGGTTAAGCCAGCCACAGCTGTGATTGGCTCCTGCCCCTGAATCTGGGAACAGACACTGTGAGGAGCGCCGGCCTCAGAGTGTTTAACATTTACTGAGCTGGGAAACTCCAACTGACCCGAGAATTGGCAGCACAGCCGAGCGGAGAGGAAAACCTGTGCTGTGAACTGTAAATCTGGGAACAGTTTGTGTGTGAATGTGCAGATTTCAACATTGTGTGAGTGAGAGTGTGTTAAAGGGGCGGGCGGGTTAGACTAATGTCACTGTGTTTGTGTGTCCGCTCTCATCGCCGGATTTCAAAGTTTTCGCTGTCACAGGATCGCCCTGCTGCCCTGCTCAGGCCTGAGGCTGGAATTAAACAGAAAGTTTGATTTGATTTCAAATTTCAGTCGAAAAACAGAAAATATCCGTGATCGGCTGAGAGAGCGCGAACAGTGCAGCAATGAAACGGGTTTCAATCGAAATTGCTGCCTTCCATTCGGATGAAACTTTCTCGACAGCAAACATCCCGGTCTTGGGGACAGAAAGAGGCCAGTCTGGGAATCGGGAGGGCCCGAGTTGAATTGGAATCGGAGAGTTAGTGAGGAGAGAGAAACACAGAGAGGCTGGAGGGGCGGGGAGCTGACAGCAGGATGTCTCCGCCCCGTCCGCTCGCTGCCTTTAAGTTGCTCTGTGTCGCCACCTCTCGTTACATTTCTGACCCAGCTCTGACTGTCAGAGAGATTTTCCACAGAGTCGCAGACATGACTGATAACTGCAGCCGCCGCTCAAACCAAAGCTCCCAGCAAGAAACAGGCGGCGGCTCCCCGCTCCAAGTCAGCCACTCCCAAGTTTGGCGAGCAGATTCTCAAGGTTGTGGCCGATGGCAGTGATCGCAAGGGGATGTCCTTGGCCGCGATGAAGAAGGCTCTGGCGGCCAAATGAGTCGATGTGGAGAAGCGCGGGTCCCAGATCAGGTCCAGTATCAAGGAGAATGTGACAAATGGCTCCCTGAAGCAGATCAAGGGCACGGGCGCCTCGGGATCCTTCAAAGTTACTGAGAAGGAAACCCCGGGGAAGAGGAAGCTTGCAGGGAACATTAAGACGGACTGCAAAAGTTTCTATAGATATGTAAAGAGAAAAAGGTTAGTTGTGGTGTATGTAGCACACAAATCACTGACTCCACACGGTCTGGTGTAAATCTAACTGCTATGATCTTCGTCCTTTATTGTTCAGCTCCAGAGTGCCTCCCAGGTGTGGTGGTCAGCCTTATATAGTCCTTATTGCAGGTATTACCAGGGTTTCCCACCACAGCGCCCTCTGTGGTGTGGCATAGTGCTTACATTACATTTAAGGTACTGGGACGATACACACATCATTACATAACATCACCTTCCCCCCCCCCCCCCACCAGGACGCAGGACAACGATACACACGTCATTACATAACATCACACTTGTCCAACGGAAGGCAGGTGGGCATAAACAGTGCGTTAGTATGGTACATATTATCTGGTACATTAGCTGGTTATTGACTGGTAGCGGATCCTTGTTTGCCGTTATCATTAATTGTACTTCATCCATTATTTTACTCAAAGACAGTGGCCATTCAGCATTAAAAAAGTAATTCTTATTATAAATTCACTGTCTCACATTAACTTTGCTCATTTTAGACTCGCTCTGCCTAACATATGTCCTTTGTGGGGACCACCTCTTTGTAAGGCCCTTTTAAGAATCCCGGGTGCATTTCCTCTTTAAGGCGCCATCTTTGATGCAGGAGGATTCCACGAGGCTTCTCCTTGGGCGCCGCCATTTTGATGCTCTGCAGCTCCTACACGATGCCGCCGCCATCGCAGCCTCCGCTCCCACCTGACTTGCCGCGTCCCCCGTGACCTCCGTAGCGGCCTTCCCTGCGGCTGCCATGGCCGCCGACCTCCAGCTGCTGCCACCGCCCGACACTAACATCTCGGCAGGGCCCGCCCAATGGCCTCTTTCTCTGCGGGGCCCTTCCGAACCGCCGGCCCCTGGATCCCTCAGCACCCCGCCCACAGCGTCCTGACGGCTCACCCCCCCCCCCCTCCCACTAGGCCCCTCTGTGCAGGGCTGCTTGCCTGTGGGGGCTGGGGCTGCAGGGTCTCTGTGTGAGGCCTGGGCCTGGGACTTGCCTGTGGGGGGATTGAGGCTGCAGCTCCAGCTCAGTCGGCGCTGCTCTCTGGGGACCCGGGGCATGGCAGCACCCTGGGGAGCAGCAGCCTGTGGAGTGATGAAGTCTTCCCAGCTCCCACGGATCGTTCCCATCCACCTCCGGCCGAGGAGCATCGGCCCATCGCCTGCAATGACCCACAAAGGTAAACCGTACATCTCGTCCCCGTGGGATACCTGCACCATCGCTCTGAAAGAACAGTTATTAGTTCCCTGGTGTAAGTACGCAGCTTCGCCGTGACCGGGACCAGCTTGGATCGTGCAGCTGGGTTAATCCACAGTTTATCAAAAGTTCTCCAACTCATCAACGACAGACCCGAGCCCATGTCCACTTCCATACTCACAGGGACTCTGTTGATTTTTACTTCCCTTATCACTGGGGGTGAATCGTCGGTACATGTATACAGTCCAAGCACCTCATCTTCTTCTACCTGCTCCTCGCTAAACAATAGATCATCTCCCATCTCCTCAGCCACATGGTGAGTCTGATTTCTTTTACACATACGCTGAATATGGCCTTTAACGTGGCAGGTATTGCACGTGTACTCCATGGTGCTGCTTGATTGGCCCCCCTCGGCGGACTCTGAGCTCCAGGATCCCGAGGTCCGTGCTCTCTGCCCCGGTGTCGAGGAAATTTAGCTTAAATTAACTCAGACGGAGACTTTCAGAATCGTGCTTCGAGAGAGTTTTATTTTAAAAAGCGAGATATCTCGGAGAGCCTGCTTGGACCGTACCAAGGCAGAAAACTCGGCTGTACAAGCAAATTGTCCCTATCTTTATACAGAAATTGAATACAGAAATAGAAAAGGAATCTTATTCATTAGTCCCGCGAGTACAAAGGTCGTCTCGGGAGGTACACACTCTATCTGTCCTTGCATAGTTTCTCCCTGTTCACAGTCTGATAAGCAGAATATCAGGAGACTCCCTTTTAATACCAGGTGGTCATTTAATTGCATCTCTAAGTTTCAAGGCTGAAAAGCGTGGCTATTTTTCTCGTCCTATTATTTCTTTAAGCATAGCAAAAACAGAATTTAACCCTTCCCTTTTCCATAAGCCATAGATTCATAGATTCTTTCTTCCACAATTCCCTCCTTGCTGATCTTTTTATTTTTTTAGATCAACACAATTTCCTATATTCTCTTCTTGCGCAAAAGGGGGTTTATACCCTTCAAGATAGGGTCACATTTGGAGATATTTGTCTTCATCAACCTTTTCCTCTAAGCGACTTAACATTCCTTTCATGCATACACATTTTCTTTCTATTTCGGAGAGCAGGCCTATTACTTCACTAATTACATTTTTTTATTTTATCCACATTCCGCAAAGGATTATTAATAATACAAGCATAACCACATCTACGATTACTATGGGGTGTATAGCAAGCTTCAGTACTGCTGTAGCTTTTGGGGACCATCCGGTAAACACATCCCACCAGTGGTGTACTGTCAAAGAGGTAACTTCATCTGCGATTCTCACTAACTGCCCCTTCTTGTAACTCATATCGACTCTAAATTGGTGGATGGCTCTGCCTTGCTTTGATAGAGCTTCCTCAATTTTCTTGTCATTCCGTATCAAATTGTGCAGTCTGGTCAAATTAATTACAGGGGGTAAGGGTTCAATCTTGTGCATCGACAGATATTTTTCTACATTTAACCACTGCCCAAAGGTATATGTTCTTTTTACTTCAGGGTCATACAGGGTGTAGACTCTTCTCACGCATTTATTAATGGGGGGTTTATACAAAATTCCATCCAGATAGACAGGTTTATTTCCTGTCACACAGATCTCATTCTGTCCTATTTCCGTTATATCAGTGTCATTTGTTAGCTTTAATTCCCATTTACATACTCCAATGGAGTGCTGCAGTGAGCATGATTCGTGTATGGCGGTCTGATAGGGACATACCATTCCGAATGGCCACCTAGCACATCCCCTCTGGTGATGTGTCATATTCTTCTCATCGACCCAATCTCCTTTAAATTCTGGGTACCAGAAGTTCTGTCCAAACAGCTGGGGCATTACTTGGAACTGACACCAAATTTCTTTTCGTGTCATACTTACTATCTCCACAGTAACGTTACATCCTTTTGAATTACAACCGGTATATCTTTTTTGAGGGTTAATGGTTAAATTAAGAAACTTATCTCTTTTGTTAATTTCCAGCAACCTTTCCCATGTGTTAGCATGGAAGGAAAATATTTTCCTTTCTAACTCAGCTCTTAATAGCTGTCTGATCATTTCTTTAAACAGGCAATGGGTGTACTTGTTTACTCCCTGTTGTTCTTTCATTAGGTTCTCTATTTCCTTCTCTATCCTTTCATTCTGTTCCCAGGTCATTTCATTTATGACGTAACCTGATATCTGTAATTGCTGTAATCCTTCATCCCAGGCATTTCTGATTTTTATATCTTCCCCTACCAGTCCTCCGACGGCCTGGATTTTATTTTGTAGGGTCTCGATATCCATGGAGTTCAATGCTCCTATTCCTGCTCCCACTCCACCTAACACAGTCTCTAATACATCCCGTTTCTTTCTTTGGGGTCTTTCTTTTTCAAAAGATACCTTAACACTGGTTGTGTGGCAACCATCTTCTTTCTTTGGGGGATATTTAATTCGTATTGTTAGATTTAATACACCTGGGGATCTTACCACTGGGATGCAAGTGGTCAGTATCCTTTTTAGATGTCCTGGGTCCCGGTCTTCTGGGTGCCCGGATTCTTTTACTGACCATTTTACCACGAATGGGTCTCCTCCATTCACCGGGGTGTTATTCATGCACAACATCCGCTGCCCATCTACCATACTTGTAAATGAATAATGGAGGAAGTCTTTTCTCTCGTCCGGCCCTCCTATGTACCCCCATCTCTTGTTTTTCCCTGTGCTCCAGGTACACTTCATCCACACATCGGCCTGGTATTCTATGAACAACTGATACCCTTTCCCCAATATAAACTGGAACTCCCCTCTTCCTTCATTTCACATGCCTCACATCGTGCTGTAAAATTCCCTACCTTACAACTTTGACCTGCTGGGCATATAAAATTGCCTTGCTGCCTCATACTATTACTTCTTTCCCATACCATATTTCCCTTCCATACTCTTCCTTCTTTTAGGACTTCTTCCTCCTGCCGGGAGTTCCCTGTCGCTAAAATGATCAGTATACCTAATGTCCATTTATAATTTTTCCAAGAGTCCCTTCCCATCTTCCCTTTCTTGTTTGTTTCTATACCACTCTTGAATTAAGTCATTACTATCGTGTGGACGTGTTGTTATTGTAACAGTGACCCAAATAATAAAGGCCCAAACTAGCACACAAATGAGCTCTGACATCCGTTGGTGAATTTTTGGGCAATATTTTCAAGTCCAAATATTTAATACAAGAGCAGGTACAGTTCTTCAGCGAGAAGATGACTGTTTTCTTAGTCGGGCGACCGTAGTACGTCCTGGTTCAATGCCTTTTCCTTCGGCTGTAATTCGTCGGGGAAATAATATTTACAGCGGGTTGCATGCACCCAGTTCGGGTGCTTTTCCAACTTCAAAGCGGTTCGTGGTGTGAGAATTATCTGATACGGTCCTTTCCACCTAGGAGAAAAGGACTCTTTATTTAATGTTTTTACTAACACTTGATCTCCAGGTCTGAAAGGGTGCATATTTCCTTCCGATGGGGGCACCTGTGTCTGCTTTATTTGTTCATGCAGACTTCTTGCTATTTCACACATGGCCTGAACATACTTTAGTGATTTTTCATCATTCCAAATTAATGCTATTTTTTCAGCTGCCAGTGGTGGTTTTACGCCAGTAGACATTGGTCTTCCCAATAAGGCTTCATGTGGTGTCAAACCAGTGTTTCAGTTTTTCTGGTTTCTCATTGTGTACAATACTAATGGTAAGGCTTCTGGCCACTTCAGTCCAGTCTCCTGACATACCTTGGTAAGGGTAGATTTTATTATCCCATTTACTCTTTCTACCATTCCCGAGGACTGTGGCTGATATGGTATATGTAACTTCCACTGGAAACCTAACGCTTCTGCAAGGTTTTGCACTATTTTTCCGGTGAAGTGGGTTCCCCTATCACTGTTGATTCCCATAGGTATCCAATATCTTGGTACTATTTCTTTAAATAGAATTTTTACTACTGTTCGGGCATCGTCTTTCCTAGTGGCGTACGCTTCTACCCACCTTGTGAACATATCTACTATAACTAATAGATACTTAAGACCTGATACTGGAGGCATGTGGACAAAGTCAATTTGCAAATTTTCAAAGGGCATACTTGGTTGGGGTAGATGATCATATCCAGCAGGTGTTTTACCTCTGTTATTTTGTTGACAAATTTGGCATGTTCGAGCAACTTTCTCAATTACTCCTGTTATTCCTGGTGCATACCACTGTGCATTAATAGCATGTATCATCCCTCCTTTGCCCATGTGAGCCTGACCGTGTGCTAGGCGAGACAGGGGCAAAAATAGAGATCTAGGGCAAACAGTTCGCCCATCAGGGTGATACCAAATGTCGTTTTTTAGAAAACAACCCTGGTTTTCCCAAGTTCTTCCTTCCTGCATAGTAACTTGTTGTTGGGCTGTTTTAAGTTGTTGGATGTCAAGTACCTGTGGAGGGGAAAGTGAGACTGCTTGAAGGCAGTCTGCCTGTGCCGAAGCGGCCTGTTTGGCTGCTTCATCAGCCCTCCTATTTCCTACTGATACTTCATCCTCACCGGTTGTGTGAGCTGCACATTTGATAACGGCTACCTTACTTGGCAACTGAATGGCGTCTAATAGATTAAGCACCAGTTGAGAGTGCTTAATATGCTTTCCACCAGAGGTGATAAAGCCTCTGTTTTTCCACAGTTGTCCAAAACCATGGACCACACCGATTGCATATCTAGAATCAGTATAGATATTAGCAGTATGATCTTTAGCTATTATACAAGCTCTAGTGAGGGCAAACAATTCAGCAGCCTGAGCCGAGGTTCCGGGAGGCAGGGCGAATTCTTCAACAGTTTCGTGGGGATTTACAATAGCATAGCCTGCCAAAAACAAATCATCCGACGGCCTATGTGATGATCCATCCGTATACAGAATAAGATCAGGATTGTCCATGGGCTCTGTGAGCAAATCTGGTCTTGGTAAGGTGGCTACTTCCACCGTTAACAGACAATCATGCTGGTCTGGATCCTCTACTTCTTTAGTAGGAAGAAAGGTGGCTGGGTTCACTACCGGTGCACGTCGAAAGGTATAGTTAGGGTGTGACAGCAGTAATACTTCATAACCTGTTCTTCGAGACGCTGTAAAGTGTTGTGTAGCAGCTGAATTCAAAAGTGATAACACAGCATGGGCTGTAATGACAGTACATGGATGATCCAAAACAATAGGTACCGACTTCTCCACCATGACCGCAGTAGCAGCTACAGCACGTAGACATGCTGGCATTCCCCTTACTACTGGAGGCAGCAAAACCGAATAATAAGCAACTGGTCTATTTCCCCCACCATGTTCTTGGGTTAGTACTGCTGTTGCAAATCCTTCTTTCTCATTCACATACATCTGAAAAGGTTTACCATAATTCGGAAGTCCCAACGCCGGAGCATTAGTAATGGCTTTCTTTAACTGTTTAAATGCCTCCTCTCTCTTTGGGTCCACTCCACCTTGGGTGGGGCATCATTTAGGGCAGCTGATCTTAGGACCGCATCCCATTCTCGATAATTGGGGATCCATTGTCTACAGTACCCAATGTTGGGGAAGTCCAGAACCAGGGGTCACAGTCTAAGGATAAGGGGTAAGCCATTTAGGACCGAGATGCGGAGGAACTTCTTCACCCAGAGAGTGGTGAACCTGTGGAATTCTCTACCACAGAAAGTTGTTGAGGCCAATTCACTAAATATATTCAAAAAGGAGTTAGATGAGGTCCTTACTGCTAGGGGGATCAAGGGGTATGGCGAGAAAGCAGGAATGGGGTACTGAAGTTGAATGTTCAGCCATGAACTCATTGAATGGCGGTGCAGGCTAGAAGGGCCGAATGGCCTACTCCTGCACCTATTTTCTATGTTTCTATGTTTCTATCCCCAAAAATGACAAGATATCCTTCTTTGTCTTTGGTATGGTGGCACTTTGAATTATCTGAATTCTTTCTGGTCCTAGCTGCCTCTGCCCTTGAGATATGTGAAAACCCAGGTACTGGACTTGGGTCTGACAAAATTGTAACTTTTGTAACGACACTCCGTGCCCTCTTTCACATAGGTGCTGTAACAGTTTCAGGGAATCTTGCATGCACCTGTATCCGTGGCGAGAAGCCACAATCAAATCGTCCGCATTCTGCAGCAGTACAGACTGGTCTGATAATGAACAGTCTTCGAGGTCTCTTTTTACTGCTGCTGCATATACTGCGGGGCTTTCGGTGTATCCTTGGGGCAACCTGGTCCATGTGTACTGCTGCTTCTTGTGGGTGAAAGCAAACAGATACTGACTTTCTTGATTTAACGGGATGGAGAAAAAAGCTGAACACAGGTCTATTTAAAAAAGGAGGGAGAGAGAAAACAGGGAATTACAGACCGGTCAGCCTGACATCGGTAGTGGGTAAAATGATGGAATCAATTATTAAGGATGTCATAGCAGTGCATTTGGAAAGAGGTAATATGATAGGTCCAAGTCAGCATGGATTTGTGAAAGGGAAATCATGCTTGACAAATCTTCTGGAATTTTTTGAGGATGTTTCCAGTAGAGTGGACAAGGGAGAACCAGTTGATGTGGTATATTTGGACTTTCAGAAGGCTTTCGACAAGGTCCCACACAAGAGATTAACGTGCAAAGTTAAAGCACATGGGATTGGGGGTAGTGTGCTGACATGGATTGAGAACTGGTTGTCAGACAGGAAGGAAAGAGTAGGAGTAAATGGGGACTTTTCAGAATGGCTGGCAGTGACTAGTGGGGTACCGCAAGGTTCTGTGCTGGGGCCCCAGCTGTTTACACTGTACATTAATGATTTAGACGAGGGGATTAAATGTAGTATCTCCAAATTTGCGGATGACACTAAGTTGGGTGGCAGTGTGAGCTGCAAGGAGGATTCTATGAGGCTGCAGAGCGACTTGGATAGGTTAGGTGAGTGGGCAAATGCATGGCAGATCAAGTATAATGTGGATAAATGTGAGGTTATCCACTTTGGTGGTAAAAACAGAGAGACAGACTATTATCTGAATGGTGACAGATTAGGAAAAGGGGAGGTGAAAAGAGACCTGGGTGTCATGGTACATCAGTCATTGAAGGTTGGCATGCAGGTACAGCAGGCGGTTAAGAAAGCAAATGGCATGTTGGCCTTCATAGCGAGGGGATTTGAGTACAAGGGCAGGGAGGTGTTGCTACAATTGTACAGGGCCTTGGTGAGGCCACACCTGGAGTATTGTGTACAGTTTTGGTCTCCTAACCTGAGGAAGGACATTCTTGCTATTGAGGGAGTGCAGCGAAGGTTCACCAGACTGATTCCCGGGATGGCGGGACTGACCTATCAAGAAAGACTGGATCAACTGGGCTTGTATTCACTGGAGTTCAGAAGAATGAGAGGGGACCTCATAGAAACGTTTAAAATTCTGACGGGGTTAGACAGGTTAGATGCAGGAAGAATGTTCCCAATGTTGGGGAAGTCCAGAACCAGTGGACACAGTCTAAGGATAAGGGGTAAGCCATTTTGGACCGAGATGAGGAGGAATTTCTTCACCCAGAGAGTGGTGAACCTGTGGAATTCTCTACCACAGAAAGTTGTTGAGGCCAATTCACTAAATATATTCAAAAAGGAGTTAGATGAAGTCCTTACTACTAGGGGAATCAAGGGGTATGGTGAGAAAGCAGGAATGGGGTACTGAAGTTGCATGTTCAGCCATGAACTCATTGAATGGCGGTGCAGGCTAGAAGGGCCGAATGGTCTACTCCTGCACCTATTTTCTATGTTTCTATGTTTCTATGTTTCTATTACAGTAAAGACAGTTGCTGTTGGTGGTATAGCAAATAGTATACTGTTGGTGTCCGGTACCACAGGGGTGATAGGGACTACTATCTTATTAATAGCTCTCAGATCTTGCACAAATCTCCATTCATTCGGCCTATTAACCTTTGGTATGGGCAGTATCGGAGTGTTACACGGGCTCTGTGTCTTTTCTAAAACTCCTTGTTCCAACAATGCAGAAATGACTGGCTCTATCCCATTTTCTGCCTCTGGAGGCAGTCTGTACTGCCTAATGCTTGGTAACACGGCGTTCTTTATCAATTGTAACCGATGGGGTACTGCAGAATGTACTTGCCCAACATGATTCTTATGCTTTGCCCAAAGTTCAGGAGATACTTGATTCAATGCCATTGGCAGCTTAGGGCTTGGTTGTTCCGGGGGTTGCTGTTTTTCAAAAGTGGAGGCATGATTTTTACCTTTCCACTGGAGAATCCCCCTGTTGTGATAAAGTCTATCTGAACATTTTGCAATTTTATTACTGCCCAAGGTTGATAGCCTTGTTGCTGTTTTTCTTTTTCTATTCCTACAATCATCGGACCCATATCTTTAGGTTTTGCTGGCGGTTTTACAGCCAATGTCAGATGGGGTGTCGAGTTCGCTTCTCTAAACCGCTGTTGCTGTAAGGGTGTCAAATTGATGGCTACCCTCAATCCTTCTGGTCCAAAATAAATGCGGGGCGTAGCTTCTACTATTTCTTCTCTATTTAAAAAGGATTGTACCAAACACTGGTAAGTTTCAGCTTCTTGTCGAGTGTACCAGGCTGTACAGTGAAGCTGAACTGCCTCAAAGCTTGTCAAAATTACATACATCAATTCTTCAGTATTAGAGTCAAATTTAGCTTTTAAGTTTTGTATAACTTCATGTATCAAGGGGGAATAGAAGTTGCCATTCAATTGCCAACAATAGAGGGCAGCCTTTTCTTTGTTATCCTCCCTTTTCTTTTCTTTAATCCATTAAAGAACTGATGGATTTTATTTGGAGGGAGCTCCATGAACATTCCTTCCTTTGTGCAATAAATTGTGGCTCCTAGTTTGCACAAAGTCTGTCTTCCCAATAAAGGGAGAGGTGTTGTTTTAGAGACTATCAAAGTCTCATCATTAACTGATTGTCCTTCAATTATCAATTTGGTAGGTTCAGATAAAAATTCTTTCATGGGGATACCGGCCACACCCATACTTAAGTCGGTGGTGTTGCTTACAGGTAATCCCACAGAGGATGGTACAGAAGACATAGTAGCACCGGTATCCACCAGGAACTTCACATAAGTGTCTCCTACTTTTACTACTGCCAGAGGGTTTTCTTCTATGTCTGCCGATAGCGGAGGGCTGCCGCCTGTACCACTAAGCCTCCGGGGCATCCCTATGCTGATTGGTGCGGGTTGGGGTTAGAGAACGAAAACTGATGGGCCAATGAAGGTGGAGGTCCGGGGAAATCCCCTTGTAACCCTCCACCCTGTTTCGGGGGGCATCTGCAATTGCGAGCCCAATGCCCTTTTCTTCCGCAATTTCTACACTCATCTTGAGAGCGGTCTCGTTGGGGCCATTGTCCTCTCCCTCTTCCTCGTCCTCGTCCCCCAAACCCTCCTCTATTATTCTGTGCCTGTCCTCGTCCCTTTTGCTAATAGTACTGACCTGCTGTTTTAGCCTTATTTTCCTTATAGGTAAATAGTCCCTCTCTATCCATGTTAGCCAGTACTGTAACTGTCTCTTTCCAACTTTTTCCTTGCCAGTCCAAAACCTTTATTTTGTATGTTCTTGCTTGTTGTGGCAACATACAATTTAACAAAGTTTGCACTGCCAAAGGTTAATTTTGATCCATTGGTATTCCTGCATGCTCGTCCCAACTATTTTTCCATCTGCCTGCAAAATCTATCATCGATTCTTCTGCTTTCTGCAAGCAGCGGGTGACTTCCCCTATATCTCCATGTTTTTTAGCTCCCTTTAATATGGCATCCTTGCCCCGGTGCTGCAACCAATGTTCCCGGGACTCATTTCCTTCTTCCTCATTATTTTCCCGCCAATCTCCGTTTTCGCTGGCGGGTATAGGGAACATATCTTTTACCCCTTGCCAAGAGGACCCATATGCTGCCTGCAGTAATAATTTCACATCTCCGGGGAGGAGGTTATAAATGGTACAGGTTTGCTCAAGCCAGTTGTGAAAGGCTACTGGCTTCTTAACAGGATTAGGGGCGGCTGATATCATATCCCGAGCTTCTCCCGGTGTCCAGGGCTTTAGGACAGCCGTTGTTCCGATCATTACACGGGGGGCTTGCACCGTGGGTGAATCTCCTACCTTCTCTCGTTGCTTTACTACCTTACTGATTCTTTTCTCAGTCTTAGGATGTACTTTCATTCTTTCAGTCGAGAGGTCGTCCTTCTTTCCTTTTCTAGGAGCTGGGCGCGAGCACCCTGCTCGACTAGAGCCGTTTCCCATTCTTCTGGGTGCAACGTCTCGCGATCTTTTCTGAAATGAGAGTTAGGACAATCCTACAAAATATACAATAATTTACAAAGCACTCACCGGTGTTCTCTTTTCTGCTCAGCTCGGGGTCTCCTTTTGCCTTTTTGTTATTTTTAGCTTCGTTGTGGTAGCTACCTTATGCCTCACCCCCTAGGGGATCTCGGTGGCCTGTCGCCCTTGTAGAAGAAAAGAAAAACCCAATCCTTGTCCTAGGTTAAAGGAAGGGTTAAGTTCACTTTTGCTGACTCTGTACAATTCACGAAGCTGGAGAGAATTACCGAACCTTATCAACCTCAAAGAACAGAAAATTCTATATACATGACTATCTGGTGTTTACATGAGTATCCAGATAGCTGGGTATCAAAAGAAGGACAGGGAGAAACTATGCAAGAAAGAGATAAAATGTGCCTACCGGGATGACCTTTGTAATGTATGAATAATGCTCATGTATAATAGATGACCTTTGTACTCATGGGATATATGAATAATGTTTATGTGTGGAGTTTTAGATAAAGTTCTTGCTTTGATGGCATTTACAAAGAATGTATGAATAATGTACTTGAGTGGTAAGTTACAGATAAACTTCCTGTTTCAATAGTATAAGAATAGAGCACATTTGCCTGTTAACTTCAGAGTTCTGCTTTGGTACGGACTAAGCGGGCTCTCCAAGATATCTTGCTAGTTTTAGTAATAAACTTCTCTCGAAGCAAATTCTGAAAGTCTCCGCCTGAGTTAATTTAAGCTAAGTTTCCTCGACAGTTTTTGGCGTAGTCGGCAGGATCTCTTTTAAACGAGATCCGAAAAAAAAAGGAACTAAAATTTAACTTTTAAAGAAAAGAGGAATTAAAAAGAGGACCTTCCTAGCTGAAAGGAGGAAGGTACCTAGGCAGTCCAAAAGACAAAGGACAGGCCGCCGAGATCCCCTGGAGGGGGTGAGGCATTTAAGGTAGCTACCGTAAAGAAGCTAAAGTAACAAAAAGGCAAAAGGAGACCCCGAGCTGAGCGGAAAAGAGAACACCGGTGAGCGCTTTGTAAATTATTGTATATTTTGTAGGAGTGTTCTAACTCTCATTTCAGAAAAAAAATCCCGCGAGAAGTTGAACCCGGAAGAATGGGAAACGGCTCTAGTCGAGCCGGGCGCTTACGCCCAGCTCCTAGAGAAGGAAAGAAGGACGATCCCTCGACTGAAAGAATGAAGTTAAATCCTCAAACCGAGAAGAAAATCCGTAAGGTAGTAAGGCAACGAGAGAAGGTAGGAGATCCCATCGTGCCGCCCGGCTCGCCGGCGGACACTGTAATTAAAGAAACCGGAGACGACAGATACGCGGTAACATTTAGCAGCGATTTGTACGGTTGGTCTGATGGGGACTGGCCGTATGGAGGAAGTTTTAAGCTATCCTTAATAGAGGAATGGAGAAAAATAACCAGAGAAGGAGGGGGAGATCCTACATGGGATAAGGACTACATGGAAAACTGTTTTAAAAAATGGACAGAGGTTGCTAAGAGGCATCAACCCCCCAAAATTAAACCGGAAGGAAAAGAAAGGGGAAAAGGTGAAAACCCTCCCTCTTACAGTCCTCCGGGTTTTCCTATCCCCTCAGCACCTGCAGTAGGACTTTACCCTCGCATAGAACCCCCAAAACAACAGGATAGCTGGCAGGATCTTATAGAAATAATCACGGCCCATAGAAATCAAGCTCCGAGGGAACTGGCAGCCCCTCCGGCTTGGTCACCTAATGACGGGGCCGGTGGAGCAAACCCGGAAGCATCAGGGGAAGGGGAAGCTAGACCTATAGAGCACGGAGAAGTAAGTCGGGACCAGGGAGAAAGAAATCCCTACCCAACAAGGCTGCAAATGGCCAGAGAACGAGAAGGAGAACAGGCACAGGCCGATTCTACTGTACAACTGCCTAGGTTAATGATAGGAACTACAGCAGTCTTAAAACCATGGTCCCCTGGAGAAGCCAGAGATATGATCTCGGCCGCCCCAAATCCGGTGAAGAAACCGGTAGCATTCCACAACTGGCTTGAGCAAACATGTACAATTTACAATCCACTCCCAGGAGATGTTAAATTATTATTGCAAGCAGCCTATGGATCTTCCTGGCAGGGGGTAAAGGATATGTTCCCCATCCCAGCAGGGGAAAACGGAGACTGGAGAGTTAATGATGACTTGGTGGAGGCCGGCAATGAGTCATTAAACTATTGGCTGAAACACCGAGGAAAGAATGCAATTATGCAAGGGGCTAAAAAGCATGGGGATATAGGGGAAGTCACCCGCTGCTTGCAGAAAGCAGAAGAATCAATGATAGACTTCGCCGGCAGATGGAAAAATAGTTGGGACAAACATGCCGGAATACCCATGGATCAACATGAACCATTGGCAGTACAAACCTTGTTAAATTGTATGTTGCCACAACGCGCGAGAACCTATAAAATAAAGGTTCTAGATTGGCAAGGAAAAGGTTGGAAAGAGACCATTACACTACTAGCCAATATGGATAGAGAGGGACTATTCACCTATAGAGACAATAAGGCCAAAACGACAGGTCAATACTATCAGCAAAAAGGAAGAGGGTACACACAGAATAATAAAGGAGGGTTTGGGGGACAAGGACGAGGAAGGGGAAGGGGACAGTGGCCCCCACGAGATCGATCCCAAGATGAGTGTAGAAATTGTGGAAGAAAAGGACATTGGGCTCGGGATTGCAGATGCCCACCGAAGCAGCCTGGAAGGTTACAAGGGAACTTCCCCGAACCTCCACCTTCCTCGATCCCTCAGTTTTCGTTCTCTAACCCCAACCCACACCAATCAGCATAGGGATGCCCCGGAGGCATAGTGGTACAAGCGGCAGCTCTCCGCTTATCAGCCGACATAGAAGAAAACCCTCTAGCAGTAGTAAAAATAGGGAACACTTATGTGAAGTTCCTGGTGGATACCGGTGCTACTATGTCTTCTGTACCACCCTCTGTGGGACTACCTGTAAGCAACACAACCGTCTTAAGCTTGGGCGTGGCCGGTATCCCCATGAAAGAATTTTTATCTGAACCTACCAGATTGATTATTGAAGGACAACAGGTTAATGACGAAGCTTTGATAGTCTCTAAAACAGCGCCTCTCCCTTTATTAGGAAGGCAGACTTTATGTAAATTGGGAGCCACAATTTATTGTACACAGGAGGGAATGTTCATGTAACTCCCACCTAATAAAATCCATCAATTCCTCAAAGGGATTGAGGGGGAAAAAGGGAAGAGAGCAAAGAAACGGCTACTCTCTATTATTGGCAGTTGAATGGCAACTTCTATTCCCCTTTGATACATGAGATTATACAAAATTTAAAAACCAAATTTGACTCTAATACCGAAGAATTGATGTATATAATTTTAACAAGCTTTGAGGCAGTTAAGCTTCACTGCACAGCCTGGTACACTCGACAGAAAGCTGAAACTTACCAGTGCTTAATACAGCCCTCTCTCAACAAAGAAGAGATAATAGAAGCCACACCCCGTATCTATTTCGGACCAGAAGGATTAGGGGTAGCCATGGATTTGACACCCTTACAGCAGGAGCGGTTTAGAGAAGAAAACTCGACACCCCATTTGACATTAGCCGTAAGACCGCCGGCGAAACCCAGAGATATGGGTCCAATGATCGTGGAAATCGATAAGGAAAAACAGCAACCAGGTTATAAACCTTGGGCAGTAATAGGATTACAAAATGTTCAGATAGAATTTATCACCCGCAATAGGGGGATTCTCTGGTGGAAGGGTAAGGGTCATGCCTCCACTTTTAAAAAAAAAAACAGCAGTCCCCTGAGCAACCGAGCCCTAAGCTGCCAATGGCATTGAATCAAGTATCTTCGGAACTTTGGGCAAAACATAAGAATCATGTTGGGAAAGTACACTCTGCAGTACCCCATCGGGTACAATTGATAAAGAACGCCGTGTTACCAAGCATTAGGCAGTACAAACTGCCTCCAGAGGCGGAAGATGGGATAAAGCCAGTCATTTCTGCATTGTTGGATCAAGGAGTTCTAGAAAAGACACAGCCCGTGTAACACTCCGATACTGCCCATACCAAAGGTTAATAGGCCAAATGAGTGGAGATTTGTGCAAGATCTGAGAGCTATTAACAAGATAGTGGTCCCTATCACCCCTGTGGTACCGGACATCAACATTATACTATCTGCTATCCCACCAACAGCAACTGTCTTTACGGTGGTAGATCTGTGCTCAGCCTTTTTCTCCATCCCATTAAGTCAAGAGAGTCAGTATCTGTTTGCCTTCACCTACAAAAAACAGCAGTACACCTGGACCAGGTTGCCCCAAGGTATACAGAAAGCCCCGCAGTATATGCCGCTGCAGTAAAGAGAGACCTCGAAGATTGTACCTTATCAGACCAGTCCATACTGCTGCAGTATGCGGACGATTTGCTTGTGGCTTCCAGCCACGGATATAGTTGTATGCAGGACTCCCTGAAACTATTACAGCACCTATGTGAAAGAGGGCACCGAGTGTCGTTACAAAAGTTACAATTTTGTCAGACTCAAGTCCAGTACCTGGGTTTTCGCATATCTCTAGGGCAAAGGCAGTTAGGACCAGAAAGAATTCAGACAATTCAAAAAGCCACCATACCTAAGACAAAGAAGGATATCTTGTCATTTTTGGGGATGGTTGGGTACTGCAGACAATGGATCCCTGATTATCAGGAATGGGATGCAGTCCTAAGATCAGCTGCACTGAATGATGCCCCACCCAAGGTGGAATGGACCCCTGAGAGAGAGGAAGCATTCAAACAGTTAAAGAAAGCGATCACTAATGCCCCGGCGCTGGGACTTCCAAATTATGGAAAACCTTTTCAACTGTATGTAAATGAAAAGGAAGGATTCGCAACAGCCGTACTAACCCAAGAACACGGTGGGGGAAATAGACCAGTGGCTTATTATTCGGTTTTGCTGCCTCCAGTGGTAAGGCGAATGCCAGCATGTCTGCGTGCCGTAGCAGCCACCGCGGTCATGGTGGAGAAGTCGGTACTTATTGTTTTGGACTATCCATGCACCGTCGTGACAGCTCACGCTGTGTTATTACTGTTGAATTCCGCTGCCACACAACATTTTACAGCATCTAGAAGAACCGGTTATGAGGTATTACTGCTGTCACATCCTAATTACACCTTTCGGCGTGCACCAGTAGTAAACCCAGCCACTTTCCTTCCTACTACTGAAGTAGAAGATCCAGACCAGCATGATTGTCTATTAACAGTGGAAATAGCCACCTTGCCAAGACCAGATTTGCTCACAGAGCCTATGGACAATCCTGATCTCATTCTCTACACAGATGGATCGTCGAACAGGCCGTCAGATGATTTATTCTTGGCAGGCTATGCAATCGTAAACCCCCATGAAACTGTTGAAGCATTTGCCCTGCCTCCCGGAACCTCGGCTCAGGCTGCTGAATTGTTTGCCCTCACTGGAGCTTGTATAATAGCAAAAGATCAAACTGCCAATATCTATACTGATTCTAGATATGCATTTGGTGTGGTCCATGATTTTGGACAACTATGGAAAAACAGAGGCTTTATCACCTCTGGAGGAAAGCATATTAAGCACTCTCAATTGGTGCTTAATTTATTAGACGCCATTCAGTTGCCAAGTAGGGTGGCCGTTATCAAATGTGCAGCTCACACAACCGGTGAGGATGCAGTGTCGGTAGGAAATAGGAGGGCTGACGAGGCAGCCAAACAGGCCGCTTCGGCACAGGCAGACTGCCTTCAAGCAGTCTCAGTCTCCCTTCCACAGACACTTGACACCCAACTACTTAAAACAGCCCAACAACAAGTTACCATGCAAGAAAGAAGGACTTGGGAAAACCAGGGTTGTTTTCTGAAAAACGACATCTGGTATCACCCTGATGGGCGAACTGTTTGCCCTAGATCTCTATTTTTGCCCTTGTCTCGCCTAGCACACGGTCAGGCTCACATGGGCAAGGGAGGGATGATACATGCTATTAATGCACAGTGGTATGCACCAGAAATAACAGTGATAATTGAAAAGGTTGCTAGAACATGCCAAATTTGTCAACAAAATAACAGAGGTAAAACACCTGCTGAATATGATCATCTACCCCAACCAAGTATGCACTTTGAAAATTTACAAATTGATTTTGTTCACATGGCTCCAGTATCAGGTCTCAAGTATCTATTAGTTATAGTAGATATGTTCACAAGGTGGGTAGAAGCATACGCCACCAGGAAAGATGATGCCCGAACAGTAGTAAAAATTCTATTTAAAGAAATAGTACCAAGATATGGGATACCTATGGGAATTAACAGTGACAGGGGAACACACTTCACAGGAAAAGTAGTAAAAAATCTTGCAGAAGCATTAGGATTCCAGTGGAGGTTACATATACCATATCAGCCACAGTCCTCAGGAATTGTAGAGCGAGTAAATGGGGTAATAAAATCTACCCTCACCAAGGTATGTCAGGAGACAGGACTAAAGTGGCCAGATGCCTTGCCTTTGGTGCTGTATACGATAAGAAACCAAAGAAACCGAAATACCGGTTTGACACCACATGAAGCCTTGCTGGGAAGACCCATGCCTACCGGCGTAAAACCACCACTGGTGGCTGAAAAAATAGCATTAATTTGGAATGATGAAAAATCACTAAAGTATGTTCAAGCCATGTGTGAAATAGCAAGAAGTCTGCACGAACAAATAAAGCAGACACAGGTGCCCCCGTCGGAAGGAAATATGCACCCTTTCAGACCTGGAGATCAAGTGTTAGTAAAAACTTTAAACAAAGAATCCTTTTCTCCTCGGTGGAAAGGACCATATTAGATCATCCTCACAACACGAACCGCTCTGAAGTTGGAAAAGCACCCGAACTGGGTGCATGCGACCCGTTGTAAATATTATTTCCCCGTCGAATCACAGCCGAAAGAAAAGAATTGAACCAGGACGAGCTACGGTTGCCCAACTAAGAAAACAGCCATCTTTTCGCTAAAAGAATTGTACCTGCCCGTAGATCCAGGGCCGAATGTCCGAACTCATTTGTGCGCCAACTTGGGCCTTCATTATTCTGGTTACTGTTACTATCGTGCTTGCGTGTGGTTATTGTAACGAACTAGTTCAAGAGTGTTATAGGAATAAACAGAAAAGAGAAGATGAGGTGGGATTGTTGGAAGAACTATAAATGGACACTGGGCGTTCTAATCCTTTTAGCAGTAAGGAGAGTCAGACAGGAGGAAGAATTACTTGAAGAAGGGAAGGTATGGAAGGGAGATGTGAAGTGGGAGAAAATTGATAAGACGACGCAGCAAGGCAACTTTATATGCCCAGAACGAGAAAACTGCAAGATAGGGAATTTCACAGTGAGGTGTAAAGCTTGCGGAGTAGGAATAGATCAGCGATCAGGAGAGGTGAAAGTGACCAGTGAGGAAGGATTTAATATATCTCTAAACTGGAAGGTGGATATGACTTGCCTGACCAACACGGACCAGGGTGAGAGTCAGGAAACCAATGGCACATTGTGTGGACCAAAGGAGAATTGTCACTTTGAAATAGGAAGATGGGAATGGGTAAAGTGTATGAATCTCACAAAAATAATAAACGGAATAACTTATATTAAACAATAGACCCACAACCAAAATAAGCATTCCCCAACAGATCCGGGACACTTGAAACGGATGCTGACCACCTGCATCCCCGTGGTAAGGTCCCCAGGAGTATTAAATTTAACAGTTCAAATTAAATATCCTCCAAAAGAAAAGGGCGGCTGCAACACCACTAATGTTAAAGTGTCCTTTAGAAAAGAGAAACCTCCGAGAAAGAAACGGGATGTGTTAGGGACTGTGCTAGGTGGGGTAGGAGCCGGGATAGGAGCATTAAACACTATGGATATTGAGGCCCTACAAAATAAGATCCAGGTCGTCGGAGGACTGGTAGGAGAAGGCATAAGAATAAGGAACGCCTGGGATGAACAACAACTACAAGTATCAGGTTATGTAACGGACAAAATGACCTGGAAGCAGAATGAAAGGATAGAAAAGGAGATAGAGAACCTGATGAAGGAACAGCAGGGAGTAAATATGTACACTCAGTGCATGTTTAAAGAACTGATCAGGCAGCTATTGAGAGCCGAGCTGGAGAGGAAAATATTGTCCTTCCATACTGACACGTGGGAAAGGTTGTTGGGAATCAATCAGAAGGACAAGCTTCTTAATTTAACTATTAAGCCTCAAGAAAGATATACCAGTTGTGATTCAAACGGATGTAATATAACTATGGAAATAGTTAATAGGACAAAGCAATAACACTGAGATTGCAGAAGTTGGTCCGAATGAAGTCTGTATGACGGGAAATAAATCGGTCTATCTGGATGGAATTCTATATAGGCCCCCAATTAATACTTGTGTAAGAGGAGTATACACCTTGTATGACCCTGAAGAAAAAAGAACCTATACCTTTGGGCAATGGCGAAATGTAGAAAAATACCTGTCTGTGCACAGAATTGACCCCCTACCCCCTATAATTAATCTGACCAGACTGCACAATTTGATACGTAATGACAAGCAAATTGAGGAAGCTCTGTCTAAACGAGGCAGAGACATCCACCAGTTTAGAATTGAAATGGCTTACAGGAAGGGACAACTAGTAAGAATCGCTGATCAGGTCACCGCCTTAACAGTACACCACTGGTGGGATGTGTTTTACGGATGGTCCCCAAGGGCCTCAGCCGTATTGAAACTAGCTATACACCCCATAGTAATCATGGGTGCAGTTATGCTTGCGATATTGATAATCATTTGTGCAATATGGTTAAAAGTGAAAATATTTATGGGTCAAGTAATGAGCCTAGTATCCCGTGTAGAAAGAAAGGGTGTGTTCATGAAAGAAAGGTTAAATCGCATAGAAGAAAATATAGATGATTACGATGAGGAGAAATGCCTGGAAATGCGACCCTACCCAGATGGATATGAGCCCCCTTTCTCTAACATATGAGACCATGTTGATCTGGAAAGGATCAACAAGGAGGGAGTTGTAGAAGAAAAGAAAAACCCAATCCTTGTCCTAGGTTAAAGGAAGGGTTAAGTTCACTTTTGCTGACTCTGTACAATTCACGAAGCTGGAGAGAATTACCGAACCTTATCAACCTCAAAGAACAGAAAATTCTATATACATGACTATCTGGTGTTTACATGAGTATCCAGATAGCTGGGTATCAAAAGAAGGACAGGGAGAAACTATGCAAGAAAGAGATAAAATGTGCCTACCGGGATGACCTTTGTAATGTATGAATAATGCTCATGTATAATAGATGACCTTTGTACTCACGGGATATATGAATAATGTTTATGTGTGGAGTTTTAGATAAAGTTCTTGCTTTGATGGCATTTACAAAGAATGTATGAATAATGTACTTGAGTGGTAAGTTACAGATAAACTTCCTGTTTCAATAGTATAAGAATAGAGCACATTTGCCTGTTAACTTCAGAGTTCTGCCTTGGTACGGACTAAGCGGGCTCTCCAAGATATCTTGCTAGTTTTAGTAATAAACTTCTCTCGAAGCAAATTCTGAAAGTCTCCGCTTGAGTTAATTTAAGCTAAGTTTCCTCGACACCCCTTTTGCTAGGACGGCCTAGGCACCTTCCTTCTTTCAGCTAGGAAGGTCCTTAAAATTCCTATTTTCTCTTTAAAAGTTAAATGTAGTTCTTTTGGATCTCGTTTTTTAGAGATCCTGCCGACTACGCCAGAATCTGTCGAGGAAATTTAGCTTAAATTAACTCAGGTGGAGACTTTCAGAATTGTGCTTCGAGAGAGTTTTATTTTAAAAAGCGAGATATCTCGGAGAGCCTGCTTGGACCGTACCAAGGCAGAAAACTCCGCTTGTACAAGCAAATTGTCCCTATCTTTATACAGAAATTGAAAACAGAAATAGAAAAGGAATCTTATTCATTAGTCCCGCGAGTACAAAGGTCGTCTCGGGAGGTACACACTCTATCTGTCCTTGCATAGTTTCTCCCTGTTCACAGTCTGATAAGCAGAATATCAGGAGACTCCCTTTTAATACCAGATGGTCATTTAATTGCATCTCTAAGTTTCAAGGCTGAAAAGCGTGGCTATTTTTCTAGTCCTATTATTTCTTTAAGCATAGCAAAAACAGAATTTAACCCTTCCCTTTTCCATAAGCCATAGATTCATAGATTCTTTCTTCCACACCCGGGCAGAGCCACATTCTGCAGTTTTGTCCGTGGTGGGCGCTATCCTGTGGACAGTGCCTGCCGGGTTCAAGACTGTGTGGATTATTTGCTTGGTGCTGCAAGTCGAGGTCATATATGCCCAGCTGATGGCGATGGCCTTTGTCAGAGTGACTGTGGGTTCCGTGGCCAGCAGCTTGTGAAGGAGGCCCTCATGGCCAATCCCCATAACGAAAATGTCCCGCAGCGCCTCGTCAAGGTGTGCCCCAAAATCACATGGCGCTGCGAGTCTCCTGAGGTCTGCAGCATATTTGGTGACATCCTGCCCCTCAGGTCTGCAGTGATGGTAAAATTTGTATCTGGCCGTGAGGATGCTCTCCTTCGGTTTCAACTGGTCACGAATGAGTTCAGTCAGCTCCTCGTATGACTTGTCCCTGGCGCTCCCGGGTGCCAGCAAATCCCTGACGAGACAGTAAACCTCATCTCCACAACTGGAGAGCAATATCGCCTTACGCTTATCTCTCATTGCGTATGTGTCCTCCGTCAGGTCATTTGCTGTGAAGTAGTACTTGAGCCTTTCCGTAAAGGCCTCCCAATCATTGCCCATGGTAAAATCCTTGAGCGAGCCCAGAGTAGCCATGGTTGCGTGGAGTTCGTCCGTTTCCTCATCGCCAATGTGGTGTATGTAGCACACAAATCACTGACTCCACACGGTCTGGTGTAAATCTAACTGCTGTGACCTTCGTCCTTTATTGTTCAGCTCCAGAGTGCCTCCCAGGTGTGGTGGTCAGCCTTATATAGTCCTTGTTGCAGGTACTACCAGGGTTTCCCACCACAGTGCCCCCTGTGGTGTGGCATAGTGCTTACATTACATTTAAGGTACTGGGACGATACACACATCATTACATAACATTAGTAAAGACTAACGTAGGTCCCCTGCAGTCAGAATCAGGGGAATCATAAATGGGAACAAAGAAATGGCAGACCAATTGAACAAGTACTTTGGTTTGGTATTCACTAAGGAGGACACAAACAACCTTCCGGATATAAAAGGGGTCAGAGAGTCTAGTAAGAAGGAGGAACTGAGGGAAAACCTTATTAGTCGGGAAATTGTGTTGGGGAAATTGATGGGATTGAAGGCCGATAAATCCCCAGGGCCTGATGGACTGCATCCCAGAGTATTAAGGAGATGGCCTTGGAAATAGCGGATGCATTGCCAGTCATTTTCCAACATTCCATAGATTCTGGATCAGTTCCTATGGAGTGGAGGGTAGCCAATGTAACCCCACTTTTTAAAAAAGGAGGGAGAGAGTAAACAGGGAATTATAGACCGGTCAGCCTGACATCAGTAGTGGGTAAAATGATGGAATCAATTATTAAGGATGTCATAGCAGCGCATTTGGAAAGAGGTGACATGATAGGTCCAAGTCAGCATGGATTTGTGAAAGGGAAATCTTGCTTGACAAACCTTCTGGAATTTTTTGAGGATGTTTCCAGTCCGATGGACAAGGGAGAACCAGTTGATGTGGTGTATTTTGACTTTCAGAAGGCTTTCGACAAGGTCCCACACAAGAGATTAATGTGCAAAGTTAAAGCACATGGGATTGGGTGTAGTGTGCTGACATGGATTGAGAACTGGTTGTCAGACAGGAAGCAAAGAGTAGGAGTAAATGGGTACTTTTCAGAATGGTAGGCAGTGACTAGTGGGGTACCGCAAGGTTCTGTGCTGGGGCCCCAACTGTTTACATTGTACATTAATGATTTAGACGAGGGGATTAAATGTATTATCTCCAAATTTGCGGATGACACTAAGTTGGGTGGCACTGTGAGCTGCGAGGAGGATGCTATGAGGCTGCAGAGTCACTTGGATAGGTTAGTTGAGTGGGCAAATGCATGGCAGGTGAAGTATAATGTGGATAAATGGAGGTTATCCACTTTGGTGGTAAAAACAGAGAGACAGACTATTATCTGAATGGTGACAGATTAGGAAAAGGGGAGGTGCAACGACCTGGGTGTCATGGTACATCAGTCATTGAAGGTTGGCATGCAGGTACAGCAGGCGGTTAAGAAAGCAAATGGCATGTTGGCCTTCATAGCGAGGGGATTTGAATACAGGGGCAGGGAGGTGTTGCTACAGTTGTACAGGGCCTTGGTGAGGCCACACCTGGAGTATTGTGTACAGTTTTGGTCTCCTAACTTGAGGAAGGACATTCTTGCTATTGAGGGAGTGCAGCGAAGGTTCACCAGACTGATTCCCGGGATGGCGGGACTGACCTATCAAGAAAGATTGGATCAACTGGGCTTGTATTCACTGGAGTTCAGAAGAATGAGAGGGGATCTCATAGAAACGTTTAAAATTCTGACGGGTTTAGACAGGTTAGATGCAGAAAGAATGTTCCCAATGTTGGGGAAGTCCAGAACCAGGGGTCACAGTCTGAGGATAAGGGGTAAGCCATTTAGGACCGAGATGAGGAGAAACTTCTTCACCCAGAGAGTGGTGAACCTGTGGAATTCTCTACCACAGAAAGTAGTTGAGGCCAATTCACTAAATATATTCAAAAGGGAGTTAGATGAAGTCCTTACTACTCGGGGGATCAAGGGTTATGGCGAGAAAGCAGGAAGGGGGTACTGAAGTTTCATGTTCAGCCATGAACTCATTGAATGGCGGTGCAGGCTAGAAGGGCTGAATGGCCTACTCCTGCACCTATTTTCTATGTTTCTATGTTTCTATGTATTCACTGGAGTTCAGAAGAATGAGAGGGGATCTCATAGAAACGTTTAAAATTCTGATGGGCTTAGACAGGTTAGATGAAGGAAGAATGTTCCCAATGTTGGGGAAGTCCAGAACCAGGGGTCACAGTCTAAGGATAAGGGGTAGGCCATTTAGGACTGAGATGAGGAGAAACTTCTTCACCCAGAGAGTGGTGAACCTGTGGAATTCTCTACCACAGAAAGTAGTTGAGGCCAATTCACTAAATATATTCAAAAAGGAGTTCGATGTACTCCTTACTATTATGGGGATCAAGTGGTATGGCGAGAAAACAGGAATGGGGTACTAAAGTTACATGTTCAGCCATGGACTCATTGAATGGCGGTGCAGGCTCGAAGGGCCAAATGGCCTACTCCTGCACCTATTTTCTATGTTTCTATGTTTCTAAAGTGGGAAGGAAAGTGAAGAAACCTCCAGCCTGTCATGTATTCAACTATCATTGTAACCCATGTAGAGGCTGACCTAAGTTGTACGCCTTGAGAATATTGACCACAAGGGGGTGAACTTGTGGGAGATGCTCCTAACCTGGACTTTCAGGTTTAAAAGTGGAAGCTCCACCCACCTTCATCATTCGAGTCTTGGTAATAAAGGTAACTTGTCACAGAGTGACCTTCTCTCAAGTATGGGCCTCGTGTGTATAGTAAGGACATATCACAGCCAAGAAATCTCTAGCCAAAAAATCTCCAGCCAAGAAAGCAGCACCAATCTAACGAGCACCAAGAAGGCGCCAACGGCAAAAAGGACAGCGGAGGCGGCGGCGAAGAAGCCCAACAGCCCCAAGAAGGCCACAGGCGCAAAGGTGAAGGCGGCCAAAAAGATGGAGAAACTGAGGGCCAAGGCCACACCCAAATTAGCAAAGACCAAGAAAGTAGCGACCAAAAAGTAAATAAAAAGGGCAACTTGGAAACATATGAACCCAAAGTCTCTTCTTAGAGCCACTCAGGCCTCTCAGACAAGAGCTGATCCCGGAATCAACTGATCCCTGTCCCGGGGTCGGGCTCAGATTCCAGATAAAAATCATCGAAAATGATCCCAGGATCCCGGACACTTGCTGACACTGGCTGCACCCACCCCTCCCCCAGTGTCTGCACTCAACTTCCCCCAGAGTCTGCACCTACCCCTCCCCCAGTGTCTGCACCCACCCCTCCCCCAGAGTCTGCACCAACCCCTCCCCCAGTGTGATGCACCCACCCCTCCGCCAGAGTCTGCACCCACCCCTCCGCCAGAGTCTGCACCCACCTCTCCCTTCAGTGCCTGCACCCACCCCTCCCCCAGTGTCTGCACCAACCCCTCCCCCAATGTCTACACCCAGCACTCCCCCAGTGTCTGCACACACCCCTCACCCAGTGTGCACCCAGCCTTCTCCCAGTATCTGCACCCACCCCTCCCCCAGTGTGCACCCAGCCTTCTCCCAGTGTCTGCACCCAACTCTCCCTCAGAATCTGCACGCACCACTCCCCCAGTGTCTGCTCCCACCCGTCTTCCAGTGACTGCACCCACTACCCTCCCCCAGTGTCTGCAGCCACCCCTTTCCCAGTGTCTGCACCTATCCAACCACCTCGCGCAGTGGCTGCACACACCATCCCTCAGTGTCTGCATCCACCCCGCCCCAGGTGTCTGTACCCTCCCCTCAGTGTCTGAACTGACCCCTCCCCCAGTGTCTGCACCCACCTCGCCCAGTGTCTGCACCCACCCCTCCCGCAGTGTCTGCGCCCTCCCCGCAGTGTCAGCACTCAGCCCTCCTCCAGTTTCTGCACCCTCACCTCCCCAAGTGTCTGCACCCAACACTTCCTCAGTGACTGCACCCACTTCTCCTCCAGCGTCTGCACTACCCCTCCGCCAGTGTGTGCACCCACCCCTCCCCCGGTGTTTGCACTCACCCCTCCCCCAGTGTGTGCACCACCTCTCCCCCAGTGTCTACACAACCCCTCCCTCGGTGTCTGCACCCACCCCTCCCCCGGTGTTTGCACTCACCCCTCCCCCAGTGTGTGCACCACCTCTCCCCCAGTGTCTACACAACCCCTCCCTCGGTGTCTGCACCCACCCCTCCCCCGGTGTCTGCACCCACCCTTCCAACAGTTTCTGCACTCACCCCTCATCCAGTGTTTGCACCCACTTCTCCTCCAGTTTCTGCACCCACCCCTCCCGCAGTGTCTGCGCCCTCCCCGCAGTGTCAGCACTCAGCCCTCTTCCAGTGTCTGCACCCTCACCTCCCCAAGTCTCTGCACCCAACCCTCCCTCAATGACTGCACCCACCTCTCCTCCAGCGTTTGCACCACCCCTCCGCCAGTGTGTGCACCCACCCCTCACCCGGTGTCTGCACTCACCCCTCCCCCGGTGTCTGCACCCACCCCTCCTTCAGTGTCTGCTCCCACCCCTCCCCCAGTGTCTGCACCCACCCCTCCCCCAGTGTCTGCACCCACCCTTCCACCAGTTTCTGCACACACCCCTCCCTCAGTGTCTGCACAACCCCTCCCTCAGTGTCTGCACTGACCCCTCCCCCAGTGTCTGCACCCATCCCTCCCCCAGTTTTCTGCACCCACGCCTCCTCCAGTATCTGCACCCACGCCTCCCCCAGTGTCTGCACCCAAGCTGCCCCCAACGTCTCCACCCACCCGTCTCCCAGTGACTGCACCCACCCTCCCTGAGTGTCTGCACCCACCCCTCTCCCGTTATCTGCACCCACCCATCCCCCAGTGTCTGCACCCATCCTTCCCAAGTGTCTGCACCCACCCCTCCCCCACTGTCTGCACCCACCCCTCCCCCACTGTCTGCACCCACCCCTCTCCCAGTATCTGCACCCACCCCTCTCCCAGTGTCTGCACCCACCCCTCTGCCAGTGAAAGCACCCACTCCACCGCCAGTGTCTGAACCAACCCGTCCCCCAGTGTCTGCACCCAACCCTCCCCTTGTGTCTGCACCCACCCTTCTCTGAGTGGCTGCACCCACCCTCCCCCAGTGTTTGCATCCACCCCTCCCCCAGTTCCAGCATGCAGCCCTCCCACAGAGTCTGCACCCAGCCTTCCGCTAATCTGCACCCACCCCACCACCAGTGTCTGCACCCAACCCCCAGTGTCTGCACCTACCCGTCCCCCAGTATCTGCACCCACCCTCCACAAGTTTCTGCACCAACCCCTCCCCCAGTTTCTACACCTACCCCTCCCCCAGTGTCTGCACCCACGCCTCCCCAATGTCTCCACCCACCCGTCTCCCAGTGACTGCACCCACCCTCCCCGAGTGTCTGCACCCATCTTCCCCCAGTGTCTGCAGCCACCCCTCTCCCAGTGACTGCACACACCCAGCTCCTGTTGTCTGCACCCACCCATCCCCCCGTGCCTGCACCCATCTTCCCCAAGTGTCTGCTCCCACCCCTCCTCCACTGTCTGCACCCACCCCTCCCACAGTGTCTGCACCCCACCATTCGATCAGTTTCTGCACTCGCCCCTCCCTCCTTGTCTGCACAACCTCTCCCCCGGTGTCTGCACCCTTCCCTCCCCCAGTGTCTGCACCCAACCCCAGTGCCTGCACTCAAAAATACCCAGTGTCTGCACCCACGCCTTCCCCCAGTGAATGCAGCAACCTCCCCCAGTGTCTGCCCACACCCCTCCCCCAGTTTCTACACCGACCCCTCCCCCAGTGTCTGCACATACCCTTCCCGCTGTGTCTGCACCCAACAATCCCCCAGTGTCTGCACCCACCTCCCCGCCAGTGTCTACGCCCAGCCCCTCCGCCAGTGCCTACGCCCACCCACTCCACCTGTGTCTCCAGCCACCCCACCCCTAGTGTCTGCACAGACCCCTCCCCTGTGTCTGCACCCGCCTCTCCCCCAGTGTCTGCACCCACCCCCCCCCTCCCCACTGTGTGCATCCACCCTGCCCCCGGTGTCAGCAGCCTCCTCTATGTGTCTGCACAAACCCCTCCCCCAGTGTCTGCATCCACCCCTCCCACGGTGTCTGCACCCATCGATCCCCCGGAGTCTGCACCATCACACCCCAGGTGCCTGCACCCAAACCTCCCCCAGTGTCTGCACGCACCCCTCCCACAGTTACTGCACGCACCCTCCCCCAGTGTCTACACCCACCCCTACCCCAGTGTCTGCACCCACCCCTTCCCCAGTGTCTGCACAATCCCTCCCCCGGCGTCTGCACCCAACCCTCCCCCAGTGTCTGCACAACCCCTCCCTCGGTGTCTGCACCCACGCCTCCCCCACTGTCTGCACCCAACCCTCTCCCAGTGTCTGCACCCAACCCTCCGCCAGTGAAAGCATCCACCCCTCCCTCGGTGTCTGCCCGCATCCCTCTCCCGTTGTCTGCACCCACCCATCCCCCAGTGTCTGCACCCACCCTTCACCCAGTGTCTGCACCCCACAATTCGATCAGTTTCTGCACATACCCCTTCCTCAGTGTCTGCACAACCCCTCCCTCAGTGTCTGCAGTGACCCCTCCCCTGGTGTCTGCACCCTTCCCTCCCCAGGTGTCTGCATCCACCCCCCCACATTGTCTGCACCCACCCCCCCACATTGTCTGCAACGACCCCTCCCACTGTATCTGCAGCCACCCCTCCCCCAGAATCTGCTCGCACCCCACCCCCAGTGTCTGCATCCACCCCTCCCCCAGTGTCTGCACCCATCTCTCTTCCAGTGTCTGCACCCACCCCTCTCCCAATGTCTGCACCAAACCCACCCCCAGTGATTGCACGCACCCTCGCCCAGTGTCTGTACCCACCCCTCCCCCAGTGTTTGCACCCAATCCTCCTGCAGTGCCTGCACCCACCACTCCCACAGTGTATGCACACATCCCTCCCTCAGTGTCTGTACCCACTCCTCCCGCAGGGACTGCACCCACCACTCTGCCGGTGTCTGCACGCACCCATTCCCCAGTGTCTGCATCCACACCTCCCTCAGTGCATGCACCCACCCTCCCCCAGTCTCTAGACACATCCCTCACCCTATGTCAGTACCCACCCTCCCCCAGTGTCTGCACCCAACCCCAGTGTCTGCACTCACAACTACCCCAGTGTCTGCACCCATCCCTCCCCCAGTATCTGCACTCACCACTCCCCCAGTGTCTGCACCCACGCCTTCCCCCAGTGAATGCAGCTACCTCCCCCAGTGTCTGCACCCACACCTCCCCCAGTGTCTGCACCAACCCCTCCCCTGGTGTCTGCACCCTCCCCTCCCCCAGTTCCTGCACATACCCCTCCTGCAGTATCTGCACCCACCCCTCCCCCAGTGTCTGCACCCACCTCCCCGCCAGTGTCTACGCCCAGCCCCTCCGCTTGTGTCTACGCCCACCCTCTCCGCCTGTGTCTTCATCCACCCCACCCACATTGTCTGCACAGACCCCTCCCCGGTGACTGCACCTGCCTCTCCCCCGGTGTCTGCACCCACCCCTCCCCCAGTGACTGCACCACACTTCCTCTCGTGGCTGCACACAACCCTCCCTCAGTGTCTGCACCCAACCCTCCACCAGTGTCTGCACCCACCTCTCCTGCAGTGTGTGCACCCACCCCTCTCCCGGTGTCCTCACCCACGCTGCCTGCAGTGTCTGCACCCACCCCACTCCCAGTGTCAGCACCTATCCATCCACCAATATCTGTATGCCCCCCTCCCGCAGTGGCTGCACACTCCATCCCTCAGTGTCTGCACCCAGCCTCCTCAAGTGTGTGCATCCACCACGCCCCCAGTGACAGCACCCTCCACTCTGTGTCTGCACAAACCCCTCCCCAGTGTCTGGCCCCCACACCTCCCCCAGTATCGGCACACACTGCTCCCCCAGTGCCTGCACCCACCCCTCCCCCAGTGCCTGCACCGCACTTCCTCTCGTGGCTGCACACACCCCTCCCCCGGTGTCTGCACCCAACCCTCCACCAGTGTCTGCACCCAACCCTCCCCCAGTCTATGCACCTACCCGCCCCCGCCAGTGTCTGCATCCACCCTTCCCCCAGTCTCTGCTCCCACCCCCTCCCCCAGTGTCTGCACCCACCCCTCCCCCAGTGTCTGCACCCACCCCTCCCCCAGTGTCTGCACCCACCCCCTCCCCCAGTGTCTGCACCCACCCCTCCCCCAGTGTCTGCACCCACCCCTCCCCCAGTGTCTGCATCCACCCCTCCCCCAGTGTCTGCACCCCTCCCTCCCCCAGTGTATGCACCCACCCCTCCCACAGTTACTGCACGCACCCTCCCGCAGTGTCTGCATCATTCCCTCCCCCAGTGTCTGCACCCACTTCGCCCAGTGTCTGCACCCACCCTTCCCACAGTATCTGCACCCACCCCTCCACCAGTGTATGCACCCATCCCTCCCCTAGTGCCTGCACACACGCCTCCCCAGTACCTGCACCCATACTTCCCCTAGTGTCTGCACCCAACCCTACCGCAGGGTCTGCACCCACCCCTCTCCCAGTATCCGCACCCACCCCATCCACCAATGTCTGAATCCACCTGTCCCCCAGTGCCTGGACCCACCTCCCCCAGTATCTACATCCATCCCTCCCCCAGTGTCTGCACTTACTCCTACCCCAGTGTCTCTACCCTCCCCCAGTGTCTGCACTCACCACTCCCCCAGTGTCTGCACCCATCCCTTCCCCCAGTGTCTGTAACCACCTCCCCCAGTGTCTGCTTCCGCCCTTCCCCCAGTTTCTGCACAACCTCTCACCCAGTGTCTGCACCCACCCCTCCGCCAGTGTCTGCACCCTCCCCTCCGCCAGTGTCTGCATCCACCCCTCCGCCAGTGTCTGCAACCACACCTGCCCCAGTGTCTGCACCCACCCCTCCCCCAGTGTCTCCACCCACCTCTCCCCCAGTGTCTGCACAGACCCCTCCCAGATGTCTGCACTCGCCCCTCCCCAAGTTTCTGCACCCACCCCTGCCCCAGTGCCTGCACCCACCCCTCCTCTACTGCCTGCACCCACTACTCCCCAATGCCTGCACCCAACCCTCCCCCAGTGTCTGCACCCAACCCTCCCCCAGTCTGCACACACCCCTCCCCCAGTGTCTGCACCCACACCTCCCCCAGTGTCTGCACCCACCCTCCCCAGTATCTACATCCATCCCTCCCCCAGTGTCTGCACCCACACCTCCCCCAGTATCTACATCCATCCCTACCCCAGTGTCTGCACCCATCCCTCGCCCAGTGTCTGTACCTCCCCCAGTGTCTGCACTCACCACTCCCCCAGTGTCTGCATCCTTCCCTCTCCCAGTCTCTGAACAGACCCCTCCGCGGTCTCTGCACCCGAACCTCCCCCAGTGTCTGAATCCACCCCTCCCCAGTGTCTCCACCCACCTCTCCCCCAGTGCCTGCACCCACCCCTCCTCTGGTGCCTGCACCCACCCCTCCCCCAGTGTCTGCATCATTCCCTCCCCCACTGTCTGTACCCACCCCTCCCCCAGTGTCTGCACCCACTTCACCCAGTGTCTGCACCCACCTCCCCCAGTGTCTGCTCCCGCCCTTCCCCCAGTTTCTACACAACCTCTCACCCAGTGTCTGCACCCATCCCTCCGCCAGTGTCTGCAACCACCCCTCCGCCAGTGTCTGCACCCTCCCCTCCACCAGTGTCTGCATCCACCCCTCCACCAGTGTCTGCAACCACACCTCCCCCAGTGTCTGAATCCACCCCTCCCCCAGTGTCTCCACCCACCTCTCCCCTAGTGCCTGCACCCACCCCTCCTCTGGTGCCTGCACCCACCCATCCCCCAGTGTCTCCACCCACCCCTCCCCCAGTGTCTCCACCCAACCCTCCAGCAGTGTCTGCACACACCCTCTCCCCCAGTGTCTGCATCATTCCCTCCCCCACTGTCTGCACCCACCCCTCCCCCAGAGTCTGCACCCACTTCACCCAGTGTCTGCACCCACCCTTCCCACAGTTTCTGCACCCACCCCTCCACCAGTCTCTGCACCCATCCCTCCCTTAGTGCCTGCACCCACCCCTCCCCAGTGCCTGCACCCACACTTCCCCTAGTGTCTGCACACAACCCTCCCGCAGTGTCTCCACCCAACCCAACCGCAGGGCCTGCACCCACCCCTCTCCCAGTATCCGCAACCACCCATCCCCCAATGTCTGAATCCACCCCTCCCCCAGTGCCTGCACCCACCTCCCCCAGTATCTACATCCATCCCTCCCCCAGTGTCTGCACTTACCCTTATCCCAGTGTCTGCACCCATCCCTTCCCCCAGTGTCTGTAGCCACCTATTCCAGTGTCTGCACCCACCCCTCGCCCAGTGTCTGCATTCAACCCTCGCCCAGTGTCTGCATCCACCCCTCCGCCAGTGTCTGCATCCACCCCTGCCCCAGTGTCTGCACCCACCCCTCCCAGTGCCTGCACCCACCCCTCCTCTAGTTCCTGCACCCACTACTCCCCAATGCCTGCACCCAACCCTCCTCCAGTGCCTGCATCCTTCCCTCCCCCAGTGTCTGCACACACCCCTCCCCCAGTGTCTGCACACACCCCTCCCCCGGTGTCTGCACCCACCCCTCTCATGGTGTCTGCACCCACCCCTCCCATGGTGTCTGCGCCCACCCCTCCTCCAGTGTCTGCACCCACCCCTCCCCCACTGGCTGCACCCACCCTTCCCCCAGTGTCTGCACCCACCCCTCCCCCACTGGCTGCACACACCCCTCCCCCAGTGTCTGCACCCACCCCTCCCCCAGTGTCTGCACCCATCCCTCCCATGGTGTCTGCACCCAACCCTCCCCCAATGTCTGCACCCACCCCTCCCCCACTGGCTGCCCCCGCCCTTCCCCCTGTTTCTGCACAAACTCTCGGCCAGTGTCTGCACCCAACCGTCGTCCAGTATCTGCAACCACACCTCCCCCAGTGTCTGCACCCTCCCCTCCGCCAGTGTCTGCATCCACCCCTCCTCCAGTGTCTGCAACCACACCTGCCCCAGTGCCTGCACCCACCCCTCCCAGTGCCTGCACCCACCCCTCCTATAGTGCCTGCACACACCCCTCCCCCAGTGTCTGCACACACCCCTCCCCCAGTGTCTGCACGCACCCCTCCCCCAGTGTCTGCACACACCCCTCCCCCAGTGTCTGCATGCAGCCCTCCCCCAGTGTCTGCACCCACACCTCCTCCAGTATCTATATCCATCCCTACCCCAGTGTCTGCACCCATCCCTCGCCCAGTGTCTGTACCTCCCCCAGTGTCTGCACTCACCACTCTTACAGTGTCTGCATCCTTCCCTCTCCCGGTGTCTGCACAGACCCCTCCCCGGTGTCTGCACCTGAACCTCCCCTAGTGTCTGCACCCACCACTCCCCCAATGTCTGCACTCACCACTACCCCAGTGTCTGCACCCACCCCATACCCAGTGTCTGCACCCACCTCTCCCCCAGTGTCTGCACAGACCCCTCCATGGTGTCTGCACCCACCCCTCCCCCAATGTCTGCACCCACCCCTCCCCCAGTATCTGCACCCATCCCTCGCCCAGTGTCTGCACCCACCCTTTCCCCAGTTTCTGCACAACCCCTCGCCCAGTGCCTGCACCCACCCCTCTCCCAGTGTCAGTACCCACCCATCCCCCAATGTCTGAATCCACCCCTCCCCCAGTGCCTGCACCCACCCTCCCCCAGTATCTACATCCATCCCTCCCCCAGTGTCTGCACCCACCACTCCCCCAGTGTCTGTGCCCTCCCCTCCCCCAGTGTCTGCACCCACCTCTCCCCCAGTGTCTGCCCAGACCCCACCCCGATGTCTGCACCTGCCCCTCCCGCAGTGTCTGCACCCACCCCTCCTCTAGTGCCTGCACCCACCCTTCCCCCAGTGTCTGCACCCGCCCCTCCCCCAGTGTCTGCACCCATCCCTCTCCCACTGTCTGCACCCAACCGTCTTCTAGTGTCTGCAACCACCCCTCCCCCACAGATTGCACTCATCCCTCCCCAAGTGTCTGCACCCGTCCCCTCCCCCAGTGTTTGCACCCACCCCTCCTCCAGTGTCTGCAACCTCCCCCCAGTGTCTGCATTCACCACTCTCCCAGTTACTGCACAACCCCTCCCTCAGTGTCTGCACCCACCCAACCCCCAGTGTCTGCACTCACGCTTCCCCCAGTTTCTGCACCCACCCCTCTCCCAGTGCCTGCACCCAACCTTCCACCAGTTTCGGCACCCACCCCTCCCGCAGTGCCTGCAGAACTCGTCCCTCAATTTCTGAAGCTACCGCTCCCCCAGTGTCTGCACCCTCCCCCCAGTGCCTGCACTCACCCCTCATCCAGTATCTTCACGGTCCCCTCCCCATGTGTTCGCACACACCCCTCCCCCAATCTCTGCACCCAACCCTCCATCAGTGGCAGCACCCACCCCTCCTCCAGTGTCTCAAACCACCCCTCCCCCAGTGGCTGCATCCATCCCTCTCGCAGTGTCTACAACCACCCTTCCCACAATTACTTCACCCACCCTCCCCCAGTGCCTGTACCACCCCTCCTCCAGTGTCTCAAACCACCCCTCCCCCAGTGTATGCACCCACCCCTCCCCCAGTGTCTGCAACCACCCTTCCCACAGTTACTTCACCCACCCTACCCCAGTATCTGCACACATCCCTGCCCCAGTGTCTGCACCCACCCCTCCTCCAGTGTCTCAAACCACCCCTCCCCCAGTGTCTGCACACACCCCTCCTCCAGTGTCTGCACGCACCCCTCCTCCAGTGTCTCAAACCACCCCTCCCCCAGTGTCTGCCCCCAACCCTCCCCCAGTGTCTGCACCACACCTCCCCCAGTGTCTGCACACACCCATCCCCCTGTGCCTGCACCCATCCCCCCGCTACTGTCTGCACCCACCACCCCCCCCCCTCCAGTGTCTGCACCCACCTCTTCTCTCGGTGTCTGCACCCACCCATCCCCCAGTGTCTGCACTCAACCCCCCCCAGTGTCTGCACCCACCCCTGCTCCAGTTTCTTCACACACCCTCCCCCAGTGTCTGCACCCACCCTCCCCAGTGTCTACACCCATCACTCCCCCATTGTCTGCAGCCACACCTTCCCCCAGTGTCTGCACCCACCCCTTACTCCAGTGTCTGCACCCACCTCCCCCAGTGTTGGACCCACCCTTGCACCAGTTTCTGCACGACCCCTCCATCAGTGTCTGCACAACACCTCCCTCAGTGTCTGCAACCACCAGTCCCCCAGTGTCTGCACCCACCCCTTACCCCAGTGCCTGCACTCACCTCCCCCAGTGTCTGCACCCACCCTCCCCCAGTGTCTGCACCCACCCCTCCCCCAGTGTCTGCACAACCCTTCCCTCAGTGTCTGCACCCACCCCACCCCCAGTGACTGCACCCACCCCTCCCCCAGTGTTTGCACCCACCCTTCCCCCAGTTTCAGCTCCCACCCCTGCCCCAGTTTCTGCAGTCTTCCCACTCCCAGTGCCAGCACCCACCCCTCCCCCAGTGTTTGCAACCACACCTCCCCCTGTGTCTGCACCCACATCGCCCGGTTTCTGCACCCACCCTTCCACCAGTTTCTGCACCCATCCCTCCCACAGTGTCTACACCCAACCTTCCCCCAGTGTTTGCACCCATCCAACCCCCAGTGTCTGCAACTACCCTCCCCCCTGTGTCTGCACCCATGCCTTCCCACAGTTTCTGCACCCACCCCTTACTCCAGTGTCTGCACCCACCTCCCCCAGTGTTTGTACCCACCCTTGCACCAGTTGCAGCTCCCACCCCTCCCCCTGTGTCTGCACCCATCCCCTCCGCTAGTGTCTATGACCACCCCCTCTGCTAGTGTCTGCACCCACCCCTCCTCAAATGTCTGCACCCACCCCATCCCCCGGTGTCTGTACCCACCCATTCCCCTTTGTCTGCACCCACACTCCCCCAGTGTCTTCACACACCCTTCCCCAGTGTCTGCAACCACCCTCCCCCCTGTGTCTGCACCCACGCCTTCCCCCAGTGTCTGCACCCACGCCTTCCCCCAGTGTCTGCACTCACCCCTTACTCCAGTGTTTGTACCCACCCTTGCACCAGTTTCTGCACGACCCATCCATCAGTGTCTGCACAAGCCTTCCCTCAGTGTCTGCACCCACCCCTCCCCCAGAGTTTTCACCCACTCTTACCCCAGATTCAGCACCCATCCCCTGCCCGGTGTCTGCACCCTTCCCTCCGCCAGTGTCTGCACCTACCACTCCCCCAGTATCTGCATCCAAACGTCTTCCAGTTTTTGCAACCACCCCTCCCCCAGTGACTGCACTCATCCCTCGCCCAGTGTCTGCACCCACCTCACCCAGTGTCTGCACCCACCCCTCCCCCAGTGTCTGCACCCACCCCTCCCCCAGTGTCTGCACGCACCCCTCCCCCGATGTCTGCACCTACCCCTCCAGCAGTGGCTGCACCCAAACCTTGCTCAGTGTCTGCAACCACACCTCCCCCAGTGTCTGCACCCACCCTTCACCCAGCGACTGCACCCACCCTTCACCCAGCGACTGCACCCACCCTTCCACCAGCGTCTGCACCCACCCCTCCCCCAGTGTCTGCACATACCCCTCCCCCAGAGTCTGCACCCACCCTTAACCCAGCAACTGCAAACACCCTTCACCCAGTGTCTGCACCCACCCTTCCACCAGCGTCTGCACCCACCACTCCCCCAGTGTCCGCACAAACCCCTCCCCCAGTGTCTGCACACACCCCTCCCCCAGTGTCTGCACCCACCCCTCCTATAGTTACTGCATCGCACCTCCCTCAGTATCTTCAGCCACCCTTCCCCCAGTGTCTGCACCCACCCTTCCCCCAGTGTCTGCACCCACCCTTCCCCCGGTGTCTGCAGCCACCCCTCCCCTAGTGTCTGCACCCACCCCTCCCCTAGTGTCTGCACCTACCCTTCCCCCGGTGTCTCAGCCACCCCTCCCCTAGTGTCTGCACCCACCCCTCCCCCAGTGTATGCAATAAAGCACATAGAGAATGGGTTGTCCGGCCCGGACCTCACTGTAACTGGGGTTTGTGTTCGGCTCCAGTCTCAGTTCCTGGTCATTGTCATTTCACAGATTCAGGGGCAGAGTCTCTGTGAGACAGTGGTACTGGCGGCGATACCACGCCTCATAACTCAAACCCCAAACACCAGATTCTCTAAATCAGTTGGAATAAGGTGTTTGTCAACTACCGAACCTGTCTGGGAGGAGATGGAATAAGGTCTGAGATTGACAGGGAAGGAACTATATAGGCGGGAATAATCGTGAGTGTTAATTGTAACAGGACATAGAAAACATAGAAAATAGGTGCAGGAGTAGGCCATTCAGCCCTTCGAGCCTGCACCGCCATTCAATGAGTTCATGGCTGAACATGCAACTTCAGTACCCCAATCCTGCTTTCTCGCCATGCCTCTTGATCCCCCGAGTAGTAAGGAGTACATCTAACTCCTTTTTGAATATATTTAGTGAATTGGCCTCAACAACTTTCTGTGGTAGAGAATTCCACAGGTTCACCACTCTCTGGGTGAAGAAGTTTCTCCTCATCTCGGTCCTAAATGGCTTACCCCTTATCCTTAGACTGTGACCCCTGGTTCTAGAAATCCCCAACATTGGGAACATTCTTCCTGTATCTAACCTGTCTAAACCCGTCAGAATTTTATATGTTTCTATGAGATCCTCTCTCATTCTTCTGAACTCCAGTGAATACAAGCCCAGTTGATCCAGTCTTTCTTGATAAGTCAATCCCGCCATCTGAGGAATCAGTCTGGTGACCCTTCGCTGCACTCCCTCAATAGCAAGAATGACCTTCCTCATGTTAGGAGACCAAAACTGTACACAATACTCCAGGTGTGTCCTCACCAAGGCCCTGTACAACTGTAGTAACACCTCCCTGCATATGTACTCAAATCGCCTCACTATGAAGGCCAACATGCCATTTGCTTTCTTAACCGCCTGCTGTACCTGCATGCCAACCTTCAATGACTGATGTACCATGACACCCAGGTCTCGTTGCACCTCCCCTTTTCCTAATCTGTCACCATTCAGATAATAGTCTGTCTCTCTGTTTTTACCATCAAAGTGGATAACTTCACATTTATCCACATTATACTTCATCTGCCATGCATTTGCCCACTCACCTAACCTATCCAAGTCACTCTGCAGCCTCATAGCATCCTCGCAGCTCACACTGCCACCCAACTTAGTGTCATCCGCAAATTTTGAGATACTACATTTAATCCCCTCGTCTAAATCATTAATGTACAATGTAAACAGCTGGGGACCTTATTTAAAAGCTTCTGGTTTCTGGAAGCCTTGAATATGAATTCCGAGTCTGCAAGGGTTTGTGCGGAGCGCTGTATCAGTTCCATTGCAGAGAAAACAATGTGAGATTGGCGGTTGCAGAAAGCTGGAGGTGGAGCTGGAAGATCAGAGGCCGCGCTCTGCTTTGTCTCTCAATCTTGACTCTGTCTCCTTCCCTGCCGCGCTCTCTGTTTAATCTCTCACTTTGTCTCCTCCCCTTCCCGCCTCTCTCACTCTGCACTTTCTCAGTCAGATCGGGGCCGGCTCGATAAAAAGGAGCCAGGAGCAGTTCGTTTCTCATTCAGCGACAGTTTGAGTTAAGAATCGTCATGTCTGGCCGTGGTAAAGGAGGCAAAGGACTGGGCAAAGGCGGAGCCAAGCGGCACCGTAAAGTGCTCCGTGATAACATCCAGGGCATCACCAAACCCGCCATCCGCCGCCTGGCTCGCCGTGGCAGTCTCAAGCGGATCTCGGGCCTGATATTCAAGGAGAGCCGCGGGGTGCTGAAGGTTTACCTGGAGAATGTGATCAGGGTCGCGGTCACCGACACCGAGCACACCAAGCGCAAGACGGTCACTGCCATGGATGTGGTGTACGCTTTGAAACGGCAGGGCCGCACTCTCTATGGATTCGGCGGCTGAACAACTCGACCTTTTCCCCCGGACACAACACAAAGAGCCACCCATCGCCTCACAGAGAGAGCAGTGACCTTGGGAATGGGAGTGTGGACAGTTTGGTTGGGAAATCATTTCAGCTATTTAATTAATGGAAAGAAAGACTTGGATTAATATAGCGCCTTACACAACCACCGGACGTCTCAAAGCCAATGAAGACATTTTGTAGTGTAGTCGCTGTAGGAAAATGGGGATTATTAAATATTTTGGAACAATGTTTTAATATGAGAGATCAGAAACTCCGGGTGTCACGGTCACAATGAGCGGGCGGGGATACAGAGTCTCCTTTACCCAGACATTACAGTCTCCCCTCACAGATAATCCTGTCATATTGTGAGGTTTCTGTGTGATAACCGGTTAAACGGGACGGCACTGGCGGGATCGATGCGGACTTTGTGTTTGCAGGATGCAGTGACGGAGGAATTATTCCCGCCCGGTACAGACCGCTCAGGGAATGGGACAGAATTCAAACCGGAATGTTAAAGAGAATGGGATTGATGACTTATAATGGGGCACCATTGAGGTTATAAAGAGCGGAATTCTTACATTGCTGGCGGGAAATTACAGTTTCTTTAAACTCTGTTTGTTGATACTTTGAAATTGGCGGCCTTTTTGAAATTGACGCACTATCAGTTTCATTTCAGGCAATCATGGCCCAGTAATCCCCGCCCTTTCCTTTCGCTCTCGGTGATTGGTTAAAACTTGATTGGCGGTCGGGCTGAGACCAATCACAGCCCCGGGGCGGACCCTCACAGACACTGTAAAAGGAGGCTCCGCATTCTTCACCACCGGCAGTCCCTGGGAATTGAGGAAGACTTGCTTCCACTCTAAAAATGAGTCCTTATATAGCTGAACAGTCCAATACGAGAACCACAGTTCCTGTCACAGGTGGGCAAATAGTCATTGAGGGTAAGGGAGGGTGGGACAGGTTTGCCACACGCTCTTTCTCTTTCCGCTGCCTGAGCTTGATTTCTGCAACTAGACTCGAGGTGCTCAGCGCCCTCCCGAATACACTTCCTCCACTTACGACGGTCTTTGGCCAGGGACTCCCAGGTGTCAGTGGGGATGTTGCACTTTATCAAGGGGGCTTTGAGGGTGTCCTTGTAATGTTTCCTCTGCCCAAAGACATCCAGCTGACCCGCCGCATCCGCGGGGAGTGCGCCTAGACTCCCCCTTCCCGGGCTCGAAGCTTCAGCACCAAGTGCAACAACCGCTCTTTTCAGAGCCACCAAATCACCAAAGGAAAGAGCTGCGACCGGCTCCAGGCAAACTGGCCTGTGCACACACCATGCCAGCCTTGTAGTGTTACTGTAACTGGGTTTATACAGTGCAGGCGGTGAATATCTGACAGTGCGGGTTTGATCCAGGTTTAAATGTGAGTCAGATGCCCAGTATACCAACAGCACGATTCTGAAAGTCTCCGCCTGAGTTAATTTAAGCTAAATTTCCTCGACACCGGGGCAGAGAGCATGGACCTCGGGATCCTGGAGCTCAGAGTCCGCCGAGGGGGGCCAATCAAGCAGCACCATGCTGGCGTTGTGGAGGAAGCCATGGGGCTCACCGGTGCAGGTTTGCGGAGTACACGTGCAATACCTGCCACGTTAAAGGCCACCTTCAGCGTATGTGTAAAAGAAATCAGACTCACCATGTGGCTGAGGAGCTGGGAGATGATCTACTGTTCAGCGAGGAGCAGGTAGAAGAAGATGAGGTGCTTGGACTGTATACATGTACCGACGATTCGCCCCCAGTGATAAGGGAAGTAAAAATCAACGGAGTCCCTGTGAGTATGGAAGTGGACACGGGCTCGGGTCTGTCGTTGATGAGTTGGAGAACTTTTGATAAACTGTGGATTAACCCAGCTGCACGACCCAAGCTGGTCCCGGTCACGGCGAAGCTGCGTACCTACACCAGGGAACTAATAACTGTTCTTTCAGAGCGATGGTGCAGGTATCCCACGGGGACGAGATGCATGGTTTACCTTTGTGGGTCATTGCAGGCGATGGGCCAATGCTCCTCGGCCAGAGGTGGATGGGAACGGTCCGTGGGAGCTGGGAAGACTTCATCACCCCACAGGCTGCTGCTCCCCAGGATGCTGCCATGCCCCGGGTCCCCAGAGAGCAGCGCCGACCGAGCTGGAGCTGCAGCCACAATCCCCCCACAGGCAAGTCCCAGGCCCAGGCCTCACACAGAGATCCTGCAGCCTCCGCCCCCACAGGCAAGCAGCCCTGCACAGAGGGGCCTAGTGGGAGGGGGGGTGAGCCGGCGGGGTGCGAGGGATCCAGGATGGCCGGCGGATCGGAAGAGCCCTGCCAAGAAGCTGTTAGTGTCGGGCGGCGGCAGCAGCTGGAGGTCGGTAGCCGAATGGGAGGCCGCTACGGACGCCGCGGGGGAGGCGGCAAGTCAGGTGGCAGCGGACGGGAGCGGAGGCTGCGACGGCGGAGGGCATCCGGAGCGGCGGAGAAGTAGATGGCGGCGGCATCGTGCTCAGAGCATCAAAGATGGCGGCGCCCAAGGAGAAGCCTCGTGGAATCCTCCTGCATCAAAGATGGTGCCTTAAAAAGGAAATGCACCCAGGAGTCTTAAAAGGGCCTTACCAAGAGGTGGTCCCCACAAAGGACTTCTGTAAGGCAGAGCGAGTCCAAAATGAGCTATATTAATGTGAGATGGCGAATTTATAATAAGAATTAATTTTTTAATGCTGAATGGCCACTGTATTTGTGTAAAGTAATGGATGAAGTACAATTAATGATAAGGGCTAACAAGGAAATCAAGGATGCGTTACCAGTTAATAACTAGTTAATGTACCAGATAATATGTACCATACTAATGCACTATGCCTACCTGCCTTTCATTGGACAAGTGTGATTTTATGTAATGATATGTGTATCGTTGTCCTGCGTCCTGGTTGGGGGGGGGGGGGGGGGGACGGAAGGTGATGTTATGTAATGATGTGTGTATCGTCCCAGTACCTTAAATGTAATGTAAGCACTATGCCATACCATAGAGGGCGCTGTGGTGGTAAACCTGGTAATACTGCAACAGGCGCTATATAAGGCTGACCACCACACCTGAGAGGCACTCTGGAGCTGAAAAATAAAGGACGAAGGTCACAGCAGTTAGATCAACACCAGACCGTGTGGAGTCAGTGATTTGTGTGCTACATACACCACAGTGGAGATGCCGGTGTCGGGGTGAACCTGCTTCATTGTTGCCACATTAGGTTATTTTAAGGGTTAAGTCATGGCAGGAGAGCCCAGACCTGTGTTATAATCCTCCTTTGCCATGTGGGAAATCAGGAACGCTTCCAGTGTCGCTGATGACTATATATGCAGGAAGTGTATCCAGCTGCAGCTCCTGTTAGACCGCATGATGGCACTGGAGCTGTGGATGGATTCACTCTGCAGCACGCACGATTCTGAGGATGTCGTGGATAGTGCGTTAAGTGAGATTACAAAGGGAGATAGGGAAATGATGACCATCAGGCACAGCAGGAGTAGGAAGGCAGTGCAGGACTTCCCTGCAGTCATCTCCCTCCCAGATATACCGCTTTGGATATTGTTGGGGGAGATGGCTCACCAGGGGAAAGCAGCAGCAGCCAAGTTCATGGCAACATGGGTGGATCTGCTGCACAGGAGGGCAGGAAAAAGAGTAGGAGAGCTATAATGATAGGAGATTCTATTGTAAGGTGAATAGATAGACGTTTCTGTGGCTGCAATCGAGACTCCAGGATGGTATGTTAACTCCCTGTTACAAGGGTCAAGGATGTCTCAGAGCTGCTGCAGGACACTCTGAAGGGGGGTGGAGAATGGCCAGCTGTTGTGGTGCCCTATATACACCAACGATATAGGTAAAAAACTGGACGAGGTCCTACAAGCTGAATTTAGGGAGCTAGGAGTTAAATGAAAAAGTAGGACCTCAAAGGTAGTTATCTCAGGATTGCTACCCATGCCATGTGCTAGTCAGAGTAGAAATAGCAGGATAGCTAAGATGAATAAGTGGCTTGAGGAGTGGTGCAAGAGGGAGGGATTCAAATTCCTGAGACATTGGAACCGGTTCTGGGGGAGGTGAGACGAGTACATACCGGACGGTCTGCACCTGGGCAGGACTGGAACCAATGTCCTAGGGGGAGTGTTTGCAAGTGCTATTGGGAGGATTTAAGCTAATATGGCAGGGGGATGGGAACCTATGCAGGGAGACAGAGGGAAATAAAATGGGGGCAGAAGCAAAAGATAGAAATGAGAATAATAAATTGGAGAGCAGAAAACCAAGGCAAAAATCAAAAAGGGCCACCTTACAGCAAAATTCTAAAGGGACGAACAGTGTTAGAAAGACAAGGCTGAAGGCTCTGTGCCTCAAGGCGAGGAGTATTCATGATAAGGTGGATGAATTAACTGCGCAGGCAGCTATTAATGATTATTATATAATTGGGATTACAGAGACATGGCTCCAGGGTGACCAAGACTTGGAACTAAACATCCAGGGTTATTCAACATTCAGGAAAGATAGACAGAAAGGAAAAGGAGGTGGGTAGTGTTGCTGGTTAAAGAGGAAATTAACGCAATAGTAAGGAAGGACATTAGCTTGGATGATGTGGAATCTGTATGGGTAGAGCTGCGGAATACCAAAGGGCAGAACACGCTAGTGCGAGTTGTGTACAGACCACCAAACAGTCGTGGTGAGGTGGGGACAGCATCAAATAAGAAATTAGAGATGTGTGCAATAAAGGTACGACAGTTATCATGGGCGACTTTAATCTACATATAAATTGGGCTAACCAAACTGATAGCAATGCGGTGGAGGAGGATTTCTTGCAGTGTATTAGGGATGGCTTTCTAGACAAATGTGTCGAGGAACCAACTAGAGAGCTGGCCATCCTAGACTGGGTGATGTGTAATGAGAGAGGAATAATTAGCAATCTTGTTATGCGAGGCCCCCTGGGGAAGAGTGACCATAATATGGTAGAATTCTTTATTAAAATGGAGAGTGACAGTGTTTATTTCGAGACTGGGGTCCTGTACTTAAGGAAAGGTAACTTTGATGGTATGAGACATGAATTGGCTAGGATAGACTGGCAAATGATACTTAAAGGGTTGACAGTGGATAGGCAATGGCAGACATTTATAGATCAGATGGATGAACTTCAACATTTGTACATTCCTGTCTGGAGTAAAAATAAAATGGGGAAGGTAGATCAACCATGGCTAACAAGGGATAGTGTTAAATGCAAGAAAGAGGCATGTAAATTGGCCACAGAAAAGTGTGAGCCTGAGGACTGGGAGAAATTTAGAATTCAGCAGAGGAGGACAAAGGGTCTAATTAGGAGGGGGAAAATAGAGTATGAGAGCAAGCTTGCAGGGAACATAAAAATTGACTGCAAAATGTAGATATATGAAGAGAAAAACATGAGTGAAGACCAACGTAGGTCCTTTACAGTCAGAATCAGGTGACTTTATAATGGGGAACAAAGAAATGGCAGACCAATTGAACAAATACTTTGGGTCTGTCTTCATTAAGGAAGACACAAATAACATTCCGGAAATACTTGGGGTTCGAGGGTCTAGCGAAAAGGAGGAACTGAAGGAAATCTTTATTAGTCAGGAAATTGTGTTATGGAAATTGATGGGATTGAAGGCCGATAAATCCCCAGGGCCTGATAGGCTGCAGCCCAGAGTACTTAAGGAAGTGGCCCTAGAAATAGTGGATGTCTTGGTCATCATTTTGCAACATTCTATAGACACTGGATCACTTCCTGTGTACTGAAGGGTAGCTAATGTAACCCCACTTTTTAAAAAAGGAGGGAGAGAGAAAACATAATTATAGACCAGTTAGCCTGACATCACTGGTGAGGAAAATGTTGGAATCAATTATTAAAGATGAAATAGCAATGCATTTGGAAAGCAGTGACAAGATCGCATGGATTTATGAAAGGGAAATCATGCTTGACAAATCTTCTAGAATTTTTTGAGGATGTAACTAGTAGAGTGGACAAGGAAGAACCAGTGGATGTGGTGTATTTAGACTTTCAAAAGACTTTTGACAAGGACCCATACAAGAGATTATTGTGCAAAATTAAAGCACATGGTATTGGGGGTAATGTATTGACGTGGATAGAAAACTGGTTGGCAGACAGGAAGCAGAGAGTCGGAATAAACAGGTCCTTTTCAGAATGGCAGGCAGTGACCAGTGGCATGTCGCAGTGTTCAGTGCTGGGACCACAGCTATTTAGAATATACATCAATGATTTAGATGAAGGAATTGAATGTAATATCTCCAAGTTTGCAGATGGGTGGCGGTGTGAGCTGTGAGGAGGATGCTAAGAGGCTGCAAGGTGACTTGGACAGGTTAGGCGATTGGGAAAATGCATGGCAGATGCAGTATAATGTGGATAAATGTGATGTTATTCACTTTGGTGGCAAAAACAGGAAGACAGAATATTATCTGAATGGTGACAGATTAGAAAAAGGGGAGGTGCAATGAGATCTGGGTGTCATGGTACATCAGTCGTTGAAGGTTGGCATGCAGGTACAGCAAGCAGAGAAGAAGGCAAAATGAAGAAGGCAAATGGCATGTTGGCCTTCATAGCTAGAGGATTTTAGTATAGGAGCAGGGAGGTCTTACTGCAGACGTACACAGCCTTGGTGAGGCCACACCTAGAATATTGTGTTCAGTTTAGGTTTCCTAATCTGAGGAAGGACGTTCGTGCTTTTGAGGGAGTGCAGCGAAGGTTCACCAGACTGATTCCCGGGATGGCAGGACTGACATATAAGGAGAGACTGGATCAACTGGGCTTGTATCCACTGGAGATTAGAAGAATGAGAGGGGATCTCATAGAAACATATACAATTCTGACGGGATTGGACAAGTTAGAGGCAGGAAGAATGTTCCCATTGCTGGGGAGTTCCAGAAGCAGGGGTCACAGTCTAATCATAAGGAGTAAGCCTTTTAGGATCGAGATGAGGAGAAACTTCTTCACTCAGGGAGTGGTTAACCTGTAGAATTCTCTACCGCAGAAAGTTGTTGAGGCCAGTTCATTAGATATATTCAAAAGGAGTTAGATATGGCCCTTACGGCCAAAGGGATCACGAGGTATGGAGAGAAAGCAGGAAAGGGGTACTGAGGTTGAATGATCAGCCATGATCTTATTGAATGGTGGTGCAGGTTCGAAGGGCTGAATGACCTGCTCCTGCACCTAATTTCTATATTTCGATCACTTTGTAGATGTAGATGGAGCAACTCTCCTTCCTCGACTTTCTGCACTTCTTGCCACACTTCGGTGGTGTTTTCTTCATTACTTTCTTGGTGCCCACAGCCATATGCTAATGAGGGATGGTGACAATGATTGTGATTGGTTCATTGGCCGCTTGTCAATATCCATTGTTCTCCATCTCTCCAATTGGTCTCTTTAAATATCCGATCAGATTTGTTGCTCGCCACAATCACAAATTCTTGAATAATGTCATCAGTTACAACACCTTCTGATTTATACTCTGTTCTTTGTGTTTCTATTCTGCTATCAGGCAGAAATCTTACAAGGAAGGTTAATTCATTTTGTAGTATATAGTGACTAATCTGAACAGCAAACTCGCTGCTCTGTTTGTCGATCTACATTACTACATGTTCAACAGACATTGACCGGTTTATAACTGAGATCGACTGAAGATCACCTGGTTTGGAAACTCCCAGCTTATCAACTGTAGGGATTTAATATTAAGCGGAGAAATAGAGACTTGGATTTATATCGCAGCCAATGAAGTACTTTTTGAAGTGTAGACACTGTAGTAAGGTAGGAAAGGTGGCAGCCATTTCGCACACAAGCTCCCATAAGCAGCAATGTGATAATGTCCAGATACACTGTTGTGTTATGTTGATCGAGGGATAAGTATTAGCCAGGACACTGGGGATAACCGATCTGCTCTTCTTCAAAATAGTGGCCGTGGGATTTATTATGTCCACCTGAAATAGCCGAATGGGCCTCGATTTAACATCTCTTCCTATAGATGGCAACTCAGACAGTGCAGCACTCCCTCATCACTGCACTGGTGTGTCAGCCTAGATTGTTATGCTCAAGTCCCTGGAGTGGGACTTGAACCCACAACCTTCTGACTCAAAAGTGAGAGTGCTACCAACTGAAGCACAGCTGATAAGATTGTGATCAATAGATCAGTTTCTTCAGACAGTAAGCAGCCCTTTCACAGATAGAGTGGGTGGCTCTGAAAAGAACCAGTGTGTTATTAGAGTAAACCTTGTCCACTTTATTTGCTCATGTTGGGCCCAGCATTGAATTTCTTTGTCAGAAGACCCACCTGGAGTTTTGGCTGTTCAGCCACGATCCTTTTGATTTGTGGAGCAGAATTTCCTGACAGCATTCGATAAGGTGCCACATAAGAGCTTACTGCACAAGATAAAAGCTCACAGAGTTGGGATTAATATATTAGCATGGATAGAGGATTGTCTAACAGAAAAGAGCGTCAGGATAAATGAGTCATTTCCCGATTGGCAAACAGTAACTAATGGGGTGCCGTAAGGATCGGTGCCGGGGCCTCAACTATTTACGTTTATTAATGACTTGGAATATTGTGTTGCATTTTGGTCTCCTAATCTGTGGAAGGACGTTCTTGCTATTGAGGGAGTGCAGCGAAGGTTCACCAGACTGATTCCCGGGATGGCCGGACTGTCATATGAGGAAAGACTGGATCAACTGGGCATTTATACATTGGAGTTTAGAAGGAGGAGAGGGGATCTCATAGAAACATACAAGATTCTGACGGGATGGTACAGGTTAGATGCAGGTAGATTGGTCCCGATGCTGGGGAAGTCTAGAACCAGGGGACACAGTCTTAAGATAATGGGTAGGCCATTAAGGACTGAGATGAGAAGAAACTTCTTCCCTCAGAGAGTTGTTAACCAGTGGAATTTCCTGCCGCAGAGAGTTGTTGATGCCAGTTCATTGGATATATTCAAGTGGGAGTTAGATATGGCCGTTATGGCTAAAGGGATCAAGGGATATGGAGAGAAAGCAGGAAAGGGGTACTGAGGGAAGGATCAGCCATGATCTTATTGAAGGGTGGTGCAGGCTCGAAGGCTGAATGGTCTACTCCTGTACCTATTTTTTATGTTTCTATGGATGAAGGGTCCAAGTGTAATGTAGCCAAGTTTGCTGATGATACAAAGATGATGGAAAAGCAAATTGTGATAAGGGCACAAAAAATCTGCAAAGGGAGTATAATGTGGGAATATGTGAAGTTATCCACTTCGGCAGAAAAAACAGTAAAGCAAAGTATTATTTAAAAAGGGAAACATTACAAAATGCTTCAGTACAGAGGCACCTGGGGGTCCTTGACCATGAAATACAAGTTATTATGCAGATACAGCAAGTAATCAGGAAAGCAAATGGAATGTTGGCCTTTATTGCTCGGGGATGGAGTATAAAACCAAAGAAGTCCTGCTACAACTGTACAGGGTATTAGTGAGGCTACACCTATAGTACTGCGTTCAGTTTCGGTCTTCCTATTTAAGAAAGGATATACTTGCATTGGAGGCAGTTCAGAGAAGGTTCACTCGGATGATTCCGGAGATGAGGGAGGTTGACATGAAGATAGGTTGGGCCTGTACTCATTGTAGTTCAGAATGATGAGAGGTGATCTTCTCAAAACATTTAAGATAATGAGGGGTTTCGACAAGCATAATGCAGAGAGAATATTTCCACTCAGGGGAAACTCGAACTAGGGGGCATATTCTCAGAATAATGGCTGCCCATTTCAAACCGAGATGAGGAGACATTTCTTCACTCAGGGGGTCGTAAATCTCTGGAATTCTCTGCCCCAGAGAGCTGTGTGAGCTGTGTCATTGCATATATTTAAGGCAGAGATAGACATATTTTTGAGCGATAAGGGAATAAAGGGTTATGGGGAGCAGGCAGGGAAGTAGAGCTGAGTCCATGATCAGATCAGCCATGATCTTATTAAATGGCAGAGCAGGTGCGAGGGGCCAAATAGTCTACTCTTGCTCCTATTTCTTCTGTTCTAGGCCTCAATCTGATAGAGCAGCAGCTTGTGCAGCATCTTAGCAAAATCGTTTAGGAAGTCTGGACAGGGGAGGGTGAGGGGGTTCTAGTTCAGTCTGGGACAAGGGAGGGTGAGGGGATTCTGGTTCTGGATCAGTGTGGGACAAGGGAGGGCAAGGGGGGTCTGATTCAGTCTGGGACAAGGGAGGGTGAGGGGGGGTCTGGTTCTAGATCAGTGTGGGACAAGGGAGGGTGAGGAGGGATCTGGTTCTGGATTAGTATGGGGCAGGGAAGAGTGAGGGGGGATCTGGTTCTGGATTGGTTTGGGACAGGGGAGGGTAAGGTTGGTCTGGTTCAGTCTGGATAGGGGAGGGTGGGGGGGGGGTCTGGATCTGGGTCAGGGGAGGTCTGGTTCTGGGTCAGTCTGGGACAGGGGAGGGTGAGGTGGGGGGGGGGGGGTCTGGTTCTGGGTCAACCTGGGACCAGGACAATTGAGGGAGGTGTTGTCTGCTCCAGTCCTGTACAGTGCCCGGTAAGTGGGGCACATTTCCTGAGTGTGTGCTGGGAATTGAAGATGATTGCTTTGTATTGCTGCAGTGTCTTCAGGGTCAGAGAGCTGCTGTGGATAGATGAAACTCCCTGCAGCTTATAGTGACAGTGGAGCTAACATGGGGGGGTCTGGGGGTGCAAAGTGATCACTCGCCCCCCATGTGGAGACCCAGTGTCCCAGGTCTGTGGGCCAAAGCTCTGTGGTCTGGGGGGCTTCTCCACGATCCACGAGGTCCCACATGGTCTCTGTGGCTTCTCAGCCTGCAGCGCAGAATGTTGGAATTAGTCATCAATCTGACTCAAGATTCATGACCAGAAGGTTTGGAGAAGTTCCCCTTCTGTCTGCGGACCTTGCAGCAGTGACTCCCCCAGAAACAGGACAGTTCATGCATCCCTGTATAGTGTGCAGTATGTTCAGTGTCTGACCCTGAGCTGCCCCAGGGAGGGGGCTGTGTGTGAGGTCCCTGTGGGGTGCAGTATGTTCAGTTTCTGACCCTGGGCTGCCCCAGGGAGGGGAGAAGTGTGTAATGTCCCTGTGGGGTGAAGTATGTTCAGTGTCTGACCCTGAGCTGTCCCAGGGAGGGGGTAGTGTGTGGTGTCCCTGTGGGGTGCAGTATGTTCAGTGTCTGACCCTGAGCTGCCCCAGGGAGGGAGTAGTGTATGATGTCCCTGTGGGGTGCAGTATGTTCAGTGTCTCACCCTGAGCTGCCCCAGGGAGGGAGTAGTGTATGATGTCCCTGTGGGGTGCAGTGTGTTCAGTGTATGACCCCGAGCTGCCGCAGGGAGGGAGCAGTGTATGATGTCCCTGTGCGGTGCAGTATGTTCAGTGTCTGACCCTGAGCTTCCCCAGGGAGTGCAGTAAGGTTATCCACTTGGCAGAAAAAATATAAATACAATTTATTATTTAAATGGAGAGGTATTACAAAATGCTGCAGTACAGAGGGACCTGGGAGTCCTTGGAGATGAAACACAAAAAGTTAGTATGCAGGTTCAGCAAGTAATTATAAAGCCAATAGAAATGTTGGGCTTTATTGCAAGGGGGGTGGAGTATAAAAGCAGGGAAGTCCTGCTGCAACTCTACAGGGTATTGGTGTGACCACACCAGGAGTACCGCATACAGTTTTGATCTCCTTATTCAAGGAGGGATATACTAGCATTGGAGACAGTTCAGAGAAGCTTCACTAGTTTGATTCCTGAGATGAAGGGGTTGACTTATGTGGTTAGGTTGAGCAGATTGGGCCTATACTCATTTAGAAGAATGAGAGGTGAACTATTGAAACATATGATACTGAGGGGACTCGACAAGGTAGATGCAGAGAGGATGTTTCCACTCGTGGGGGAATCGAGAACTCGGGGGCATAGTTTAAGAATAAGGGGTAGCCAATTTACATAACATAAGAACTAGAAACAGGAGTAGGCCAAACGGCTCCTCGAGCCTGCTCCGCCATTCAATAAGATCATGGCTGATCTGATCTTGGACTCAGCTCCACTTCCCTGCCCACTCCCCATAAACCTTTGTCGTTTAAGAAACTGTCTATTTCTGTCTTAAATTTATTCAATGTCCCAGCTTTCACAGCTCTCTGAAGCAGTGAATTCCACAGATTTACAACCCTCAGAGAAGAAATTTCTCCTCATCTCTGTTTTAAATGGGCGGCCCCTTATTCCAAGATCATGCCCTCTAGTTCTAGACTCCCCCATTAGTGGAAACATCCTCTCTGCATCCACCTTGTCAAGCGGCCTCATAATCGTATACATTTCGATAAGATCACCTCTCATTCTTCTGAATTCCAAAGCGTAGAGGCCCAATCTACTTAGCCTTTCGTCATAACTCAATCCACTTATCCCCAGAATAAAACTCGTGAACCTTCGATTTAGAACCGAAATGAGGAGAAATTTCATCTGAGGGTCGGAAATCTTTGGAATTCTCTGCCCCAGATAGATGTGGAGGCTGGGTCATTGAATAGATTTAAGGTGGTGATAGATAGATTTTTGGATGATAATGGAGTGAAGGGTTATGGGGAGTGGGCAGGGAAGTGGAGCTGTGCCCAAGATCAGATCAGTCATGATCTTATTAAATGGCAGAGCAGGCTCGAGTGGCCAAGGGTCTACTCCTGCTCCTATTTCTTATGTTTTTTTAAAAGGTGAACTATAGATGCAAACACAATCAGTGTTATTTTTTAGCTGACCATTTTCCCGATGATTAATTGGTCAAATATCCAGAATATTAAACTCCAGCCAAGTTATATCAGCAGAAAGAAAGCCCAACTGTCAGAATGGACACGATTCAGTCTGGGACAACAGCAGAATCCAAACCCTGCAGTCATTTGTGAACTCGCTGGTGTGTCAGCAGGTTGGATGACTGAGTGAATCCTTTCCCACAGTCGAAGCAGATGAATGGCCTCTCCCCAGTGTGAACTCGCTGGTGAGTTACAAGGTGGGATGAGGTAGCAAATTCCTTCCCACACTCGGAGCAGGTGTGTGAATGTTTAAAAATGTATCGAGACATTGAAGTTGAGAACATGGGAATTGTATAGGGACAGTATAAGCTAACAAACAATTCATGGAGGAATAGCCATGACATCTCAGACTCGAGACTGCGAAATGTTACAACACTAACACATATTGAAACAAAACCCACAGCTTGCAGAAAAACCTCAAGGTCTTATTAAATCATGTTATTAACCTGAAACAGTAACAGAAGGTCTTTGTTTAAAATCAGACCATACTTAGGTCAGATTATGAGTGGACAAAGGGAAAGGCTGGACTAGGATGTCACTCTAGCCCTATCTTGTTATCTTTTGCCGAAAATGTATAACTGTTGTCCCTTTACAATGTAACGTCACTTTGTCCGTAGGAAGTGGGTGCGTTCTATCAGAGTTGCATTCCTTCTGTCTGATAAGGTCCCCGATCGGGATTTGCTTTTTAAATAAAAGCTTGCTTTGTTTAAAGCACAAACGGTATTTGTTTCAGTAATTTTGCTGAACCAGATTGAGGTAAAAGAATTCAGAACTCAACATTTGGTGTCAGAAGTGGGATCTCAATGGGCGACTGCCGAAAACTTGCGAATTAAGAGCCAGACTAGCCTTGGACGAGACGAGGGGAAAGTGGCCACTGGAGTGAGTATGATTTCAATACTGCTCCAGTTTCCCCAGGTTTCAAAAGTCTGAGGAAAGTTTAGCCACTTGCTGGTTCTCAGGTAGTGTCTGAATGAGATCCAGGACAATCTGGTGAATACCTTTCAAACTTAGAATGGGGATAGAGATAGGGAAATTGCATTAAGAAGTGGGCCAACTGCAGACTCAACACCTTACCATGGCCAGGCAAAGCAGATATGAGATCTATTTACTAAACAATCCTAAGCTGACCTTTAGGCACTGTATTGCAATTAATCCGGCCTGTTTTCTTACTGAGCTGCCCCAAGATGAGGAAGAACCCAGTCATGATTGTTTATCTTTAATTCAAGAGGCCACATCAGTCAGGGAAGATTTAGTTGATATACCAATGGAAGATCCAGACTGCATTATGTATGTTGATGGAAGTTCTTCTATTAATCCAGAAGGTACACGAATCTCAGGATACGCCATAGTAAAACAGGAGAATCAGGTCTTGGAATCTGCCGCTTTTGAAACCGCCTATTCTGCCCAACAAGCTGAACTATTCGCCCTCACCCGAATCTTGGCCAAAGACCTCAAAGTCAATATCTATACCGACTCTAGGTATGCCTTTGGGGTGGCCCATGATTTCGGACAATTATGGAAAAATAGGGGATTCCTAACCTCACAGGGGAATGAGATATCCCATAAGCAACTAGTATCTGATTTGTTGCAAGCCCTCATGCTCCCCAAGCACATTGCCATTGTTAAATATACCGCCCACACCACCGGAAAATCCCCGGTTGATATAGGGAACCACTGTGCTGACAAAGAGGCTAAACAGGCCTCTCGTGACCAACAGATGGTAGTGCCCAAAATGATGAGACAGACTAAAAAATCCTGCGAAGGATAAGTTAGCCTCGGAAAAACCAATGCCAACCATCCAAGATGTTAGAAAAGCACAGGAGGACGCTCCTGAAAAAGATAAACTGTTGTGGAAATATTATGCATGTACTTATGACAATGTTTCTAAACTCTGGACCACTCTCGCGGAACAGACTTGCATGTCTGACGAGTTGGCTCTATGGGTTATTGACTGTATGCATTTTGCTATTCATTGTGGAGCAAGAACCACGAGTGATACACTTTTGGCTACTTGGTGGCACCCTAGACTCCAGGCGCTCGCCCAGAACATCAGTAGTCGTTGCCTGGTTTGCCAGCAACATAATCCAGTGAAGGAGTCCCCTGTGATTGGGGTAAAACGCCCCTACCCGAAGGTCCCTTTGAGACATTTCAGTTGGACTACATTGAGTTGCAAAAAGTTCAGTGTTACAAATATGTGTTAGTAATAGTAGATGTGTTTAGCAGATGGATTGAAGCCTACCCTACCCTGGACAATAAGGCTCAAACTGTTGTTAAGGTGTTAATGAGGGAAATTGTTCCTAGATATGGTATCTCAGCTCGACTGATGACCACCTATGTTCTTTCTCTGACTCAGGATCTGCGACTAGCTCACAACCAGGTTCAAGATGCTCACCTCGACCTCCCAGTTTTACCCGAATTGTCCCTCGTGGCACCAGGGAAGTATGGATTCGGAAGGGATTAGAGCCACAATGGGGAGGGGCCTTTTCAGGTGTTACTCACTACCCCCACTGCAGCCAAGGTTGAGGGGAAAAGTGCCTGGGTTCACCTGCACCACTGCAAGCTCACCACCCTCTAACGAACCTATTTTACTGGTTATTCTAATTTTGGTTTCTGTTCCAGACTTCCTCTTCGCCATAGCTGAACAAGGCCGTTGGCATCCTAATTGGTACGTGGACCAGTTTGAACTTTTACCCGTAGTGATAGACAGCCAGCTACATCGACGGTGACCTAAGAGAGACGGGAGAACCAAACTCTTTTAATCAGCAAAATAATTGGACTATTTATCTGAATCCTGAGCCATAAGATGAAACTGTCTGTATGCCACAGTCTGTATAATAGTGTTGATATGTGACAGTTTCGGCGCATGGGAGGGGAGACAGAGACGAGAGCTCCATGTAAACACCTTTTTGTACATGTCTTATGTTTATGCGCAAAATGGGAACTTTTCTAGATGCTGGGTGTTCACATTCCCTATACATTCCAAAGGGGGAATTCCTTTGCGCCCCGTTCCACTGACCCTAACTGAGACTGTCAGATGGATTCAGAGCCAAACTATCACGAGATGAGGGGGGGCCAATACAAATACGAGAGAGGAAAGGCGGGTCAAAAGAGGGATCACAGATCAGGAGGAGTATCATACCATTACATAAACGACCACGGGGAGGTCACCAAGTGGGAGAGTGCTACCCATTAGTCAGACATTCCAGGGATGGTACCAACCAACCTACAACTGTGAAAAGGAACCCCCATTCATAGCCCTGACCAATACCTCAGGGATTGGGAGGCCAACCGGGGACATATGTCTAACCCGAAATAACACCAGTAACAAGGGACATATCGTAGGGTACAGCAATTGCCCACACAGTCTCAACCTCACCACAGGTGCACGAGTCACCATCCACTCTCACGATCCGAATCCTTGGTTGCCTAGGCGATGGACAGGGTTCTGCTATCTGGGATATGTGGTGCCTTTGTGCGGCAAGTACGTACCCTGACGGAAGCACATGCCTCCAGCCGATACAAGCGAGCCATCACCCCCACCGACAAGTTCTTTGGGGTCTTAATGTTTCCAATCGGGATAAGACGTCTCATGGACGAAGTACAGAACCTAGAGACGATGTTGGAACAGATAGCTAACAATACTGCTGAAGCTCTGGAGGGCATCACAGCTGAAATGGTAGCAATAAGGACCGTAGCATTACAAAACCGAATGGCCCTCAATTACCTGTTAGCTGAGAAAGGGGGAACGTGTGCCCTGATAGGATCTGAATGTTGCACTTACATTCCTGATAGTTCAGAAAACATAACCAAACTCGCTGATCACATAAGAAGGGAGGTGAAGAAGTTATCCACACCAGCAGAAGGATCTAGCTGGTTTGATTGGCTATCAGATGGATCTTGGAGATCCTATCTAATTGTTGGTTGCCTTAACCTTTGTTGTAAAGTAATGATGGCAAGGTTAGCAAACCCTCTTGTGGTCAAGGGCTCCCGAGTTATGATCCAACGAAGTAAAGAACTACTCGACAATAACAACAATATGGATCAGGAAAGAGAGTGCGAATGGCTGAATGCGATACTCCTGGAATAGTCACCAGGGTTATCATGGAATGATAAAAGGGGGGAATGTGAATGTTTAAAAATGTATCGAGACATTGAAGTTGAGAACGTGGGAATTGTATAGGGACAGAATAAGCTAACAAAGAATTCATGGAGGAATAGCCATGACATCTCAGACTCGAGACTGAGAAATGTTACAACACTAACACATATTGAAACAAAACCCACAGCTTGCAGAAAACCCTCAAGGTCTTATTAAATCATGTTATTAACCTGAAACATTAACAGAAGGTCTTTGTTTAAAATCAGACCATACTTAGGTCGGCTTATGAGTGGACAAAGGGAAAGAGGGATCAAAAGGGATAGGCTGGACTAGGATGTCACTCTAGCCCTATCTTGTTATCTTTTGCCGAAAATGTATAACCGTCATCCCTTTACAATGTAATGTCACTTTGTCCGTAGGAAGTGGGTGCGTTCTATCAGAGTTGCATTCCTTCTGTCTGATAAGGTCCCCGATCGGGATTTGCTTTTAAATAAAAGCTTGCTTTGTTTAAAGCACAAACAGTATTCGTTTCAGTAATTTTGCTGAACCAGATTGAGGTAAAAGAATCCAGAAATCAACAGGTGAACGGCGTCTCTCCAGTGTGAACTCACTGGTGTGTCAGCAGGTAGGATGATACAGTGAATCCCTTCCCACACTCAGAGCAAGTGAACGGCCTCTCCCCAGTGTGAACTCGCTGGTGAGTTAGAAGGTGATTTGACTGAGTGAATCCCTTCCCACACTCTGAGCAGGTGAACGGCCTCTCCCCAGTGTCTCAGCAGGTAGGATGAGGCAGTGAATCCCTTACCACACTCAGAGCAAGTGAACGGCTTCTCCCCAGTATGACTGTGTCGATGAACTTCCAGCTCAGATGGGTAATTGAATCCCTTATCACAGTCTCCACATTTGCACGGTTTCTCCGTGGTGCGGGTGTCCTTGTGTCTCTCCAGGTTGGACGATCAGTTAAAGCCTGGTCTACACACAGAACAAGTGTACGATTTCTCCCCACTATGAACGGTGTGATGTTTTGTCGGCTGTGTAACTGGTTAAAGCTCTTTCCACAGTCAGTGCACTGGAACACTCTCACTCGGGTGTGTGTGTCTCGGTGCTTTTCCAGTCACACTGATGTTTGAAATCAATTCCAGCAGACAGAACAGACAAACATTTCTCCTTCCACATTCAAAGCCCGATTATATTCAGGTCCTGAGGAACTGAGTGATTCCATCAGATCTCGACATGATGTTTAGTTTGAGTTCCCCGTCTGCAAATCCTGCCCCTCGAATACCCTGGAAAAGGAGTTTACAAAAATCATTACTGCAAGTACAGGACAGAAATTCAGAAAAGACAATTCTAGATTCTGTGGAACATTCTTTCCTCTCTTGTTCCTCCAAAGCTGTAAATTCCCATCCCATACACTCTTCCCCCTCCCTGTCCTGAAATTCAAACACATCGCACGTCTGAAGGCAGCTTGTCCTCCGCTCCCAATTATCATCTCCAACTCTGACTGGATTCAGTTCTACACTCACTGGTTCCCCTCCCTCTCCCCCCCCGGAAGGTGCTGACTCTGGCTGGGTTCAGTTAACAGAAGTACATAAGAAATAGAAGGAGTAGGCCATTTGAGGCCTCGGGCCTGCTCTCCCATTCAATAAGATTATGGCTGATCTGGTCATGGGCTCAGCTCCAGTTTCGTGTGATAGAGAATACAAGCAAGCTGCAAAGTTGGGAGAAAACACAGACAGCAGTTAGATTGCGTACATGTGAAATGGCATGATGCATTAAGCCATCAATCACACTTTACATCTCAGGACTTTGGGCTGAGAACCAACCATGAGTTAACAACTCATCCTGTTGAGTCAATTGAGCCAACAGTGTCAAAGGGGGAGAGTTGATTGTTGTATGCTGATCCGGTATAAATTCAGCCATTTTAGACATGTGCTCCAGTATAACATAGAACTGGAAATCTGCCAAGAAGCTGCTGCTGCTGAAATAAAGTTACTTTAATCTACTACCGGATTTCAAATCTCATTGAAAATTAAGAGATCTAACAATTTTTGGCGTCACGAACAGGATCACTGAGGGAAGAAAGTGAATTTTGGAAATTCGGACCTACATCGGTATACTGAGGTAAGGACTCTTCTTTATTAATGTCCTCAGTCAATTGTCTAAATTCACCCCACCCTCTGCGCGATTCTGAAAGCCTCCGGTTTGCGAACCGTCCGGTTGGTAGTCTGCTCGAGGTCCCATATAGATGTCTAACTTCGGCGGTGTGTTAGTTAATTAATTACCGACCTACTGACCCGGCTGGAAAGCCTACGACTCGAGACCCCAGTAAAGAAATCAGTACTATGGCAGCAGAAGATAACGGCAAAGAATTGCGTACAACTGTTAAAGGCGGGCACCACCTGAGGTTTCAATAGACAAAATCCTCTAACAGTTGAAAGAATACATAGAGCAACAATTCGATTTATCTAAAACCTGTATAAAGATTGCACAAAAGTACGGTACCTCCAAAGGACAATGGTCCTTGGACGAGATCAAAAGGGTCTGGGGAAAAAATGACCCGTATGAAAAATAAAGAACAAACCAGATGGTCCCTAGCCTTATGTGACAGATCAAACAGCGGAATGAAATCATGACGCAGTCCCGACATGATAGGGACCTGACCAGTAAAAAGGACCAATTGCAAGACGTTTGTGAACAACTAAGACAGAAAAAACTTGAACTTGAAGAGTTGGAAGCGGAAGTTAAAGATCTTAAAGGTGAAATTAAAGAATGGAAAAAATCATTAGGTCAAGAGACAGTAATAGGAGAAGGAAAATGTATCGGTCAATTCCCAGGGTACCCATGTTTGGATAAATTAAAAGCGCAAAGCCGAAGACACGACCAAGGAATAGATACAGATTCTGAGTCCTCCGATGATACAAGGTCAGAGGATGAAAAATTAGGGCTGCATTTTGCCCCGTTTAAAAAAAAAACGAGTTGTAGTCAAATCAGAAGAGACTGCGGCTGAGGACGGAAACAAAAGAACGAAGAAAAGGGGGTATGCAGAATACTTAGTTCATGATCCGGCAGACCCAGAGAAAATTGATAAATGGTCCAAGGAGATGCCCAATCCAAAGAAAGTGGGAGTGAAAACGTGGGAACAATTGGACCGCCTAAGAAATATTTATCAACTTCATCCCTAGAACGGAGTGCAAATTTTGACCATAATGGTGCCAGAAACACAAGGAAGAAAATTGCACGACAAGGTAGAAGAAGCTTTGGGGCAGGACGAGAAAGAATTAAATGCAGGGTGGGATGCGATTAAACATTGCTGGACTGAAGGTTTGCAGCCAAAGACAGACTGGGGAAAAATTGCAGCATGCCAACAAAAAGGAACAGAGCCTCCTGGAGTTTGACGAGCTGTTGAGATGCATGTGGCTAGAACATTCGGGTATGAATCATACGGATGAGGAAATGGATGAATAAGTGTTTGGACCCCTGAAAGCAACTTTTGTGGAAGGTCTAAAGCCAGAACTGTCCAAAATGCTTAAGGTGGTGTAACCGGACAGCAGTTAGATTGCGTACGTGTGAAATGGCACGATGCATTAAGCCATCAATCACACTTTACATCTCAGGACTTTGGGCTGAGAGCCAACCATGGGTTAACAACTCATACTATTGAGTCAACAACTCATACTATTGAGTCAACAACTCATACTATTGAGTCAATTGAGCCAACAGTATCAAAGGGGACGAGTTTATTGTTGTAAGCTGATCTTGTATAAATTCAGCCATTTTAGACATGTGCTCCAGTGTAACAAAGAACTGGAACTCTGCCAAGAAGCTGCTGCTGCTGAAATAAAGTTACTTTAACCTACCACCGGATTTCAAATCTCAATGAAAATTAAGAGATCTAACAGTCCTGCATAATATAAACAGAGACAGGGTGCAGAGTAATATAAACAGAGATAGGTCCAGCGTAATATAAACAGAGATAGGGTCTGGTACAATATAAACAGAGGCAGAGTCCAGTGTAATATAAACAGGGACAGAGTCCAGAGTAATATAAACAAAGACAGCATCTAGTGCTATTTAAACAGGTACAGGTCGAGTGTAATATAGAGAGAGAGAGAGACAGGGTCGAGTGTAATATAAAGAGGCAGGATCCAGTGTAAAATAAACAGAGACAGTGTCCAGTGTAATATAAACAGGGACAGGGTCCAGTGTAATATGAACAGAAACAGGATCAAATGTAATAAAAAAAGAGATAGGGTCAAGTGTAATATAAACAGAGACAGAGTCTAGTGTAATATAAACATATGACAGGGTCTAGTGTAATATAAACAGAGATAGGGTCCAGTGTAATATAAACAGACAGGGTCCAGTGTAATATAAACAGAGACAGGGTCCAGTGTAATATAAACAGAGACAGGGTCTGGTGCAATATAAACAGAGACAGGGTCAAGTGTAATTTAAACAGAGACAGGGTCTGGTGTAATATAAACAGGGACAGGGTCTAGTGCAATATAAACAGAGACAGGGTCTAGTGTAATATAAATAGGGACAGGGTCTTGTGTAATATAAACAGACAGGGTCCAGCGTAATAGTAACAAGGTCAGGGTCCAGTGAAATGCAACGAGGGACACTGTCTAGTGCTTCATAAACAGAGACAGGGCCGAGTGCACAACCAACAGAGATAGGGTCTAATGTAATATAAACAGGGACAAGGTCCAGTGTAATATAAACAGCAACAGGGTCAAATGTAATATAAACAGGGACAGGGTCCAGTTTAATATAAATACGGACAGGGTCTCGCGCTATATAAACAGAGACAGGGTCTAGTCTAATATAAACAGGGACAGGATCGAGCGTAATATAAAAGAGAAACAAGGTCCAGTGTAATATAAATAGAGTCACGGTCTAGTGTAATATAAACATAGACAGCATCTAGTGCTATATAAACAGGGAAAGGGCGAATGTAATATAAACAGATACAGGATCTAGTGCAATATAAACAGAGACAGGGTCGAGTGTAATATAAACAGGGACAGGGTCCAGTGCAAACTAAACAGAGACAGGGTCGACAGCTATGTAAACAGAGGCAGGGTCTAGTGTAATATAAAGAGAGACAGGGCAGGATCTGGTGCAATAGGAACAGAGACAGGGTCCAGTGTAATATAAACAGGGAAAGGGTCTAGTGTAATATAAACAGGGACAGGGTCTAGTGTAATATAAACAGGGAGAGAGTCTAGTGCTATATAAACAGAGACAGTGTCTAGTGCTATATAAACAGGGACAGAGCCTAGTGTATTATAAGCAGAGACAGGGTCTAGTGTAATTAAACAGAGACGTTGTCCAGTGTAATATAAACAGAGCAACTGTCCAGTGTAATATAAACAGTGCCACTGTCCAGTGTAATATAAACAGAGCCACGGTCCAGTGCTATATATACAGGAACAGGGTCTAGTGTAATATAAACAGAGACAGGGTCGAGTGTAATATAAAGAGAATCAGGCTCTAGTGAAATATAAACAAAGACAAGAAGTTGTGTAATATAAAAAGGGACAGGGACTCATGTAATATAAACAGAGACCAGTTCTAGTGTAATTCAAAGAGGCAGATTCTATGTACTATACACAGAGACAGGGTCTAGTGTAATATAAAGAGAGTCAGGCTCTAGTGAAATATAAACTGAGGCAGGAGCTCGTGTAGTGTAAACAGGGACAGGGTCCAGTGTAATAGTAACAAGGCCAGGGTCCAGTGAAAAGTAAAGAGGGACAGTGTCTAGTGCTTCATAAACAGAGACAGGGTCTAGTGCAATATTATCAGAGACTAGAGTAATATTAAAAGGAACAGGGTCTAGTGTAATATAAGCAGGGACAAGGTCTAGTGTAATATAAATAGGGACAGGGTCTAGTGTAATATAAACAGGGACAGGGTCGACAGCTATGTAAACAGAGGCAGGGTCTATGTAAATATAAAGAGAGACAGGGTCCAGCATAATATTAACAGAAACAGGATCTGGTTCAATAGGAACAGAGACAGGGTCCAGTGTAATGTAAACAGAGACAGAGTCTAGTGTACTATAAACAGAGAGTGTCTAATGTACTATAAACAGAGACAGGGTCTAGTGTAATATAAAAAAAGAGAGTCAGGCTCTAGCGTAATATAAACAGGGACAGGGTCCAGTGCAATCTAAACAGAGGTGGGTCGACAGCTATGTAAACAGAGGCAGGGTCTAGTGTAATATAAAGAGCGACAGGGTCCAGCATAATATGAACAGAAACAGGATCTGGTGCAATAGGAACAGAGACAGGGTCCAGTGTACTATAAAGAGAGACAGTGTCTAGTGTAATATAAAGAGACTGGGTCCAGTGCTATATAAACAGAGACAGGATCCAGTGCTACATAAACAGAGACAGGGTCCAGTGCGATATAAACTGAGACAGGGTCCAGTGCGATATAAACTGAGACAGGGTCTAGTGTAATATAAACAGAGACAGGTCACTATAAACAGAGACAGTGTCTAGTGTAATTTAAACAGAGACAGGGTCTGGTGTAATATAAACAGGGACAGGGTCTAGTGTAATATAAACAGGGACAGGGTCTAGTGCAATATAAACAGAGACAGGGTCTAGTGCAATATAAACAGGGACAGGGTCTAGTGTAATATAAACAGGGACAGGGTCCAGTGTAATATAAACAGAGACAGGGTCTAGTGCAATATAAACAGGGAAAGGGTCTAGTGTAATATAAACAGGGACAGGGTCTAGTGCAAGATAAACAGAGACAGGGTCTAGTGTAAGATAAACAGAGATAGGGTCTAGTGTAATATAAACAGAGGCAGGGTCTAGTGTAATATAAACAGAGACAGGGTCTAGTGCAAGATAAACAGAGACAGGGTCTCATGTAATATCAAACAGGGCCAGGGTCTAGTGTAATATAAACAGAGACAGGGTCCAGTGTAATATAAACAAACAGAGACAGGGTCCAGTGTTATATAACCAGGGACAGGGTCAGGTGTAATATAAACAGGGACAGGGTCCAATGTAATATAAATAGAGCCAGGGTCCAGTGCTATATAAACAGACACAGCGTCGAGTGCTATATAAACAGGGACAGGGTCGAGTGTATTAAAAACAGAGACAGGGTCTAGTTTAATATAAACAGAGACAAGGTTTAGTGCTATATAAACAGAGACAAGGTTTAGTGCTATATAAACAGAGACAAGGTTTAGTGCTATATAAACAGAGACATTGTCCAGTGTAATATAAACAGAGCCAGGGTCCAGTACAATATAAACAGAGACAGGGTCGAGTGTAATAAAACAGGAACAGGTTCCAGTGTAATAAAACAGGGACAGGTTCCAGTGTAATATAAACAGGGACAGGGTCTAGTGTTATATAAACAGGGACAGGGTCTAGTGTTATATAAACAGGGACAGGGTCCAGTGAAATATAAACAGAGCCAGGGTCTAGTGTAATATAAACAGAGAAAGGGTCTAGTGCTATATAAACAGAGACAGTATCTAGTGCTATATAAACAGAGACAGGGTCTAATTTAATATAAACAGAGACAAGGTTTAGTGCTATATAAACAGAGACTGGGTCTAGTGTAATATTAACAGAGCCACGGTCCAGTGCTATATAAACAGAGACAGGGTCGAGTGCTATATAAACAGAGACAGGGTCGAGTGCTATATAAACAGAGACAGGGTCCAGTGCTATTGAACAGAGGCAGGGTCCAGTGCTATATAAACAGAGACAGGGTCTAATGTAATATAAAACAGGGACAGGGTCGAGTGTAAAAAAACAGAGCCAGCGTCTCGTGTAATATAAACAAGGACAGGGCCCAGTGTAATATAAACAGAGACAGGGTCCAGTGTAAGATAAACAGAGACAGGGTCCAGTGTAAGATAAACAGAGACAGGGACTCATATAATATAAACAGAGACCAGTTCTAGTGTAATACAAAGAGGCAGATTCGATGTAATATAAACAGAGACAGGGTCTAGTGTAATATAAACAGAGACAGGGTCCAGTGCAATAGTAACAAGGCCAGTGTCCAGTGAAATGTAAAGAGGGACAGTGTCTAGTGCTTCATAAACAAAGACAGAGTCTAGTGTAATATTATCAGAGACTAGAGTAATATTAAAAGGGACAGGGTCCAATGTACTATAAACAGGGACAGGATCTAGTGTAATATAAACAGAGACGGTGTCTAGTGTAATATAAACAGAGACGGGATCGAGCGCTACATAAACAGGGACAGGGCGAGTGTAATATAAAACTGGGACAGGGTCTAGTGTAAGATAAATAGAGACAGGGTCTAGTGTATATAAACAGAGACAGGGACTAGTGCAAGATAAACAGAGACAGGGTCCAGTGTAATATAAACAGAGACAGGGTCTAGTGTAATATAAACAGAGACATGGTCTAGTGTAAGATAAACAGAGACAGGGTCTAGTGTAAGATAAACAGAGACAGGGTCTAGTGTAAGATAAACAGAGACAGGTTCTAGTGCAAGATAAACAGAGACAGGGTCTAGTGTAATATAAACAGAGACAGGGCTCGGTGTTATATAACCAGGGACAGGGTCTGGTTCAATATAAACAGATCGAGGGTCCAGTGCAATATAAACAGAGACAGGGTCCAGTGTAATATAAACAGGGACAGGGTCAGGGTCCACTGTAATATAAACAGAGCCAGGGTCTAGTGTAAAAAAACAGAGCCAGGGTCTAGTGTAATATAAACAGGGACAGGGTCCAGTGTAATATAAACAGAGACAGGGCTCGGTGTTATATAACCAGAGGCAGGGTCTGGTTCAATATAAACAGGTCGAGGGTCCAGTGTAATATAAACAGAGACAGGGTCCAGTGTAATATAAACAGGGACAGGGCCTAGTGTAAGATTAACAGAGACAGAACCTAGTGCAATATAGACAGGGACAGGGCCCAGTGTAGTACAAACAGAGACAGGGTCCAGTGTTATATAAAACAGGGGCAGGGTACAGTGTTATATAAACAGAGCCAGGATCTAGTGTCATATAAACAGAGACAGAGTCCAGTGTAGTATAAACAGAGACAAGGTCCAGTGTAATATAAACAGGGCCAGGGTCCAGTGTAATATAAAGAGAGAGAGGGTGTCATGTAATATAAAGAGAGACACGGTCCAGTGTAATATAAACAGGGACAGGTTCCAGTGTGATATAAATAAAGATAGGGTCTAGTGTAACATAAACATAGTCAGGATGTAGCGCAACATAAACAGGGACAGGGTCCAGTGTAATATAACCAGAGACAGGGTCTGGTGCTATATAAACAGGGACAGGGTCTAGTGTTATATAAACAGAAACAGGGTCTAGTGCTATATAAACAGAAACAGTGCAATATAAACAGAGACAGGGTCTAGTCGTGTAATATAAACAGTCGGATCTGGTGTAATATAAACAGAGACAGGGTCTAATGTAATATAAACAAAGAAAGGGTCTTGTGTAATATAAACACCTCAGCCCCGGCTCCCTCTCCCCGCCGGGACACTAACCTCAGCCCCCGGCTCCCTCTCCCCCCTGGGACACTAACCTCAGCCCCGGCTCCCTCTCCCTCTCCCCCCCGGGACACTAACCTCAGCCCCCGGCTCCCTCTCCCCGCCGGGACACTAACCTCAGCCCCCGGCTCCCTCTTCCCCCGGGACACTAACCTCAGCCCCGGCTCCCTCTCCCCCCCGGGACACTAACCTCAGCCCCCGGCTCCCTCTCCCCCCTGGGACACTAACCTCAGCCCCGGCTCCCTCTCCCTCTCCCCCCGGGACACTAACCTCAGCCCCCGGCTCCCTCTCCCCCTGGGACACTAACCTCAGCCCCGGCTCCCTCTTCCCCTGGGACACTAACCTCAGCCCCGGCTCCCTCTCCCCCCCGGGACACTAACCTCAGCCCCGGCTCCCTCTTCCCCCGGGACACTAACCTCAGCCCCGGCTCCCTCTTCCCCCGGGACACTAACCTCTGCCGCCGATCACTTTCCGCAATTTTGTTTTTCCTTCACCAACCGTCGACATGCGCAGGTCACGCTCAGGGAGTCGATGTGATCCGTCGCTGCTATTGGGTCAAATCAGATGATTGACAGCTCGCGCGACCAATCGCGGCCGGCACAGCTCCAGAAGCACCACGCCCACTCTCACAGTCGGAGGCGGTGCTACTCCTAGTCACGTGGTTCCTGATTTAAATCCGCGTGCGTTCCAAAGGCCTCAGTGCCTGTGACGTCCGTCACCTAGCAACGCGAGCTGCGTGACGTCGGTAACCTGGCAACGCAGCCTGTGTGACGTCATGTAAACTGGCCTCAGGAGCGGGCTGTGTCTGTGTATGGGCTGTGTGTGATATATGTCTGTGTATGGGCTGTGTGTGATATATGTCTGTGTATGGGCTGTGTGTGATATATGTCTGTGTCCGGGCTGTGTGTGTGATATATGTCTGTGTATGCGCTGTGTGTGATATATGTCTGTGTATGGGCTGTGTGTGATATGTCTGTGTCCGGGCTGTGTGTGTGATATATGTCTGTGTATGCGCTGTGTGTGATATATGTCTGTGTATGGGCTGTGTGTGACATATGTCTGTGTATGGGCTGTGTGTGTGATATATGTCTGAGTATGGGCTGTGTGTGTGATATATTTCTGTGTCCGGGCTGTCTGATATATGTCTGTGTACGGGCTGTGTGTGATATATGTCTGTGTATGGGCTGTGTGTGTGATATATGTCTGTGTATGGGCTGTGTGTGATATATGTCTGTGTATGGGCTGTGTGTGACATATGTCTGTGTATGGGCTGTGTGTGTGATATATGTCTGAGTATGGGCTGTGTGTGTGATATATTTCTGTGTCCGGGCTGTCTGATATATGTCTGTGTACGGGCTGTGTGTGATATATGTCTGTGTATGGGCTGTGTGTGATATATGTCTGTGTATGGGCTGTGTGTGATATATGTCTGTGTACGGGCTGTGTATGTGTGATATATATCTGTGTACGGGCTGTGTGTGTGTGATATATGTCTGTGTACGGGCTGTGTGTGTGATATATAGTGATGCTTTAATCTTCCACCTATGGAGAAGGTAGCAGCGTCTGAGACGGTTGACGGTTGCCCAATATTTGCGAGGAAGGTTTGATCCTTCAGGTTGTACTCTGGGATCTTCGATAAGGAATCCATTCCATATGTCGCAATTCTTCCAAGCATTTCGCCATCGGTCATCAAGGCTGAGGGGAGATCGCTGAAGGGCTTCGGTGACGGTCCAAAATGGCCTTGTAAATTTGAGACGGGTTGGTGGAAGGTTCGTCAAGTCAGCCTAGATCGGCGTGTCTTTGCTAGTGTAGTGCTGATGTACGGAGTGTTTGAACATCTGCTCCCCATGTGGATCCGGCGAGTTTCTGGATCAGGTTGACCCTACTCTTTCGTTACTTCCCAAGGTTCTGGAGATGTTGTCTATGTGACAGGGTGCGATCAAGCGTGACTCCTAAATAGGAGGGTTTTTTGGCATGGTTTACCTCTGTGTTGCCAATGGAGCCTTTCAAAGCCTGGTTTGCTTGATGTGTGTTGTGGAATGTCGAGGTGACAGACTTTTGCAGGGTTTGGCCAGAGTCACCATCAATGGAGGTAGGTCTCAATCCTCTGTAAATCACTGCTCAGGGTCCATTCGATGATGGACAGATTTGTGTTTTGCATGGCCAAGGCAATGTCATCAGCGTATATGAATTTGCAGGACTTTGTTTCGGGCAGATCATTTGTGTAAACGTTCAATAACATGGGTGCCAGGACAGAACGGCAGGCAGTGACTAGTGGGGTACCGCAAGGTTCTGTGCTGGGGCCCCAGCTGTTTACATTGTACATGAATGATTTAGACGAGGGGATTAAATGTAGTATCTCCAAATTTGCGGATGACGCTAAGTTGGGTGGCAGTGTGAGCTGCGAGGAGGATGCTATGAGGCTGCAGAGTGACCTGGATAGGTTAGGTGAGTGGGCAAATGAATGGCAGATGAAGTATAATGTAGATAAATGTGAGGTTATCCACTTTAGTGGTAAAAACAGAGAGACAGACTATTATCTGAATAGTGACAGATTAGGAAAAGGGAAGGTGCAATGAGACCTGGGTGTCATGGTACATCAGTCATTGAAGGTTGGCATGCAGGTTCGGCAGGCGGTTAAGAAAGCAAATGGCATGTTGGCCTTCATAGCGAGGGGATTTGAGTACAGGGGCAGGGAGGTGTTGCTACAGTTGTACAGGGCCTTGGTGAGGCCACACCTGGAGTATTGTGTACAGTTTTGGTCTCCTAACTTGAGGAAGGACATTCTTGCTATTGAGGGAGTGCAGCGAAGATTCACCAGACTGATTCCCGGGATGGTGGGACTGAGCTATCAAGAAAGACTGGATCAACTGGGCTTGTATTCACTGGAGTTCAGAAGAGTGAGAGGGGACCTCATAGAAACGTTTAAAATTCTGACGGGGTTAGACAGGTTAGATGCAGGAAGAATGTTCCCAATGTTGGGGAAGTCCAGAACCAGGGGCCACAGTCTAAGGATAAGGGGTAAGCCATTTAGGACCGAGATGAGGAGAAACTTCTTCACCCAGAGAGTGGTGAACCTGTGGAATTCTCTACCACCGAAAGTAGTTGAGGCCAATTCACTAAATATATTCAAAACGGAGTTAGATGAAGTCCTTACGACTCGGGGGATTAAGGGGTATGGCGAGAAAGCAGGAAGTGGGTACTGAAGTATCATGTTCAGTCATGAACTCATTGAATGGCGGTGCAGGCTAGAAGGGCTGAATGGCCTGCTCCTGCACCTATTTTCTATGTTTCTATGTTTCTAGAACTCTGTGGGAGCCCATTGTCCAATGTCCTCCATCTCTTCTGGGTGCCAGAGTACACATGGGAGCGTCGGTTGCTAAGCATGGAGTGAGGAGATGGATCGTTGTTGCGCAGGGTAAAATGATGCAGAGCTTGAAAAGCAGTCCATGCTTCCCTACTGTGTCATACGCTGCTGACAGGTCCACGAGTGCTGTGGCAGTCTTGAGCTTTTGCTGGAAGCTTGCTTCGATGTGCGTTACTAAAGCTACCACTTGGTCGCAGCAGATACGGCCACTCCGGAAGCCCACTTGCTCCTCAGGAATAGTTCGCTCGATGATGGGGACTAGTCTCTGGAGTAGTAGCCTCTCCAGCACTTTATAACAAGTACATAGTAAGGCGATCAGGCGGTAGCTGGAGGTTTCACAGGCATTCTTCCCCTGCTTCAGGAGGGCAATTATTTTAGTCTCCCACCAAAGAGGTGGAATTTTATCAGTTGCCAGCACCTCAGAGAAGAAGGAGGTCAACCATCACTTCAATTTGGATCCCAGTGTATTAAAGCATTCAGGGTAAACACCATCTGGACCAGCAGCTTTTCCAGATTTGATTGTGGACAGGGCTGCGTTTAGTGCATCCCGGGTGAATGGATCAGACACAGTTGACCATCTCGGTGCTGCCGTCAAGTCTGTCGAAAGCTGCCGCTTCATCTGTCGATGAAAGTCTTTGTCCACCGGAGCCTTTGATGCTTGTATCGAGTGGGATGCAATGGTGCCTGCTCTGATGGTCATCCTGTGTGTATAGGTGGGGTTTGTCCCACCAAGTTGACAGAGCAGGGTCCGTGCTTTCCTGACGGAGTGAATGAAGTTAATCTTCTCCGCAAGGCTCCTCCACCTTCCACATCTCGCCGAGTTCATGGACTGCAGCATTGTGCTGGCTATAGCTGGGTTCTTGTTCAGCAAATACTCCTGGTAGTGAGCCTCACTTTCTTCCATCCAACGAGAAATATATATCTGGGTTCTTGTTCAGTGAATACTCCTAGTAGTGAGCATCACTTTCCTTTGTCTAACAAGAAATATATGTCTTCCTAAACCCACAAGGTATACTGCATTTTGCAACAGCTTTAATAATTCCTATTAATCGGTTGAAGGCATTGGTGGTTGGCAGAATTCACCTGATGTTGGTGTCAACTGACCGTTGGAAGGTTTCCCACTCTGCTTTTTTGAAGTTCCATCGTGGTTCTGATGTTGATGTAATGACAGGAATTGCGATTCCGATATTGATGATCGAGGGCCTGTGTTGACTGTTGGGGAAGTTACCGAGAACGGTTCTGGAGGCCGTGATTGGGTTTCCTTTGTTGTCTTTAGAGAGCAAACATTGATCTGGGTTATAATCTGCAAACATTCGATGTCCTTTGCGATGACATTAGTTGTGATCTCCGAGCTAAGATCATGTAACAGGGTGGGACACGAGAACCCCTGTAAAAGGAAGGGGTGTCAGATTATAACCTTGACAAATGGAACTTACCTCCATCTTTGGCGTCAAAATGGAGGAATGTGTTCTCTGTGAAGCCCACAATGACTTCTCCATTATAATTGGTGTTTGCATAGCCCCACGTTGTGTGGTGGCTATTAAAATCTCTGAGATGGATGGACGGATGTTGATTAGGAAGGAGCGGTGGGTCAGGCCACTGTAAAAATGGTGGTTTATAGACATCAGAGATTGTTAGCTCTCCTATGCCCATTGCTGTAGTGAAAACTCTGGCAATACTGGTATGCGCCAGTTCAGTGCAGCCTTCAATGCCTCATTTAACATAGCATGCCAGGCCATACGTGGGATGGTTATTGAATGTGATTAGGTCACAACCTGTGATCCATCCTCTTGTGTCAAACTGGTGGGTGTGTTAAATGTGTGTTTCTTCAAGCACAGAACATCGACGCTGTGTTCCTTGAGTAACCTTTGGAGATATTCACATTTTGAACGGGAGATGCCTTCAATATTGAGTTGGCATGTTCAGATGGCGGGGCCTACATGCAGTTTTCTTTGGAGAGGACCGTTCGATTTGCCTGGTTTGCTACAAACATCGAGAGGTTGATTTAACGACAAGTTTGGTATCCTTTGAGATGACATTAGTTGTGATCTCCGAGCTACGATCACGTAGCAAGATGGGCCACGAGATCCCGTGTAAAAGGAAGGGGTGTCAGAGGCACATTGTAGGGATTATCAGGACTATCAATGGCTGGGGCCATATGAACAATAGTTGGAGGGGAATCATGGTCAATAATAGTTAAAGCTGCGTCTATACTGTCCTATCAAACACTCCCAGGGCAGGTACAGCACGGTGTTAGGTACAGAGTAAAGATCACTCTACACTGTTCCATCAAGCACTCCCAGGGCAGGTACTGCATAGAAACATAGAAATTAGGTGCAGCAGCAGGCCATTCGGCCCTTCGAACCTGCACCGCCATTCAATAAGATCATGGCTGATCATTCAACCTCAGTACCCCTTTCCTGATTTCTCTCCATACCCCTTGATCCCTTTGGCTGTAAGGGCCAGATCGAACTCCCTTTTGAATATATCTAACGAACTGGCCTCAACAACTTTCTGCGGCAGAGAATTCCACGGGTTAACCACTCTCTGAGTGAAGAAGTTTTTCCTCATCTCAGTCCTAAATAGCTTATCCCTTATTCTTGGACTGTGACCCCTGATTCTGGAACTCCCCAGCAACGGGAATATTCTTCCTACCTCTAACCTGTCCAATCCCATCAGAATGTTATATGTTTCTATGAGATCCCCTCTCATTCTTCTAAACGCCAGTGGATACAAGCCAAGTTGGTTCAGTCTCTCCACATATGTCAGTCCTGCCATCCCGGGAATCAATCTGGTGAACCTTCGCTGTACTCCCTCAACAACAAGAATGTCCTTCCTCAGATTAGCAGACCAAAACTGAACACAATATTCCAAGTGTTGCCTTACCAAGGCTCTGTACAACTGCGGTAAAACCTCCCTGCTCCTATACTCAAATCCGCTCGCTATAACGGCCAACATGCCATTTGCCTTCTTCACCACTGTACCTGCATGCCAAACTTCAATGACTGATGAACCATGACACCCAGGCCTCGTTGCACATCCCCTTTTCCTAATCTGTCACCATTCAGATAATATTCTGTCTTCCTCTTTTTGCCACCAAAGTGGATAACCTCACATTTATCGACATTCTACTGCATCTGCCATGCATTTGCCCACTCACCTAACCTGTCCAAGTCACCCTGCAGCCTCTTAGCATCCTCCTCACAGCTCACACCGCCACCCAGCTTTGTGTCATCTGCAAATTTGGGAGATATTACATTCAATTCCTTCATCTAAAATTGATGTATATTGTATATAGCTGGGGTCCCAGCACTGAACCCTGTGGCACCCCACTGGCCTGCCATTCTGAAAGGGACCCGTTTATTCCGAATCTCTGCTTCCTGTCTGCCAACCAGTTCACTATCCACGTCAGTACATTACCCCCAATACTATGTGCTTTAATTTTGCACACCAATCTCCTGTGTGGGACCTTGTCAAAAGCCTTTTGAAAGTGCAAATACACCACATCCACTGGTTCTCCCTTGTCCACTCTACTAGCTACATCCTCAAAAAATTCTTGGAGATTTGTCAAGTATGATTTCTCTTTCATAAATTCATGCTGTCTTGGACAGATCCTCTCACTGTTTTCCAAATGCGCTGCTATTTCATCTTTAATAATTGATTCCAACATTTTCCCCACCACTGATGTCAGGCTAACCAGTCTATAATTCCCTGTTTTCTCTCTCCCTCCTTTTTAAAAAAGTGGCATTAGATAGAGTAAAGCTCCCTCTACACGGTCCCATCAAACACTCCCAGGGCAGGTATAGCGCGGGATATAGCAAAAGTTTCTATAGGTATATAAAAAGGAAAAGAGTGGCTAAAGTAAATGTTGGTCCCTTAGAGGTCGAGACCATGGAACTAGTAATGGGGAACATGGAGATGGCAGAAACTCTGAGCAAATATTTTGTAACAGTCTTTATGGTAGGGGACATTAACAATATCCCAACAGTGGATAGACAAGGGGCTATAGAGAGGGAGGAACTTAACACAATCACAATCACTAAGGAGGTAGTACTCAATAAGATAATGGGTCTAACGGCAGATAAATCCCCTGGACCTGATGTCTTATATCCTAGGGTCTTAAGAGATGTAGCAGCAGAGATTGTGGATGCATTGGTTGTAATTTACCAAAATTCCCTGAATTCTGGGGAGCTCCCAGCAGATTGGAAAACTGCAAATGTAATGCCCCTATTTAAAAAAGGAGGCAGACAAAAAGCAGGAAACTATAGACCAGTTAGCCTAACATCTGTGGTTGGGAAAATATTGGAGTCCATTATTAAAGAATCAGTAGCAGGACATTTGGAAAAGCATAATTTGGTCAGGCAGAGTCAGCATGAATTTATGAAGGGGAAGTCACGTTCGACAAATTTGCTGGAATTTTTTGAGGATGCAACGAAGAGCGTGGATAAAGGGGAACCAGTCGATGTGGTGTATTTGGACTTCCAGAATGCATTTGACAAGTGCCACGTAGAAGGTTACTGCACAAGATAAAAGTTCATGGGGTTGGGGATGATATATTAGCATGGAGAGAGGATTGGTTAATGAACGGAAAACAGAGAGTCGGGATAAATGGTTCATTCTCGGGTTGGCAATCAGTAACTAGTGGGGTGCCACAGGGATCAGTGCTGGGACCCCAACTATTTACAATCTATATTAACGACTTGGAAGAAGGGACCGAGTGTAATGCAACCAAGTTTGCTGATGATATAAAGATGGGAAGAAAAGCAATGTGTGAGGAGGACACAAAAAATCTGCAAAAGGACACTACACATGGTATGAATACAGGACAGTAATGGTCCATATCAGCACAACTCCTCTGACACTACACAAACAGCATGGTATGTATACAGGGCAGTAATGGTCCATATCAGAATCAATGACATCGGTAGAAAAAGGGATGAGGTTCTCGAGGCAGATTTTAGGGAGCTAGGAAAGAGATTATAAAGCAAGACCTCAAAGGTAGTAATCTCCCTGTGTAGTGTTGATGTCCCTGTGGGGTGCAGTGTCTGACCCTGAGCTGCCCCAGGGAGGGGATAGTGTGTGATGTCCCTGTGGGGTGCAGTATGTTCAGTGTCTGACCCTGAGCTGTCCCAGGGAGGGGACAGTGTGTGATGTCCCTGTGGGGTGCAGTATGTTCAGTGTCTGACCCTGAGCTGCCCCAGGGAGGGTACAGTGTGTGATGTCCCTGTGGGGTGCAGTATGTTCAGTGTTGACCCTGAGCTGCCCTCATTCCTCCTGCTCTAGGGGACAGTCACGCTTCAATCAGTCTGAATTAATTGGAGGGAGATTGTCATCTACTGGACACTGGTGGTATTTCAAGGCACATCATGTCCGGCTCCATCCCAGAGAAATCCAAAACCAACCTGCAGATTCAATTCATTTTATCAATTGTTTAACAAACTTTAGCTCCATTTGTTGCAGCTTTCAATATTTGAAAACCCTTTTGATATTTTGTATCGGTCTTCACGGTAGAAGATACTAAATACATCCCAATGATAGATAATCAAGGGGCTATAGGGAAGGGGGAACTTAAAACTATCACTGACACTTAAAGAAAAAGTACTCAGTAAAATAATGGGACTAAAGGTGGACAAGTCCCCTGGACCAAAACTGGACAAGTCCTCTGGACCCGATGGCCTGCACCCTAGGTTCTTAAAAGAAGTGGCTGCAGAGATGGTGGATGCATTGGTTGAAATCTCCCAACACTACCTGGATTGTGGAGAGGTACCAGCGGTTTGGAAAACCACAAATGTAACACTCCTATTTAAAAAGGGAGAAACAGAAAACAGGAAACTATAGACTAGTTAGCCCAACATCTTTTGGTGGGAAAAAGCTGGAGTCCTTTATTAAGGAAACAGTAGCAGGACATTTGGAAAAGCATAATACAGTCAGGCAGAGTCAGCATGGTTTTGTGAAAGGCAAACCATGTTTGACAAATTTGCTGGAGTTCTTTGAGGATGTAATGAGCAGGGTGGATAAGGGGGAACCAGTGGATGTGGTGTATTTGGATTTGCAGAAGGCTTTCAATAAGGTGCCACATAAAAGGTTACTGCACAAGATAAAAGTTCACAGGATTGGGGGTAATATATTAGCATGGATAGAGGGTGGGCCAACTAGAGTTGGGATAAATGGGTCATTTTCTGGTTGACAAACGGTGACTAGTGGGGTGCCTCAACTATTTACAATCTATATTAATGACTTGGATGAATGGACTGAGTGTAATGTAGACACGTTTGCTGATTATACAAAGATGGATGGGAAAGCAAATTGGAAGAGGACACAAAGAATCTGCAAATAGATGTAGACAGGCTAAGTGAGTGGGCTAATATTTGGCACATTGAGTATAATGTAGGAAAATGTGAGGTTATCCACTTAGGCAGCAAAAATAAAAATACAATTTATTATTTAAATGCAGATATATTACAAAATGCTGCAGTACAGAGGGACCTGGGTATCCTTGTGTGTGAAACACAAAATGTTAGTGAGCAGATACAGCAAGTAATTATGAAGCCAATAGAAATGTTGGACTTTATTGCAAGGGGGATGGAGTATAAAAGCAGGGAAGTCCTGCTACAAATCTACAGGGTATTGGTGAGACCGCACCTGGAGTACTGCATACAGTTTTGGTCTCCTTAATTAAGGAGGGATATACTTGCATTGGAGACAGTTCAGAGAAACTTCACTAGTTTGATTCCTGAGAACAGAAAATAGGAAAAATGTGCAGGAGCATGCCATTCGGCACTTAGAGCCTGCACCGCCATTCAATATGATCATGGTTGATCATGCAACCTCAGTACCCACACCTGCCTTCTCTCCATACCCGCTGATCCCTTTAGCCGTAAGGGCCAAATCTAACTCCCTTTTGAATATGTCCAACGAACTGGACTCAACAACTTTCTGTGGCAGAAAATTCCACAGGTTCACCACTCTCTGGGTGAAAAGGTTTCTCCTCATCTCGGTTCTATATGGCTTACCTCTTATCTTTAGACCGTGACCCCTGGTATTGGACTTCCCCAACAGCGGGAACATTCTTCCTGCTATGAGATCCCCTCTCATTCTTCTAAATAAAGCCTAGCTGATCCAGTCTTTCCTCATATGTCAGTCCTGCCATCCCGGGAATCAGTCTGGTGAACCTTCGCTGCACTCCCTCAATAGCAAGCACGTCCTTCCTCAGATTAGGAGACCAAAACTGAACACAATACTCAAGTTGTGGTCTCACCAAGGCTCTGTACAACTGCAGTAAGACCTCCCTGCTCCTATACTCAAATCTCCTCGCTATGAAGGCCAGCATGCCATTTGCTTTCTTTACTGCCTGCTGTACCTGCATGCCTTCCTTCAATGATTGATGTACCATGACACCCAGGTCTCATTGCACCTGCCCTTTTACAAATCTGTCACCATTCAGATAATAATCTGCCTTCCTGTTTTTGCCATCAAAGTGGATAATATCACATTTATCCACATTATACTGCATTTGCCATTCACCTAACCTGTCCAAGTCCCCCTGCAGCCTCTTAGCATCCCCCTCGCAGCTCGCACTGCCACCCAGCTTAGGGTCATCTGCAAACTTGGAGATATTACATTCCATTCCTTCATCTAAATCATTAATGTATATTGTAAATAGCTGGGGTCCCAGCACTGAACCCTGCGACACCCCACTAGTCACTGCCGGCCATTCTGAAAAGTACCCGTTTATTCCCACTTTTTGCTTCCTATCTGCTAACCAGTTCTCTATCCACGTCAATACATTACCCCCAATACTATGTACAATAATTTTGTACAATAATCTCTTTTGTGGGACCTTGTCAAAAGCCTATTGAAATTCCAAACACACCACATCCACTGGTTCTCCCTTATCCACTCTACTAGTTACATCCTCAAAAACCTCTCGTAGAAGATTTGTCAAGCATGTTTTCCCTTTCATAAATCCATGCTGACTTGGACTGACCCTGTCACTGCTTTCCAAATGCGCTGCTATTACATCTTTAATAATTGATTCCAGCATTTTCCCCACCACCGATGTCAGGCTAACCGGTCGATAATTCCCTGTTTTGACTCTCCCTACTTTTTTAAAAATTGGGGTTACATTAACTACCCTCCAATCCATAGGTACTGAACCAGTGTCCATGGAATGTTGGAAAATGATCATCAATGCATCTACTATTTCTAGGGCCACTTCCTTAAGTGCTCTGGGATACAGACTATCAGGCCCTGGGGATTTATCGACCTTCAGTCCCTTCAATTTCCCGATCACCATTTCCTGACTAATAAGGATTTCTCTCAGTTCCCTCTTCTCGCTAGACCCTCGGTCCCCTAGTATTTTCGGGAGGTTATTCGTGTCCTTAGTGAAGACATAACCAAAGTTTTTGTTCAAATTGTCTGCCATTTCCTTGTTTCCCATTATGAATTCACCTGATTCTGATTGCAAGGGACCTACATTAGTCTTCACTAATCTTTGTCTCTTCACATATCTATAGAAGCTTTTGCAGTCAGTTTTTATTGGAGTTTAGAAGAATGAGAGGTGATCTTATTGAAACATATGATACTGAGGGGACTCGACAAGGTAGATGCAGAGAGGATGTTTCCACTCGTGGGGGAATCTAGAACTAGGAGGCATAGTTTAAGAATATGGGATTTAGAACTGAGATGAGGAGAAATTTCTACTGAGGGTCGTAAATCTGTGGAATTCTCTACCCCAGAGAGCTGTGGAGGCTGGGTCATTGAATATATTTCAGGTGGAGATAGACAGATTTTTGAGCGATAATGGAGTGAAGGGTTATGGGGAGTGGGCAGGGGAAGTGGAGCTGTGCCCAAGATCAGATCAGCCATGAACTTATTAAATGGCAGAGCAGGTTCGAGTGGCCAATGGCCTACTCCTGCTCCTATTTCTTATGAATTTTTAAAGGGTGAATTATAGATGCAAACACAATCAGCATTATTTTTTTATCTGACCCTATTCCCATTGATTAATTGGTCAAATATCCCAAATATTAAACTCCAGCCCAGTTAAAGGGGGAATCAATATCAGCAGAAAGAAAGCCCAACTGTCAGAATGGACGCGATTCAGTCTGGAACAACAGCAGAATCCAAAACCTGCAGTCACTTGTGAACTCGCTGGTGTCTCAGCAGGTGGGATGACAGAGTGAATCCCTTCCCACACTCGGAGCAGGTGAACAGCCTCTCCCCAGTGTGAGCTCGCTGGTGTCTCAGCAGGTAGGATGAGTGAGTGAATCCCTTCCCACAGTGGGAGCAGGTGAACGGCCTCTCCCCGGAGTGAACTCGCTGGTGAGTTAGTAGGTTGGATGACTGAGTGAATCGCTTCCCACACTCAGAGCAGATGAATGGCCTCTCCCCAGTGTGAACTCGCTGGTGTCTCAGCAGCTGTGATGACTGAGTGAATCCCTTCCCACACTCAGAGCAGGTGAATGGCCTCTCCCCAGTGTGAACTCGCTGGTGAATCAGCAGGTTGGATGAGATAGCGAATCCCTTCCCACACTCTGAGCAGGTGAATGGCCTCTCCCCAGTGTGAACTCGCTGGTGTCTCAGCAGGGTGGCTGAGATCGTGAATCCCTTCCCACACTCGGAGCAGGTGAATGGCCTCTCTCCAGTGTGAACTCGCTGGTGTGTCAGCAGTTCAGATGACACAGTGAATCCCTTCCCACAGTCGGAGCAGGTGAACGGTCTCTCCCCAGTGTGAGTATGTTGGTGTCTCAGCAGGTGGGATGACCGAGTGAATCCCTTCCCACACTCGGAGCAGGTGAACGGCCTCTCCCCAGTGTGAACTCGCTGGTGAGTTAGTAGGTTGGATGACTGAGTGAATCCCTTCCCACACTCAGAGCAGGTGAACGGCCTCTCCCCAGTGTGAACTCGCTGGTGTCTCAGCAGGTGCGATGACTGAGTGAATCCCTTCCCACATTCAGAGCAGGTGAACAGTGTCTCTCCAGTGTGACAGCGCCGATGAACTTCCAGATCAGATAGGGAATTGAATCCCTTCCCACAGTCCCCACATGCCCATGGTTTTTCCATGCTGTGGGTGTCCTTGTATCTCTCCAGGTTGGTCGATCAGTTGAAACCTGGTCCACACACAGAACATGTGAACGGTTTCTACCCGCTGTGAATGGTGCAATGTTTTGTCAGGCTGTGTAACTGGTTAAAGCGCTTTCCACAGTCAGTGCACTGGAACACTCTTACTCGGGTGTGTGTGTGTTTTGGTGCTTTTCCAGTCACACTGATGTTTGAAATCTGTTCCCACAGACATTTCTCCTTCCACATTCAAAGGCCGATGATATCCAGGTCCTGATGAATCAAGTGATTCTGTCAGATCTTGACATGATGTTTGGTTTGAGTTTCCTGTCTGCAAATCCTCCCCTTCTGATACCCTGGAAAAGGAATTTACAAAAATCATTACAGCAAGTACAGGACAGAAATTCAGAACAGACAATTCTAGATTCTATGGAACATTTTTTCCTCTCTTATTCCTCCAAAGCTGTACATCCCTGCCCCATACACTTCCACCTGTCTGTCCTGAAATTCAAACACATCGCATGTCTGAAGGCAGCTTGTCCTACGCTCCCAATTATCATCACTAACTCTGGCTAGGTTCAGTTCTACACTCACTGGTTTCCCTTCCTCTCCTTGCCGGAAGATGCTGACTTTGGGTCGGTTCAGTTCTACACTCACTGGTTCCCCACCCTCTCCTCCCCTGAAGATGCTGACTTTGGGTCGGTTCAGTTCTACACTCACTGGTTCCCTCTCCAACCTTCCTTTGAAGGTGCTGATTCTGGTAGGGATCAGTTCTACACTCACTGGTTCCCCTCCCTCTCCTCCCTTGAAGATGCTGACTCTGGCTGGGTTCAGTTCTGCATTCACTTTTTCCCCTGAAGGTGCTGACTCTGGCTGGGTTCAGTTCTACACTCACTGGTTCCCTCCCTCTTCGCCCCTGAAGGTGCTGACTCTGGCAGGGTTCAGTTCTGCACTCACTAGTCTGGTGAAAATGCGATTGATATTGTTTCTGTCACTCATGGGACAATTTTAAATTGCTTGGTTAAGTCAACAAATACTTTGTGTGTCACTTTCTGGTACTGTGTGTCAGTGTGGGATTGAAAGGTGTGTACAGGACAGACACTGCCACTCACTCTCTGGTACTGTGTGTCAGTGTGGGATTGACAGGTGTGTATAGGACAGACACTGCCACTCACTCTCTGGTACTGTGTGTCAGTGTGGGATTGACAGGTGTGTATAGGACAGACACTGTCACTCACTCTCTGGTACTGTGTGTCAGTGTAGGATTGACAGGGGTGTATAGAAATACCTGTCACTCACTCTCTGGTCATACATATCAGTTTGGTAATTGTTGACTACAGGATAGATAAACTGTCACTCTCTGTTACTGTGTGGCAGTGTTTGATTGTCAGTTGAATACAGGCTATAACTACTTTCCGTTGTGCCCCAGACCTGATTTTTGCAATGCGACGAATGGCGCCAGCCGTTATACATGGCCTTCTTCGACTTCACAAAGGCTTTTGACACTGTTAACCGTGAGGGTCTATGGAGCATCCTCCTCCGTTTCGGATGCCCCCAAAAGTACGTCACCATCCTCCGCCTGCTCCACGGCGACATGCAAGCCGTGATCCTTATCAACGGATCCATCACAGACCCAATTCATGGCCGGACCGGGTCAAGCAGGGCTGCGTCATTGCCCCAACCCTCTTCTCAATCTTCCTCGCTGCCATGCTCCACCTCACAGTCAACAAGCTCCCCGCTGGGATGGAACTAAACTACAGAGCCAGTGGAAAGCTGTTCAACCTTCGCCATCTCCAGGCCAGGTGCAAGACCACTCCAACCTCTGTCGTCGAGCTACAGTACGTGGATGACTCCTGCGTCTGTGCACACAGAGGCTGAACTCCAGGACATAGTGGACGTATTTACCGAGGCGTATGAAAGCATGGGCCTTACACTAAAGCTCCTCCACCAGCCTGTCCTCGCCGCACAGCACTGCCCCCCAGACATCAAGATCCACGGCGTGGCCCTGGACAACGTGGACCACTTCCCCTATCTTGGAAGCCTCCTATCAACAAGAGCAGGCATTGACGACAAGATCCAACACTGCCTCCATTGCAGCCTTCGGCCACCTGTAGAAAAGAGTGTTTGAAGACCAGTCTCTCAAAACTTCACCAAGCACATGGTCTACAGGGCCGTAGTAATACCCGCCTCCTGTATAGCTCAGAGACGTGGACCATGTAGCAGACACCTCAAGTTGCTGGAGAAATACCACCAGCGATGTCTCTGCAGGCTAACTTCCCCAGCACTGAAGCACTGACCACACTTGATCAGCTCCGCTGGGCAGGCCACATAGTTCGCATGCTAGACACGAGACTCCCAAAGCAAGCGCTCTACTAGGAACTGGTCCACGGCATTCGGGAGGGCGTGAGCTCCTCGAATATAATCGCCGAGAGCCTGCAGAAATCAAGCGCAGGCAGCGGAAGGAGCGCGTGGCAAACCAGGCTTCCTGCCCCTCTTTCCCTCAACAACTGTCTGTCCCTCTTGTGACAGTGACTGTGGTTCTCATAGTGGACTGTACAGCCACCTAAGAACTCATGTTAAGAGTGGAAGCAAGTTTTCCTCGATCCCGAGGGACTGCCTATGATGATGATGATGATAGATACTTTAACTCCCAATCTCTAATACACTGTGAACAATTTAAATGATAGCCTATCTGTTACTATCTGATAAAGTGTGACAGTGTGGGATTGAGAATGTAGGAAAAATACTGCCACTGTCATTCTCTGGTACTGTGTGTCATTGTAGGATTGACTGCTGAATATGGGATCGACACTGTACCTCTCATTCTCTGATATTGCTATCAGTATGGGATATATTTGTTAACATAGGATAGATATTGCATCTCTCAATGGTACAGTGAAGCAGAGTTGGATTGACAGGTGAGTGTTGGATAGATACTGCCTCTCTCATTCTCTGACACTATGTGACAGGTGATGTAGGATAGATACTGCCTCTGTCATTCTCTGACACTATGTGACAGGTGAGTGTTGGATAGATACTGCCTGTCATTCTCTGACACGATGTGACAGGTGATTGTTGGATAGATACTGCCTCTCTCATTCTCTGATACTATGTGACAGGTGAATTTTCGCTAGATACTGCCTCTCTCATTCACTGACACTATGTGACAGGTGAGTGTTGGATAGATACTGCCTCTCTCATTCTCTGACACTATGTGACAGATTCTGATTGACAGGTGAGTGCAGGATGGACACTGCCACTTTCAATCTCCGGTGCAGTGTCTGTATAGGACTGACTGGTGATTATAGGATAGATACTAACACTTTCACTCTCTGATCCATTGACAGGTAAATATAGAATTAATATTGTGGGTGTCTGGTATGGGAGTGTGAATTTGAATCTGTATCTGTCCATCTCTGGTATGTGGATGAGGGTTTTACTCTGTATGTCAGTTTCTGATACGAGAGTGCGGGTTTTATCCTGTACCAGTCAATTTCTGGTAATTGCCTATGGGTTTCATTCTGTATCTTTCCATTCCTGGTGTGTGAGTGTGTGTTTTGTGCTGTATCTGTCCATCTCTGTTATGTGAATGTGAGCTCTACTCCATACCCGTCATTCTCCAGTATGTTAGTATTGTTTTATTCTGTACCACCAATTCCTGATCGAGTATTCATTTTACTTTCTAACTGTCAATTTGTGTTATGGAGATGAGTATTTATGCTGAATCTGTCGGTCTCTGGTAAATGAGTCTGAGCTTCACTCTGTATCTATCTGTCTCTGGTATGTGAGTGTGGGTATTCTCTGTATCTCTCCGTTTCTGTTTTATTCTGTATCTGTCAAGTTCTGATGTGTGATTGTGGGCCTCACTCTATAACTGCCAGTTTCTGCTTACTTGAGAGTGGGCTTTCCTTTGTACCTGTCAGTTTCTGGTATGGAAGAAAGGACTTTACCCTGTACCTGTCAATTACTGGTAAATGAGTACTGGCATTTCATTGTATCTGTCAATTTATGTTATGGGAATATGGATTTTAATATGTCAGCCTCTAATGTGTGAGTGTGGGTTTTATACTGTATCTCTCAGTCTCTGATATGCGAGTGTGTGTATTATTCTGTACCAGATAGGTTTTGGTATGTGTGTGGGGTTTAAGCAGTGCCTCTACGTTTCTGGTATGTTAGTCTGCCTTTAATTTATATTTATTAGTCTAGGTGGTTTTATGTTTTACACTGTACCTGTCAGTTTCCGGTATGTGAGTGTGGGGTATAATCTGTACCTGTCAGTTTCTGGCAAGTGAGTGTGGGTGTTTAATGTACCTGTCAGCGTGATCTGTTTCAATGGTTTAACAGCATCTGATTCGACTGCTCCATGTGGCTGTAAGATTCACAATGTAACTCTGCCACTTCAGATCACTGTGGAACTGACAGCTTCTGCTGCCTGTGATAATAGGATTGAGGCTAGTTCTGTGTCTCTTCGCTCTGCCAGTGGTAATCTACTTACTGTGTGTGAGAAGGAGCTGCCTGCACTGTTCCTTGTGTTCCGTGTGGAGGAAAGCTCACATTTGTTCTGGTGATTGAAGAATTTTGCTCTGAGAATAATAATACGAGAACATTATTACTTCTAAGATATGGATGCAGGGGAGAATATGATGTATCTGAGGGAGCAACAATGTATCTCTTGACCACAGAAACACGGTTCTGGAGAACTCAACACACCGAAACAATATAACCGGTCTTTAAAATATCTTCTCCCACACTTCTCTCCTGGTGCCTGCAATAGATGCACTTTGTGAAACTCCCCATATCCTCACTGTCAGGCTGTGTTTCCACTGCTCACTGTCCAAGAACAACGGACACGGTGAGATTGGAACTGAATCAGGAACATTCACTGCTGATTTGGGGAAAGAAAGCAGCAATGCTTCGAAATAGTGAGGTGATTTACTTTCTCTGTTATATTACACTGTCCACACACAGCCCGAGAATGGCCTCTCCCTTCCCCCACTCACTCCATGTTCCAGAACTAGTTCCTGCTCCACTCCGCCTCTTATACAGTCCCCGACGGAAATAAACCAGGAACGTTCACTACTCGTTTGGAGAGAGAAAGCAGCAGATTGTAAATAGCAGATTCTGCCCATTCTGTCTCCCTTATCCTGGACACTCACTGTCCACACACAGCCCGAGAATGGCCTCTCCCTTCCCCCACTCACACCACGCACCGAGACTGGTTCTTGCTCCACTCTGCCCCTTACACACAGCTCCCGACTCCCCCTGAACTTCCCCCGGACACAATGCCGATCTCTGAGCCCATCTGCGGACACGCTCCCAAAGCGCTGCGCTCTAAGGAGGCTGCTACTCGCTACCTTACCCCGGGGCTGCAGTGTCTCCATTCCTGGCTGTTTGAAACCATCTTCTTCCGTTCACTGAGTGAATGGCGATCACACACATGGTTGGGGGAGGGGAGGGTACATGCACTCTTCTGCTCACTGGAAATCGACACATGGGGTGGGGCTTATCCTCACATGCGAGGCTCTCTGCACTAATTCAGCCTTGTCCCTTGGAGATGATCAATTTGGGATCATTCCGTGCAGGGTGTTTCTCTCCATGAGCCCGTCTTCACAAAGCAATCCTGCAGAAACATCGGAGGGACGAGGGAGTGGGAGAGTTTGCTGGGACCGTGCAGGAGTTAATATCTGACAGAAACAGTCCGAGATCAGTTTAATTAGAGTAAAACACTTGGTCACTGAGAGTAATACAGAAGTGGATAATCAAGGGGCTATAGGCAGGGAGGAACTTAATACAATCACTATGACTAATGAAGCAGTACTCAGAAAAATAATGGGACTAAAGGCCGACAAGTCACCTGGACCTGATGGCTTACATCCTAGGGTCTTAAGAAAAGTGACTGCAAAGATAGTGGATGCATTGGTTTTATTCTACCAAAATTCCCTAGATTCTGAGGCGGTCCCAGCAGATTGGAAAACCGCAAATGTAACACCTTCATTTAAAAAAGGAGGCACACAAAAAGCAGGAAACTATAGACTAGTTAGCCTGACATCTGTCATTGGGAAAATGCTGGAGTCCATTATTAAGGAAGCAGTAGCTGGACATTTGGAAAAGCATGATTCAATCAAGCAGAGTCAGCATGGCTTTATAAAAGGGAAATCATATTTGATAAATTTGCTGGAGTTCTTTGAGGATGTAACGAGCAGGGTGGATAAGGTGGAACCAGTGGATGTGTTGTATTTAGATTTCCAGAAGGCATTCAATAAGGTGCCACGTAAGAGGTTACTGCACAAGATAAAGGTTCACGGGGTTGGAGGTAATATATTAGCATGGATAGAGGATTGGTTAACTAACAGAAAACAGAGAGCCGGGATAAATGTGTCATTTTCCAGTTGATGCCACAACTATTTACAATCTATATTAATGACTTGGATGAAAGGACCGAGTTTAATGTAGCCAAGTTTGCTGATGATACAAAGATGGGTGGGAAAGCAAATTGTGAGGAATAAAAAATCTGCAAAGGGATATAGACAGGCTAAATAAGTGGGCAAAATTTGGCAGATGTAGTATAATGTGGGAAAATGTGAGGTTATCCACTTTGGCAGAAATAATAGAAAAGCAAATTATAATTTAAATGGAGAAAAATTGTAAAGTGCTGTCGTACAGAGACACCTGTGGGTCCTTGTGCATAAAACACAAAAGTTACAATGCAGGTAGAGCAAGTAATCAGGAAGGTCTCTGTACTACAGCACTTTGCAATTTTTCTCCTTTTAAATTATAATTTGCTTTTCTATTATTTCTGCCAAAGTAGATAACCTCACATTTTCCCACATCTGCCACATTTTGCCCACTTATTTAGACTATCTATATCCCTTTGCAGATTTTTTGTGTCCTCACAATTTGCTTTCCCATCCATCTTTGTATCAAATGGAATGTTGGCCTTTATTGCAAGGGGAATGGTGTATAAAAGCAGAGAAGTCCTGCTACAAATTTACAGGGTGCTGGTGAGGCCACAACTGGAGTATTGCGTGCAGGTGTGGTTTCCATATTTAAGGAAGGATATACTTGCATTGGAGGCTGTTCAGAGGTTGATTCCAGCAATGAGGGGGTTGTCTTATGAGGACAGGTTGAACCTATACACATTGGAGTTCAGAAGAATGAGAGGTGATCTTATCAAAACAGATAATGAGGGGGATCGACAAGGTGGCTGCAGAGAGGATATTTCCACTCATAGAGGAAACTAAAACTGGGGGCCATAGTCTCAGGATAAGGGGCCACCCATTTAAACTGAGATGAGGAGACATTTCTTCGCTCAGAGGGCTGTAAATCTGTGGAATTCTCTGCCCCAGAGAGCTGTGGAGGCTGGGTCATTGAATCTATTTAAGGGAGAGGTAGACAGATTTTTGAGCGATAAGGGAATAAAGGCAAGCGTGCAGGGAAGTGGAGCTGAGTCCATCATCAGATCAGCCATGATATTGAATGGCGGAGCAGGCTCCAGGGGCCAAATGGCCTTCTCCTCTTTCTTATGTTCTTATGAGATAATAACCCTGAGACTGTACACGGGGATTCAACCCTGGGACTGTACATGGGGATTCTAATCCTGTGAGTGAACAGCTCTGGGGCTTTCCTGTTACAATTGTCTGGGACGGAAACCGTAAGCTTAGCACTGAGCAGCGCCTTTAGGAGAGATGGTGAGAAATCCGAGGTGTTGAGAGTGAGAATAAAATAACTATGTTAATGCTTTACCCACGAGGACCAGTTGGAAACAGATATTGACGGATCTCACGTTGCTCCTGCACCAAGATGGCCACGCATGCGCGTTGCTGCTCACTAAATCAAGATGGCGGAGCACTGACTTTCCTTCCTATACAAAGTTGGCCGCCGTTATCGTGGGCCTGTGACCGGGAAAAGCCTCGAGGCTGCAGTCTCCGATATTCAGGTTATTATTCCGGGCTTCTGACGGGCACCAATTGTTTATGAAGCCTACCCCGCTATCTGTTGATCTATTACTCCGCTCTGCCCCGCTGAAATGGGCTCTTTTGCACAGCAAATTTTCACCGTGTCCGCTCCGCCATTACACGCACCGCGCATGCTTGAAATACAGCCTGGTTGTGCGCCTGCGCACTGGGCCCTTGTAGTCTGGGTTCGGCATATTCTCTGTCGTGGCGAATGCTGGGTAAGTACACCGCCATCAAAAGACCACGTTAGTGAATTGATGAGGATTTACTGTGATTGAAAGGCTGCATTGGAGGGAGCAGCGTGAGACGGCCCGACCCGGAAATCGGCGCGGTCCCGGCCTGCAAGACCATCAGCAGGCCGGGGCCATCAGAGGGAGCAGCGTGGGGCGGCATACCACTGCAGGAGGGCGACGGCTGCGAAGTCAGGTCGCTGATTGCAGTGCGGGCAGGCACAGCAGGAGGGGTGAAGGAGCAAGAGTTTGCAGAAGGAAGTGACCGGGCCCAGGAGGCGCGAGTCTGGGGCCCAGAAGAGGCGAGGACCTAGGGGCCACACGAGTCAGCCCAAACTGCTATATGTGTGCGCGCTCGATCGTGCAGCAGAGCTGGTCTCCAGTCGTCTTGGGTAATCCTTGCCACTGGACCTAGACCTAGCTCTGTCAAGCCCATGTGGTGGCTGGTGTGCAACGACCACCACACGTTAAAAAAATCCAAGCACAGCCATCTTCCACCCTGCAAGATGCAGTTCAGGATCTGGAATACTAGGTCCTTCATTGAAACACCTGTGAACTCATTCCTTTTTGGTGTGGGAGCAAGTCATCCTCGCTTTGAGGGACTGCCTATGATGATGACTGATTGCATTGGGCACTGAAACATGTTTATTCTGGCAGTTAGACTTTGTTTCTGCTGCTTATCATAACCCCGATACCTGAGCTGGAGATTAATGTTCTGTATAAATATTGAATAAATCAGCTTGTTTCAAACACCGTGTGTCGAATATTTGATTTCTCCATAATAAGAGGAGATTAATTAATGTTCCCTTCCCTTCCATTCTGGGCCTTTTCTTACTCCAAATTATTTCACTTTTCACGCAGTTCATCTTTTACCACATCAAATCCCAAGCTTCTTTTGTTTGACCTCTGATTTCAGAATTGTGCAGTGTGCCGAAGGTTTGTCGAGTAAAAGTTGTTTCAAAATATTTTTTCTAACCCCCCCCATCAACTCCCCAAATGTTAGAAAACTGCAATACTGACTGGGAAGTTCCAAAGTTCGATCCTTGATCTGGGCTGTTCGTTGATCTCAGCCAAGGCAGCAGTTCAGGGTCTATAATTGTCCTCAGTGCCACTGCGTTACATAGGAGTAAAAATTAGCCACTGCCCTAGCTCTTGCTACCGATCCAGTGACGTCAACTGGGAAGTGTGTGGTTGTCATTTGAGGGCAGGATTGGACTCGGCTCCGATGCCTACCACAGTGGAAATCCTGCTGACACTCACTGAGTCGACTGATGGTGGGGGACCAGATGTTAATAAATGCCCACCAAACAGTAGTAGTGAGGTTGGGGATGCCATCAAACAAGAAATTAGGGATGCGTGCAATAAAGGTAAGGCAGTTATCATGGGCGACTTTAATCTACATATAGATTGGGTTAACCAAGTTGGTAGCAATGCGATGGAGAACGATTTCCTGGAGTGTATTAGGGATGGATTTCTAGACCAATATATCGAGGAACCAACTAGAGAGCTGGCCATCCTAGACTGGGTGATGTGTAATGAGAGAGGATTAATTAGCAATCTTATTGTGCGAGACTCCTTGGGGAAGAGTGACCATAATATGTTAGAATTCTTTATTAAGATGGAGAGTGACAGTGTTAATTCAGAGACTACAGTACTGAACTTAAGGAAAGGTAACTTCGATGGTATGAGAAGTGAATTGGTTAGGATAGACTGGCAAATGATATTAAAGGTTTGACAGTGGAGAGGCAATGGTAGACATTTATAGATTACATGGATGAACTTCAACAATTGTACATCCCTCTCTGGAGTAAAAAATAAAAAGGGGAAGGTGGCTCAACTGTGGTTAACAAGGGAAATTAGCAATAGTATTAAATCCAATGAAGAGGCATATAAATTGGAGAGAAAAAGCATCAAACCTGAGGACTGCGAGAAATTTAGAATCCAGAAGAGGAGGACAAAGGGTTTAATTACAAGGTGGAAAATAAAGTATGAGAGGAAGCTTGCAGGGAACATAAACATTTACTGCAAAAGCTTCTATAGATATGTGAAGAGAAAAAGATTAGCGAAGACCAACGTAGATCCTTTGCAGACAGAATCAGGTGAATTTATAATGGGGAACAAAGAAATGGCAGACAAACTGAACAAATACTTTGGGTCTGTCTTCACTAAGGAAGACACAAATAACCTTCCAGAAATACTAGGAGTTCGAGGTTCTAGTGAAAAGAAGGAACTGCAGGAAATCCTTATTGGTCAGGAAATTGTGTTAGGGAAATTGATGGGATTGAAGGCCAATAAATCCCCAGGGCATAATAGGCTACACCCCAGAGTACATAAGGAAGTGGCCCTAGAAATAGTGCATGCATTGGTGATCATTTTACAACATTCTATTGACTCTGGATCAGTTCCTCTGGACTGGAGTGTAGCTAATGTAACACCACTTTTTAAAAAAGGAGGGAGCGAAAAAATGGGTTATTATAGACTGATGAGCCTGACATCGGTGGTGGGAAAAATGTTGGCATCAATTATTAAAGATGAAATAGCAGTGCATTTGGAAAGCGGTGACAGGATCAGTCCAAGTCAGCATGGATTTATGAAAGGGAAATCATGCTTGACAAATCTTCTAGAATATTTTGAGGATGTAACTAAGAGAGTGGACAAGGGAGAACCAGTGGATTTTCAAAAGGCTTTTGACAAGGTCCCACACAAGAGACTAGTGTGCAAAATTAAAGCACATGGTATTGGAGCAAATGTATTGAGGTGGATAGAAAACTGGGTGGCAGACAGGAAGCAGAGAATCGGAATAAACTGGTCCTTTTCAGAATGGCAGGCAGTGACCAGTGGGGTACCACAGGGTTCAGTGCTGGGACCCCAGTTATTTACAATATACATCAATGATTTAGATGAAGGAATTGAACGTAATATCTCCAAGTTTGCAGATGACACTAAGCTGCATGGCGGTGTGAGCTGTGAGAAGGCTGGTAAGAGACTGCAGGGTGACTTGAACAGGTTAGGTGAGTGGGCAAATGCATGGCAGATGTAGCATAATGTGGATAAATGTGAGGTTATCCACTTTGGTGGCAAAAAGAGGAAGACAGAATATTATCTGAATGGTGACAGATTAGGAAAAGGGGAGGTGCAATGAGACCTGGGTGTCATGGTTCATCAGTCATTGAAGCTTGGCATGCAGGTACAGTGGTGAAGAAGGCAAATGGCATGTTGGCCGTTATAGCGAGCGGATTTGAGTATAGGAGCAGGGAGGTTTTACCGCAGTTGTACAGAGCATTGGTGAGGCCACACCTGGAATATTGTGTTCATTCTTGGTCCCCTAATCTGAGGAAGGACGTTCTTGCTATTGAGGGCGTATAGCGAAGGTTCACCAGATTGATTCCTGGGATGGCAGGATTGACATATGAGGAGAGACTGGATCAACTGGGCTTGTATCCACTGGAGTTTAGAAGAATGAGAGGGGATCTCATAGAAACATATACAATTCTGACGGGACTGGACAGGTTAGAGGCAGGAAGAATGTTCCCGTTTCTGGGGAGTTCCAGAACCAGGGGTCACAGTCTAAGAATAAGGGGTAAGCCAATTTAGGACCGAGATAAGGAGAAACCTCTTCACTCAGAGAGTGGTTACCCTGTGGAATTCTCTACCGCAGAAGGTTGTTGAGGCCAGTTCGTTAGATATATTCAAATGGGAGTTAGATATGGCCCTTACGGCCAAAGCGATCAAGGGACATGGAGAGAAAGCAGGAAAGGGTTACTGAGGTTGAATGATCAGCCATGATCTTATTGAATGGCGGTGCAGGCTCGAAGGGCCGAATGTCCTGCTCCTGCACCTAATTTCTATGTTTCTATGTCTGTGGAATTGTACCCAGCCAGATTCAGCACTTTCTGGAGAAAATAACTCGCAGTCGATGAAATGAATGTTGATTTTAGACAGTAAGGATGGTGGGAGAGTGTCCAGAATAATAATGTACAGCTTAGGAGGGACAGGAGGGCACAGACTCTTGTCTGGAATCTAGAATTGTCTGTTCTGAATTTCTATCCTGTACTTAAAGTAACAACTTTTGTAACCTCCATTTGCAGGGTGTTAGAAGGGGAGGATCTGCAGCTGGGAAACTCAAATCAAACATCACGTCAAGATTCACCGGATTCATCAGGATCACCTTCTCATCAGCATTTGGAAAAACATCAATCACAGCGGGGAGAAACAGGACACATATTCTGTGTGTGGATGCAACTTCAACCAATCATCTAGCCTGTGAGACGCGTGCTAAGCTGATTCATTACTATAAATGTGGGGACAGTGGGAATGGATGTAGATGTGCGTCAGGTGAAAACACATCAGGGAGAGACTGTTTACCAGCTGAGTGTGGAAAGAGATTCAGTCTCTCATCTCACCAACTGACATTCGAGAACTTGGATAACAGACTTTCTCCTGTGAATATAGAGCTGTGTTATTGGGCCGTGATGTTTTTACTTGTTTATCTTGTTGACTGTAAACCTTTGCAAATTAGTTGACGTGATCGGTTTACTTCTACATATTTAAAAAAATACATTTACTGAGTGGATTCAAATTTAAAATGAAACCATCTTTATAGGCGTGGTACTCTATTCACACATCGAAGGTGAGAGAGATGCTGTGGGCACACGCTAAGTCCTGTCTCTGAAAGTGAGTCACAGACTGGGTTTTGTGTTTAATGATCCGGGGCATGTTAGCTATCCCTATCCTGGACACCAAGGCAAGGAGAGGCACTCTGGAAGGTATGGGGAACTGGACTTGTCCCTGAGAGTAACCAAAGGTCTGAGAACTGAAACAATCTAGAGATAGAAAGGAGAAAAGGTGCAAAATGGAGCAGTCGGTAACAGGATATCAATTTGTCTCCTCTTATCATGGAGACATCAAATATCGACACTCTATTGTTATTTGAAAGATCAAAATATTAAACTCCAGCCCAGTTTTCGGCTGATGTTATTAACATCAGCAAAAACAAATCCCAACTGACAGAACAAACATGATTCAGTCAGGATGCGATTAACAGCAGTAATAACAGGAAACCCAAACCCTGCAGTCACTTGTGAACTCGCAATTCAGTTGACTAAGTGAATCCCTTCCCAAACTTCCCCAGTGTGAACTCGCTGGAGTTTCAGCAGATCGGATGAATGAGTGAAAGCCCGCCCACACACAGAGCAGGTGAACGGCCTCTCCCCAGTGTGACTGCGACGATGAATTTCTAGATCAGACGGGGAACTGAATCCCTTTCCACATCTCCACATTCCCACGGTTGCTCCATGGTGCGGGTGTCCTTATGTCTCTCCAGTTTGAACGATCAGTTGAAGTTTTGTCCACACACAGAACATGTTTAGTTTCTCCCCGCTGTGAATGGTGCAATGTTTTTTCAGGCTGTGTAACTGGTTGAAGCTCTTTCCACAGGCAGTGCACTGGAACACACTCATTCGGATGTGTGTGTGTGTCTCGGTGCATTTCCAGTCACACTGATGTTTGAAATATTTTCCCACAGACAGAATGGACAAGCATTTCTCCTTCCATATTCAAAGGCTGAGGATGTGCATCATTTCCAGCTTACATGGTTGGGTTCAGATCTGCACCCGCTGTGCGCAGAGTGAGAAAGAATCAATGAGATGCTGATTTTCTCTGCTGGTCACTGGGTCTTTTGTGCCGGTCCATTAGCGTGAGCCCGGGCTGCCCCGACAGGGTGAGCCCACTCTCGCCCAATAGGGTGACCATGGGCTGGCCCGATAGGGTGATCTAGGGTTGGCCGGAGAATCTGGTGTTTGGAGTTTGAGTTGTGAGGCGTGGTATCGCCACCAGTACCAACGTCTGACAGAGACTCTCCCCATGAATCTGTGAAATGACAATGGCCAGGAACTGAGACTGGAGCCGAACACAAACCTCAGTTACAATGAATCCCAGAGCGGACATCCCATTCTCTTTGTGTTTGATTGCAGACACTGGGGTGGGGTGGGGGTGGGTGCAGACACCGGGAGAGGGGTGGGTGCAGACATTGTGGTAGGGAGTAGGTGCACACACAGGGAGAGGGGTGGGTGTAGACACTGGGGTAGGGGTAGGTGCAGACACGCGGGGAGGAATGGGTACAGACAGTGGAGGAGGGTAGGTGCAGACACCGGGGGAGGGGTGGGTGCAGGCACTGGGGGAGTGGTAGGTGCAGACACTGGGGGAGGGGTGGGTGCAGACACTGGGGGAGGGGTGGGTGCAGACACTGTGGAGGGGTGGTTGCAGACACTGGGGGAGGGGTGGGTGCAGACACTGGGGAGGGGTGGGTGCAGGCACTGGGGGAGTGGTAGGTGCAGACACTGGGGGAGGGGTGGTTGCTGACACTGGGGGAGGGATGGGTGCAGATACTGGGGAAGTGGTGGGTGCAGACACTGGGGAAGGTGTGGGTGCAGCCAATGTCAGCGAGTCACCAGTGATCCTGAGATCATTTCCAATGATTTCTGTCTGGAGTCTGATCCCAGCCCCGGGACAGGGATCATTTGATTCCAGGATCAGCTCTTTTCTGAGAGCCGTGGGTGGCTCTGAGAAGAGCCTTTGGGTTCAGATATTTAAAAGTTGCTCTTCTTATTTGCTTTTTGGGCGCTGCTTTCTTGGTCTTTGCTGATTTGGGTGTGGTCTTTGCCCTCGGTTTCTCCACCTTTTTGGTCACCTCACCTTTGTGCCTGTGGCCTTCTTGGGGTTCGGGCTTCTTCGCCGCCGCCTTCTTCCCAGCCGCCGCTTTCGCTGTCTTTTTTTGCCGTTGGTGTCTTTTTGGTGCTCGTTTGCTTGGCTGCTGGTTTCTTGACTGAAACATAGAAACAAAGAAAGTTACAGCGCAGAAGGAGTCCATTTCGGCCCACCGTGTCCACGCCGGCCTAAAAGTAGCCACACGGCCCTTGGTCAGCAGCCTTAAAGGTTACATATATACCTATGAACAATGATGGAAAGGCAAAGAGCACGCAGTCCGCATCACGCAAGTGCGACACCCCTTATACTGAAACATTCTACACTCCACCCAACCAGAGCCATGTGATCTCCTGGGAGAGGCAAAAACCAGATAAAAACCCAGGCCAATTTAGGGAGAAAAAATCTGGGAAAATTCCTCTCCGACTCATGCACGCGATCGAAACTAGTCCAGGAGATCACACTGGCCGTATTCGATTCCCTACAGTCCTTACCATTATATCTGCGCCGTCCAACAAAAAATCATCCAGTTTAATCCCAATTACCAGCTCGAGGTCGGTAACCCTGCAGGTTACGGCACTTTAAGTGCCCATCCAACCATCTCCAAACAGTGGTGAGGATTTCTGCATCCACCACTCTTCCAGGCAGTGAGTTCCAGATCCCCACAACCCTCTGCGTAAAGAAGCCCCCCTCAAATTCGCTCTGAACCTTCCACCAACCACCTTAAAACGATGCCCGCTCATAACAGACCCCTCCACCAATGGAAACAGGCCCTTACTATCCAATATGTCCAGGCCCCTCAATATTTTGTACACCTCAATGAGGTCTCCACTCAACCTCATCTGTTCAAATGAGAATAAACCCAGCCTATCCAATCTGTCCTCAAACTAAGATTCTCCCTTCCAGGCAGCATCCAAGTAAATCTCCTCTGCACCCTCCCTAATGTAATCACATCCTCCCTATAATACGGTGACTAAAACTGCACGCAGTACTCCAGCTGTGGCCTAACCAAAGTATTACACAATTTAAGCATAACCACCCTGCTATTTTATTCTATGCCTCGGCCAATATCGGAAGCATTGCGTATGCCTTCTTAACCACCTTATCAACCTGGCCTGCTACTTTCAGGGATCTGTGGACCAATGGTGGAGCTTTGGAAGCATGGCCTATTCAGTTGGAGCTGTGCTGCTGAGAGAGAAGGAACTCCCTGCTTTTGCTCCTGTCTCGAAAGCCTGGAGTGAACCCTGAGAACAGCCCAGGAAGAGGAGGAGAGGGCTGTCTAACTACAACTCAACATCCAGAGGGAGAGGAGGAGAGCTGAAAATTTATCATTTATTACAACTACAGAGAGTTGGAGAGAGGGGGAAAAGAACATCCTGAGAAAACACCATCCAGTGTGGAAGGAGGGAGAGCCGTTTCTACAATCTTCGACAGGTGGGTGTGTTTTGGTGCATTCCCCGAAAGACTTTGTTGTATCGGTGGGGGGAGGAAAGAAGATAACTTGAGGGCCAGAACATCGCGGGGGGTATTTGTGTGTGGATGTGTGTGTGGGGGTCTTGCTTACAGCTCGGCCCCACACACCACTGAAGCACCCCTCCCCCATTGCCTAGCCTGGGATAGCTGGAGCTACCTGGCTGAAGAATCATTAATTACCCTATTTTACATCGTTGGGAGTGTGTGCCTGGGTGGCTCCAGCTACCCTAGGTGAAGACATCTTCTCCCCCCACCCGAAGACCATTCTACAAAGATTGTGTTTTTTTTGCCATCTGGGGAGTGCACCCCAAGAAACACCCACCCACCGCTATGAGGGGAGACCTGCCCTCGCAGCTTCCCTCTTTCCCACCCCGCTCTCTCTTTCACTCTCTCTCTCTGTTTCTCCCCTCTCTCTCTAAGAGCCCTTTCCTCCTAATTATAAAACAATGAAGACAACTGAGCAGAGGGAGCAAGGCCCCTCCCCATTCGTTAACTAGGGGAGAGGTGTGCCTCTTTTAGAGCTCCCTCTGCTCAAAACACCAACGAGGCCAATTAAAGAACATTAAGGCCTGTGACTTTGGGGTGGGTGTGGCTCTTAAAGGGACCCCGTGATGGCGACTCCATCCACGCCGGTGGCAGGGCCAGCTAAGACTTATGCTCAGGCGGCGTCCACATCCACGGCGCCACCTGCGCCTCCTGCTGCCCTGCCACCATTCAGACTGATAACAAAAAAACACGGGGTCAAGAGCTACACTCACCCCACAATGAGCATTGAGGAGTGTGTGCGGGCGATGGCTGGAGTAGTCGGCCCCTCGGCCATTGTCGCAGCCTCCAAGATGTCTGGGAAGGCCGTGTTCTTCCTGGGGTCGGAGCGGGCGGTGTCCCTGGCCCTCGAAAAGGGGCTCACGGTGGGCGGGACGTTCCTACCGGTGGACCCTCTCGAGGCCACCGCGCAGAGGGTCATCATTTCAAACGTCCCGCCCTTTGTTCCCGCTGAGCTCCTCCTCCCTCACCTACACCAACTGGGGGAGGTAAGGTCGGGGATCAACCCCATACCGCTCGGCCTTAGGGAGAACAGCCAGCGCCATGTGTTCTCCATCCGCCGCCAGCTCTTTGTCCGGCTGGCGCGGGAGGAGACGACGGAGGGGAACTTTAATGTGGTGCACGAGGGGACTGCCTACCGCGTCTTTTGGATGTCCGACGGCGTGCGGTGCCATGCCTGCAGGGAGGTGGGGCATGTTCACAAGAACTGCCCTGCCTCCAAAGCCGCCAAACCACCAAAGGCAGCCAAGGCTGGCGCCGCCGCCACCCCTCCCCCTAGTAGAAGTCCGTGTGCCGGGAGCTGTGGGTGCGCGGGCATCGTCGGGGGCCTTAGTTTTCACGGCCTCCGGCGGGGGGGAGGGAGAGGGTCCGATCGGAAGGAAGGCGCGGAGGAAGGCGAAACATCTCGAGGCAGGTCCCCTCAGTGCGCCAGACAGCTTGAACACTGCGCTCAGCCCAACCCTCACATCGGCGAGCGCGGGGTGCCCTGATACCGTGCCCGAGCCCTTGACGAGTATCACAGAGGGGCTCGGGTGCGGGCAAGAAAAGAAAAAGGGGGGGGGGTGGAGCGGGAGGCCTCGGCAGACATGGAGGTCTCCGTGCCTCCGCGCCCCCCCAGGAACAAAAGGAGGCACCGCTCCAATGAGGCGGAGGGGGAACAACATCCCTCCGCGGAGGAGTCGGTGCCTGCCGCGTGTCCCGTGTCCCCCACCAGCGCCCCCAAACTGCGCCGTAGGCAGGAGGAATCTGTCCCCGGGGAGGGTGAGACAGTCGAGGCTGCCCAGCCTCTGCCTCCCGGGGATGGCGTGGAAGATATGCCTGTCATGGGGGGCGCGGGGCCAGCGGAGGAATGCATTGCTGCTGGGTCGATCGTCCCGGGGACTGAGGCGGGCGGGGCCGAAAAGGCCGAACCTGAGCCCGCCCAGCTATTAACCAACTTCCCCCGGGTGTCGCTCGGCCCGGAAGAAACGGAAATTATGAATAATTTTAACGATTCTGTACACGCTGGGCCGGGGGGTGGCGGCAGGGAGGGGGAAGAACAACAATCCTCGCCCCCTACTTTGGAGCTGGGGTACCTGGAGGACCTGGAACATTACCTTGGCCAGGTCTCTCCGTGTTCCCCGGTTCCTGGGACGGAGGAGGAACCCCTTCCGCTGTCACTTCATCACCCAGCACCACTTTTAAAAGAGCCCAGTGGGGACTCCTCTGTCGACGATCCTGGGGGTGGGATCGGGGCAGAGCCAGGGCCGGATGGAGCGGCCGGGCCGTTTGCCGTACCTCATCCGGAGGAGGACGGGGACTCGGTGGAGGACGCGGGTGAAGATCTCGAGTCCATCGCCAGTGAGGCGGTGGATCTCCTCGTGCCCGCCGCTGAGTCCCCCCTCATTCCTGTAGAGGAACTCCGGGACTTTTTGGTCCAGAGCCAGGGTTGCCACAACCGAACCCATCTGGCCCGGGAAAGATGGTCCGAGCCGGGACTGCTCGTCGCGTCCGTCCGCGCCGCCGCTAAAACCATGGCCGCGGGTGGGCCCTTATCAAAGGTGCAAGGCCTTGAGCTGCGCCGGCTCAAAAAGTTCCTCGCTGGGCTGCTGAAGGAGTGGAGGTCAACAAACGACTCCACTCTCCCCCCCACAATAGGTTAGGTAGAGGTTGCACTATGCATTTGTCATGAAGATAACCATAGCCAGCGTCAACATCAACGGCGGCAGAGAGGCACACCGTAGATTTAGCAATTTTTCGCTCCTGCGGGAGGGGATATATGCGGTGTGCTTCCTGCAAGAAACCCACACCGTTCCGGGAGACAAAGCCACGTGGCTCCTGGAATGGCAAGGAGAGTTCCGCATGAGAAACCTCACTACCACTTCTTGTGGGGTGGCCATCTTGTTGGTCCCGCATTTTCAGCCGGAGATCTTGGGGTCGAGGAGCCCGTGCCAGGCCGCTTGCTGCACGTCACGGTTCGCCTGGGGGACGTGCCGCTCCATCTCGTGAACGTGTACGCCCCTCAGCCCGGACCGCAGCAAACGCGTTTCTTCGAAGAGGTGTCCGCTCTTCTTGGCTCCGTCGACGTCGGCGACTGCATTGTCCTCGGGGGGGATTTTAACTGCACCCTCGAGGTAAGGGACCGCTCCGGTGCCCCGCAGAGCATGACGGCGATGGAGAAGTTGAGGGACCTGGTCGGGTCCTGCGACTTGGTGGACGTCTGGCGAAATCTCCATCCCGACTCCAGCGCCTTTACTTGGGTGAGGCCTGGAGTAGGATGGTCCAGAGTCGACCGCCTTTACGTGTCTCGGGCATACGTTTCCTGCGTCCCGGCGGCCTCCATGCGGCCGGTGCCGTGTTCGGACCACCACCTGGTGTGGGCGGAGCTCGCTTCGCTCCACGCGAGGACGGGGTCCGCGTACTGGCATTTTAACAACCGGCTGCTGGAGGACGTGCGGTTCCAGGACTCGTTCCGTCGTTTCTGGGCCGACTGGAGAAGGAAGCAGGGGGCTTCCCCTCCTTGAGGCTATGGTGGGACGTGGGCAAGGCTCATGTCTGTGTCTTCTGTCAAGAGTACGCGAGGGGGTCGACCAAGAGGCGGGCAGCCAGGGTCGGGCGCCTAGAAAAAGAGGTGCTCGAACTGGAGTCCCGAATCGGTCAAGTCGTCGAGGACCCGGCCCTGCGGATGGTGTACGAAGCAAAGAAGGCCACGCTGAAGGACCTGCAGCTCATCGGGTCCCGAGGCGCGTTCGTGAGGTCGTGGATCCAGTTCCTGCGGGATCTGGACCGCGGCTCCCCCTTCTTCTACTTGCTGGAAAAAAGACAGAGTGTCCGTAAGCAGCTCTTGACGCTGCTGGCCGACGACGGCTCTCTCGTCTCGGATCCGGAGGGCGTCAACAACAGGGCCCGTGAATATTTCGGGGCTCTGTTCTCTCCGGAGCCATCCAGCGAGGAAGTGTGTAGAGTTTTGTGGGAGGATCTGCCGAAGGTCAGCCCGGAGGGCACCAAAAATCTGGAAGCTCCGCTAAGCGTGGCGGAGCTGGCTGGCGCCCTCGCCCGGCTCTCGAGGGGAAAAGCCCCGGGGCTGGACGGGCTGACCGTGGAGTTCCACAGGGCATTCTGGGACGTCCTGGGGTGCGACTACGTGCGGGTCCTGGGGGAAAGTCTGGCGATTGGGGAGATGCCCCTCTCTTGGCGCAGGGCAGTCATCGTCTTGCTGCCTAAGAAGGGCGATCTCCGCCTCCTTAAGAACTGGCGCCCGGTCTCCCTCCTCAGCACGGACTATAAAATCTTCGCCAGGGCGATGTCTGCTCGCTTTGGCGCCATGCTGGACCACATGATCCACCCCGACCAGTCCTACACGGTCCCGGGCTGGACAATCCACGATAACATCCAACTGGTCTGGGACCTCATCCATCATTCCCAGGAGGCTGGTCTGTCAGTCGCCTTCCTATCTCTTGACCAAGAGAAGGCGTTCGACAGGGTGGATCACGACTATCTGTTCGGGACTCTGCGCGCTTTCGGGTTCGGGACGCATTTCGTCGCCCGGATCCGACTTTTGAACGCTGCCGCGGTGTGTCTGATAAAGGTTAACGGGTCCTTGACGGCGGCCCTTCGCTTTGGGAGAGGGGTGCGCCAGGGATGCCCCATGTCCGGCCAGTTATATGCCATCTGCGTGGAGCCTTTCCTGCGCCTCCTGCGGACGAGGTTGACGGGACTGGCTCTGCAAGGGCCGGGCGTGGAGGTCGTCCTCTCGGCTTACGCCGATGACGTGCTCTTCGCGGTAGAGGATCCCGCTGACCTGCGGAGGATGCGTGAGTGCCAGGAGATTTACTCGGCCGCATCCTCTGCCAGGATCAACTGGGAGAAATGTTCTGGACTCCTGGTGGGTCAGTGGTGGGTGGACTCCCTGCCAGAGGAGCACAGGCCTTTTGCCTGGAGCACGACCCATCTCCTCTATCTGGGAGTCTCCCTTAGCCCCAACGAGGAAGCCTGGCCGGCGAACTGGCAAGAGCTGGAGGCCAATGTCATCGCTTGCCTAAGGCGCTGGATAGGACTGCTCCGAGTGCTGACCTACAGGGGTCGAGCGCTAGTCATAAACCAGCTGGTGGCCGCCATGTTGTGGTACCGGCTGGTCACTTTGACCCCTCCCCCTGCTTTTGTCACCAAGGTACAGAAGAAGCTGGTGGACTTCTTCTGGAACAACAGGAAGCACTGGGTCTCTGCCGTGGTCTTGAGTCTCCCGCTTGGGGAGGGCGGTCAGTCGTTGGTGTGCGTTAGCACCCAGCTCACGACTTTCCATCTTCAGACCCTGCAGAGATACCTTTACGTCGAGCCCCCTCCTGCGTGGCGTGCTCTGGTGACGTATTTCTTCCGCCAGCAACATGGCCTCAACTACGATACGCAGCTCCTGTTTGTGAGCTTGGGGGGCGTCAGGACCGCCCTCCAGGAGCTGCCTGTCTTTTACAAGGAACTCACCAGGGTCTGGAACAAAGTCTCCACCAAGCGCAGCTCTCCACCGGCTGGAGTGGCGGCTGTCCTGCACGAGCCGCTGCTCGGGAATCCGTACCTCCACGACCGAGGTTTTAGGTGGCGGTCGGACGAGAGGGCTGTGGCTGGTGAGGTGACTAGGGTCAGGGACCTGCTCGATGGCGGAGGAGTGGGCTGGATGGCGCCAGACACGCTGGCGTGGCGCCTAAATTCTGCCAACGTCCGCCGCGCGGCCGATGCCATCGAGTCGCTAAAAACACCTCTGGGCCCTGACTCTGTTAGGTGCATCGAGGAGGCTCAAGCACGTGGGGAGATCCCGTCCGAACTGACCCTCGGGGGCCGGCGCCTCACTACTTGAGCCGCCTCGAGGAAATCCCCTCCGTGCCTTTCAGTTCCGCGCGGAGGGGTTTCCTGTACGGGCTGCTCCTGCACACTCTCAACTTTGCCATCCTCGCCTGCCATCCGGACACGCCATGGCGTACCATCTTGTCGTCTGGAGGAGGTGGGGGTCCCCGATGGAGGACACTCTACGCGGGAGTCCTCCCAGTATTTATCGGGGACTTGGCCTGGAGGGTGGTGCACGGAGCAGTGCCATGCAATAAATTTTTAAGCCGGTTCACGGGCTCCCAGGTCGCCTGCAATTTCTGCGGTCTGGAAGAGTCCGTGTTCCATGTTTTTATTGAATGCACGAGGTTGCAGCCCCTGTTTTTTTATTTAAAGGGGCTGCTCCTGAAATTCTGGCTGCACTTCAGTCCCACACTCCTGATCTTTGGGCACCCTGTGCGGAGGGGAGCGGGTAGGTCCGAGGGCCTCCTCATAGGACTGCTCCTGGGCACGGCCAAGGGTGCCATCAGCCGGTCCAGGCAGCGGGCGGTCGAGGGGGTCGTTCAACCTGACTGCCTGCCTCTCTTCCGCGCGTACATCCGCGCAAGGGTGTCCTTGGAGATGGAGCACGCAGTGTCCACTGGTACGCTCGCGGCCTTCTGCGAGAGGTGGGCACCGGAGGGACTGGAGTGCATCATCACGCCCGGCAACCAAATTTTAATTTGATTTTATGTTTTAAAGTTTAATTTGTTTTAATTGCCGGTGTTTTTTAGTGTCCCCCTCCCCTTTTATAGGGGGCACTTGGAGGAAAAATAAATGATTTTAGTGCCCAAAAAATAACTTTAGAAAAAAAACAAGAAAACAAACAAAAAAAAACACGAAAAAAGGGCCTTGGAAATGTTGCTGCGCCCCCCAGATCGGGGGGATACGATTTAATGATTTCCTGTTTTAATTTTCTCCCAAAAAAGAGTTCTGTGGACAAGCACTCCAAGGTCCCTTTGTTCATCTACACTATTAAGTGGCCTATCGCTTAATGTGTATACCCTTTCCTTAATACCCCTCCCAAAGTGCATCACCTCACACTTCTCTGAATGAAATTCAATTTGCCACTGCTCTGTCCAGCTGACCAGCAGATTGATATCCTCCTGCAGCCCATGACTTTCCTCTTCATTATCAACCACAGAGCCAATTATAGTGTCCTCTGCAAACTTCTTAATCATTCTCCCTATATTTAAATCTAAATCATTGATATATACCACAAAAAGCAAGGGACCCAGTACTGAGCCCTGCGGAACCCTACTCCAAGCATCCTGCTGCTTTCTTTGCTGCTTTCTTGGCTGGAGATTTCTTGGCTGGAGATTTCTTGGCTGGAGATTTCTTCACCTCCCTTCCAACTTTCCCTGGGGTTTCCTTCTCAGCGACTTTGAAGGATCCCGAGGCGCCCTTGCCCTTGATCTGCTTCAGGGAACCATTTGTCACATTCCTCTTGACACTGAACCTGATCTGGGACCCGCGCTTCTCCACTTCGACGTCTTTGGCCGCCAGAGCCTTCTTTATCGCGGCCAGGGACATCCCCTTGCGATCACTGCCATCGGCCACAACCTTGAGGATCTGTTCGCTCAACTTGGAACCGGCTGGCTTGGAGCTAGGAGCTGCCTTCTTCTTCTTGCTGGGAGCCTTGGTTTGAGAGGCAGCGGCAAGAGGAACGGTTTCGGCGGCTACAGTATCAGTCATGTCCGCGACTCTGTGGAAAATCTCTCTGACAGTCAGAGCTGGGTCAGAAATGAAACGAGAGACGGCGACACAGAGCAACTTAAAGGCAGCGAGCGGACGGGGCGGAGACATCCTGCTGTCAGCTCCCCGCCCCTCCAGCCTCTCTGTGTTTCTCTCTCCTCACTAACTCTCCGAATCCAATTCAACTCGGGCCCTCCCGATTCCCAGACCGGCCTCTTTTTGTCCCCATGACCGGGATGTTTGCTGTCGAGAAAGTTCCATCCGAATTGAAGGCAGCAATTTCGATTTAAACCAGTTTCATTGCTGCACTGGTCGCGCTCTCTCAGCCGATCACGGATATTTTCTCTCCTTTTCGACTGAAACTTGAAATCAAATCAAGCTTTCTGTTTAATTCCCGCTTCAGGCCTGAGCAGGGTAGCCGGGTGATCCTGTGGCAGGGAACTCCTTAATAGATGTAGGAAGAATGTTCCCAATGTTGGGGAAGTCCAGAACCAGGGGACACAGTCTAAGGATAAGGGGGAAGCCATTTAGGACTGAGATGACGAGGAATTTCTTCACCCAGAGAGTGGTGAACCTGTGGAATTCTCTACCACAGAAAGTTGTTGAGGCCAATTCACTAAATATATTCAAAAAGGAGTTAGATGAAGTCCTTACTACTAGGGGAATCAAGGGGTATGGTGAGAAAGCAGGAATGGGGTACTGAAGTTGCATGTGCAGCCATGAACTCATTGAATGGCGGTGCAGGTTAGAAGGGTCGAATGGCCTACTCCTGCACCTATTTTCTATGTTTCTATGTTTCTATTCCCATAAAATAAATTGACAGATAAAGTGAAAGGCCCATACTCACTTGCCAGTAATTGACAGGTACAGGGTAAAGACCCCCCTTCCACATCAGAAACTGACAGGTCCAAAGCAAAGCCCACTTTTAATCAAGCAGAAATAGACAGGTACAGAATAAAACCCAGACACCCATAACAGATATGGAGAGATACGGAGAAAGGCCCACACCAACATACCAGAGATAGATAGACACAGAGTACAACTTAGACTCACATACCAGAGACCAACAGATTCAGCATAAGCACTCACCTCCATAATAAAAATTGACAGTTAGAAAGTAAAACGAATGCTCTATCAGAAATTGGTGGTACAGAGTAAAACAATACTAACAGACTGGAGAATGAAGGGGATGATGTATAGCTCACATTCACATAACTTAGATGGACGGATACAACACAAAACACACACTCACACACCAGGAATGGAAAGATACAGAATGAAACCCACAGGCAATCCCCAGAAATTGACAGGTACAGGATAATACCCGCACTCTCGTATCAGAAACTGACATACAGAGTAAAACCCTCATTCACATACCAGAGATGGACAGATACAGAGTCAAATCCACACTCCCACACCAGACACCCTCAATATTAATTGTACATTTACCTGTCAATGGATCAGAGAGTGAAAGTGTCAGTATCTATCCTATAATCAGCGGTCAGTCCCACATTGACACTGCACCGGAGGTTGAAAGTGGCAGTTTCCATCCTACACTCACCTGTCAATCAGAATATGTCACATAGTGTCAGAAAATGACAGAGGCAGTATCTATCCTACACTCACTTGCCATATATTGTAAGATAATGACAGAGGCAGTATCTATCCAACACCCACCTGTCACATAGTATCAGAAAATGAGAGAGGCAGTATCTATTCAACACTCACCTGTCACATCGTGTCAGAGAATGAGAGAGGCAGTATCTATCCAACACTTACCTGTCACATAGTGTCAGATAATGACAGAGACAGTATCTATCCAACACTCACCTGTCACATAGTGTCAGACAATGAAATAGGCAGTATCTATCCAACACACACCTGTCACATAGTGTCAGAGAATGACAGAGGCAGTATCTATCCAACACTCACCTGTCACATAGTATCAGACAATGACAGAGGCAGTATCTACCCAATACTCACCTGTCACATTGTGTTAGTGAATGAGAGAGGCAGTATCTATCCAACACTCACCTGTCATAAGAATCAGTTACACAGAATGGGAGAATAACAGGGGCATATAAAAAAACACACCTGCCTATCCAACTCTGCCTCACTGTACCAGAAAGTGAGAGATGCATTATCTATCCTATGTTAACAAATATATTCCATAATGATAGCAATATCAGAGAATGAGACGTGCACTGTCTATCATATATTCAGCAGTCAATCCTACAATGAAACAAAGTACCAGAGAGTGAGAGTGACATTTTCTTTCCTATATTCTCTCTCAATCCCCTACTGATACACTGTACCAGAGAATGACAGTGGCAGCCTCTTCCCTATATTCTCTCTCAATCCAACATTAACACACTGTATCAAATAGTGACAGATAAATTATTTTTCCAAAAATGAACTATCAATTCAATTGGTCACACTGTATTAGAGAGTGGGAGTTAAAGTATCTATATACTGTATTCAACTGACAATCAAACACTACTACCCAGTAACAGAAAGTGACAGGTACACTCGATCCTATGGTCAACAACAATTCCCAAAATGACCGGGGAGTGAGTGGCAGCTATTTCCAATACACACCTGCCAATCCCAGACTGACACACAGTACCAGAGAGTGAGTGGCAGGTATGTCCTAGACACACCTGCCAAACCTACACTGACCGCAGTACCAGAAAGTGAGACAGAAAGTGTTTAGTCAACTAACCAAGCAATATAAAACTGTCCCATTTCACCAATGAGTAACAGAAACAATATCAATCCCTTTTAACCGGACAAGTGAGTGTAAAACTGAAGCCAGCCAAAGTGAGTAACTTCAGGAAAGGAGAGGAAGGGGAACTAGTGAATGTAGAACTGAACCCTGCCACAGTCAGCATCTTCAAGGGAGAAGAGGGAGCGAAACCAGTGAGTGTAGAACTGAACCCTGCCACAGTCAGCACCTTCATGGAAGAAGAGGGAGTGAAACCAGTGAGTATAGAAATGAACCTATTGTAGAACTGGACCCAGCCAGAGCCAGCATCTTCAGGGGAGGGAAACCAGTGAGTGTAGAACTGAACCCAACCAAAGTCAGACCTTCAGGAGTGGGGAATCAGTGAGTGTAGAACTGAACCCAGCCAGAGTTGGTGATGATAATTGGGAGTGGAGGACAACTGCCTTCAGACGTGCGATGTGTTTGAATTTCAGGACAGTGAGGGGGAAGAGTGTATGGGGTGGGGATTTACAGCTTTGGAGGAACAGGAGAGGAAAGAATGTTCCATAGAATCTAGAATTGTCTGTTCTGAATTTCTGTCCTTTACTTGCAGTAATGATTTTTCTAAACTCCTTTTCCAGGCTATCAGGAGGAGAGGATTTGCAGACGGGAAAAACTCAATGCAAACATCACATCAAGATCTGACGGAAGTACTCAATTCCTCAGGCACTGAATACCATTGGCCTTTGAATGTGAAAGGAAAAAAGTTTGTCTCTTCTGTCCCATTGGTGAGGCCTCACCTGGAATATTGTGTTCAGTTTTGGTCTCCTAATCTGAGGAAGGACGTTCTTGCCATTGAAGGAGTGCAGCGAAGGTTCACCAGACTGATTCCCGGGATGGCTGGACTGACATATGAGTAGAGATTGGATCATATACATTGGAGTTTAGAAGGATGAGAGGGGACCTCATAGAAACATACAAGATTCTGACAGGACGGGACAGGTTAGATGTGGGTAGATGGTTCCCGATGTTGGGGAAGTCCAGAACCAGAGGACACAGTCTTAGGATAAGGGGTATTTAGGACTGAGATGAGGAGAAACTTCTTCACTCAGAGAGTGGTTAACTTGTGGAATTCCCTGCCGCAGAGAGTTGTTGATGCCAGTTCATTGGATATATTCAAGAGGGAGTTAGATATAGCCCTTACGGCTAAGGGGATCAAGGGGTATGGAGAGAAAGCAGGAAAGGGGTACTGAGGGAATGATCAGCCATGATCTTATTGAATGGTGGTGCAGCCTCGAAGGGCCGAATGGCCTACTCCTGCACCTATTTTCTATGTCTGTGGGAACAGATTTCAAACATCAGTGTGAGTGGAAAAGCACCGAGACACACAGATACACAAGTGAAAGTGTTCCAGTGCACAAACTGTGGAAAGAGCTTTAACCAGTTGCACAGCCTGACAAAACATCGCACCATTCACAGAGGGGAGAAACCGTACACTTGTTCTGTGTTTGGACCAGGCTTCAACTGATCATATGCAGACGAATTATGAATTTAAAAGGACAAGGTCCCACACAAGAGATTAATGTGCAAAGTTAAAGCACATGGGATTGGGGGTAGTGTGCTGACGTGGATTGAGAACTGGTTGTCAGACAGGAAGCAAAGAGTAGGAGTAAACGGGTACTTTTCAGAATGGCAGGCAGTGACTAGTGGGGTGCCGCAAGGTTCTGTGCTGGGGCCCCAGCTGTTTACATTGTACATTAATGATTTAGACGAGGGGATTAAATGTAGTATCTCCAAATTTGCGGATGACACTAAGTTGGGTGGCAGTGTGAGCTGCGAGGATGCTATGAGGCTGCAGAGTGACTTGGATAGGTTAGGTGAGTGAGCAAATGCATGGCAGATGAAGTATAATGTGGATAAATGTGAGGTGATCCACTTTGGTGGTAAAAACAGAGAGACAGACTATTATCTGAATGGTGAAAGATTAGGAAAAGGGAAGGTGCAACGAGACCTGGGTGTCATGGTACATTAGCATGCAGGTACAGCAGGCGGTTAAGAAAGCAAATGGCATGTTGGCCTTCATAGCGAGGGGATTTGAATACAGGGGCAGAGAGGTGTTGCTACAGTTGTACAGGGCCTTGGTGAGGCCACACCTGGAGTATTGTGTACAGTTTTAGTCTCCTAACTTGAGGAAGGACATTCTTGCTATTGAGGGAGTGCAGCGAAGATTCACCAGACTGATTCCCGGGATGGCGGGACTGACCTATCAAGAAAGATTGGATCAACTGGGCTTGTATTCACTGGAGTTCAGAAGAATGAGAGGGGACCTCATGGAAACGTTTAAAATTCTGACGGGTTTAGACAGGTTAGATGCAGGAAGAATGTTCCCAATGTTGGGGAAGTCCAGAACCAGGGGTCACAGTCTGAGGATAAGGGGTAAGCCATTAAGGACCGAGATGAGGAGAAACTTCTTCACCCAGAGAGTGGTGAACCTGTGGAATTCTCTACCACAGAAAGTAGTTGAGGCCAATTCACTAAATATATTCAAAAGAGAGTCCTTTCTACTCGGGAGATCAAGGGTTATGGCGAGAAAGCAGGAAGGGGGTACTGAAGTTTCATGTTCAGCCATTAACTCATTGAATGGCGGTGCAGGCTAGAAGGGCTGAATGGCCTGCTCCTGCACCTATTTTCTATGTTTCTATTCTGACAGTTGGGCTTTCTTTCTGCTGATAGTGATACCCCTGTAACTGGGCTGGAGCTTAATATTCTGGATATTTGACAATTTAATCAACGGGAAAATGCTCAGATAAAAAAATAATGCTAATTGCGTTTGCATCCATACTTCACCCTTTAAATAAACATAAGAAATAGGAGCAGGAGTAGGTTATTGGCCAATGGAACCTGCACTGCAATTTAATAAGATCATGGCTGATCTGATCTTGGCCATAGCTCCACTTCCCTGCCTGCTCACCATAACCCTTAACTCCCTAATCGCTCAAAATTCTGGCTATCACCACCGTAAATATATTCAATGATCCAGCTTCCGCAGCTCTCTGGGGTAGAGAATTCCAAAGATTTATGATACTGAGAGAAGACATTTCTCCTCATCTCAGTTCAAATTCGGTGACCCTTTATTCTTAAAATATGCCCCCTAGTTTTGATTTCCCCACGAGTGGAAACATTTTCTGTGCATCTACCTTTTCGAGTCCCCTCAGTATCATATATTTCAATAAGATCATCTCTCATTCTTCTAAACTCCAATGAGTATCAGACCAACCTGCTCAGCCTATCTTCATAAGGCAACCCCTTCATCTCAGAAATCAAACTAGTGAAGCTTCTCTCAACTGTCTCCTTTGCAATTGTATCCCTCCTTAAATAAGGAGATCAAAATTGTACGCAGTACTCTGTGTGGTCTCACCAATACCCTGTACAGTTGTAGTAGGACTTCCCTGCTGTTATACTCCATCGTCCTTGCAATAAGAGCCAACTTTCTTTTGCGTTCATAATTACTTGCTGTACCTGCATACTGACTTTTTTTGTCTCGTACACAAGGACCCCAGGACCCTCTATACTGTAGAATTTTGTAATATCTCTACATTTAAATAATAAATTGTATTTTTATTTTTCCTGCGAAAGTGGATAGCCTCACACTTTCCCACATTATACTCAATCTACCAATTGTTTGCCCACTCAACTAACCTTTCTACATCCCTTTGCAGACTATATGTTTTGTTCACACAATTTGCTTTCCCACCCATCTTTGTATCATCAGCAAACTTGCCTACATTACACTCTGTCCCTTCATCCAAATCATTAATATAGATTGTAAATAGTTGGGCCCCAGCACTAATCCCTCTATCCGTGCTAATATATTACCCCCAATCCCATGAACTTTTATCTTGTGCAGTAACCTGTTATGTGGCACCTTATCGAATGCCTTCTGGAAATCCAAATACACCGCATCCACTGGTTCCCCCTTATCCACCCTGTTCATTACTTCCTCAAAGAACTCCAGCAAATTTGTCAAATATGATTTCCCTTTCATAAAACCATACTGACTCTGCTTTTTTGTATTATGCTTTTTCAAATGTCCTGCTACTGCTGTCTTGCTAATAGACTCCAGCTTTTTTCCCAACGACAGAAGTTAGACTAACTTGTCTACTTTCTTTCTGTCTCCCTCCTTTTTTAAATAGGGTTGTTAAATTTGTGGTTTTCCAAACTTCTGGGACCGCCCCAGAATCAAGAGAATTTTGGTAGATTACAATCAATGCGTCCACTATCTCTGCAGTCACTTCTTCAAAGACCCTCAGATGCAAGCCAATAGGTCCAGGCGACTTATCCACCTTTCGTCCCATTATTTTACCAAGTATTACTTCTTGAACGATAGTGATTATTTTTAGTTTAGTATTTTTTATTAATGATCTGGATGTAGGTGATGGCGGCATAATCTTCAAATCTAGCACATACATCTTTAAAATTACTTGAGCAATGCCGTGAATCGATAGCTGGAACAAATAGGGTGCTGGGGTGTATCCATAGGACAATTGAGCTAAGAGGAGGCGTGCTATTTCGTCCTTGTAGAAGACATCATTCAGGCAGCACTTGGAATACTGTGTCATGTTTTGGTCTCCTCATTCGATGGGTGATACTGAGGCTTTGCAAAAGGTCCAGAGGGCGGGGATGGGGGGGTGGGCGGTGGGGGCACTGGACTAATTCCAAGTTCGTTTTCGAGATTGAGTGAAAGAGTTGGGACTCTACACTTTCGTGAAGCGCAGACTCAAAGATGATCTGACTGAGATTTATAAGATTAATGAAGGGAATAGTTGTTTGAGGCTAGATCTAGGTTAGATGTCAGGAGCTGATTCTTTTCCCACAGAACAGTGGATCTCTGGAGCAGGCTGCCATCTCGTGTGATGGATGCTTGAATTCCTTCAAGCTGAGAAGTGTAGAGGAACAAAGGGAGTGCATGTTCACAGATCCCTGAAGATAGCAGGCCAGGTAGATAAGGTGGTTAAGAAGGCATACAGAATACTTGCCTTTATTAGCCGAGGCATAGAATAGAAGTCCAAGGAGGTTATGTTTGTACAGTACAAAACACTAGTTAGGCCGCAGCTAAACTACTGCATGCAGTTCTGGTCACCACATTATAGGAAATGTGTGATTGCACTGGACAGGGTACAGATGAGATTTATGAGGATATTGCCTAAGACTGGAGACTTTTAGCTATGAGGAAAGATTGTAATGGTAGGTTTGTTTTCTTTGCAACACAGGAAGCTGAGGGGAAACCTTATTGAGATGTATAAAATGATGAGGGGCCTAGATAGAATGGATAGGAAGGACCTGTTTCCATTGGCAGAGGGGTCAACAATCACGGGCCATGGATTTAAAGTAATTGGTAGAATGTTTAGAGGGCTTTTGAGGAGGAATTTCATCTCTCAGATTGTGGTGAAGGTCTGGAACTTACTGCCTGAAAGGGTGGTCGAGGCAGAAACCCTCACCTCTTTTAAAAAGTACTTCAATTTTCACACGAAGTGCCATAACCTTCAAGGATACGGACCATGAGCTGGAAAGTGGAATTAGGCTGGATAGCTCTATGTCAGTAGCCACAGATATGATGGTCCAAAATTGCGTCCTTCTGTACTGTAACCCAGTGTTTATATTGCTAGAATAACATTCCTGCTCTTGTATTCCATGCCTCAGCTAATAAAGGCAAGTGTTCTGTATGCCTTCTTAACCATCTTATCTATCTGGCCTGCAACCTTCAGGGATCTGTGGACATGAAGTCCAAGGAAATCTGTGTCCCGGGTCTGTCGTTGTCTCTCAGGATGACAATACACCCACACCCTTCAGAGACAGCCTTCAGTGACTGAATGCTGGTTTGGTCAACCTGTTCCCGCCGCTCCTTCAGGCGTTTACTGATTCAAAAATGAAGACTTTTTCCAGGTATGTGTTGTAGCTTTGCTCTGTGAGATGTTTGTGAAAGAGGATAAGGAATGCGAGCTTTTAGTGTTGGGTAGAAGTGATGTTGTTTGATGTAGAAATGACAGAATCTCAATTGGTGTAGAGAGAGGTGAGTCAGTGGCTCACCTTCTCCCTTATCACAACCTTCTGACTTGCGGCTGACACACTGAGCAGAAGTTCCGGGACTGCAGCAAATTTCATGCTCGCCTCACACGCGAAAAGTCGCCGGTTCGAATCCCGGGTGGAATGAATGATTTTGGAACTTGCTCCACGTGAACCTCCAGGGGCGAGTTTCTTCCCCTGTGTAAAAGTGGCGACAAGTGCTGCTTCCTGTTAAACTGAACAAGGGCTGCACCAGATTTCCGGTGTAAGAAACACTGAACATTCTTAACCAACTAATAAAATTCCCTCTATAAAATAAGAACCGATGAAAATGTATCACAAGCAACAGAAACAATATTGATGAAAGTTTTGCCTGTCACTCGGTAACCGTGTTGTGATGTCCTTTAGTCTGAAACAGAAAGTTGATGCATCAAATAGAACAATGGTTCATCTTCTAATAGAGTTTAATTTGTTTTTGAAATTCAGATAATAAGGTGTATTATACAAATGTTAACCCAGGACCTGAATTTGTGGACCACGTTCTCTTCTGTGATGTTCTTACGATACTTCTCGGAGCAGAATTTGTGTAGTGTAGTGTTTATCACATTCACCTCACACACAAAAAATCACCGTTGCAAAACAAGGTGGAAACATTTTGAAAACATTCCCATTAAAACTGAATCAATATTTTAAAAACTGAATTCATTTTGTGGTTAAATATGAAAAAGTAAAATATCGCATACAACCCCATATATTTTCACTCTACAATTTTGGGCCATCAGCAGCAACAGAATTATATTCAACCACAATCTGCAGTGTCCTAGCCTGACATATCACTCACTGTACCATTACCGTCAAGCCAGAGGATCAAACCTGGTTCAATGAGATGCGTAGAAGAGCTTGCCAGGAGCAGCATCAGGATTACCTAAAATAAGAGGCCAAATTGATGAAGCTGGATATTGTATCCAGGTGTAAATGCAGCTGATATACAGATCAGCCATGAGATACTTGAATGATACAACAGGTAAATGTTACATACTTTAATGCAACGAGTATAGCGAATAAGGCGGATGAGCTAAGAGCACAGGTAGATACTTGGGAGTTTGACATTATAGCCTTTAAGAAACATGGCTGAAAGAAGGGCAGATTAGCAGATTAATATTCCTGGTTACAAGATTTTTGGACAAGACAGAGATGGGGGTAAAAATGGGAAGGTGTGTTGTGGTACTGATTAAAGAAACTATTGCAGCGTGGAGGAGGGATGATATGTTTGAGGGAACATCAAATGAGGCCATATGGGTCGAACTGAAAAATAAAAAAGGGGCGATTACACTGCTGGGCGTGTATTATAGACCCCCAAACAGTGGGAGGGAGATAGACGAGCAAATATGAAGGCAAATTACTGTGATCCAAAAACCATAGGGTAATAATATTAGGAGATTTTAACTATCCAAATATTGATTGGGACACATATAGTGTGAAGAGTATAGAGGGTGCGGAATTCTTGAAATGCATTCAAGAGAACTTTTTTAGTCAGTATGTAGCAATCCCAACACTTGGGGTGGTTTTGGATTTAGTTTTGGGGAATGAAGCTGAACAGGTTGGGAGAGCACTTGGGTGCCAGTGACCATAATTCAGTCAGATTCAAGTTACTTATGGATAAGAACAAAGATAGGCCTGGAATAAAATTCCCAAATTGGGGAAAAGTTAATTTTGCAAAGTTAAGGAGTGATTTGGCCACAGTGGACTGGAAACAACTACTTGTGAGTAAATCAGTGTCGGAACAGTAGGAGACATTCAAGGAGGAGATCCAGAAGGCTGAGGCTAAACATGTACCCTTATAGAAAAAGGGTGGGAATAACTATTCTAGAGCCCATGGATGCCTAGGGACTTACAGGCAAGGATAAAGATAAAAAGGGAAGCTTATGTCACATACCAACGTCTAAATAGTATAGAACCTTTGGAAGAATATAGAAAGTTAAGAGGCAAAATTAAAAAGGATATTAGGAATGCTAACAGATAGCATGAAAAATTCTTGGCAATAAAATTAAGGAAAATTCAATGATGTTCTATAAATATATTAAGAATAATAGGTAACTAAAGAAAAGGTAGGGCCTATTAGAGACCATTAGAGTAATCTTTGTGTGGAGGGCGGAAGATGTTGGTATGGTTCGTTTTGAATACTTTGCATTTGTTTTCACAAAGGAAATGGTTAATGCAAATACTGTTATCGAGGAGGATTGTGATATTCCGGATGAAATAAACATAGTGAGAGAGGAAGTATTAAGGGGTTTAGCAACTTTGAAAGTAGATAAGCCCATGGCTGGATGAAATGCACCCCAGGCTGTTGAGCGAGGTAAAAGACGAAATAGCAGAGACCTTGACCATCATTTTCCAGTCCTCTTTGGATTTGGGCATGGTGCCGGAGGATTTGAGGACTGCTAATGTAGTACACTTGTTTAAGAAGGGAGAAAGGGATAGGTCGACTAATTACAGGCCTGTCAGCATAATCTCAGTGATGGTGAAATTATTGAAAAAATCCTGAAAGACAGGATAAATCTACATTTAGAAAGAGAAGGATTAATTAGGGATGGTCAGTACGGAAGATCGTGTTTGACTAACCTGATTGCATTTTTTGAGGAGGTAACCAAGAGGATCGATGAGGGTAGTGCGCATGATATAGTGTATATGGACTTTAGCAAACCTTTTGATAAGGTCCCACATGGTAGACTGGTCACGAAGGTTAAAGCCCATGGGATTCAGGGCAAAGTGGCAAGTTGGATCCGAATTTGGCTTAGAGGTAGGAAGCAAAGGGTAACGCTTGCTGGATGTTTTTCTGACTGGAAAGATGTTTCCAGTAGGGTTCCGCAGGGCTCAGTACTAGGTCCCTTGTTTTTTTTGGTATATATCAACGATTTAGATTTGAATATGGGGAGCATGACTAAGAAGTTTGCAGACAACACTAAAATTGGCTGTGTGGTTGATAATGAAGAAGTAAGTCAGGGCTGTAGGAGGATATCAATCGACTGGTCAGGTGGGAAGAGAAGTTGCAAATAGAATTTAATTCAGAGAACTGTGATAAAATGCACTTTAGGAGGGCAAATAAGGAAAGGCTATACACATTATACGGTAAGCTACTTAATAGTGTAGATGAACAAAGGGACCTTGGAGTGCTTGTCCACAGATCCCTGAACGATGCTAGCCAGGTGGATAAGGTGGTTAAGAAAGTATACGGAATGCTTGCCTTTATTGGTCGAGTCTAACAATATAAGAGCAGGGAGCTCATGCTTAAATTGTATAAAACTTTGGTTAGGCCACAGGTGGAGTACTTCATGCAATTCTGGTCGCCGTAATATAGGAAGGACGTGATTTCACTGGAGAAAGTGCAGAGGACTTTTAGTAGGATGCTGCCTGGAATGGAGAATCTTAGTTATGAGGACAGATTGGATAGGCTGGGTTTGTTCTCAATGGTACAGAGAGGTTGAGAGGAGACCTCTTTTAGTTGTACAACATATTAAGGGGCTTGGATATAGTGGGCCTATTTCCATTGGTGGAGTGGTCTATTATGAGTGGCATAGTTGTAAGGTGGCTGGTAGAATACTTAGATTGGATTTGAGCGGGGGGAGGGGGGGTGGGTGGTTTCTTTCTGCAAAGGGTTATGGGTATCTGGAACTCACTGCCTAGAAGAGTGATGGCTGCAGAAACCCTCACCACATTTACGAGATAGTTGGATGGGCACTTAAAGTGCCGTAACCTGCAGGGTTACAGACCTAAAGCTGGTAATTGGGATTAGACTGGATAACCTCTTATTGGCCGGTGCAGATACGATGGTAAGTACTGCAGTGAATCAAATACAGCCAGGGTGATCTCTTGGTCTAGTTTCGATCGCCTGGATGGGTCGGAGAAGAATATTTCCTGATTTTTTTCACCAAAATTGGCCAAGGTTTTAACTGGTTTTTGCCTCTGCCATGAGATCCCATGGCTCCAGTAGGGGTGGAGTGTAGAATGTTTCAGTTTAAGAGGTGTCGCAGTTGTGTGAGGCAGACTGGTTGGGCTGAGTGTTCTTTACGTTTCCGGCATTGTTCATTGTTCATAGGTTTATATGTAACCTTCAGGGCTGCTGACCGAGGGCCGTGGGGCTCTTTGTCAGCTGGCGCGGACAAAATGGGCCGAAATGGCATCCTGTGCTGTAAATTGCTATGTTTCTATGTTTCGAGGTCTGAGCAGCTGGATGGCCTCCTCCTGTTCCTATTAGTCACTCACCACTAATAAAATACTACAACATTGCTTTCTATGATCCAAATGGAAGATTTCTCTAATCGAGCACAGTTTTCCACCATTTTCTTGCAGGCAAAGCACATATTGAAAATCTGGAAGTAAAAGCAGTCCCTGAGTGGTCTCGAACCACCAACCTCTTAATTAATAGCCGAACGCGCTAGTTAATTGTGCGACAGAGACAAATTAAATTATCAATAACAACATATGCTAAAACAAGCAGTTACCGAACTAAATCTTCACATCACAGCGAGCAAGATAGCAACTGTCCACTATCTGTTTACTTATCTCAATTAAAGAACCCAACATTCATTTTGGAACAAGCAAATGGTTGGTGAAAGAAAATACGTTAAACAAATTGATCAGAAAACCCGTGTTGAACTATTAGAATGGTTCATCAACTAATTAACATGGTATCTGGGTTTCTCACAACTGTTGGAACCATTCCACGAGTTCTTCTCCTTTTGCACTTGTTCTTCAATGTAGGGATCAAATATACACGTGGTTGCTTCACTGGTTGCACTGGAAACCAGACACTCTAGAGCCCAAGCTAATGATGGGACCCTGCTCTTTCTGCTCTATATGGGGGCAGCAGCACACAGAATGACAACAACGAACCACAGGCCTGTAATGGAGCCTCGACCCATCGTGCTCTGCGCGGAGCTCAGTACCACACTGGGTGATAGAGTAATATACCACAGGTGAGGATGGTGCCTGGGCTTTACCTGCTCTGTGTGGCACGCGTGCAATAAACTAACATATGTAAGGCGAAGGAAGGAACCTGAACGCATTCTGTTTTGTGGGGCTCAGTACCACACCGGGTGAGATGTGCAAACGCCACACAAGCTGAGCCCCTGGGGCAGAGCCAGCAGCGGCCTCCCTGCAATGACAGACAGGGAGCAGAGACTGAGGTTGTAGTTTCACATGTTTAAGCTGATTAATCAGGTGATTCCCCAGCTGTGAATCCCCCAGCAGAGAATTCATGGAGTGATGGAGTGTTTGATAGAAAGGAGATTCAACACCAGCTTCAGAAAATCTCTCCTTGATTCACGACTCATATCTCTCTTGAGCTTCTCACTGCTAAAGAGTGAACTTAACATAATTTCACCTTGGCTCGGGGTCAGTGCGGATCAGTGTGTTTTAGATTGTTTGAAATGCAAGGTAATGTGCTGGTCCTGTACAAATTTACAGCTCACCACACTGCTGCTGCCCCAACTATCAGCAGCGCATCATTCGTTGAAGCGATACAAAATACACTTCTGTGCCTGCTGTTCTAAACTCAGCAGTAAATCACTAGATCTGTCACAACATATGGAACTAGAATTGCTGATTGACACTGTAAATGTTGCCAACATTTAACTGCAAGTGTCAGAACAATCATGGGTATCATTAGTCCTCCATGTACCTTTTTGCACCACATCACCCTAACGTATCACAGCACGGTTATGAGTAAAGGCATTGCCAGTGTGGAAACATTCAACATTTTAAACTGAGCAACATGTACAATACTGGAATCAGACAGTGCCTAGGCCATGGGTAATGATAACATATCCTGAGCATTAAGATATTCATCAGGCCTGGGCCCCTCCTTTATTGAACATTGACTCACTGTGTGCCTATGTTTAGGGTTCACAGGCTCTGAATTGATGGGGAATTTGATGTAAACGAGATTCTGGTTATTTTATATTCACTTCATTTTAAGGAGAGAGGCTGGTTTTATATCGGGATCGTGCTTGAGGGATGGGCTGTTCAGCGGTTGCATGATAATAATTTTCAGGATGAATTTTGTTAGATTCAGCGCTCTGTTTCTGTTACTTTCTATTTGCACTCTGCCCAGTTTTGTATATGAACAGCGAGCAATTTTTAATCGATGTAATGCAAAAGGTACTGAGAATGAAAAATCCCGAGAAAAGGACAGAAAGAAATAGATTTCAATGGATGCCTCCCCGCATTTAATGCTGTGGATGCGCGGGCATGTCTTTCGTGTTCTCACCTAAAATGCCATTTGCTACGTATAGTTTTACCTGGCGTGAATGTGATGTGAATTTCGAAGGAGCAAGGAGGAAAGACTGGGTTGGTCTGCTTGCTGGCAAGCACATTTGCAGCAGCTTCACTGGTAGTCTAGTGGTTAGGAGTCGGTGCTTTCATCGCCATAGCCCGAGTTCGATTACCGATCAGACGATATTGTATTTTCGACTGTTTGAAATGCAAGGCAAACGAAGGCTCCTGAGCAAATTTACAGCTCACTGCACTGCTGCTGCCCCAACCATCAGCAACACATCATTCGATGCAGTAATACAACATACACTTCTATTCCCGCTGTTTTATAATCAGCAGTGAATGACTAGGTCTCTCTCAACAAATGGAACGAAAATTGCTGATTGACACCGTAAATGTTGCTATCATTAGTCTTCCATATATCTTTTTGCACTACATCACTCAAACTTATCACAGCACGGCTATCATTCAATGCATTGCTAGTGTGGAAAAATTCAACATTTTAATCTTAGCAACGTGTGCAAGACTGGAATCAGAGAATGCCTGGGCCATGGGCACTGACAACTTATCCTGAGCATTCATTTGGCCTGGGCCCCTCCTATATTGCACATTGGCTCATTGTGTGTCTATGTTTAGCGTTCACAGGCGATTTACAAGCTCTGAATTTCCCAGCAGAGATTTCATGGAGTGCTTGATCTAACCGAGATTCAACATCAGTATCGTTAAATCTCTCCTTGATTCGCGACTCTTATCTCTCTTCAGCATATCACTGCTATGAACTGAACCTGTTATAATTTCATCTTGGCTCGTGGTCAGTGCGGCTCAGTGGGACTTCGGCCCGTCTCCCTTTCACAGCCCATCAGTGTCGAGAAAAGAACGGGGAATTTTACTGACATTTTTGTTCTCAAACAGTTATAAACTCTCCAGTATATTTCACTGTTTCTTCAACACTGTGAGATCTAGCCTGGTGTGCAATCTTTGTGTCTTTCTGAACACTTCAGCAGAACATTAAATCAACATATGGAACTACAATTGTTGATTTACAAATGTTGCCAACATTTAACTGCAGTGTGAGAACAATCACAATTATCATTATGCTTCCATGTACGTTCTTGCACAGCATCTCGCTAACAAACCCAGCTGATCACAGCACAGCTATCAGTCAATTCATTGCCAGTGTGGAAACATGCAACATTTTGGACTTAGCAATCTGTACAAAACTGGAATCAGAGAGTGCCTGGATCGTGGGCAGTGATAACTTAACCTGAGCATTCAGATTTTCAGTATCATTATACATTACATTAACACAACCTGAGCTCCGAGATGTGTTTGGGACCCATTGCCCCGAAGTGAGGACTCAGTGGGCGGGGCAATTCCTCCCGGGGTTAGGTTTCCTTTAAAAATGACGTGAGAAAGTTTTGGCTTGTTTGCTGTCAGGCCGAAATAGCTCAATTGGGAGAGCGTTAAACTAATAGATCTACAGGTCCCGGGCTCTGGATATTTTGTCTTCCCTTCATTTTAAGGGGAGAGGCTGGTTTTGTATCGGGACAGTGCTTGAGGGATGGGCTGTTCAGCGGTTGCGTGATAATAATTTTCAGCATGAATTTTGTTACATGCAGCGCTTTTTTTCTGTTACTTTCTATTTGCACTCTCCCCAGTTTTGTATATGAACAGTGAACAATGTTTAAGCGATCTGATGTGTTCAATGTTTGTGCAGTAACTCTCTCACCCACTGTGAGCCGGAACTATTATCCCCTCAGACTGGGCTTTCACACACGCACCCTTAATGTACTTTGTGAGTGGTTAGATCTATTGGTTAGAGTCATGGTGCAAATAACGTCAAAGTTGACGGTTCGATCCCCATACGGGTCATTCAAATGTTATTCATAATTTTTTTCGGTTTTTCGTAACAAGTAAAATCGAATCTTTATAATGAAACAAATCCACACATAATCCCTAGCATTGCGAATTATTTGGAATAACATCCATTGCTTCTTTGCCGCCGGGATGCAGAGGCACATCTTTCTGTTTACTTGTGTTTCTTGGTTTGCTGATGAACGATGAACTGGAGGCCTGTTCCCGTAAATGGTGTCAGTAGGAACAGGCAGACAGAATGGTTCTGCCGCTCGAGATGGGCAAAGGCTGCAGTGTAGGACAAATGCAGCAAATGAAATGTTCACCCTGCATTGAGAGTGAAAAATTCAGAGAAAAGGACAGAATGAAATAGATTTCAGTGGAAGCCTACCTGTACTTAATGCTGTGGTTGTGCGGACATGTCTTTCGTGTTTTCAACAAAAATGCCAGTTGCCATGAACAGTTTTACATGGCGCCAATATGATGTGAAATTCAAAGGAGCAAAGAGGAAAGACTGGGTTGGTCTGGTTGCTGGCAAAGGGATATGTAGCAGCTTCCCTAGTGGTTTCGTAGTTAAGATTCGGCACTTTCATTGCTGCAGCTCGAGTTTGATTCCTGCTCATGGAGCCCTGCATTTTTGGCTGTGTAAACGGCTGGTCCTGAACAAATTTACAGCTCACCACACTCATTGCTGCTGTCCAAACCATCTGCAGCGCATCATTCGTTGCATCGATACAAAATGTACTTCTGTGCCAGCTGTTTTAAAGTCAGCAGTAAATGACTAGGCCTCTCTCAACAAATTGAACTAGAATTGCTGATTGACATTGTAAATGATGGCTCTCTTTAGTCTTCCATGTACCTTTTTGCACCACATCACTCTGGTTTATCACAGCACGGCTATCAATCAATGCATTGCCAGTGCAGAAAAATGCAATATTTTAAACTTAACAGCATGTACAAGACTGATAAAAGAGAGTGCTTGGGCCATGGGTAACATTAAATTGCAGTCGGCCCATGTAGCTCAGTTGGGAGAGCGTTACACTGAAGATCTAAAAGTCCTTAGTTCACTTCTGAGTTTTGGTTATTTTGTGTTCCCTTCGTTTTAAGGGGAGAGGCTGGTTTTGTATCGGGACAGTGCTTGAGGGATGGGCTGTTCAGCGCTTGCATGATAATAATGTTTAGCTTGAATTTGTTTTAGATTCAGCGCTCTTTTTCTGTTACATTCTATTTACACTCTGCCCAGTTTTGTATATGAACAGTGAACAATGTTTAAGCGATGTGATGTATTCAATGTTTATGCAGTAACTCTGTCACCCAGTGTGAGCCGGAAACACAGTCTCCTCAGGCTGGGCTTTCACGCACCCTTAGTGCACTTTGTGGCCGGTTAGTTCAGTTGGTTAGAGCATGGTTCTAATCATCATCATAGGCAGCCCCTCGGTATCGACTCCTAAATTGAGTTCTTTGGTGGCTGAACAGTCCAATACGTGAGCCACAGAAACTATCACAGCTGGGACAGATATTCGTCAGGGGAAGGGGGGATGTGGAACTGATTTACCACATGCTCCTTCCACTGCCTGACCTCTTCATGCTTGCGGCGTTGAGATTCAAAGAGCTCAACGCCCTCCCGTATGCACTTTCTCCACCTAGGTTGGTCGTCGACAGGGACGCCCAGGTGTCAGTGGCGATGTCGCACTTTAACAGGGAGGCTTTGAAGGTGTCCTTCTAACTTTTCCGCTGCCCACCTTTGGCTTGTTTGCCTTGAAAGAGATCCACATAGAGCAATTGCTTAGGGGTCTCGTGTCAGGTATGGGAACTATATGGCCTGCCCAGTGAAGCTGATCGAATGTGGTCAGTGCTTCAATGTGAGGGATGTTAGCCTGGGTGAGGACACTGATGTTGGTGCGCCTGTCCTCCCAGGGCATATTGCAGACTCATCATTGGTGATATATCTTCAGCGACTTGAGGTGAATTCTGTACATTGTCCATGCCTCTGATCCATACAGGAGGGCGAGTATTACTACAGCCATATAGACCATGAGCTTGATGGTAGATTTGAGGGCCTGGGCTTCGAACACTCCTTTCCTCAGGTGGCTGAAGGCTGCACAAGTGCACTGGAGATTGCTGGTTCGAATATTATTCATAATTGTTTTTGGTTTTCCGTACCATGTAAAATCAAATATTTATAATGAAACAAATCCACACAACACCTAGAATAAAATTAATCTTAATCCTAGGGCAGAAAAATGTAACCATAGAAAAGGGCTCGAAATAAGCGTCGTTTCACTGCAATTAACATTTTTGAAACATTGCAGATGATGTTGAAACAGTTTCAGGAGGGCTAACTGAGACAAGGGGAACTGTATAGTATTAGAATAGCTTCTGACACGTATGAAGCAAAATCTCTCTGGAAATCTACCTCCCCATGGATTTTGTGGGCTGCAGTTGGGTTCGAGACTCTGCTCCATTCATTATCTTCTAGGGTTATCTATTCCAGTAGTTTTACTTTGATATGTTCTGTGATATTATGGAAGTTGAGGCCGAGGAATCAGGGCAGGAGTAAGCCATTCAGTCGCTCGCAGCTGCTTCACCGTACAATTACTCCTACTTGGATAGGTTAGGTGAGTGGGCAAATGAATGGCAGATGAAGTATAATGTGGATAAATGTGAGGTTATCCACTTTGGTGGTAAAAACAGAGAGACAGACTATTATCTGAATGGTGACAGATTAGGAAAAGGGCAGGTGCAAAGAGACCTGGGTGTCATGGTACATCAGTCATTGAAGGTTGGCATGCAGGTACAGCAGGCGGTTAAGAAAGCAAATGGCATGTTGGCCTTCATATCGAGGGGATTTGAGTACAAGGGCAGGGAGGTGTTGCTACAATTGTACAGGGCCTTGGTGAGGCCACACCTGGAGTATTGAGTACAGTTTTGGTCTCCTAACCTGAGGAAGGACATTCTTGCTATTGAGGGAGTGCAGCGAAGGTTCACCAGACTGATTCCCGGGATGGCGGGACTGACCTATTAAGAAAGACTGGATCAACTGGGCTTGTATTCACTGGAGTTCAGAAGAATGAGAGGGGACCTCATAGAAACGTTTAAAATTCTGATGGGGTTAGACAGGTTAGATGCAGGAAGAATGTTCCCAATGTTGGGGAAGTCCAGAACCAGGGGACACAGTCTAAGGATAAGGGGGAAGCCATTTAGGACCGAGATGAGGAGGAATTTCTTCACCCAGAGAGTGGTGAACCTGTGGAATTCTCTACCACAGAAAATTGTTGAGGCCAATTCACTAAATATATTCAAAAAGGAGTTAGATGAAGTCCTTACTACTAGGGGAATCAAGGGGTATGGTGAGAAAGCAGGAATGGGGTACTGAAGTTGCATGTTCAGCCATGAACTCATTGAATGGCGGTGCAGGCTAGAAGGGCCGAATGGCCTACTCCTGCACCTATTTTCTATGTTTCTATGTTTCTATGTAACTCAATACTTCCTACCTTTAAAACAAGAGCACGATGGGCCAAATGGCCTCCCTTCTGTGATGTATGAATCTATGATGCTATGAAACGTTTTAAGACGTATTTCATACAAATGAGGTGGATCAGTTGCCCGTTCCGCTATGCCACTTTCTTTCTGTGAATATATGCCTGTGCTATTTCAAACTAATTGGAATGATTCGAGGTTCACTTCACAGGACTCTCGAATCTAGTTATGACAGTGGGTAAACAGAAGATGACGACTTCCAACCCCATCTATGGCTGGAGAGATGCTATCATCTTTAATGTGACTTTAAAAAAATGGTTTCTCCTCATTAACTCAATCAAAAATTTTCATATGTTTGAACATTTCTGTTAATGTTCCTCGATGTTCACTGCGTTAAAGAGAAAAATCGCAGCTTCTTCAATCTCATTGCATGAATGAGGTTCCTCATCTCTTGTCCCATTCCAGTAAATCTTTTCTGCACCCTCTCCAATGATTTAACTTTCTTTCAAATGCATGGCGCCCAGAATTGAACACAACACTCCAGCTGCGGCCTCACCAATATTTAATAAAAGTTTTGCATAACTTCCTTGCTTTTGAGTTCCATTCCTCTATTATTGAAGGCAAAGATCCCATATGCTTTTTTAACAGCCATCTACATTTGACCTGACAGCTTCAAAGATTTGTCCCCAGGTCTCGCTGCTCCTGCACCCTCTTAAAAATTGTACCACTGAGAGCTCGTTAATAAAATGCTGGGTGCGCATTCTGACTGATTTTGAGGTCAGTTATCTCCAGAGGGAGCATATTAAAGGAAATAATCGGTCATAGAAATATAGAAAATAGGTGCAGGGGTAGGCCATTCGGCCCTTCTAGCCTGCACCGCCATTCAATGAGTTCATGGCTGAACATGCAAATTCAGAACCCCCTTCCTGCTTTCTCGCCATACCCCTTGATCCCCCGAGTAGTAAGGACCTCATCTAACTCCCTTTTGAATATATTTAGTGAATTGGCCTCAACTACTTTCTATGGTAGAGAATTCCACAGGTTCACCACTCTCTGGGTGAAGAAGTTTCTCCTCATCTCGGTCCTAAGTGGCTTACCCCTTATCCTTAGACTGTGACCCCTGGTTCTGGACTTCCCCAACATTGGGAACATTCTTCCTACATCCAACCTGTCTAAACCCGTCAGAATTTTAAATATTTCTATGAGGTCCCCTCTCATTCTTCTGAACTCCAGTGAATACAAGCCCAGTTCATCCAGTCTTTCTTGATAGGTCAGTCCCACCATCCCGGGAATCAGTCTGGTGAACCTTCGCTGCACTCCTTCAATAGCAAGAATGTCCTTCATCAAGTTAGGAGACCAAAACTGTACACAATACTCCAGGTGTAGTCTCACCAAGGCCCTGTACAACGGTAGTAACACCTCCCTGCCCCTGTACTCAAATCCCCTTGCTATGAAGGCCAACATGCCATTTGCTTTCTTAACCGCCTGCTGTACCTGCATGCCAACCTTCAATGACTGATGTACCATGACATCCAGGTCTCGTTGCACCTCTCCTTTTCCTAATTTGTCACCATTCAGATAATAGTCTGTCTCTCTGTTTTTACCACCAAAGTGGATAACCTCACATTTATCCACATTATACTTCATCTGCCATGCATTTGCCCACTCACCTAACCTATCCAAGTCACTCTGCAGCCTCATAGCATCCTCCTCGCAGCTCACACTGCCACCCAACTTAGTGTCATCCGCAAATTTGGAGATACTACATTTAATCCCTCGTCTAAATCATTAATGTACAGTGTAACAAGCTGAGGCCCCAGCACAGAACCTTGCGGTACCCCACTGGTCACTGCCTGCCATTCTGAAAAGTACCCATTTACTTCTACTCTTTGCTTCCTGTCTGACAACCAGTTCTCAATCCATGTCAGCACACTACCTCCAATCCCATGTGCTTTAACTTTGCACATTAATCTCTTGTGTGGGACCTTGTCCTTTTAAATTCATAATTCGTCTGCATATTTTCTACCAAAATGTATCATTTCACACTTCTGTGTTAAATATTCAACTGCCATCTGTCTGCCTAGTTAACCAATCTGTGTATGTCCTCCTGCAATCTGTTACCATCCGCCTCCCGGTTTACTGCATTACCGTATTTCCTATCATCCGCAAACTCTTCATGAAATAGGCAGCGGTCCTAATATCAACCACCAGGGAACACCATCTAATCTTCTTTGCATTCCGAGCATTTAAAACCTTCACTGCTCTGCTCCCCCTGCACCAACTTCCTGACCTGTGGAGCAATTCAAGTAGAGAGAGTGAGAAGCGAATGCAGCGAAATTACAAACCTCAGATCCTTAGACTTTTGTTAGGCGAGGTTATTAAATGTTACAGGAGAAATGATGTTAAAATACACATCAACCATGACATAATTGAATGGCGGAACAGGTTCGAGGGGCTGAATGGACTAATCAAGTTCATGTGTACAGAGATGCAAACACACACATGCAAACACAGCCTCACACACTCGCAGATTTAGGTAGGTAGAGAAACAGAGATAGATAGACAGATACACAGACAGGGAGAGAATCAGATTCGGATAGAAAGATAGTGACAGAGAGAGAGAGAGAGACCGAGAGAGAGAAAGAGAGAGGGAGAAAGAAAGGGAGAGAGAGAGAGCGAGAGAGAGAGGGAGAAACAAGTAAGGGAGAGAATCAGAATGCGAGGTCTAAATAGGTACAGAGAGAGACATACAAAGAGCAACAGCCAGACAGTGAGGGAGCAGAAGAGAGAGAGAGAAAAGGAAACAGCTGCAAGGATACCGAGCCATTGGAAAGCGCAGCATCTCAAATAGAACAATATAAAATGATATAAATGACTACCAATGAACATATGATGCCATTATTTACTGTTTCCTCATTGCGCGCACCTGCCTCTTTCACCGGGCTTCCCATCTAAGGAGGAGAGCTTACAGGGAGAATGTGGTCCTCATGACTCCCCCGGAAATACAGCTATTGCATACAGCTGGTCAGTTATAAGGAAGGAGTGCCACGAGTTAAAATAATATAATCTTTGCAAGTGAAGGTTCAGTATTTATATTTTACATTTCCAGTCAGGGCTCCTACATTTGCAACTGCGGATTGACGGAAAATAGGAGCAGGAGGAGGTCGTTCAGTCCCTCGAGCCGCTTCCGCTATTGAGAAAAAGCATGTCTGACCTGTAACTGAACTTCATCTACCGGCTTTGACTCCAAATCCATTCCTGCCCTTGTTTAGAATAACATCTTTCAATCTAAGATTGAAATTATTTAATTTAGATGGCAAAGGAACCAGGTTTGAGATGAGGAAATTGTTGTACTATTCAGAGAGTAGTTAAGGTTTGGACTGCATTGCCTGAAAAGTTGGTGGACGCAGATCCGATAGGAACTTTCAGAAGGGAATTGGATAAATAGTTGATGGCGAACAATTTACAGGGCTCTGGGTAAAAAGAGAAACGGCAGGGAGCGAAACAGAACACAAGGCAGAACTAGGGACAGGGAGAGAAGACCGAGAAAAAGGAACAGACAGTGGCATGAGAGAGAGAGGGAGAGAGAGAGTGACAAAGGAAGACACATGCGCAGGGATAGCGAGTCATTACAAAGCGCAATATCTCAAATAGAACATTATAAAATGTAAGAAATAACTACCAATTAACGCATGACACCATTATCCAACGTTTCCACACTGTCTGCCTCTTTCTCCAGTCTTTACATCTTTAAAAAATGCTAGGGATAACAATTAAACAGGTTGATAAGGATATCTGCCCCTCTCTCTCCATGTCTGTCTTAGTTGCTCTCTTCCTTTCTGTCTTTGTATCTATCTGTCTTTGGCCCGCTCTCTCTCTCGCTATCTCTCACTCTTTGTCCCTCTCCCTTTCTGTCTCTCTCTCTCTGTCTTTAGCCCTCTCTCTGGCTCTCTCTGTCTCTTTGTTCCGATCCCTTTTTTCCCCCTGTCTCTCCATTTATCTCTCTGACCCCCCTCGGCCTCTCTCTCCTTTTGCGAGCTTCTCTACCTCTCTAACACCGGCAAAATAGCAAATCACAGGGTCAAAGAAAGAAACAGATTTGTGTCAGTGTCGTATTTAAAAATCGCAAAATGAAAGAATCGCTGCTCCCACGATAACAGCTCCGGTAGAATTGTTATATGTTGGAAGCTTGTCTTTCCTCCTGAGATGTCGAGAGTCAAGGGTAGTAAGAGGCTTTCCGAAAATAATTACATTAAACGTTGGAGCCTAAAGCAGCAATGGATCTATGCAGCTTTCAGAAATGTTACATCGACTGTACAGGACAGCAAAGGCCATTCGCCACAATTGGTATTTTCTGACGTTTATGCTCCATACGAGCCTTCCCCCACCCTACTCCATCTAACTCTAGCAGCATATCCTTCGCTTGCTATCTCGCTCATGTTCATATCCAGTTCCCCCTTAAATGCTAACTGCTATTTACCTCAACTATTCCCTGTGATAGCTAGTTACACATTCTAACTTCTCTTTCTCCTGATCTCCCTATTGAATTCATGAGTGACTTCCTTATATTGACGACTTCTAGCTTCACTTAGTGTGACACAGGATCTTTCCAATCCCCGCCACCGGCTGGACACCTAGAAATCCGTCACAAGCAGCATTCAAAACCAGAGCCGAAATCTTGCTCGGTTTAACCAACTGTTTTGAGTGGACTGGAGCGCATTCAATCCAAAATTCAAATCAGGACAGACCATATATGGAAACAATTAACCGGTCAGTGTTTGCACCTTGAGTATTTGAAGGACTGCAGCACATCCAATGGTGAATGTACAAAACAGGACGGACAGCATTTGGAAACAGTAAACACTGAATATGTGGCCTTGTGCCAAAACTGCAACTAGAACATGGGCAAGATATAAACGAGGTCGATGTGTAGGAGTGTGCTGTTGTATTATACACAGTCGGTGTGTAAATATGAGTGGAATATTTAGATATAAATTGTATAAGTGTGTATGTAAGATCGCTACATTTTTCGCAATATTTAACTAGGATAGAAATTCACTGGTGATTATAAAGATAAATTGTTACTTTCTGCTGGCTCATTTTTCGTGTCTGACAGCTTGGTTTTAACTGTAATTTGCGGCGATAACCCCTCTAGATCTTTATCCATCGGTCTATATTCCATTCATCAATACACACAGTCAACAGGACTGAACACATGGGGCACCACTATCCACAACCATGCCAATAAGCTGTCCTTAACTCTTAAATTCACTTTTCTCTCCTCAACCCCAATTTTACTCTAGTTTTTTACCCTCTGTATTACTTCGTAACCCTCTATCGGCCACAACTATCTCGCATGTTGAACCTTGTCAAGGATTTTTCTAAACTCTATTACATCACAGCCACCGCATTTCCCCATCTACCTTGGTTTTTTTTTCCCTCATGAAAGAATTATGAGGTTTGAAAAGCACGACCGTCCTATGAAATCCGCACTTGCCACTTCTATCCTATAACCCTTTTCTCGACAAGTGTACAATTCGTTCTTAAATACATACTCTGAAAGTTCCCATACTGCAGTTGTTAATGTAACTGTCCTGAAATTACCCAGATTAGCTCTAGCTACTTGTTAAAACATTGGTACTACATTGTCCACTCTCGAGTTCCCCAGCACATAGCCACACTCGCTTGAGTCCTGAGCTACAGTTTCCGGGCCGTGGGAATTACTTCCCTCATCTCCTTCAAAATTCTGTGATATATCCTTTCAGATACCGGCATTTTGTCTTCCTTTAGCCTAACTAACTTACCTAAACATGTTCCTTTATCCATCGTAATATCGCTCTGTCTGTAACGTGTTTCTATTACATTTGCTCCACAATAAATTTATTTCATGGTAATGGGAGATGTTTATTTTCACAGCCTGAGAGAGGCAGAAAAAGTTTAAGTAGTAAAGGCAATGCATGTCTTAATGTCGTTGGGACAGGTTCTACAATGTGTTTTAGAACCGATCAAGGAACCTGTCAACCTAGATTTAATGATGAACAACCGAACAGAATCAGTTACTGAACTGAAGGTGAGCGAACGTCTTGGGAATAATGCAGATAATGTGATTGAATTTGTTATTTTAAGAGGCATGCGGGAGATTCAGAAAGAAAGGTTGTAACTTAAAGTAAGACCATTCTGAAGAAATGAAAAATGTAATAAAAGGTGCACAAATGATGTCAAATAATATGCAAGGAAGATAAAAGTTAGAAAAAAAATGTTTATTTGAATATATTAAGAGAATAGTAGTACCAAGCGAAAATGTTGGCCCTTTAAAGACAGATGCAGCAAAACTATGGCAGAAAGTAAGGTAATGGGGGAATGGATAGCAAGCTAGTTACAGATTGGTAAACAGACAGTAGTGTGTAATTGTAGTAAAACGTGGGAGGTGCTGTTCTACAGCGAGGTGTGCTGTGACCACTGCTGTTCATATAATCCAGGGAGATTGTATACTGGCCATTCGGCCTTCCAGCATCACTTAGCGAGGGCTGAAGTGAATGTTATTTTTGATTTATCTCGGGGGTAAATCCAGGGACAATGAAGTATGGATGATGAAGTCAGCATTGCCGAGCAATTTAAGGCTCTCTAGTCAGATTGCAGTCTCTTCTGGAGGAGTGGGTTCGAATCTTACATCTGACATATAAACCTTTCCTAATATATAATCATTTAATGTAGATTCTGCTGGAAGTCATTTTCGGCACAGTTGATTTATACCTTCGAGAAACCATGTATCCTTGCATCCAGGGCAGGTCTGTTTTATTGTTTGTAAGCATGTATTGTGTTGGTCAGCAGAACAGTGCCAGTGGAATAAAAACGTAACAAATAGGACCAAGAGTAAGCCATTTGGCCACTGGGAGCCTGCTCTTCCATTTAATAAGATCATGGCTGATCTGATCTAGGGCTCAGCTCCACTTCCGTGCCTGCGGCCCATAACCCTTCACACCCTTATCGTTCAGAAATCTGTCTACTCCACCTTAAATATATTCAACGGCCCAGCCTCCACAGACCCTCCGAGAGATGAAATGCCTCATAACCTGTTCTAAATGGGTGACTCTTTATTCTTAATCTATGCCCCCGAGTTCTAGTTTCCCCCAGCAGTAGAAACATCCTATAGGCATCTAACTTATCGAGTCCCCTCATTAGCTTATATATTTCAATAAGATCATCTCTCTTTCTTATGAACTCTAATTAATATAGAGTTCAACCTGCTGAACCTTTCTTCATACATCAACACCTTCATGTCAGGAATCAACCAAGTGAACGTTCTATGAACTGCCTTCAATACAAGTAATTCCCTCCTTTAATAAGATGAACAAAACTGTACACAGTACTCTATGCGTGGCAATACCCTGTACAGTTGTAGCAGGACTTCACTGCTTTTATATTCTATCCCCCTTGCAATTAAGGACAACATTCCTGATTTCTTGCTCTCCTGCATACTATTTTTTTCTGTCTCTTGCACAAGGACCCTCAGATCCCGATGTACCGCAGCATTTTGTAATCTCTCGCCATTTAAATAATAATTTGCTTTGTTATTTTTTCTGCTAAAGTTGATAACCTCACACTTTCCCACATTATACTCCATGTGCCAAATGTTTGCCCTCTCACTTAGCCTGTCGATATTCCTTTGCAGATTCCGTGTATCCTTCTCAGAACTTACTTTCCCACCCATCTTTGTTTATTCAGCAAACTTGGCTAAATTACACATTGTCCCTTCATCGAAGTTATTGATATACATTGTAAATAGTTGCGGCCCCAGCACCGATCCCTGCGGCATCCCACTATTCACTGTTTGCCGGCGGATAATGATCAATTTATCCCGACTCTCTGTTTTCTGTCATTTAGCCAATCTTCTCACCATGCTAATATATTACCCCCAACCACGTGAGCTCTAATCTTGTGCAGTAACCTTTTATGTGGCATCTTATCGAAAGCCTTCTCTAAATCCAAACACAACACAACCACTGGTCCCCCTAAAAAAACCTGCTCGTTATATTCTCAAAGAACTCCAGCAAATTTGTCAAACATGATTTCCCTTTCATACAACCATGCTGACTGATTGACTGCATTATTATTTTCCAACTGTGCTGGTACTGCTTCCTTTAAAATGGATTTCATCATTTTCCGAACCAGAGCAATTAAGCTAACTGGACTATAGTTTCCTGGTATCTGTCTCCTTCATTTTTAAAATAGGGACGTTAAATTAGCAGTTTTCCAATGCGCTGGGATCTCCCCAGACTATATTGAATGCAAACAATGCATCCACTGTCTCTGAAGCCTCTTCTTTTAAACACTAGGCTGCAGACTACCAGGTCCAGTAGACTTGGCCACTTTTAGTTCCATTATTTTACCGACCACTGTTTCTTTAGTGATAGTGATTGTATTAATTTCCCCCCTCAATATAGCCCCTAAATTTAATTTTATTGGGATAGGTTTTAGTGTCTTCTACCATGAAGACCGATACAAAATATTTGTTCAAAGTCTCTCCCATGTCCCTGTTCCCCATTATTTATTCCACCGTCTCATCCTCTAAGGTACTTTAGCAACTCTCTTCATTGTTGTATAGCTGTAGAGCCTCTTACTATCTGTTTTTTTAATATTTCTTGCTAGTTTGCTCTCATAATCCATGTTCTCTATCTTTTATTAATTTGTTAGTCGTCATTTGCTGTTTTTTAAAATCCTCTGGCCTCCCACTAATCTTTGCTACATTGTAAGCCATTGTTTTTAATTTGATACTATCCTTTACTTCCTTAGTTAGCCACGGTTGGTTCCCCATTCTCTTAAAGTCTTTCCTTCTGACTGGAATATATTTTTGTTGAGAGTTAGGATATATCACCTTAAATGTCCGCCATTGCACATCAACCATCATACACTTTAATCTATTTTCACTGTCAACATTAGCAAACTCTGCATATCTTTTGTAATCGCTTTTTTTCAGATAAGTCTATTAAGAATCAATACACTGTTCTCAAACCTTGCAGTAATCCTCATCATGAATTATCGGATAGGAGTTAAATCATTCCACAGCAATCTCCAGTGGCTTTTGAAGAAGGTTCACGTAAACTTCCATATTTACATCATGGTTTGAAAAAACTCAATTAAAGTTCTGTTACAGCAATCAATTACCTATGATTGTTGTAAATACACTTGTGTGTCTCCACGTTAGAGAAACATCGATTTGTGAGTTGTTATTGTGTTAAATGTAACTGTTTTTGCGTCTCTGTTTCCTACTAATGTAATTAACGGTATCAATGTTGTTATTTAATGCATTGGGTTGGAGGATCTGTGTTAGTTATCAATGTATTTCTGAGCGCTTCAAATGTTCAGTCCGGCCTCAATCTACCATCTCATTGCCCTCATGTTGGACAGGGCAGACCTTCTGTTACATTCGGTTTCAACTTTTGCTTTAATTAACCATGTTGATATTTAGAAAAATGAGGTTCAGAAGATAACTACTCGTGTGACACTAGCCTCTCTGATACATCCTGAGCTTGACATACGCTCTCTGATAAATCCCGAGCGTTCCTTACTCACTCCAATACCTCCTGAGCGTCTTTAATAAATCTAGAGCTTCCCTTATTATCTCTGATACCTATTAAGCGTTGCGTACCCGCACTGATACCCCCGGAGGTCCCTTAATCTCTCCAAAACCTTTTTAGAGTCCGTTGCTCTCTCTGATATCAACTGCGACCCATCAGAATCCCTTGATACAATTTCAGAATCCCTTCAATTCCCACACAGCCTCTGAGATCCCCTTGCCTTCACAATCCCCAGTAAGAAACTCTAAGACTCCCTGATACTATGAGGACAGTGTGTTTTGAATGCCGCGGCGCAGGATAATGTAGGCAGAAACGGTTGACTTTACAGCTGGTGTGCAGGAACGTTAACTTTGATCTTATGTTTGAGAAGAGCACAGGAACTTTTAACTTGGAGCTGCGCCCTTAAGGCACGTTTTGAGTTGGCTGGGAAACAGTTCTGTGCTCTTCTCAAGCACAACATTAACAACAGAAAATGCTGGCAATATTCAACAGCTCAGCCATCATCGGTGGAGAAATATTCCTTTTACCAGGACCTCACTGTCCACTTTGATTTATACTTCACTTAGTTCATAAATTACAACAGTTTGGGAGGGAATTAGGTCCTTACTGTTTTAAGCAAATAGATAAAGGGAGCGAAATAAAACTCCCCCACTGCAGTTTGGGCAAGGATGGAACTCAGATGCAGGAGTCTTGGATGAGTTGAAAAGAGCAAATAAAAATATTATTAAATGCAAACGTGATAGAATTGGAAACCATGCACTGTCGATTAGGGATCAACCACCTTAACCTCTCAAACAGCTCTTTCTGTGAACAGAAAGCTCTTTCATTTCCTTCTTTCTCAATACAAACCCTGGACTCAAATGAAGCAACGAGCCAGCTTACAATTATCCGTCACCAGCATCATATGAATTGCCTTCGGCATTGTAGCGTGGCCGAGCGGTTTAAGGCTCTGGATTTGGGCTTCAGTTCCTGAGCGGGACTGTGTTAGAATCCCACCGCTGTCATAGTTTGCTTTACATTGTTGCTTTTAATAGAATTCAGCGTTGCAATATTAAAATAAAAAAATTAAAAATACCGCAAACTTTAGTAAGGTATCTATTGAGACTTGCTCTTAACCAAAGATTTCCATTTTTAAAGCGGCGTCATTTGTGGCAATGTTGATTTTTATTTCCATTCCTGGGATGTGGGTATCGCTGGCAAGGCCAGGCTTTATTGCCCATCCCTCAATCTCCTTGAGAAGCTGGTGGTGAGCCGGTCGAGGCCTCCTTGTCTGAAACTTCCAGGTAATCTGCAGAACAACTTTTGAATTCGGTCAGCCGTCCCAGCATGCCTTCTTCAAGTCAGTCAATATTCTAGGTCTCTCGCCAATCCTTTAGTTTCCTCAGAACCGGTCTTCAAATCTCCAAAAGCCTTCCAGAGCGAGCGGATTGAAGAAAATAAACGAGTTGAATAATTGATTTCAATAGCGGGAGAACGGCTGCGAGCAGGGATCGAAGCTGCGCCGGAAAACCGAGGAGAGTTGAGTCCGAGAATCTCCAAGCAGCGCGAAAAACTATGCTATCAGTTCCCCTTAATATTTTGACAACTTCAATCAAATCACAACTAAATCTTACAACTTCAATGTCATACAACGCTGATTTTTGTAATCTCTCCTCGTAATTTCCCCTTGAGCCCGGGTTTAATTCTTCTCAAACTACACTGCACTCACTCAAAGGTGAATATTTGTTTCCTGCATTATAAATAATAAACAGAAACAACACCAATATAAAGCAGTACCACCACGAAAAATAATTGGCATGCGTGTAATTTACAGAGCCGGAACAGACTCAGCGGATGAGCAGCGCCTTTTTGTGCTGAATGATTCGATGACTCTATTCTTTTTGTTTATAAGACTGGTGAAACAGACACTGTATGATGGGAGCACTGATCGCACACAGCATCTGCACGTGGCTCTAGTCGCACGATCGATTAGTGTGCGGTATTTATATGACATTACAGGCGCGTGAAATGTTTCACCTCTAAAAGGCAATCGTTTTGATTGTGACATTTTCAACGGAGTTGAAGGTATAATTGGTGGGTTCTCAAACGTTATCTACGTATTAGCGTTTTCATGTGAGCACTTCGGTTCCACAGGTCCACGAAGTTGAAAGTGCAGAATAGAGTTTTACAGCAGCGCTTTCGAATTACAGATTTATAGGATGGAGCGGGGATGTTTACATTCATAATCCAGTAAGAAAAATGTCCAGAAACAGACTCGAATTCAACGCACTGACGCATTTGGCACAAAGTTGGAGATGTGTAAACTGACGGATTATTTATACATGCTTCCTACAGGGTGGATATGGTGGATCCAGTGGATGTGGACTTCCAGAAGGCATTTGACAAGGTGACACATAAAAGGTTACCGCGCAAGACAAAAGTTCACGGGGTTGGGGGTAACATATTAGCATGGATAGAGGATTGGCTAACTAACAGAAAACAGAGAGTCGGGATAAATGGCTCATTGTCGGGTTGGCAATCAGTAACTAATGGGGTGCCGCAGAGATCAGTTATGGCACCCCAACTATTTACAATCTGTATTAACGACTAGGAGGAAGGGATCGAGTATAATGTAGCCAAGTTTGTTGACAATTAAAAGAATGGAGGAAAAGTACAAAAGGACATAGACAGTTTAAGCGATTGGGCAAACATTTGGAGTATAATGTTGGAAAGTGTGAGGTCTTGGTAGAAACAAATCAGAGCAAGTTATTATTTAAATGGGAAAGAATTGCAAAGTTCTGAAGTAGAGCGGGACCTAGGGATAATTGTGCATGAAACACAAAAAGTTAGTATGTCGGTACAGCAAGTGATCAGGAAGGCCAATGGAATCTTGGCCTTTATTGCAAAGGGGATGGAGTATAAAAACAGGGAAGTCTTGCTACAGTTATACAGGGTATTGGTGAGGTGACACCTGGAATACTGCGTACAGTTTTGGTTTCCATATTTGCGAAAGATATATTTGCTTTGGAGGTAGTTTAGATAAGGTTCACTAGGTTGATTCTGGAGATGAGGGGGTTGACTTGTGAGGAAAGATTGAGCACTTTGGGCTTCTACTCATTGGAATTTCGAAGAATGAGAAGTCGATTTATCGAAACATATAAGATAATGAGGGAGCTTGACAAATTGAATGCAGAGAGGATGTTTCCACTGATAGGGGAGAATAGAACTAGGGGGCATAATCTTAGAATAAGGGGCCACACATTTAAAACTGAGATGAGGAGGAATTTCTTCTCTGAGGGATGTAAATCTGAGGAATTCGCTGCATCAGAGAGCTGTGGAAGCCGGGAAATTGAATACATTTAAGACAAAGATAGACAGCTTCTTAACCGATAAGGAATTAAGTGGTTATGGGGAGCAGGCAGGGAAGTGGAGCTGAGTCCATGCTCCGATCAGCAATGATCTAATAAATGGCGGAGCAGGCTCGAGGGGCAGTTTGGCCGACTCCTGTTCCTATTTCTTATGTTCTTATCATATTCAACCCCAGTAAGGATACCCCTGAACTACTTGCTGAGAATTTTGACAATGAGTCATCACATGTATTCAATGTTTGCAAGAGATCACTTAGAGACAGGAGATGGAACTGTTTGATGGGAGCGGGAAAACCGCCCAGCTCGCTGGGATCAAATCTGCTCCTCAGACTCCCACTGCCATTTATAGGACTGTCGATGCTTTTTTGACTTGAACAATTAGGCAAATGTTGGCAATGTTGCTGCAAGAAACACATTAAAACCATTGAACTGTGAGGGCTCGGGAGCGGCTTTGTGGTGCAATGGGTATCGCAATAACCATCTATATCATTTTATTCTATAGAAACATTCAACCGTTGTCGGCTCGAATTTTAGGATGGGTTTAGTGTTTAGGACACGAGAAGTGAACGTGTGGAACAAAACCTCATCTGTCTTCTCTCCGGTCGCACAGCTTCGAGAATCGGACCAAAGATAGAGACACAAAATAACTGAAAACTTCCGAAGCCCGGGATCTATACGTCTTCAATAAAACGCGCTGCCAACTGAGCTATTGCGTCAATTCCCAGCCACTAACCACATTAATGAACCAGTTGTGGTTGTGCTGTAAAAGTTCCTCACCAAAACTTGAATAAGTAACGACACTAGTGGAATGCAAGCCCACAACCTTTGAATGATTGTTTGATGTTTTTTCTAGAAGTTCAGTGGCCTGTCGATTGTGACACAGAGCCGACTACAGATTATGTTTGTGAATTAGAGACTTTGTGCTTCACGTTAGTGAATGGGAGTCTTTATATTTTCAGAAGGTATCTCTGCAAATCATTTAACCTCCGTCTTTTTACCAACGCATAAATGAGAGGCACATCACTCCGAGAAACTCGTCCTCTAAACGTTAAGAGATGACAGTGTTTAGTGTGAAGAGTTTCAATTTATTCGGAGGACATCTGGTGTAAAGGCCTCTGCGACCCGTGTGTGATTCGATCACTCAGTCTTATAATCTGGAATGAGATGGATACAATCCTGTTATGTCTCAAATACCCCCACATGATGAGGCGCTTCCTCTACCTGGTGGCACTTTGAGACATCGCTTCTTTAATTGTAACTTTGTGACACATGAAGGTTTTCCAATCCCCGCCAGCTCCCGCGGGGTGTAAGACAGCCATGTGAAGCAGCATTCTCTGTCAGGATCCTTATCCCACTCGCTTCTGCCGCCTGCTGCCAGTGATCGACAATTAATCCAATTGCAGAGATAGGGCGCAGAGAATCTTCAGAGATAGAGGCATGTTCTCAAAATACAAATTAGAGGTACAGGATCTGAAAGACAGTTAATGTTTTGTGGTGTGGAGTTCGGTCAGAGCGGCAAACAAATAGGTGAATGATAGAGAGAAATATTTCCTCTAGTCGGAGGATCCAGTTCAATGGGAGATACACAGAAAATTAGAGCCTACGCGTGCACGGACGATGAAAGTAATCCATTTCCTCACAGAAGGTAGTGGAATTCTGGAACTTGCTCTCCTAAAAATCGGTTGATACTGCGGGTTAATTGACAATTTTAAACTAGTGATTGATAGATTTTTGTTCGGCAAGGTAATGAAGTTTTATAGAATCATCACACAGACCAGCCCTGATCTAATTAAATGGAGATGCTGAATGGACACTTCCTGTTTCTATTTTCCTATGACTGTAACAGGACAGAAAGAGAAACAGCTGCAAACATACGTTGCATTTTATTCATATTTAACAGCAAAAATATTCGTGCCGTGTGCAACGCTGCTGTGGTCAGGGGAAAAAACTCCCGAGGTTGCTGTGTGGCTTTCCTGTGGCTCTCTTGCCTTTCTCTCCCCTTCCTTCCACACGCTGCATGTTTTTAAACCTTGTTTTAAATCTGCTTCTCTGAGCCAGTGCATTCTGCAGTCTCACAACACTTTATGCGAGTACCGTTTCAGTGCTTGATTTCTAAGATTATTAGTTATAAATCTCCTTGAGTTGCAATGGTAGTGCTTTGGACATCAAATTAAAAGATGACGTATTGAAAACACGTTGTGGGCATAGTTTCGTTCGCACAGAATTGAACCTAAATAGTTCAAGATGGAATATTGTATTTTATGGATCACAATAAACAATATCTTGTTATTAATATTGGCTCATTAGTTCCCTAGTGTCAGAGAAGGAATTGTCAGATTTCTTCATTTATTTCAAGTTAGAGACAAACATGGATATCCATTCAGAATCAACGCACAGGCTGGGAACTCAACGTTGGGAATTCAACATCCAAGGGTATTCAGCATTTAGGAATGATAGACAGAAAAGAAAAGGAGGCGGGGTGGCGTTGCTGGTTAAAGAGAAAATTAATGCAATAGTAAGGAGGGAGATTAGCCTGGATGACGTGGAATCGGTATGGTTGGAGCTGCGGAATACCAAAGGGCAGAAAATGCTAGTGGGAGTTGTGTACAGACCAACAAACAGCAGTAGTGAGGTTGGGGACAGCATCAAACAAGAAATTAGGGATGTGTGCAATAAAGGCACAGCAGTTATCATGGGCGACTTTAATCTACATATTGATTGGGCTAACCAAATTGGTAGCAATGCGGTGGAGGAGGATTTCTTGGAGTGTATTAGGGATGGTTTTCGAGACCAATATGTCGAGGAACCAACTAGAGGGCTGGCATTCCTAGACTGGGTGATGTGTAATGAGGAGGAACTAATTAGCAATCTTGGAGTGTGAGGCTCCTTGGGGAAGAATGAACATAATATGGTAGAATTCTTTATTAAGATGGAGAGTGACAAAGTTAATTCGGAAACTAGGGTCCTGAACTTAAAGAAAGGTAATTTCAATGGTATGAGGTGTGAATTGGCTAGAATAGACTGGCAAAGGATACTTAAAGGGTTGACGGTGGATAAGCAATGATAAACATTTAAAGATCACATGGATGAACTTCAGCAATTGTACATCCCTGTCTGGAGTAAAAATAAAACGGGGAAGGTGGCTCAACCATGGCTAACAAGGGAAATTAAGGATCGTGTTAAAGCCAAGGAAGTGGCATATAATTTGGCTAGAAAAAGCAACAAACCTGAGGACTGGGAGACATTTAGAGTTCAACAGAGGAAGACTAAGGGTTTGATTAGGAGGGGAAAAATAGAGCAGGAGAGGAAGCTTGCAGGGAACATAAAAACAGACTGCAATAGCTTCTATAAATATGTGAAGAGAAAAAGATTAGTAAGACAAACGTAGGTCCCTTGCAGGCTGATTCAGGTAAATTTCTAATGGGGAACAAAGAAATGGCAAACCAATTGAACTAATACTTCGGTTCTGTCTTCATGAAGGAAGACACAAATACCGTTCCGATTGCACTAGGGGACAGAAGGTCTAGTGAAAAGGAGGAACTGAAGGATATCCTTATTAGGCGGGAAATTGTGTTAGGGAAATTGATGGGATTGAAGGCTGATAAATCTCCTGGGCCTGATAGCCTGTATCCCAGAGTACTTAACGAAGTGGCCCTAGAAATAGTGGATGCATTGGTGATCATTTTCCAACAGTCTATCGACTCTGGATCAGTCCCTATGGACTGGAGGCTAGCTAATGTAACACCACTTTTTGAAAAAAGGAGTGAGTGAGAAAACGGATAATAATAGACCTGTTAGCCTGACATCAGTAGTGGGGAAAATGTTGGAATCAATCATTAAGAATGAAATAGCAGCGCATTTGGAAAGCAGTGACAGGATCGGACCATGTCAGCATGGATTTATGAACGGGAAATCATGCTTGACGAATCTTCAGGAATTTTTTGAGGATGTAACTAGCAGAGTGGACAAAGGTGAACCAGTGGATGTGGTGTATTTGTACTTTCAAAAGGCTTTTGACAAGGTCCTGCACAAGAGATTGGTGTGCAAAATCAAAGCGCATGGTATTGGGGGTAATGTACTGATGTGGATAGAGAACTGGTTGGCAGACTGGAAGCAGAGAGTCGGGATAAACGGATCCTTTTCAGAATGGCAGGCAGTGACTAGTGGAGTGCCGCAGGGCTCAGTGCTGGGACCTCAACCCTTTACAATTTACATTAACGATTTAGATGAAGGAATTGAGTGTAATATCTCCAAGTTTGCAGATGACACTAATTTGGGTGGTGGTGTGAGCTGTGAGGAGGACGCTAAGAGACTGCAGGGTGATTTGGACAGGTTAGGTGAGTGGGCAAATGCATGGCAGATGCAGTATAATGTGGATAAATGTGAGGTTGTCCATTTTGGGGGCAAAAACACGAAGGCAGAATATTATCTGGATGACGGCAGATTAGGAAAAGGGGAGGTGCAATGAGACGTGGGTGTCATGGTTCATCAGTCACTGAAAGTGGGCATGCAGGTATAGCAGGCGGTGAAGAAGGCAAATGGTATGTTGGCCTTCATAGCTAGGGGATTTGACTACAGGAGCAGGGAGGTCTTACTGCGGTTGTACAGGTCCTTAGTGAGGCCTCACCTGAAATATTGTGTACAGTTTTGGTCTCCTAATCTGAGGAAGGACGTTCTTGCTATGAGGGAGTACAGCGAAGGTTCACCAGACTAATTCCAGGGATGGCTGGACTGCCATATGAGGAGAGACTGGATCAACTGGGTCTTTATTCACTGGAGCTTACATGGATGAGAGGGGATATTATAGAAACGTATAAGATTCTGACGGGACTGGACAGGTTAGATGCAGGAAGAATGTTCCCGATGTTGGGGAAGTCCAGAACCAGGGGACATAGTCTTGGGATAAGTGGTAGGCCATTTTGGACTGAGATGAGGAGAAACTTCTTCACTCAGAGAGTTGTAAACCTATGGAATTCCCTGCCGCAGAAAGTTGTTGATGCCAATTCATTGGATATATTCAAGAGCGAGTTAGATATGGCCCTCACGACGAAGAGGATCAAGGGGCATGGATAGAAAGCAGGAAATGGGTACTAAGGGAATGATCAGCCATGATCTTATTGAATGGCGGTGCAGGCTCGAAGGGCCGAATGATCTTCTTCTACACCCATTTTCTATGTTTCTATGTTTCACAGATTGTCATCGAGATTAACGCAGCGAGAGATACAGGCAGCATTGGTGAACATGGCACACATGGCGGAATAGAAAAGAGAGATGCTTAAATACTAAACGGCCTCAAACTCTAAATGGAAGTAATAGGTAGCTGGTAGACATCAGTGAGTGGAGGCAATAGATTGAAGTCTTGATTTGGCTCCCAGGTTTAGCTAGCCAAACCGCCTGTCTAGTAAACAGGAGATTATGGATTTGACTCCCAGCGAAAGCTGCACTGACTGTCTTCGTGATCCCTAAAGGGCGAGTTTCTTCCCATGTGACAGAGCTGCAATCATTTTAGATGTAATTGCAATTGCACTAGTTCCAATTCTGGTTTAAGACCCCAGTCGGTGCGGGGCCTTGGTCGAATTCCACCGCTGCTATAATTTTTGGCGGGCTTGAATTTGGCCTCATCACACAAAATGCATATTTTCTGAGCAGCGCCGTGTGTAACTCTGCTGCGGTCAGAGAGTGCCTCTAGCAGCTGGCTTGTGGCGCCATGATTGTATAGTGGTTAGTGCTCTCTGTTACGGCAGCAGCAAGCTCGGTTCGAAACGGAATTACGGAGCATCTTGCTTTATATCTTCTGCTAACTACGGCACCTGCTGATAGAACACAACAAAATATCAATCTTTGCTACAGGAAACAGATATTACTTTTTTTAGCGGTGGAAATATACTTACTAATTTAAACCCACCTCTTCTCCCAATTTTTTTTGCCTTCCACAATCAATAGCCCTCCTTTGCCTTGCTCACAATTTTCCCTGCAACAGTTTTTCTGGCGATGGCACTGGCGGGAGGCCGAATGAATAAGGTGACTTACTTCAATGCTAACGAAGTCCTGTTACGGTCGTTTAACTCACCGGGTGAAAGGTTTTTCCCCTGTTCTGAATCTGTCTCAAGACCGACTATTTCTGATACTCTCTCAACTGAAGTAATGAAACTTAAAGAAGCTGATTGTGCATTTTCAACATTGTCGATTTGAGTGCACAGGCAGGACAAGCGGCGAAAGCACTAGGGATTTATGTTTGGATGCTTAATGCAGGAAACGGCTGATCGTGTTGCCGAGTGGCTGACTTGATAACGCGATGGACTGCTAATGTATAGTGCTCTGCACGCGTGTGACCAGTCCCATCCTCATCGGTATTGTATTAAACATTTGATGTATGTGGTTCTTTTGTCAATCACCTGAAAATTCATGTCCAAATTCACACTTTTTCCCAAGCATGCTACACTCAGCTCATGTCATTTGTCAAATGATTAATATATACTTTAAAGGGAAAAATAATGCAAGAGAATACACATTAAATAGTGGGACACTGAGATGTGTAGTGGAACAAAGGGATATTGGAGTGTAGGTCCACAGATCTCTGAAGGTTGCAGGCCAGCCGATAATATGGTTGATAAGGCATACGGAACATTTGTCTTTATTGCCGAGGCGTAGCATACAAGAACATGGGTGTTGTGCTTGAACTGTATACAGGCCTAGTTAGGCCACAGATAGAGCACTGTGAGCAGTATTGTTCAGCACATTACAGGAAAGATGTAATTGCATTGGAGAGGACACAGAGGACATTTACAAGAATGTTATCTGGACTGAAGAATTTGAGGAAATATTGGATAGGCTAAGTTAGTTTTCTTTGGAACAGAGGAGGTTGAGAGCGGAGACCTTATTCATAGAAAGATAGAAACATAGAAATTAGGTGCAGGAGCAGGCCATTCGACCCTTCGAGCCTGCACCGTCATTCAATACGATCATGGCTGATCATTGAACCTCAGTACCCCTTTCCTGCTTTCTCTCCATACCCCTTGATCCCCTTGGCCGTACTGGCCATATCTCCTTCCCTTTTGAATATATCTAACGGTCTGGCCTCAACAACTTTCTATGGTAGGGAATTCCACAGGTTAACCACTTTCTGAGTGAAGAAGTTTCTCCTCATCTCGGTCCTAAATGGCTTACCCCTTATTCTTAGACTGTGACCCCTGGTTTTGGAACTCCCCAGCAAATGGAACAATCTTCCTGCCTCTAACCTGTCCAATCCAATGAGAATTGTATATGTTTCTATGAGTTCCCCTCACATTCTTCCAAACTCCAGTGGATACAAGCCCATTTGATCCAGTCTCTCCTCATACATCAGTCCTGCCAACCCAGGAATCAATCTGGTGAACCTTCGCTGTACTCCCTCAATAGCAAGAACGTCCTTCCTCAGATTAGGAGACCAAAACTGAACACAATATTCCAGGTGTGGCCTCACCAATGCTCTGTACAACTGCAGTAAGACCTCCCTGCTCCTATACTCAAATTCTCTAGCTATGAAGACCAACATGCAATTTGCCAGCTTCACCGCCTCCTGTAGCTGCATGCCAAACTTCAATGACTGATGTACCATGACACCCAGGTCTCGTTGCACCTCCCATTTTCCTAATCTGTCACCATTCAGATATCATTCTGTCTTCCTGTTTTTGCCACCAAAGTAGATAACCTCTCATTTATCCACATTATACTGCATCTGCCATACATTTTCCTACTCACCTAACCTGTCCAAGTCACCCAGCAGTCTCTTAACATCCTCCTCATAGCTCATACCACCACCCAGTTTAGTGTAATCCGCAAACTTGGAGATATTACATTCAATTCCTTCATCTAAACCATTGATGTATATTGTAAATGGCTGGGGCCCCAGCACTGAGCCCTGCGGCACCCCACTGGTCACTGCCTGCCATTCTGAAAAGGACCCGTTTATTCCGACTCTCTGCTTCCTGTCTGGAAGCCAATTCTCGATCCCCGTCAATACATTACCCCCAATACGATTTGCTTTAATTTTGCATGCTAATTTCTTGTGATGGACCTTATGAAAAGCCTTTTGAAAGTCCAAATACACCACATCCACTGTATCTCCCTTGTCCACTCTACTAGTTGCATCCTCAAAAAATTCTAGAAAATTTCTCAAGCATGATTTCCCTTTCATAAAGTTATGTTGACTTAGACCGATCCTGTCACTGCTTTCCAAATGCACTGCTATTTCATCTTTAATAATTGATTCCAGCATTTTCGCCACCACTGATGTCAGACTTACCGGTCGATAATTCCCTGTTTTCTCTCCCTCCTTTTTTTAAAAAGTGGTGTTACATTAGCTACCCTCCAGTCCTTAGGAACTGATCCAGAATCAATAAAATGTTGGAAAATGATCACCAATGCATCCACTATTTCTAGGCGTATTCAGGCGTGTACAATTATTAGGAGCCTAGATAGAGTGGATAGGACGGACCTAATTCCCTTAGCAGAGCGGTCAACAACCAGGGGGCATCGATTTATTGTAATTGCTGTGAAGTTTAGAGGTGATTTGTGGGGACAATTTTTCACCAGAGAGGTCTGGAACTCGTCGCTGAATGGGTGGTACTTGGATTTGCACTTAAAATGCCGTAACCTACAAGAGTACGAACCAAGAGCTGGAAAGTGGGATGAGGCTGGATAGCTTTTGGTCGGCAGACATGGACAGGATGGGTCGAAATGGCCTCCGTCCATACTGTACAATTCAATGATTCGATTAAATGAATTGCTCTGAAGAGAATTGTGAACATTTTCAAGGGCACTATTATGAAAGAAGTGTCACGAAAAGTTAAACATATATTGAATTATTGAACAGAAGTACTGTGAAGTGGGTCTGCACATACGCAGGTAAACCAAATGCACCTTTGATCAAATCAGCTTAAATGTTAGGTAATCACAGTTGCAATCGCGCTCCTTTGACACATACACAGACGCAGAATGATCCGGGACTGACAGCACATCCCTTTTAAACAGAAACAGAATGTTCCGGGACTGATAGCACATCCGTTTTAAACACACATAGAATGATCCGGGACTGACAGTACATCCCTTTTAAATGGACACAGACTGATCCGGGACTGAGAGCGCATCCCTTTTAAAGAGAAAGAGAATGATCCGGGACTGAGAGCACATCCCTTTTAAACAGGCACAGAAGGTTAGTATGCAGGTACATCTGGTAGAGCAATTGATCAGGAAGTCCGATGGAATCTTGGCCTTTATTGCAAAGGGAAAGGAGTATAAAAGCAGGGATGTGTTTCTACAGGTATTGATGAGGCGACACCTGGAATGCAGTGTACAGTTTTGGTTTCCATAATTATGAAAGGACATCCTTGCTTTGGAGGCAGTTGAGAGACGGTTCACTAGGTTGATTCCAGAGATTAGGGCGTTGACTTATGAGGAAAGGTTGAGGAGGTAGGGCCTCTACTCAATGTAATTCTGAAGAATAAGAGATGATCCTATCGAAACGTATAAGATTATGAGGGGGCTTGACAAGGTGGATGCGGAGGGGATGTTTCCACTGTTAGCTGAGACTAGAACTAGAGGGCATAATCTTAAAATAAGGGGCCAACCATTCAAAACTGAGATGAGGAGGAATTTCTTCTGTCAGAGCGTTGTAAATCTGTGGTATTCGCTGCCTCAGAGAGCTGTGGAAGCGGGGATGTTGAATAAATTTAAGGCAGAAATAACAGATTTTTAAACTACAAGATAATAAGGGGTTATGGGGAGCCGGCAGGGTGTTGGAACTGAGTCCATGATCGTATCAGCAATTATCATATTAAATGGCAGAGCAGGCTCGAGGGGCCGTATGGCCTACTCCTGCTCCTATACACTTTGTTCTTAGGTTCTTATAAATGGACGGCCCCTTATTCTAAGTCTATGTCTCCTAGTTTTAGTTTCCCCTATGAATGGGAATATCCTCTCTGCATCCACCTTGTCGAGTCCCCTCATTATCTTATATGTTTCAGTAAGATTATCTCTCATTCTTCGGAACTCCAATGTGGATGGGCCCAACCTACTGAACCTATGATCAAAAGTCAACCCCGCATATCCGGAATCTTATCTGAAAAGTCTCCAAAGCAAGTATATCCTTCCTTAAATACGGATATAAAAACTGTATGCAGTATCTCAGGTGCGGCCTCATCAATACCCTGTACAGTAGTAGAACGTATACGCTTTTACACTCTATCCCACTTGCAATAATCGCCAACATTCCATTTGCCTTTCTGATTAATTGCTGTACCTGCTGCATACTAACTTTTTGATTTTCATCCACAAGGACACCCTCTGTATTGCAGCACTTTTTCTCCATTTAAATTATAATTTGCATTGCTATTATTTCTGCCAAAGTGAATAACCTCACATTTTCCCACATTTTACTCCATCTGCCAAATTTTTGCCCACTCACTTAACCTGTCTATATCCATTTGCAGCAGGAGCGGCGACAGTGGTGAAGGAGCTGTGAGAGACTGTGGAGGGATGTGCTCGGGGCCCAGGGGAGGCGTGATTTTGGGTCCAGGTGCCCAGTGGCAGCAGGGGCCAGCCCACATTGCGATATGTGTGCCCAGTAGGTACGTGCAGCGGAGCAGGTCTCCAGTCGTCTTAAAAGAATCCGTGCACAGGCATCTTCCACCCTTGAGGATGTAGTTCGGGTTCTTCATTCGAAACACCTGTGAACTCATTCTTTTTTTTGGCGTGCAAGCAAGTCAACCTCATTTCCAGGGGCTGCCTATGATGATATCCCTTTGCAGATTTTTTGTGTCCTCCTCACAATTTGCTTTCCCACCCATCTTTTTTTCATCAGCAAAATTTGGCTACATTAAACTCTGCCCCTTCATCCATGTCATTAATATAGATTGTAAATAGTTGAGGACACGGCACTGTCCCAGTGGCACCCCACTAGTCACTGTTTGCAACCGGAAAATGAACCATTTATCCTGACGCACTGTTTTCTTTTAGTTAGCCAATCCTCTATCCATGCTAATAAATTCCTCCCAACTCGGTGAGCTTTTATCTTGTGCAGTAACCTCTTATCTGGGACCTTATCGAATGCCTTCTGGAAATCCGAATACACCACATCCAATAGCCCCCCTTATCACCCGTTACATCCTCAGAGAACTCCAGCAAATTTGTTAATCATGATTTTCTTTTCATAAAACCACGCTAATTCTGCTTGAATGAATGACGCTTTTCCAAATGTCCCGCTACTGCTTCCTTAATAATGGATTCCAGCAATTTCCCAATGACAGATGTTAGGCTAACGCGTCTATAGTTTCCTGGTTTTTGTCGGCCTCGTTTTTAAATAGGGGCATTACATTTGCGGTTTTCCAATCTGCTGGGACCGCCCCAAAATCCAGAGAATTTTGGTAGATTACAACCAATGCACTCACTATCTTTGCTGTCACTTCTCTGAAGACCCTATGATGTACGCCATCAGGTCCAGGGGACTTGACTACCTTTAGTCCAATTATTTTACCTTGTACTACTTCGTTAGTGATAGTGATAGTATTAAGTTCCTCACTGCCTATAGCCCCTTAATTATCTACTATTGGGATGTTTTTAGTGTCTTCTACCGTGAAGACCAATAGAAAATCTTTGTTCAACGTCTTTACCATTTCTCTGTTCTACATTATTAATTCCACAGTCTCATCCTCCAACATTTACTTTAGCCACTCTTTTCCTTTGTATGTATCTGTAGAAACTCTTACTCTCTGATTTTATATTTTGTGCTTGTTTAATTTCCGAATCTATCTTCCCTCTGCTAGCTTAAAAAGTCTCCCAATTCTCTGCTCTCGTCTCCTACTAGTCTTGGCCACATTGTATGCCTTTGTCTTCAAGTTGATAAACTACCTCATTTCCTTAGTTTGCCACGGATGGGTATCATTCTCTTCCAGTTTTTCCTTCACATTGGGATATATTTTTGATGCGAGTTATGAAATATCTCCTTAAATGTCTGCCACTGCTCATCAACCATCCCATACTTTAGTCCATTTTCCAATCTACTTTAGCCAAATCTGCCCTCATTCCTTTGTCGTCTCCTTTATTTATGCTTAGGACACTGGTCTGAGAACCAACTTTCTCTCCCTCCAACTGAATTTGAAATTCAACCATATTATGGTCACTCATTCCTAGAGGATCCTTTGCTACGAGATCATTTATTAACCTTGCTTCCTTACGCAGTACCAGATCTAAGATAGTCTGCTCCCTGGTTGGTTCAGCAATGTATTGTTCAAGGAACCTTACCTGGATACACTATATGAACTCATCCTCAAGGCTATCTTGGCCAACTTGTTTTGTCCAATCAATATGAAGGTTAAAATCACCCATGATTATTGCCGTTCCTTCTTTACAAGCATCCATTATTTCTTGATTTATACTCCGTCCAGCTAGTGTTAGGGGGCCTATAGACTACGCCCACCAGCGACTTTTTCCCTTCATTATTCTTTATCTCCACCCAAACTGATTCAACCTCTTGATCCTCCGAGTCAGTATCGTTTCTCACCACCGCACTGATCTCATCCTTTATTTTCAGTGTTACCCCACCTGCTTTTCCTTTCTGTCTGTCCTCCCGAATTGTCAAATACCCCAGAATATTTAGTTCCCAGTCCTGGTCAACTTGCAAACACGTCTCTGTAATGGGTATCAGATCATATCTTTTTCCATCTATTTATGCCGCAAATTCATCTGTTTTGTTACGAATGCTACGTGCATTTACAGAAAGAGCTTTTAAATTAGTTTTTTATACCCTTTTGTCGTGCTTGTTTCCTCTGTCCTTCAAGCTCACTTTCTAAATTTTTGGTTTCTAATTCCAGCTTTACTCCCCTCCCTACTGAATCTTTTCTCAGGTCCTCATCCCCTGCCAAGCTAGTTTAAACCCTCCCAAACAGCATTTGCACTCGGCCCCCGCCCTACCCCGCCCGCCCCCGCCCGGGGAGGATATTGGTCCCGGCTCTGTTGAGGTTGAACCCGCCCACCTTGTACTGTTCCCACCGCACCCAGAAGTGGTCCGAATGCCTCAGGAAACTAAAGCTCTCCCTCCTACACCATCTCCCCAGCCGCACATTCCTCTGCTCTATCCTCTTATTTCAGTACTCACTGGCACGTGGCACCGGGAGTAATCCAGAGATTACTACCTTTGACGTCCTGCTTTTTAATCTCTCTCCTAGCTCCTTAAACTTTGCCTGCAGGACATCATCCCTCTTTCTACCTATGTCATTGGTCGCAATATGGACAATGACCTCTGGCTGATCAACCTCCTCCATCAGAATACCCTGCAGCTGCCTGGTGACATCCTTAACACTGGCACCAGGGAGGCAACATACAATCTTGGAGTCACGTCTGCGGCCGCAGAAATGCCTGTTTTCTCCCCTGACTATTTAATCCCCTACCACTACAGCTCTTCCATTTTTCTTCCTCCTCCCCTGTGCAGCTGCGCCACTGGTGGTGACCTGGACTTGGCTCCGGCTGCACTCCCCAGAGGCACTATCGCTCTGACTGGTGCTCAGAAGAGAATATCATTTGGCGAGCGAGAGGGACTCAAGGGACTCCTGCACTACCTTCCTGGTCTTCCTGTTCTGTCTGCTGTGTGGTCACCCACTCCCTCTCTACCTGCACACTCTTAAGCTGCGGGTGACCACCTCTATGAAGGGAATTGGATAAATAGTTGATGGCGAACAGTTTGCAGGGCTCTGGGGAAAATGTGTCATTCTATGATTCTGTGATGCTACAATCCTCTCCCTCAGTGACCTGTAAACCTCAGTGCACAGTTTTAAGTCACGGCCGTGCCTGCCATGATTTGCTCACCTTTAATGTGCTGTTTCTCTTTTTCTCTCTCTAACATTCACTCTATTTCTCTCTGTCTCTGACTTTCTTTCCGTATGTTCGGTGTTGATGGGAAGATTACATGTTCTGTGGGTTAAAGCCAGGGGGTTTCTTGTCTAGTTACGAACGATCAGCTCAATGCGTTATTTGTCTCAGTGCTATGCTTTTGCGATTCAGCTTTTCACCGTCCATAGGTAAAAACAATGTCTATATCCTCTCACCTTTGCAGAGTATGCAGACGTGTTGTTTGCTCTGCGCTGAAAAATAAATTTTGAGTCTGCAAGCGACTTGCCGAATTTTCCAGCACTGCACTGCAACATGCCTTTGACAAGGATGGTCGAGTGGTTAAGGCGTTGACCGTATGATCCAATTGATATGTGTCAGCATGGGTTCCAACCCACTCCTGTTGCAATACTCAATCAAATTGGTTGAAAATTAGATTTAATGCTTGTTTGTTGTAATCTCTGCAAAGTATATGTTTATAACTCGCCCTTCAAGACAGCTTTTTATTTATAATAGGTTTTCTGCTGAATTATTGAACATATGAACAGGATTAGGCCATTCCGCCCCTCGTGCCTGTTTGCCATTCTGTTAATTCTTGGCTGAGCTGTGCCTTAGCTCCATGCATCTGCATTCGCTCCACATCATTTTAACCAGTGTCTCGAAAAACTACCGATTTCATTTTTCTTTCATTGAGCAAGTATATTATGTTTTTTGTGGAAGAGATTTCCACCACCCTTTCCGTGATGAAGGTTTTCCTAAATTATCTCCCGAATGGTCTGATTCTGATTTTAAGATTATGTCCCCTTGTCGTAAACTCCCCCTACGAATGGCGAAAAAAAGGTTTCTCTCTATCTATCTTATCAATTCGTTTCAAAATCTTAAAAACCTCAAGCAAATCACCACTTAACCTTCTATATTCCAGAGACTACAGCTCTAGTTTATGCAACTTCTCCTCATAACTTAACCCTTGGATCTCTGGTAACATTCTGGTGACTGTGAACTGCACACCTTCCAAGTCGAACCTATCATTTCTAAGGGGCCGTGCCCATAAGAGGCCTAGATATAGTGGATAGTAAGGCGACTCACCAATCACGGGGCATAAATTTATAGTAATTATAGAAGGTTTCGAGGGGATTTGTGGGGAAATTTCTACGCGCAGAGTTGTGGTTGTCTAGAACTCAACTGCCTGAAAGGCTGGTAGAGGCAGATGACCTCACCACATTTAAAAAGTACTTGGATGTGCACTTGAAGTGCCGTGAGCTGCAGGGTTATGGACCTAAAACTGGAAAGTGGGATTAGGCTGGATAACTTCTTGTTGGCGAGCGTGGACATGATAGACATAAATTGCCTCCTTCTGCACTGTAAACTTCTGTGAATCTATTATATTCTATAACTTACAGAGTACTCCAGATATGGCCTAACTGCATCTCTGTACAGCTGTAGAAAAACTTCCTCTGCTTTATATTCCAGCACCTAGTTATAAAGCCGAACATGCCATTCGTTTTTTTGAATATATTTGTAACTTGCTACTGCATTTTAGTGGTATGCGCACTTGGACCCTAAACCATTTGGAACTCCATTCCTCGGAGCTGTGCTCCAATTAATTAATACTCGGATCTAAATTTTTTCATCTAAAAAGGATGACCACACAATTACCTGCTTAGAATCCATCTGCCACTGTATCGTCCATTCACTTAATTTATCAATATATCTTTATAGATATATGCTAATGTCTGCACTACTTACTATATCACCAATATTTGCATCATTGGCAAACAGGGATATATGGCTGCCTGTTGTGCCTTCTAAATCATTAAGAAATATCGAATGAAACCATTGTTTTAACCTTGACGTTTTAAAAGGCGGCATGCTGTGAAGCTCTGGTAGGGTTTGTGGGGAGAGGAAGATAAGTGTAAGATTTCAGGTCGATGACACATCTGATCCTACAAATATACATCATGCAAGTGTGCGCAGTTTTTAAATAGTAAAAAAAACGAAATTGCATTCCTGTAGCGTCTTTCATGAACATATGACATCGCAATTGCTCAACAAAGCTGGGTTTTTGTTCCAATAGCACCATCAGCCTCCAGACATTATTGCAGCCTTGGTCCAAACATAGAGAAAAGGGATTAATTCTAAAATGAGGCGAGTGTGATTGTCCTTGACATCAAAGCAGCGCTGGACCGAATGTTGCATCAAGGAGGCTTATAAAATTGAAGTCATTGCGGGGGTAATCTCCATTACCTAGCCTGAAAGAAGATGGTTGTGGTTGCTGGAGGCAAATCATCTCAGCCCCAGGATATCGCTGCAGGCGTTCATCATCACCTGCTTCATCAATGATCTGCCCACCATCATAAGGTCAGAAGTGGCTATGATCGCTGAACGTTGCAGTGTTCAGTTCCAATATCTACTGCTCAGATAATGAAACAGAAAATATATCAACTTTCCATTACTGTCGCTGGTTCAAAATCTTGCAACTTCTTCTATAACAGCACAGTGGTAATACCATCATCTGATGGACTGAACCATAGAACCTTAGATATTTACAGCGCAGTGGAGACCATTCAGCCAATCGCGTCTTTGCCGGTGGAAAAAGGGCTATCTTGCTGAAACCTACTTTTCAACTCTTGGCCTGTAACCTTGAAGTTTACAGCACTTCAATTGCACATCCAAATACTGCAGTGATTCACAACGTTTGCTCATCACCACCTCCTCAAGGGCAATTAGTGATGTGCAATAAATGTCGGCGTTTCTCGCTACGCCCACATCCCATGAATTAATGTATTTTTAAAAAAGTGCTTTACAGAAAATGAAGTACATCTTGAAGTGTAGTCACTGGATGTAATTTGGGGGAATATGGCAGCCAATTACCAGACAGCAAGATCCCACCGATGGTGTTGCTGGTGGGATACAGTTATGTCCAGGATTCAGAGCATTCCTCACCTCTTACATTCATAGAATCGCAGAAATGTACGGCAGAGAAGGAGGGCATTCGGCCCATCCGCTCTCCTCCGATGGAAACAGCTATCCAACCTAAACCCGCCTCCCAGCTCTTGGTCTGTAGCCTTGCAGTTTAATGCATGTCTACGTAATCTTTAAATGTGATGAGGTTTTTTGTATCCAGACTTCCAGAACCAAACACCACCTGGGTGGAAAATGTTATCCTCAACTCCCCTGTAATCCTTTTGCCAATTAATTTAAAACTATGCCGCTCGGTTATTGACCTCTCTTCTCAAGGGTATAAGTGCTTCCTATCCACTCTATCTCGTTTCCTCATAATGTTATACACCTTAATTATGTCTCCCCTTATCCTCCTCTATTCAGAAGAAAAGAAAGCAACCTCAGTCTTTCCCCATAAGCAAAATTATACAGTCCTGGCAACATCCAGAGGACAACAGAGGAAACAGATTGAAGAGGAGGATAATTGTTTGTTTTTAAGCTCTGAGTTGTTGTGGCCTGTAATGCACTGCCTGAAAGGGTGGTGAATCATAGAATCATCGATTCATGGAATTGCTACAGCAGGAAAGAAGGTCATTCGGCCCATCGAGCTCGTGCCGCTCTCAGTTAGTCTCACTCTCCTGCCATTTCCCGATAGCCCTGCTGATTCAATAGTAACCCTCAAAATGGAATTGGATCAATGCACATTTTGTCGGTGGTTGAGGAAAGAGCTCGGACTAATTGGATAGCTTGTTCAAGAGTACGATGGACCCAATGCTCTTCATCGGTGATATATGTTTTTATGAAATGTTTTATGCTGGTTTCATATAAATGATGCTGGTCATTTGCCCGTTCCAATATCCCACTTTATTTATTTGTATATACGTCTGTGCTGTTACAACCGAATTGATATTAAGTGGGATTTTCAGTACCTATTCAACTCAAGTTAAATACTGCATTGGGTCAAGATAGCCAAGTGGTGAGTTGCTGGTTTTATAAACCGAAAACCCTGAGCTCGATCCCCCTTTGTGCCTATAGAGATTTTATCACATTTGATGTGACATTTTTAAACTTTTTCCTTTTTAACTATCAAAACCTTTTATAATTTTAAATGTTTGTCATAAATCGCCTCGACTTTTTCTATTATAAGGAGAAAAATCCGAGCTTCTCCAGTGTCTTCGTATAAATGAGGTCCCCAACTCTGGCAGTATTCTAGTCAACCTATTCTGCACCCTCTCCAAGGCGTTAACTTCTTCCCTAAAACGTGGTGCCCAGAATTTAACGCAATATTCCAGCTAAGGCCTCATAAGTATTTTATAAATGTTTGGAATAACTTCCTTGTTTTTATACTCTATTCATCTATGAACAAAGTAAAAGTCCCCATGTCTTCCAGTTCCTGTCCCCTTTTTAAAATTCTACGATTTAGAGCTGGTTAACACAATGCAGGGGAGAGCTTACTGACCGGTTTCTCCAGTGATCTCCAGAAGCAGCTGCTTAATAGGAGGTTTTAAATTTTCATATATAAATCTGGCCCCGTTAAAATGTTATCATTTACTTCATATTGCCTCTCCTCATTCTTCCTACCAAAATGTATCATTTCACAATTCTCTGCATTAACTTCCATCTGCTATGTGTCTGCCCGTTTCATCAGTCGGTTTCTTTTCGTACTCCCTTTGTAGCTGTTACTACCTGCTTTGTGACCCTTTGCTATTCTTTGTATCTTTCACATTCACCAGGATCTGTGCTATTTTTTCCTTTTCTGTACGGTTTTTCTTTTAGTTTAAGGCTATATCTTACCTTTTTAGTGGTCCGTGCCTGTTTTTTGTGGCCATTAGAGCTTTTGCCCCGTAAGCGGTATCAACAGATTCTGTATTACTTTTAATTATATTTTAACACCTCCCATTGATCTTCTGCCGTTTTACCCATTAACCAAATTCCCAGTTTATTGTGGTCAGTCTCTGTCTCATCTCCTTGAAGTCAGTCTTACCGAAATCTGAATGGCAGTGGCTGTGTCGCGTTTCTCCCTGTTGAACGCTACGTTGAAGTCGATCATGTTTTGATCGCTATTAAATAAATGTTCACTCACCCTTAGACTGTTGAATAAATCTGGCTCGTTACTCATCCGTAACATGGCATGCCCCTTTTTGGTTCTGGAACATATTGTTGTAGAACTAGCCCGGACACACTCAATAAAACTCTTTTTGAGTCTACCTGCAAAACATAAAACATTAAACCGTGCCACCCGACCTGGGTGACACACCAGGCATTTACAAGGCCCTTTTTTTTCCTTTTTTTGTTTTTTTTTGTTTTTCTTTTTAATTCACAATCGTTCTGACAGGTGCTAGCCCGATTATCCCAATATGTATGAAAATGTAAATCCCCTATTAAAACCACTCTGTCTTGACTACACGCTTGTCTAATCTCTACATTTAAACATTCGAGCCCTTCACACATGGGACTAGGGGGCCTATACACATCTCCCACTTTTATCTTACATCCTTTGCTATCTCTTAATTCTACCCATAAAGTCTCCGCAGCCGGCTTACCTGTAGTTAGATCCTCGCTTAGAACTGAATCATAGACTCGTAGTTATTTACAGCGCGGAAGGAGGACATTTCGGCCTATCCGGTCAGGGCCGGTCGTCAACGAGCTATCCAGCGGAATCCCATGCTCCAACTTTTGGTCCGTAGCCCTGTAGGTTATGGCACTTCACGTGCACACCCAAGCAGGTTTTAAATGAGGTGAGGGTTTCTGCCTGTACCACGCTTTCAGGTAATGAGTTCCAGACTCCGAACTTGCTCTGGGTGAAGAAAGTTCCTGTCAAATCTCCTCTAATCTTCCCACCAATTACTTTAAATCTATGCCCCCTGGTTGTTGACAAATCTGCTCAGAGAAATACGTTCTTCCTATCAACTCTCTCTCGGACCCTCATAATTTTGAACACATCAATAATGTTTCCCCTCAACTTCCTATGTTCCAATGAAAACAAACCCAGCCTATGCAATCACTAGTCATAGCTAAAATTCTCCAGTCCAGGCAACATCCTGGTAAATCTCTTTTGCGCCTTCTCTGGTGCAGTTACATCTATCCTATAATGATTTGTATTCAGTACTCTAGCTGTGGCCCAAGTAGTGTTTTATACAGTTCAACATAATTTGACTGCTCTTGTACAAAATACTTCGGCTAATAAAGGTAAGTATGCTTTTGCCTTCTAAACCAGCACGTTTTCTTTGAAACCTGAAACAGTGAGCCAATGAGGTAAGTATTACAGCAACAACTACTTGCATTTAGATAGCGCCTTTAACATAGTAAAACGTCACAAGGCGCTTCACAAGAGTATTATAAAACAAAACAAATAACGTTGACACCGAGCCACAAAAAATAAAAATGACGGCAGATGCCCCAAAGCTTGGTCAAAGAGGTAGGTTTTAAGGAGCGTTAATCTTGACATATTTTTGAAACACCCTTTTTGAATGCTAATCAGTGCTATTTCCTCTAACTCTGAAAGTTGCGAGAAATTGGCATTTGAATTGGTCTCATGGGTGTCGAATTCATACGATTACATAGGATTTTCAGTGCAAAAACAGGCTATTCGGCAACCAGTCAATATCGGCATTTGTGGTATCTATCCCTGAGTTGTAAATAAAATTGTACGGAGCCTTAGTAATCAAATTATTTGTGTTCCTCTCTGTGGTATTATAAATGTATTTATTTTTATCTCTGTTTTATTTAGGAATTTATCTCTGAGTATCTGTGTGTTATAATTGTATTTACGTTTATTTACGAGTTATTTATAAGTAACATACATACAAATATATACTCAGAAAATACAGTTATAACAAACACAGTTGCCTCACAACAAATTTATACATACAATTGTTGCATTCAAATACATAAACACTAACACAGATATACAAAATATATTTATATCTCACAGAACAACTTGCAACTAACACAGAGACAACGACATATATTTACAATTATCACTGATCAAAGAACATTTTACTCGCTATCGATCTCAGCAAGTGATCCTGTGCCTGTTTCCCCTGTGCTTGTACTCGGTGCATGGAGTTTGACCGGCCGTTATATGTTGTTTCCCAGGGATAGGCTGTAATGCGCTGTCTGAGGCCAGATTCACTGCTCTATTTGACATATGAGATCATCAGGACTTGGGTATACAGTGCATAATTTCAACATCTGCAGATGTTTCATCCTGCTGCACAAATCCACTGCCAAATTAGTTTAACCCCTCATCCGCCCCAGTAGCTAACCTTCCCACGAGGACATTGGTCCAAACTCTGTTGATGTACAACCCATCCAACTGTACCAGGTCCCTCCTGCGCTGGAACTGGTCCCAATGTCCCAGGATTCTGTAGCCCAACCTCCTGCACCGTTTATTCCTAAACTTAATAGCGCGGGGCACTGGGAATAATCCACAGAATAACTTTGTGGTCCTGCTGCTTAATTTCCTCAATTGCAACTGAAACTCTGACAGAAGCAATTCATCCCCTTGTTTCCTTCCCTGCGTTATTGGTTCCCCCATCAATCACAGCTTATGCTGTTTCCCTTCCCTCCCCCCTCAAAATGTTCTGCACCCACTCACTAATGTTCTTTACCTGGCACCGGGAGGTAACACCCCAAGTTTGACTCACGTTTGCTGTTGCAGAAACGTACTGACTTTTGAATGCCCAATTACCTTAACTTGTGTTACTTTTTAGTTTCAAAAGCAAAGTATTGCGAATCCTGTAAATCTGAAATGAAATCAGAAAATTTTGGATATTCTCAGCCAGTCAGGCAGCATCTGTGGAAAGATTTCTGATGAGGAGTTGTGATTAAATGTCATTGACTTAAAGCGTCAACAATGCAATCCAGATACTGGCGGATATTGTAATCCCAGAGAAACTGTTTAAGAACATAAGAACATAAGAAATAGAAGCAGGAGTTGGCCACACAACCCCGACAGCCTGCTTCGCCATTCACTAAGATCATGGATGAACTGATCATGGACTCGGCTCCACGTCCCCGCCCGCTCCCCATAACGTCTTATCCCCTTATCGTTTAAGAAACTGTCTATTTCTGTCTTGAATTTATCCAATGTTGCAGCTTCCACAGCTCCCTGACGCAGCGAATTCCACAGATTTACCGCCCTCTGAGAGACTAAATTTATTCTCGTCTCTGTTTTAAATGGGCAGCCCCTTATTCCAAGATCATGCCCTCTAGTTGTAGTCTCCCCATCAGCGGAAATATCCTCTCTGCATCCACCTTGTCAAACCGCCTCATAATCTTATACGTTTCGATAAGATCACCTCACATTCTTCTGAATTCCAATGAGTAGAGGCCCAATCTACTTAACCTTTCCTCATAAGTCAACCCCCTCATCCCCGGAATCAACATAGTGAACCTTCTCTGAACTACCTCCAAAGGAAGTGTATCCTTTCATAAATATGGAAACCAAAAGTGGACACAGTATTCCAGGTGTGGCCTCACCAATACCCTGTATAGCTAGAGCAAAACTTCCCTGCTTTTATACTCCATCCCCTTTTCAATAAAGGCCAAGATACCATTGGCCTCCGTGATCATTTTCTGTACCTGCATGCTATCGTTTTGTGTTTCATGCACAAGTACCCCCAGGTCCCTCTGTGCTGCAGCACTTTGCAATCGTTCTCCATTTAAATAATAACTTGCTCTTTGATTTTTTTTCTGCCAAAGTGCATGACCGCACACTTTCCAACTTTATACTCCATCTGCCAATTTTTTGCCCACTCACAAAGCCTGTTCATGACCTTTTGCAGACTTTTTAGAAACATAGAAAATAGGTGCAGGAGTAGGCCATTCAGCCCTTCTAGCCTGCACCGCCATTCAATGAGTTCATGGCTGAACATGCAACTTCAGTACCCCCTTCCTGCTTTCTCGCCATACCCTTTGATCCCCCGAGTAGTAAGGACTTCATCGAACTCCCTTTTTAATATATTTCGTGAATTGGCCTCAACTACTTTCTGTGGTAGAGAATTCCACAGGTTCATCACTCTCTGGGTGAAGAAGTTTCTCCTCATCTCGGTCCTAAATGGCTTACCCCTTATCCTTAGACTGTGACCCCTGGTTCTGGACTTCCCCAACATTGGGAACATTCTTCCTGCATCTAACCTGTCTAAACCCGTCAGAATTTTAAATGTTTCTATGAGGTTCCCGCTCATTCTTCTGAACTCCAGTGAATACAAGCACAGTTGATCCAGTCTTTCTTGATATATCAGTCCACCATTCCGGGAATCAGTCTGGTGAATCTTGGCTGCACTCCCTCAATAGGAAGAATGTCCTTCCTCAAGTTAGGAGACCAAAACTGTACACAATACTCCAGGTGTGGCCTCACCAAGGCCCTGTACAACTGTAGCAACACCTCCCTGCCCCTGTACTCAAATCCCCTCGCTATGAAGGCCAACATGCCATTTGCTTTCTTAACCGCTTGCTGTACCTGCATGCCAACCTTCAATGACACCCAGGTATCGTTGCCACTCCCCTTTTCCTAATCTGTCACCATTCAGATAATAGTCTGTCTCTCTGTTTTTACCACCAAAGTGGATAACCTCACATTTATCCACATTATACTTCATCGGCCATGCATTTGCCCACTCACTTAACCTATCCAAGTCACTCTGCAGCCTCATAGCATCCTCCTCGCAGCTCACACTGCCACCCAACTTAGTGTCATCCGCAAATTTGGAGATACTACATTTAATCCCCTCGTCTAAATCATTAATGTACAATGTAAACAGCTGGGCCCCAGCACAGAACCTTGTGGTACCCCACTAGTCACTGCCTGCCATTCTGAAAAGTACCCATTTACTCCTACTCTTTGCTTCCTGTCTGACAACCAGTTCTCAATCCACGTCAGCACACTACCCCCAATCCCATGTGCTTTAACTTTGCACATTAATCTCTTGTGTGGGACCTTGTCGAAAGCCTTCTGAAAGTCTAAATATACCACATCAACTGGTTCTCCCTTGTCCACTTTACTGGAAACATCCTCAAAAAATTCCAGAAGGTTTGTCAAGCAAGATTTCCCTTTCACAAATCCATGCTGACTTGGACCTATCATGTCACCATTTTCCAAATGCACTGCTATGATATCCTTAATAATTGATTCCATCATTTTACCCACTACTGAGGTCAGGCTGACCGGTCTGTAATTCCCTGTTTTCTCTCTCCATTCTTTTTTAAAAAGTGGGGTCACATTGGCTCCCCTCCACTCGATAGGAACTGATCCAGAATCAATGGAATGTTGGAAAATGACTGTCAATGCATCCGCCATTTCCAAGGCCACCTCCTTAAGTACTGTGGGATGCAGTCCATCAGGCCCTGGAGATTTATCGGCCTTCAATCCCATCAATTTCCCCAACACAATTTCCCGACTAATAAAGATTTCCCTCAGTTCCTCCTCCTTACTAGACCCTCTGATCCCTTTTATATCCGGAAGGTTGTTGGTGTCCTCCTTAGTGAATACCGAACTTGTTCAATTGGTCTGCCATTTCTTTGTTCCCCGTTATGACGTCCCCTGATTCGGACTGCAGGGGACCTACGTTTGTCTTTACTAACCTTTTTCTCTTTACATAACTATAGAAACTTTTGCAATCCGCCTTAATGTTCCCTGCAAGCTTCTTCTCATACTCCATTTTCCCTGCCCTAATCAAACCCTTTGTCCTCCTCTGCTGAGTTCTAAATTACTCCCAATCCCCGGGTTCGCTGCTATTTCTGGCCAATTTGTATGCCACTTCCTTGGCTTTAATACTATCCCTGATTTCCCTTGATAGCCATGCTTGAGCCACCTTCCCTTTTTTATTTTTACGCCAGACAGGAATGTACAATTGTTGTAGTTCATCCATGCGGTCTCTAAATGTCTGCCATTGCCCATCCACAGTCAACCCCTTAAGTATCATTCGCCAATCTATCCTAGCCAATTCACGCCTCATACCTTCAAAGTTACCCTTCTTTGAGTTCTGCACCATGGTCTCTGAATTAACTGTTTCATTCTCCATCCTAAGGCAGAATTCCACCATATTATGGTCACTCTTCCCCAAGGGGCCTCGCACAATGAGATTGCTAATTAATCCTCTCTCATTACACAACACCCAGTCTAAGATGGCCTCCCCCCTAGTTGGTTCCTCGACATATTGGTCTCGAAAACCATCCCTTATGCACTCCAGGAAATCCTCCTCCACCGTATTGCTTCCAGTTTGGCTCGCCCAATCTATGTGCATATTAAAGTCACCCATTATAACTGCTGCACCTTTATTGCATGCACCCCTAATTTCCTGTTTGATACCCTCCCCAACATCACTACTACTGTTTGGAGGTCTGTACACAACACCCACTAACATTTTTTGCCCTTTGGTGTTCTGCAGCCCTACCCATATCGATTCCACATCATCCAAGCGAATGTCTTTCGTAACTATTGCATTAATCTCCTCTTTAACCAGCAATGCTACCCCACCTCCTTTTCCTTTTATTCTATCCTTCCTGAATGTTGAATACCCCTGGATGTTGAGTTCCCAGCCCTGATCATCCTGGAGCCACGTCTCCGAAATCCCAATCACATCATATTTGTTAACATCTATTTGCACAGTTAATTCATCCACCTTATTGCGGATACTCCTTGCATTAAGACACAAAGCCTTCAGGCTTGTTTTTTTAACACCCTTTGTCCTTTTAGAATTTTGCTGTACAGTGGCCCTTTTTGTTCTTTGCCTTGGGTTTCTCTGCCCTCCACTTTTCCTCATCTCCTTTCTGTCTTTTGCTTTTGCCTCCTTTTTGTCTCCCTCTGTCTCCCTGCATTGGTTCCCATCCCCCTGCCATATTAGTTTAACTCCTCCCCAACAGCACTAGCAAACACTCCCCCTAGGACATTGATTCCGGTCCTGCCCAGGTGCAGGCCGTTCGGTTTGTACTGGTCCCACCTCCCCCAGAACCGGTTCCAATGTCCCAGGAATTTGAATCCCTCCCTGCTGCACCACTGCTCAAGCCACATATTCATCTGCGCTATCCTGCGATTCCTACTCTGACTAGCACGTGGCACTGGTAGCAATCCCAAGATTACTACTTTTGAGGTCCTACTTTTTAATTTAGCTCCTAGCTCCTTAAATTCGTTTCATAGGACCTCATGCATTTGTTTTACCTATGTCGTTGGTATCAATGTGCACCACGACAACTGGCTGTTCTCCCTCCCTTTTTATGAATGTCCTGCACCCGCTCCGAGACATCCTTGACCCTTGCACCAGGGAGGCAACATACCATCCTGGAGTCTCGGTTACGGCCGCAGAAACGCCTATCTATTCCCCTCACCATTGAATCCCCAATCACTTCGCTCTCCCACTCTTTTTCCTGCCCTTCTGTGCAACAGAGCCAGCCACGGTGCCATGAACTTGGCTGCTGCTGCCCTCCCCTGATGAGTCATCCCCCCCAACAGTACTCAAAGCGGTGTATCTGTTTTGCAGGGGGATGACCACAGGGGACCCCTGCACTACCTTCCTTGCACTACTCTTCCTGCTGGTCTTGCATTCCCTATCTGGCTGTGGACCCTTCTCCTGCGGTAAGACCAACTCGCTACACGTGCTACTCATGTCATTCTCAGCATCGTGGATGCTCCAGAGTGAATCCACCCTCAGCTCCAACTCTGCAACGCGGACCATCAGGAGATTGAGGCGGATACACTTCCCGCACACATAGTCGTCAGGGACACCGGAAGTGTCCCTGAGTTCCCACATGGTACAGGAGGAGCATAACACCCGATCGAGCTCTCCTGCCATGACTTAACCCTTAGATACACTTAAATTGGCAAAAACAATGTTAAAATTACTGACTAATATAAAAAGAAAAAGAAAAATGTCTCACCAATCACCAGCCAATCACTTACCCCCTATGCTGTGACGTCACCTTTCTGTTTCTTTTGTGTCCTCCTCGCACATTGCTTTTGCTCCCATCTTTCTATCGTCAGCAAACTTGGCTATGTTACATTGGGTCCCTTCCTCTAATCGTTAATATAGATTGTAAATAGTTGAGGTCCAAGCACTGATCCCTATGGCACCCCGCTAGATACTGGTTGTCAACCAGAGAATTAAACATTTATCCCGACTCTCTGTTCTCTCTTAGTTAGCCAATCCTCTTTCCATGCTAACATATTACCGCCAAACCCGTGAAATTTTATCTTGTGCAGTAACATTTTATGTGGCACCTTGTCAAATGCCTTCTGGAAATCCAAATACACCACATCCACTGGTTCCCCTTTACCCACCCTGTTCGTTAATTCCTCAAAGAATTCCAGCAAATTTGTCAAACATAACTTCCCCTTCATAAATCCATGCTGGCTCTGCCTGACCGAATTTTGCTTTTCCAAATGTCCTGCTGCTGCTTCTTTAATAATGGATTCCAACATTTTCCAAACCACACATGTTAGACTAACTGGTCTCTAGTTTCCTGCTTTTTGCCTGCCTCCTTTTTTAAATAGGGGCGTTACATTAGCAGTTTTCCAATCTGCTGGGACCTCCGCAGAATACAGGGAATTTTGGTAAATTACAACCAAATGCATCCACAATCCCTGCCGCTACTTCTCTTAAGACCCTAGCATGCAAGCCATCAGGCCCAGAGGATTTATCTGCCTTTAGTCCCATTATTTCACTGAGTTGACCACCTCCTTAGTGATTGTGATTGTGTTAAGTTCCTCCCTCAAAATTTCCCCTTGACTATCCACTGTTGGAATATTGCTAGTGTCCTCTACTGTAAAGACTGATACAAAATATTTGTTCAGAGTTTCTGCCAGTTCCATGTTCCCATTACTAATTCCCCGGTCACGTTCTGTACAGTACCAACATTTACTTTAGCCACTCTTTTCCTTTTTATATACCTATAGAAACTCTTGCTATCTGTTTTTATATTTTGTGGGTATTGAAACCGATCCGGATACCACGCATCAATCTGGGAGCTAAATTGTTGTTTTACTTCTTGTAAAGTCGCAACAGCACAGAACTGTAATAAAATATCCAAGACTTTTTAAAAAATCATATGTTTTACAGTTAATAAAACGAGCAAGTTCCAAAAGACATTCAATCCTCAAAACGGTGAATCTGCGCAGTTTCATTTCCGCCATGTGTGCCGGGGCAAAACACAGGCTTTGACTTTCTTTTATTGCAGTTCACTGCTGTTGCGATTGTTTACTTTGAACATTCGCCCTTTGAACAGTCTCACAGAGGCCGCCTGACAGGTTCACGAGTTCTCGGCATTAACTGTGCTCGCCCAAGTGTACGGCACCTAGTGGTGAGGATGCAGCGCTCTACCTTCTATGACACAGGTTCGATACCCGGTTGGGGAATTGTTAAATTAAAATGACGCTTATTAAGTTAACTTCATAAAAGTCTTTGAAAGATTAATAATTGTTGTAATCGCCATTCACAACTGGTAACTTTCTGCTGCAGATTGAGGGAAATACATGAGAACAGAGAGTTACAAAATTTGAATCAGATTTTATGCGTTGCGTGTGATGAACTTTCATCCAATCTCATTTCACAGACCGTATTTTAAGACTCTAGTGAATAAAAGTTCAGTGTTTATTTCTGGGATTGTTTTACTTTCCTCCCTCCTTCCTGCCTGTCTATCACCTGGGTCTTCAATAACCGTCCCCGCGTGGTCCTGAGCCCCACGCTCACTCACACACTGCACAATTGCCTTCGGGGGTGATGGAAATCTCACTTTATTCTTTTAAAAGGGAACTGCTGTCAGTCAAGGGTCATTCTGCATCTGTGTAAAACGGATGTGCTTGCAGTCCCGGATCATTCTGTGACTGTGTGAATGGAATGGTTGTCAGTTCCAGTTCATAATCTGTCCCTTTAAACCGGATTTTCTCAAAATCCCGGATCATTCTGTATATTTTTAAAAGGAGTGCGATTTCAGTTGTGATAACTGAATTGTTAAACTGTTGTGTTCCAAGTTACAGAGGGGTTCGTGCGCACCCAGATCACATTGCTTCTGTTTATTTACTCGAAATATGCTAATCTCTTCCGAAATCCACTCCTTGATGTAGCAGTTGCCCCGAATTTGCTCTCAATATACATAGCAACAAAGTTCATGGTAACAATGGCCGAACGCATATGGTGTCTAATTTCGATTCTCCACGCGACGTTATCAAAGGATTGCAGCTTCGAGTCCTGCCGTGGTCAATTCACTTGCAGCGTGAAATTTTATCTTCTCTGTTGTGAATCTATCACAAAACCAACCTTGTCGGACAATAACTCATCTGAAATAAATTGAGGCAGTTTTAAGAAGCTGATGTCACATTTTCCTCATTGCCGATCTGTTTTCACGGGCAGAAGAAGCGGTGAAGTGAACTTTTTTCACACGTTACGTCTGTTTCGATGCAAAAAGCAGGAGATTGAATGGTTGAGCTTGCTGCAAATTGACGACGAGGTGGCCGAGAGGTTAAGGCGATGGACTGCTAATCTATTGTGCTCTTCACGTGTGGGTTTGAATCCCATCCTTGCTGATTTTGTGTTAAACATTTGACCCCTTTCGTTGTTTTGTCAATCACATCCAACCTCTTGGCCAAATTCACCTTTTACTGACAAGGATGCTGCACTTCGGTCAGTCATGTCTCAAATTAATAATATCTTCATCAAAGGGAAAATATTAGCAGGACTATGGAGAGGGGGACTAATCAGATAGGTCTATGAGGGATAGCACAAGCACGATGGGCAGAATAGCTTTCTTCACTACCGTCAGAATCTGAGCGTTACGCTCCTCCCTATCGGCGGCTCGTTGGTCTAGGGTTGTGATTCTCGCTGAGGGATTTTCACAATTGAAATGCAAGAGGTCCTGGTTTCAAGTCCTGGGCGAGCCCCACCATCTTTTAGTCAAAGATCCGCTTCGCACAGCCGGTCGACATGTGAGAAAACAGACATATTTCAAATTGAAACGTGTGATTTTGCGCTGTTGTTCCCACAGCGTCCAAATCCCAGAGTTTCACAGAAGCAAAGTGAAATTCACCCAACTGAGTAAAGTTAAAGTATCTCAGATGAACTCGGCTCTGTGTTTCATTGGACAAACTAAACCGGTGTTTGCTTCCGGCCAATACTGGATTAGTATACCTTCCTTTCTGCACGCATGAGCTCAGCTCAATTGTGATAAGCACACATTCAGCGTCAATCTTCACGCCATCGTGAAACACATTCTGCCTGAATATGAGTACGTCCTTCTTTCTCTAGCGCTGAAAAGATATGAGAAGGTGGCATTTCAATTCGTCCATTGGCTGCCTAATTCAAAGCATACAGGAATTCAATCCGCGGTGGCCAAGCTGCCTGGTCTGATTAAAAGGGGTTGGCACCCTATCTTTTCATTAGGCATTTTATAGTGTTCCGGCCTCAACAGTACGGTCAACAAATCGGATCATAAGCACCGCTCCCATTGTCTGGTAATGGTTCTGCTGTTCTCACTAACACCTCCTCTGGACCATCCTTTGTTACTTTATTGCCCGATTACCACCCACTTTGCCTTTTCCCATTGTGCCATTTATTACTTAATAACTCCTGCGCTCCACTGAATCACAGACCTTCCCTTTTGTCTTTTCTCACTACCTATTTTTTCCAGACGATGTTTTTGTTGAATAAATCTGTAATCTTTAACTTTTTCCTAAAAGAACGGAATGATCATCCGACTGAATGTGAAACCGGGTTCTTCATCCACGGAATCTGCACGACCTGCTCAGTTTTACATCATTCTCTGTTTTCATTCCTTTTCTTTCCGTCTCCCTTTCAAGGGGATGTGCTGTCTGTCCAGAATCATTCGCCATCTGTTTAAAAGGGTGTGCTGTCAGTCTCAAATCATTCTGTGTCTGCTTAAACATAGCAGCATAGAAACATAGAAAATAGCTGCAGGAGTAGGCCATTCGGCCCTTCGAGCCTGAAGCACCATTCAATAAGATCATGGCTCATCGTTCACCTCGGTACCCCTTTCCTGCTTTCTCTCCATACCCATTGATCCCTTTAGCCATAAGGGCCACATCTAACTCCCTCTTGAATATATCCAACGAACTGGCATCAACAACTCTCTGTGGTAGGTAATTCCACATATTAACAACTCTCTGAGTGAAGAACTTTCTCATCATCTCAGTCCTAAATGGCTTACCCCTAATGCTTAGACTGTGTCCCCTGGTTCTGGACATCCCTAACATCGGGAACATTCTTCCTGCATCTAACCTGTCCAGTCCACTCAGAATTTTATATGTTTCTATGAGATCCCCTCTCATCCTTCTAAACTCCAGTGAATAAAGGCCCAATCGATCCAGTCTCTCCTCATATGCCAGTCCAGCCATCCCGGGAATCAGCCTGGTGAACCTTCGCTGCACTCCCTTAATAGCAAGAACGTCCTTCCTCAGATTAGGAGACCAACACTAAAAACAATGTTCCAGGTGAGGCCTCACCAAGGCCCTGTACAACTGCAGTAAGACCTCCCTGCTCCTATACTCAAGTCCCCTAGCTATGAAGGCCAACATACCATTTTCCTTCTTCACCGCCTGCTGTACCTGCATGCCTACTTTCAATGACGGATGTACCATGACACCCAGGTCTCGTTGCACCTCCCCTTTTCCTAATGTGCTTTAATTTTTCACACCAATCTCTCGTGTGAGAACTTGTCAAAAGCCTTTTGAAAGTCCAAATACACCACATCCACTGGTTCTCCTTTGTCCACTCTACTCGGTACATCCTCAAAAAATTCTAGAAGAGTTGTCAAGCATGGTTTCCCTTTCATAAATCCATGCTGACTTTGACCGATCTGTCACTGCTTTCCAAATGCGCTGTTATTTCATCTTTAATAATTGATTCCAACATTTTCCCCACAACTGATGTCAGGGTAATCGGTCTATAATGAACTGTTTTCTCTCTCGCTCCTTTTTTAAAACGTGGTGTTACATTTTCTACCCTCCAGTCCATAGGAACTGATCCAGATTCAATAACCTGTTGGAAGTAGATCACCAATGCATCCACTATTTACTAGGGCCACTTCCTTAAGTACTCTGGGATGCAGACTATTAAGCCCCGGGGAGTTATAGGCATTCAATCGCATCAATTTACCTAACACAATTTCCCGCCTAATAAAGATATCCTTCAGTTCCTCCTTCTCACTAGAACCTCGGTCCCCTAGTTCTTCCGGAAGGTTATTTGTGTCTTCCTTTGTGAAGACAGAAACAACTGGTCTGCCATTTCTTTGTTCCGCATTATAAATTCACCTGAATCCGACTGCAAGAGACATACGTTTGTCTTCACTAATCTTTTTCTCTTCGCATATCTATAGATGCTTTTGCAGCCAGTTTCTATGTTCCCAGCAAGCTTCCTCTCAAACTCTCTTTTCGCCCTCGGAATTAAAACCTTTGTCCTCCTCTGCTGAATTCTAAATTTCTCCCAGTCCTCAGGTTTGCTGCTTTTTCTGGCCAATTTATATGCCTCTTCCTTGGATTTAACACTATCCTTAATTTTCCTTATTAGCCATGGATGAGCCACCTTCCCCGTTTTATTTCTACTCCAGTCAGGGATGTACAATTTTTGAAGTTCATCCATGTGATCTTTAATTGTTTGCCATTGCCTATCCACTGTTAACCCTCTAAGTATCATTCGCCAGTCTATTCTAGCCAATTCACGTCACATACCATCGAAGTTAACTTTCTTTAAGGTCAGGACCCTTGCCTTTGAAGTAACTGTGCCACTCTCCATCTGAATAAGGAATTCTACCATGTTATGGTCACTCTTCCCCAAGGGGTCTCGCGCAACAAGATGGCTAATTAGTCCTTTCTCATTACACATCACCCAGTCTAGGATGGCCAGCCCTCTAGTTGGTTCCTCGAAATATTGGTCCAGAAAACCATCCCTAGTATACTCCAGGAAATCCTGCTCCATCGTATTGCTACCAGTTTGGTTAGCCCAATCCAAATGTAGATTAAAGTCGCCCATGATAACTGCTGTACCTTTATTGCATGCATCCATAATTTCTTGTTTGATGCTGTCCCCAACCTTGCTACTACTTTTTGGTGGTCTGTACACAACTCCCACTAGCGTTTTCTGCCCTTTGGTATTCTGCAGCTCCACCCATACTGATTCCACAACTTCCAAGTGAATATCCTTCCTTACTATTGCATTAATTTCCGCCTTTACCAGCAACGCCACCCCATCTCCTTTTCCTATCTGAATTTTGAATACCGCTGGATTTTGAGTTTCCAGCCTTGGTCAACCTGGAGCCATATCTCCGTGATGCCAATTACATCATATCAGTTAACTGCTATCTGCGCAGTTAATTCGTCCACTTTATTCTGAATACTCCTCGCATTGAGATTCAGAGGCTTCAGGCTTGTCTTTTTAACATTCTTTGCTCTTTTAGAATTTTGCTGCATTGTGGCCCTTTTTTATTTTTGCTTTGTGTCTCTCTGCCCTCCATTTTACTTTTCTTCTTTCTAACTTTTGCTCTTCCCCTATTTTACTTCCCTCTGTCTCCCTGTATACGTTCCCATCCCCCTGCCATAATAGTTTAACCCCTGCCCAAGAGCATTAGCAAGCACTCCCCCAAGGACATTGGTTCCGGTCCTTCCCAGGTGCAGACCGTCCAGTTTGTACTGGCCCCACCTCCCCCAGAACCGGTTCCAATGTCCCAGGAATTTGAATCCCTCCCTTCTGCACCACTCCTCAAGCCACGCATTCATCTGAGCAATTCTGCGATTCCTACTCTGACTAGCACGTGGCACTGGTAGCAATCCTGAGATTACTACTTTTGGGGTCCTACTTTTTAATTTATCTCCTAGCTCCCTAATTTCAGCTTGCAGGACCTCATCCCGTTTTTTACCTATATCGTTGGTACATATATGCACCACGACAACTGGCTGTTCGCCCTCCCCTTTCAAAGTATCCTGCACCCGCTCCGAGACATCCTTGACCCTTGCACCAGGGAGGCATCATATCATCCTGGAGTCTCGATTGCTGCCGCAGAAACTTCTATCTACTCCCGTTACAATATAATCCCCTACCACTATAGCTCTCCCACTGGTTTTCTCCCCTCCTGTACAGCAGAGCCACCCACGGTGCCATGAACTTGGCTGCTGCTGCTCTCCCCTGATGAGTCATCGCCACCAACAGTACCCAAAGCGGTGTATCTGTATGCAGGGGGATGTCCGCAGGGGACCCCTGCACTAGCTTCCTTCCACTGCTCTTCCTGTTAGTCACCCATCCCCTATCTGGCTGTTTATCCTTTATTGCGGTGTGGCCAACTCACTAATCATGCTATTCACGACATCCTCAGCATCGCGGATTCTCCAGAGTGGATCCACCCGCAGCTCCAGTGCCACAATGTGGTCTGTCATGTGCAGCAGGTGGATACACTTTTTGTACATGTAGTTGTCAGGGACGCTGGAAGCATCCCTGAGTTCCCACATAGCAGAGGAGGAGCATAACACGTGTCCGAGCTCTTCTGCCATGAATTAACCCCGAGATTAATTTAATTTGGCAGCAACAATGATAAAGGTTACCTACTGATAGAGAAAAGAAAAAGAAAAACTACTCACCAACCACCAGCCAATCACTTACCCCCTTGGCTGTGATGTCACCTTTCGATTTCTTTCTACTTCTTTGTTTACCTTCTGCCCCTGCCCCAGCACCGGCAGGTCTCACGAACTACCGCTCCGCCTCCTCGACACTGCCGCCAATCCCGGACTCCTGCTGGGATGTGCTGTCTGTCCAGGATTTCAAATTTCAAATTGCTAAAACTGCCTTTGGATAGTGCATGAATTTTAATTTGTTTATGAATTTGCGTGAGAGAGAGAGAGAGTGCAAACGTTTTGTGCGATCTTACTCTGCATTTCATGTCATGTGTGAAAAAGGCATTACATAGAAACATAGAAAATATTTGCAGGAGTAGGCCATTTGGCCCATCAAGCCTGCACCACTATTCAACAAGATCATAGGTGATCAATCACCTCAGTACCCCTTTCCTGTTTTCTCTCCATACACTTTGATCTTTTTAGCCATAAGGGCCTATCTAACTCCCTCTTGATATATCTAATGAACTGGCATCAACAACTCGCTGCGATAGGGAATTCCATAGGTTAACAACTCTCTGAGTGAAGAAGATTCTCCTCATCTCAGTCCTTAATGGCTTACCCCTTATCCTTAGTCTGTGACCCCTGGTTCTGGACTTCCCAGACATCGGGAACATTCTTCTGGCATCAAACCTGTCCAGTCCTGTCAGTATTTTCTATGTTTTTATGAGATCCCTTCTCATCCTTCTAAACGCCAGTGAATAAAGTCCCAGTCGATCTAATGTTTCCTGATATGCCAGGCCTGCCATCCCGGGAATCAGCCTGGTGAACCTTCGCTGCACTCCCTCAAAAGCAAGAACGTCCTTCCTCAGATTAGGAGAACAAAACTGAACACAATGTTCCAGGTCAGGCCGCACCAAGGCCCTGTGCAACTGCAGTAAGACCTCCCTGCTCCTATACTCAAATTCCATAACTATGAAAGCCAATATACCATTTGCCTTCTTAACCGCCTGCTGTACTTGCATGCCAAATTTCAATGACTGATGTACCATTACACCCAGGTCTCATTGCACCTCCACTTTTCCTAATCTGCCGCCATTCAGCTAATATTCTGCCTTCATGTTTCTGCCCACAAAGTGGATAACCTCACATTTGTCCACATTATACTGCCTCTGCCACGCATTTTCCCACTTACCTAACCTGTCCAAGTCACCCTGCAGCCTCTAAGCGCCCTCCTCACAGCTCACACCGCCACCCAGTTTAGTGTCTTCTGCAAACTTGGAGATATTACACTCATTTAGAAACATAGAAACATAGAAACATAGAAAATAGGTGCAGGAGTAGGCCATTCGGCCCTTCTAGCCTGCACCGCCATTCAATGAGTTCATGGCTGAACATTCAACTTCAGTACCCCATTCCTGCTTTCTCGCCATACCCCTTGATCCCCCTAGCAGTAAGGACCTCATCTAACTCCTTTTTGAATATATTTAGTGAATTGGCCTCAACAACTTTCTGTGGTAGAGAATTCCACAGGTTCACCACTCTCTGGGTGAAGAAGTTCCTCCGCATCTCGGTCCTAAATGGCTTACCCCTTATCCTTAGACTGTGACCCCTGGTTCTGGACTTCCCCAACATTGGGAACATTCTTCCTGCATCTAACCTGTCTAACCCCGTCAGAATTTTATATGTTTCTATGAGGTCCCCTCTCATTCTTCTGAACTCCAGTGAATACAAGCCCAGTTGATCCAGTCTTTCTTGATAGGTCAGTCCCTCCATCCCGGGAATCAGTCTGGTGAACCTTCGCTGCACTCCCTCAATAGCAAGAATGTCCTTCCTCAGGTTAGGAGACCAAAACTGTACACAATACTCCAGGTGTGGCCTCACCAATGCCCTGTACAACTGTAGCAACACCTCCCTGCCCCTGTACTCAAATCCCCTTGCTATGAAGGCCAACATGCCATTTGCTTTCTTAACCGCCTGCTGCACCTGCATGCCAACCTTCAATGACTGATGTACCATGACACCCAGGTCTCTTTGCACCTCCCCTAATCCAAATCATTTATGTATATTGCAAATAGCTGGGGTCCCAGCACTGAGCCCTGCGGCATTCCACTAGTCACTGCCTGCCATTCTGAAAAGGACCCGCTTATCCCGACTCTCTGCTTCCTGTCTGCCAGCCAGTTCTCTATCCACATCAATACATTACCTCCAATACCATGCTCTTTAATTTTGCACACCAATCTCTTGTGTGGGAACTTGTCAAAAGCCTTTTGAAAGTCCAAATACACCACATCCACTGGTTCTCCTTTGTCCTCTCTATTCGTTACATCTTCAAAAAATTCCAGAAGGTTTGTCGAGCATGATTTCCCTTTCATAAATCCATGCTTTCCAATTGCGCTGTTATTTCATCTTTAATAATTGATTCCAACATTTTCCCCACTACTGATGTCAGGCTATCCGGTCTATAATTACCAATTTTCTCTCTCCCTCCTTTTTTAAAAAGTTGTGTTACATTAGCTACCACCCAGTCCATAGGAACTGATCCAGAATCGATAGACTGTTGGAAAATGATCACCAATGCATCCACTATTTCTAGGGCCACTTCCTTAAGTACTCTGGAATGCAGTTCCCGGGGATTTACCGGCCATAAATCCCATCAATTTCCCGAACACAATTTCCCGCCTAATAAGGATATCCTTCAGTCCCTCCTTCCCACTCGCCCCACGGTCCCCTAGTGCTTCCAGAATGTTATTTGTGTCTTCCTTCATTAAGACAGAACCAAAGTATTTGTTCAACTGGTCTGCCATTTCTTTGTTCCCCACCTGAATCTGACTGCAAGGGACCTACGTTTGTCTTCATTAATCGTTTTCTCTTCACATATCTATAGAAGTTTTTGCAGTCAGTTTTAATGTTCCTGGCAAACTTCCTCTCATACTCTCTTTCCCTCCTCGTAATTAACCCCTTTGTCCTCCTCTGCTGAATTCTAAATTTCTCCCAGTCCTCGGGGTTGCTGCTTTATCTGGCCAATTTATATGCCTCCTCCTTAGATTTAATACTATCCTTAATTTCCCTTGTTAGCCACGGTTAAGCCACCTTCCCCGTTTTATTATTACTCCAGACAGGGATGTACGATTGTTCAAGTACATCCATGTGACCTTTAAATGTTTGCCATTGCCTATCCACCGTCAATCCTTTAAGTATCATTTGCCAGTCTATTGAAGTCATACTTGATTTGATTGAACACTCCTTCGAGGACTCTCTGACAGTAGAAGAATATGCTGTGGGATTTTGCTATTCCACATCTGAAAGAAGATTAATTATACAAGTTAGAAACATAGCGATTTCAGCCAGGCTTTGTGTGGGCTGAGTGCCATGATGATCCCTCCCCCCTTTATTTTCAAAATCAAATCAAGGCACGACAAAACATGACTGACTGACTGACTTTGTTTAGATATATATATATATATATGTATAGTTACATACAATGTATAAATCCCCACTTTTTAACTTTAAAAATAAATGTGCTTTTTCTGTTCTGCCTGCACTGGGCTCTATTACCTTTGACCTCTTTCACAGCACAAGCAGCTGCTGTCAGACCCTGCCATTGCATATCTGAAAAACAGCAGAAAGACACACGCCACTTCAAAAGATCGCCATTGCAGCCCAAGTCTTCCCTCGTGTCTTGTCTTCCAACATGGGCTTACTGTGTTTGGGTATTTACAGATTGCACCCCTGATTTCCAATGGAATCGATTCTGACACGCGGCCTTCGTTCAATTAAAAAAATATATCAGTTATTAATGTATTATTTATTGAAAGAAACATCAAGTTCAATTTTTTTAAACAAAATTTAAAGTTATTAATTTATTTAGAATATTAAATATATATATATATTTTAAAATGTTTTTTTTCTGGGTTGGTTTTAATTTCCACCCCCCTGCCTGCCTGTCTATCACCTAGGGCTTCAATAACCGTCCCAGCCGCATGTGGTCCTTAGCCCCACGCTCACAGGCACTGCACAATTGCCTTCAGGGATGATGGAAATCTAATTTTCTTCTTTTAAAAGGGAACTGCTGTCAGTTAAGAGTCATTCTGCCTCTGTGCAAAAGGGATGTGCTTGTTGTCCCGGATCATTCTGTGTCTGTTTGAAATGGATGGTTGTCAGTTACGATTCATAATCCTTTAAAACGGATTTTCTTATAATGCCGGATCATCCTGTATATTTTTAAAAGGATGTAATTTCAGTTGTGATGACCGAATTGTTAAACTGTTGTGTTCCAAGTTACATTGGGATTGGTGCGCACCCAGATCGCAGCGCATCTCTTCATTTACTCAAAATATGCTCATCTTTTCCGATGTCCTTGATATAGCTGTTGCCCCGAATTTGCGGCTAATATACACAACACAAATTGATGCGCTGACGAAAGCGGCCACGTGGCCTAATGGATAAGGCATCTGACTTCGGTTCTACTCTCGACGTTATCAGAGGATTGCAGGTTTGAGTCCTGCTGCGGTCAATTCACTTGCAGCACGAAAATTTATATTCTCTTTTGTGAATCGATAGCAAAGCCAACCTTGTCGTGCAGTCACTCACCAGAAGTAAAAGAAGGCAGTTTGCTTTAAGAATCTGATGCCACATTTACCTCATTGTCGATCTGTTTTCACGGGCAGTAGAAGCGGTGAAGTGGACTTTTGTCGCACGATACTTCAGTTTGAATGCAAAAAGCAGGAGATTGAATGGCTGACCTAGTTGTAAATAGAAGGCGATGGACTGGCTAATCCATTGTGCTCTGTACGCGTTGGTTCGAATGCCATCCTCGTCGTTATTGCATTAAACATTTGACCCCTCTGGTTGCACTGACAATCACATTTAACCTCATGGCCAAATTCACCTTTTACTGACAAGGATGCTGCACTTGTTCAGTCATGTCTCAATTTAATAATAAAATCATCAAAGGGAAAATATTAGCAGGACAATGGAGTGGGGGACTAATTAGATACCTCTATGAAGGACAGCACAAGCACAATGGGCGGAATAGCTTTCTTCACTACCGTCAGAATCTAAGCGTTACGCCTCTTACTGTCGGAGGCTCCTTGGTCTAGGGGTACGATTCTCACAGAGGGATTTTCAAAAATTTAAATTCGAGACATCCCTGATTCAAATCTCGGACGAGCCCCGCCTTCTTTTCGTCAAAGATACGCTTTGCACAGCCCGTCGACATGTGAGAAAACTGACATATTTCAAATTGAAACATGTGATATCGCGCCATTATTCCCACAGCGTCCAAATCCCAGAGTTTCACAGGAGCAAAGTGAAATTCATAAGAACATAAGAATTAGGAACAGGAGTAGGCCATCGAGCCCCTCGAGACTGCTCCACCATTCAACAAGATCATGGCTGATCTGGCTGTGGTCTCAGCTCCACTTACCCGCCCGCTCCCCCTAACCCTTAATTCCCTTTTTGTTTAAAGATCTATCTATCTGTGACTTGAATACATTCAATGAGCTAGCCTCAACTGCTTCCTTGGGCAGAGAATTCCACAGATTCACAACCCTCTGGGAGAAGAAATTCCTTCTCAACTCGGTTTTAAATTGGCTCCCCCGTATTTTGAGGCTGTGCCCCCTATTTCTAGTCTCCCCGACCAGTGGAAACAACCTCTCTGCCTCTATCTTGTCTATCCCTTTCATTATTTTAAATGTTTCTATAAGATCACCCCTCATCCTTCTGAACTCCAACGAGTAAAGACCCAGTCTACTCAATCTATCATCATAAGGTAACCCCCTCATCTCCGGAATCAGCCTAGTGAATCGTCTCTGTACCCCCTCCAAAGCTATTATATCCTTCCTTAAGTAAGGTGACCAAAACTGCACGCAGTACTCCAAGTGCGGCCTCACCAATAGCCTATACAGTTGCAGCAGGACCTCCCTGCTTTTGTACTCCATCCCTCTCGCAATGAAGGCTAACATTCCATTCGCCTTCCTGATTACCTGCTGCATCTGCAAACTAACTTTTTGGGATTCATGCACAAGGACTCCCAGGTCCCTCTGCACCGCAGCATGTTGTAATTTCTGCCCATTCAAATAATGTTCTCTTTTACTGTTTTTTTTCTCAAGGTGGATGACCTCACATTTTCCGAAATTGTATTCCATCTGCCAGACTTAGCCCATTCGCTTAACCTATCTAAATCTCTTTGCAGCCTCACTGTGTCCTCTACACAACCCGCTATTCTACTAATCTTTGTGTCATCTGCAAATTTTGTTACACTACACTCTGTCCCCTCTTCCAGGTCATCTATATATATTGTAAACATTTGTGGTCCCAGCATCGATCCCTGTGGCACACCACTAACCACCGATTTCCAACTCGAAAGGGACACATTTATCCTGACTCTCTGTTTTCTGTTAGCCAGCCAATTCTCTATCCATGCTAACACATTTCCTCTGACTCCACGTACCTTTATCTTCTGCAGTAACCTTTTGTGTCTACCTTATCGAATGCCTTTTGGAAATCTAAATACACCAGATCCACCGGTACACCTCTATCCACCATGCACATTATATCCTCAAAGAATTCCAGTAAATTAGTTAAACATGATTTCCCCTTCATGAATCCATGCTGTGTCTGCTTGATTGCATTATTCCTATCTAGATGTCCCGCTATTTCTTCCTTCATGATAGTTTCAAACATTTTCACCACTACAGATGTTAAACTAACCGGCCTATAGTTACCTGCCTTTTGTCTGCCCCCTTTTTTAAACAGAGGCGTTGCATTAGCTGCTTTCCAATCTGCTGGTACCTCCCCAGAGTCCAGAGAATTTTGGTAGATTATAACGAATGCATCTGCAATAACTTCCTCCATCTCTTTTAATACCCTGGAATGAATTTCATCAGGACCACGGGACTTGTCTGCCTTGAGTCCCATTAGCTTGTCCAGCACTATCCCCGTAGTGATAGTGATTGTCTCAAGGTCCTCCTTTCCCACATTCCTGTGACCAGCAATTTTTGGCATATTTTTTGTGTCTTCCACTGTGAAGACCGAAGCAAAATAATTGTTTAAAGTCTCAGCCATTTGCACAATTCCCATTGTTAAATCCCCCAACTGAGTAAAGATGAAGTATCTCAGATGTACTCGGCTCTGTGTTTCATTGGACAACCTAAACCGGTGTTTGCTTCCGGCCAATACTTGATCAGTATATCTTCCATTCTGCACGCATGAGCTCACCTCAACTGGGATAAGCATACATTCAGCGTCAATCTCCACATCATCGTTAAACACACTCTGTCCTGAATATGAGTACGTCCTGCTTTCTCGAACGCTGAAAAGATGTGAGAAGCTGGCATTTGAATTCGTCCCTTGGCTGCCGAATTCAAACCATACAGTAAATCAGTCCTCGGTGGCCAAGCTGCCTGGCCTCCTTAAAAGGGATCAGCAATCTATCTTTCGATTCGGCATTTTATAGTCTTCCAGCCTCAAAAGTACGGTCAACAATTCGGATCATAAGCACCGCTCCCATTGTCAGGTAATGGTTCTGCTGTTCCCACTAACACCTCCTCTGGACCATCCTTTGTTACTTTATGACCCGAATACCACCCACTTTGCCTTTTCCCATTGTGCCATTTATCATTTAATAACTCCTGCACTCCACTGTATCACAGACCTTCCCCTTTGTCCTTTCTCACTACCTATTTTTTCCAGGCGCTATTTTTCTTGAATAAATCTGTAATCTTCAAATTTTTCAAAAAGATCGGAATGATCATCCGACTGAACGTGAAACCGGGTTCATCATCCATGGAATCTGCACGGCCTGCTGAGTTTTACATAATTCTCTGTTTTTATTCATTCTGTTTCTGTGTCCTTTTTAAGGGGATTTGCTGTCTGTCCGGGATCATTCTCTGTCTCTTTAAAAGGGTGTGCTATCAGTCCCGGGTAATTCTGTGTAAGTTTAAATGGGACGGGCTGTCTGTCCCGGATTTAAATTTCAAATTTCAAAAACTGCCTTTGGATGGTGCAGGCATTTCTGCAATGGAGGCTGTGTCGGATCTCTGCATCGATGCTTTTGTTGACAAGGCACTTGCGAAATATGGGTAATGGTTCACTTTGTCGAGGACCGTGCAGTGGATCTTGATGATTGGAGGGCAGTGCTATGTGGCAAGGACAGTCTGCTGGAGGACCTTTGTCTTACAGATGTTTAGCGTCAGGCCCATGCTTTCATATGCCTTTGTAAATACATCGATTATATCCTGGATTTCAGCCTCAGAATGTGCACAGACACAGGTGTCGTCCGCGTACTGTAGCTCAATGACGCCACTAACAATGTCTCCACAAGATCCAGCAAATCCCCTGGGAGGACATGCACACCAACATCAATGTCCTCGTCTAGGCTAACATCGCCAGCATTGAAGTGCTGACCACATTCAGGGAGCTTTGCTGGGCAGGTCACATAGTTCACATGCCAGGCACGAGACTCCCAAGCAAGTGCTCTATGCGGAGCTCCTTCACGGCAAACGAGCCAAAGGTGGGCAGCGGAAATGCTAAAAGGGCGCCCTCAAAGCCTCCCTGATAAATTGCAACCACACCACTGATACCTGGGAGTCCCTAGCCGAAGACCGCTCTCGGTGGAGAAAGTGCACCCAGGAGAGCATTGAGCACTTTGAGACTCAATGCCAAGACCATGCAGAGGTCAAGCGCAGGCAGCGGAAAGAGCGTGCGGCAAACCAGTTCCTTGCCTCAGCGACTGTCTGTCCCATCTGTGGCAGAGTCTATGGCTCTCGTATTGGATTCTTCAGCCACCAAAGAACTCACTTCAGGAGTGGAAGCAAGATTTCCTCGATTCCGAGGAAGTGCCTGTGATGGCAGTGGTTGCTCCTGCTGTTGGGGAGGGTTTAAACTAATATGGCAGTGGGATGGAAATCGTTGCATGCAGAGAGAGGTAAGTAAAATCAGGGCAAAAGAAAAAGGTATAAAGGAGATAAGGAAAAGTGGAGGACAGAGAAATCAAAGGCAAAAATCAAAAAGGGCCACATTACAACATAATTCTAAAAGGACAAAAAGGGTTAAAAAATCAAGACTTAAGGCTTTGTGTCTCAATGCGAGGAGCATTCTTCATAATGTTGATGAATTAACTGCGCAGATTGCTGTTAACAGATATGATGTAATTGGGATTATGGAGATATGGCTCCAGGCTGACCAAGGCTGGGAACTCAACATCCAGGGGTATTCAATATTTAGGAAGGATAGACAGAAGGGAAATGGAGGTGGGGTAGCCTTACTGGTTAAAGAGGAGATTAACGCAAGAGTAAGGAAGGATATTAGCATGGATGATGTGGATTCTCTATGGGTAGAGCTGCGGAATACCAAAGGGCAGAAAACGCTCGTGGGTGTTGTGTACAGACCAGCAAACAGCAGTAGTGAGTTTGGGGATGGCATCAATCATGAAATTAGGGATGCATGCAATAAAGGTCCAGCATTTATCATGGGTGCCTTTAATCTACATATAGATTGGGCTAACCAAACTGGTAGCAATACGGTGGAGGAGGATTTCCTGGAGTGTATAAGGGATGGTTTTCAGACCAATAGGTCGAGGAATCAACTAGAGAGCTGGCTATCCTAAACTGGATGTTGTGTAATGCGAGAGGATTAATTAGCAATCTTGTTGTGAGAGGCCCCTTGGGGAAGAATGACCATAATATGGTAAATTCTTTATTAAGATGCAGAGTGACACAGTTAATTCAGAGACGACCGCCCTTAACTTAAAGAAAGGTAATTGCGTGGTATGAGACGTGAATTGGCTAGGATAGGCTGGCGAATGATACTTAAAGGGTTGGCGGTGGATAGGCAATCGCAGACATTTAAAGATCACATGGATGAACTTCAACAGTTGTACATTCCTGTCTGGTGTAAAAATAAAACGGGAAAGGCGGCTGAATCGTGGCTAATGCGGGAAATTAGTGATAGTTTTGAATCCAAGCGAGAGGCATATAAATTGCCCAGAAAATGCAGCAAACCTGACGACTGGGAGAAATTTATAGAAGGACAAAGGGTTTAATTATTAGGGGCAAAATAAAATATGTGAGTAAGCTTGCAGGGAACAAAAAGACTGACTGCAAAAGCTTTTATAGATATGTGAAGAGAAAAAGATTAGTGAAGACAAATTGCAGTCAGAAGCAGGTGAATTTATAATGGGGAACAAAGAAATGGCAGACCAACTGAACGAATATATTGTTTCAGTCTTCACTAAGGAAGACACAAATAAACTTCAGGAAATACGAGGGGACCGAGGGTCTAGCAAGAAGGAGGAACTGAAGAAATCCTTATTAGCCAGGAAATTGCGTTAGGTAAATTGATGGGATTGAAGGCCGATAAATTCCCAGGGTCTGATAGTCTGCATCCCAGAGTACTTCAGGAAGTGGCCCTAGAAATAGTGGATGCATTGGTGGTCATTTTCCACCATTCTATAGAATCTGGATTAGTTCCTCTGGATTGGAGTGTAGCTAATGTAATCCCATTTTTTTTTAAAAAGGAGGGAGAGAAAAAACAGAGAATTATAGACCAGTTAGCCTGACATCGGTAGTGGGGAAAATGTTGGAATCAATTATTAAATATTTAATAGCAACGCATTTGGAAAGCAGTGACTGGATCAGTCCAAGTCAGCATGGATTTATGAAAGGGAAATCATGCATGACAAATCTGGAATTTTTTGAAGATGTAACGAATAGAGAGGACAAAGGAGAACCAGTGGATGTGGTGTATTTGGTCTTTCAAAGGGCTTTTCACAAGGTCCAACACAAGAGATTAGTGTGCGAACTGAAAGCACATGGTATCGGCGGTAATGTAGTGACATGGATAAAGAACTTGTTGGCAGACAGGAAGCAAAGAGTAGGAATAAACGGGTCCTTTTCAGAATGGTAGGCAGTGACTAGTGGTGCACCGCAAGATTCAGCACTGGGAACCCATCTATTTACAATATATATTAATGATTTAGACGAAGGATTTGAATGTAATATCTCCAAGTTTGCAGATGACACTAAGCTGGGTGGCAGTGTGAGCTGTGAAGAGGATGCCAAGAAGCTGCAGGCTGACTTGGACAGGTTAGGTGAGTGGGCAAATGCATGGCAGATGCAGTATAATGTCGATAAATATGAGGTTATCCACTTTGGTATCAAAAACAGAAGACAGAATATTATCTGAATAGTGACAGATTAAGAAAAGGGGAGGTGCAACACGACCCGGGTGCCATGGTACATCAGTAATTGAAAGTTGGCATGCAGGTACAGCAGGCGGTGAAGAAGGCAAATGATCTGTTTGCCTTCATAGCGAGAAGATTTGAGTACAGGAGCAGTGAAGTCTTATTGCAGTTATACAGTGCCTTGGTGAGGCCACACCTTGAATATTATGTACAGTTTTGGTCTCCTAATCTAAGGAAGGACATTCTTGCTATTGTGGGAGTGCAGCGAAGGTTCATCAGCCTGATTACCTGGATGGCATATGAAGAAAGACTGGATCGACTAGGCTTATATTCAGTAGAATTTAGAAGAATGAGAGGGGATCTCATAGAAACATATAAAATTCTGATGGGATTGGACAGGTTAGATACAGGACGAATGTTCCCGATGTTGGGGAAGTACAGAACCAGGGATCACAGTCTAAAGATAAGGGGTAAGCCATATAGGATCGAGATGAGGAAGAACCTCTTCACTCAGAGAAATGTGAACCTGTGGAATTCTCTACCACAGAAAATTGTTGAAGCTAGTTCGTTAGATATATTCAGAAGGGAGTTAGATGTGGCCCTTACGGCTAAAGGGATCAAGGGATATGGAGAGAAAGCAGTAATGGGGTACTAAAGTTGCATGATCAGTCATGATCATTGTTACATATGTAAACTTCTACATACCTTGTACAGCCACCAGAGGGCTCATCCCCGGAGCCCCAAGGGATTTCACAATCCATTGGGAGCACAGGTACTTAAGGAGACCTCACAGGTTGGAGAGGCACTCTGGAGACCTGCAATAAAAGACTAAGATCACACTTTACTTTGAGATCACAGTATCCAGTCAGCCTCTTCATTCATACATAACAACTGGCGATGAGATGCAGACGACGAACCCAACGCTGCAGAGAACAGTGGGCATCCTGGAGAAATTCTCATGGGGTATGATTGGGAACACTTCGTGGAGCGACTCGACAAATACTTGTGGTCAACGAGCTGGAAGGAGAAGGGAATGCTGCCAAACGAAGCGCAATTTTCCTCACTGTCTGCGGGGCACCAACGTATGGCCTCATGAAAAATCTGCTTGCTCCAGCAAAACCCACATAGAAATCATGCAGTGATTTGTGTACACTGGTCTGGGAGCATCTGAACCCAAAGGAAAGTGTTCTGATGGCGAGGTACCGCTTCTATACCTACAAAAGTTCTCAAGGCCAGGAGGTGGCGAATTATGTCGCCGAGCTAAGACGCCTTGCAGGATATTGCGCATTTGAAGGACATTTGGAGCACATGCTCAGAGACTTTTTCTTACTTGACAGTGGCCATGAAATGATACTTCACAATCTTTTGACTGTAGAAACCCCAACCTTGAGTAAGGCTATAGCGATAGACCAGGCATTCATTGCCACCAGTGACAATACTAAGCAAATCTCTCAGCACACGAGTGTTGCTACAAGTGATGTCATTTTCAAATCGCAACTTACAGGGCAGGCCCCGCATACCTGCAGCTACACAACTGCAGATGTCTCAGAATCCACCGTAAAGGGTGATGAATGCAAGGCCATTAATACCTTGTTGGTGCTGCGGGTGTGATCATCGTTTCCATTCATGCCACTTCAAAGGATACATTTGCAAGTGTTGTGTAACAATGGGACACCTCCAACGTCTGTGCAGGCGAGCTGCAAATCCTGTTAACCCTGAAAACAAACATGTTGCAGAGGAGGACAGATCCACGGCAGATCATGATGAACCAGAGCCTCAGCCCAAGGAGGCAGAGGTATATGGGGTGCACACATTTACCACAAAGTATCCCCCGATAATGCTGAAGGCTGAACTAAATGGTCTCACGGTGTCAATGGAGCTAGTCTATTATGAGCAAAAAGACTTCCGAAAAATTGTAATGCAGCAAGGACTCAAGGCCAGTCTTGACTACAATTTGCACGAAAATGAGAACTTACACAAAGGAACTGATTCCCATAATCGGCAGTGCTACTGTAGAGATCTCTTATGATGGAGTGGTGCACAAGCTACCACTCTAGGTGGTGTCGGTCGATGGTCCCACGATGCTCAGCAGGAGCTGGCTGGGAATGATACGCTGGAACTGGGATGACGTCCAAGCGCTCTCGTCTGTTGATGACACTTCATGTGCCCAGGTCTTAAACAAGTTCCCTTCGCTGTTCAAACCAGGCATCGGGAAGTTCCAAGGAGTAAAAGTAAAAGTGCAGATCCAACTAATTCCGGGGCGTGACCCAACCATCACAAGGCGATGCAGTACCATACATGATGAGAGAAAGGGTAGAGATAGAGCTAGACCAGCGGCAAAGAGAGGGCATCATTTCACCGATCGAATTCAATGATGGGCCAGTCTGATCGTTCCAGTCCTCAAGAGAGACAGAACCATCAGAATCTGTGGTGATCACAAAGTAACTATCAATCGTTTCTCCCTACAGGATCAATACCCACTACCAAAGTCTGATGACCTTTTTGCTACGCTGGTGGGAGGAAAGATGTTCACAAAGTTGGACTTGACCTCGCCTACTTAACGCAGGAGCTGGGAGAATCATCGAAGCGCCTCAACTGCAACAACACGCACAAAGGTTTCTTCATTTATAACAGATGCCCATTTGGAATTCGATCGGAGGCGGCGATATTCCAGAGAAACATGGAAAGCTTACTGAAGTCGGTCCCGCGCATGATGGTCTTCCAGGACAACATGTTGGTTACAGTTCGGGACACAGTTGAGCATCTGTAGAACCTGGAAGAGGTTCTTAGTCGACTCAACTGTGTGGCGCACAGGATAAAATGCACGAAGTATGTTTTCCTGATGCCTGAAGTGGAGTTGCTGGGGAGGAGAATCGCGGCAGGTGGCAGCAGGTGCACCGATTCGAAGACGGAGGCAACCGAGAATGCACCGAGGCCACCGAACGTGATGGAGCTGCAGTAGTTTGTTGGACTCCTGAACTACTGTGGTAACTTCTTGCCGGGTCCCAGCACACTGTTAGAACCACTGCACGCCTTACTGCGTAAAGGAGACGAATGGGTTTTGGGCAACAGCCAAGAAAATTGCCTTTGTAAAATGTCGAAAATTGTTATGCTCAAACAAATTGCTTCTGTTGTATGATCCATGTAAGTGTCTGGTACTGGCATGTGATGCGTCGTCTCATGGCGTCGGGTGTATATTGCAATAAGTTAATGATTTTGGGAAATTTCAATCGGTTGCTTCTGCATCCAAAAGTCTGACTAAGGCTGAGAGAGCCTACAGCATGATTGAAAAAGAAGCGTTAGCGTGTGTTTATGGGGTAAAGAAAATGCATCAATTTTCTGTTTGCGCTAAAATTTGAATTGGAAACTGACCATAAGCCACTAATATCCCTGTTTTCCGAGAGTAAGGGGATAAATATTCGAACATCAGCCCGCATCCAGGGGTGGGCGCTCACGTTGTCTGCATACATCTATGACATCCACCACAGGCCAGGCACAGAAAACAATGCCGATGCTCTCAATAGGCTGCCATTGCCCACCAATGCGCAGATTTAGTCATGGTTATGGAAGCATTTGAGAGTGAGCAATTACCTGTCACAGCCCGACAGATTAGAAACTGGACGAACTAGAACCCCTCACTGTCCCTAGTAAAAAAAATTGTGTGCTTCACGGGAGCTAGTCCAGTGTTCCAGTGGAAATGTAGGAAGAGATAAGGCTGTACCAGCAGCACAAAGATAAAATGTCTATACAGGCAGACTGCCTTCTGTGGGGTAATCGGGTAGTGGTCCCCAAGAAGGGCAGAAACACCTTCATCACTGACCTCCACAGTACACACCCAGGCATCGGAATAATGAAAGTGATAGCCAAATCTCACGTGTGGTGGCTCGGTATCTATCTGGACTTAGAGTTTTGCGTGCACAATTGTAACACATGCTCGCAGTTAAGCAATGCACCCAGGGAAGTGCCGCTAAGTTTAGGGTCTTGGCCCTCCAAACCGTGGTCAAAGGTCCATGTCGACTACGCACAAAGGTCCATGTCGACTACGCAGGCCCGTTGTTGGGTGAAATGCTCCTTGTGGTTGTAGATGCGTGCTCCAAATGGATTGAATGTGAGATAATGTCGGCAAGCACGTCTGCTGCCACCACTGAAAGCCCGTGGGCCATGTTTGCCATGCTCGGAATACCTGATATCCTTGTGAGCGACAACGGGGGATGTTTTACTGGTGCCAAGTTCAAAGAATTCATGACCTGTAACGGGATCAAGTATGTTACATCTGTCCCGTTCAAACCAGCATCCAATGATCAGGCAGAGAGAGCAGTGCAAACTATCAAGCAGGGCTTGAAGAAGGTAACTGAAGGCTCACTGCAGACTCGCCTATCCCGAGTTCTGCTTAGCTACCGCACGAGACTCCATTCACTTACTGGGATTATACCTGCTGAACTGCTCATGAAAAGGGTACTTAAGACAAGGATCTCGTTCGTTCACTCTGATCTACATGAACAGGTAGAGAGCAGGCGGCTTCAACAAAGTGCATACCATTAGAGCGCAAATGTATCACTCGAGATTGATATCAATTATCCTGTATTTGTACTAAATTATGGTCAAGGTCCCAAGTGGCTTCCCGGCACTGCCGTAGCCAAAGAGGGAAGCAGGGTGGTTCGGGTCAAACTTTAAAATGGACTCATTTACCGGAAATACTTGGAACAAATCAAACTCAGATTGATGGACTATCCTGACCAGCCCACGTTGGACCCTACCTTCTTTGACCCCCCAACATACACACCAGTGGCAACTGACACCGCAGTTGGCCACAAAGCAGAACCCATCATCCGCAGCAATCCAGCAGGATTCATCACACCAGGCAGCCCAGCAAGGCCAGATGCACAGCAGCCCAGCGAGGGCCCAGTAGACGATCAACCAGGGAAAGAAGGGGCCCAAATCGACTCACTTTGTAAATAGTTACATTGTTGACTTTGGGGGGAGTGTTGTTATATATGTAAACTTGCATGTACCTTATACAGCCACCAGAGGACTCATCCCCTAAAGTCCCAAGCGATCCCACAATCCCTTGGGAGTACAGGTACTTAAGGAGGCCTCACAGGCTGGAGAGGCACTCGAGAGACCTGCAATAAAAGACTAAGGTCACACTTTACATTGACCTTACAGTATCCAGTCAGATTCTTCATTCATACAAAACAATCATATTGAATGGTGGTGCAGGCTCGAAGGGCCGAATGGCCTACTCCTACAACTATTTTCTATGTTTCTATGTTTCTATGATGATGGGTGAGAGAGAGAGAGTGTGTGCAAACCTGCTGTGCGATCTTACTGTGCATTTCATGTCATGTGAGAAAAAAGGCATTACGTGCAACTTGAAGCCATACTGATTTGATTGGACACTCCTTCGAGGACTGTCTGACAGTAGAAGAATCTGCTGTGGGATTTTGCTATTCGATATCTTAAAGAAAGCAAAATGCACATGTTAGAAACATAGCGATTTCAGCCAGGGCTTGCGTGTGGGCTGTGTGACATGATTAACTCCTACCCATTTATTTTCAAATTCCAATCAAATCAAATCAAGACAAAACAAGACATGACTGATTGACTAACTTTGTTTCTACACACATATATATGTATATATATATATATATATAGTATCTTTATATGCAATGTATATATCCCTAGTTTTTCTTTTCTGTCGGCACTGGCCTCTGTTGCTTTTAACCTCTTTCAGAGCACAAGCAGCTGCTGTCAGATCCTGCCATCGCACATCTGAAAAATAGCAGAAAGACACACGCCACTTTAAAAGATCGCCATTGCACCTCACATCTTCCCCCGTGGCTTCTCTTCCACGATGGGCTTACTGTGTGTGTGGGTATTTACTGCGGGCTCCCGCTGATTTCCAATGCTATCCATCCAGACACACAGGCTAAGTTCAATCAAAAATATGTAGGTTAGTAATTTATTATTTATTTGTTTAAAACAAATCAAATTCAATTTTTTAAATAAAGTTTACGTTTATTTATTTTTAATACTTTTAAATATATCTATATTTTTAATTGGCTTTTTTTCTGGGCTGGTTTTACGTCACTCCCTCTTTCCTGCCTGTCTATCACCTGGGGCTTCAATAACGGTCCTGAGCCCCACGTTCACTCATACACTGCACAATTGCCTTCAGGATGAAGGAAATCTCACTTTCTTCTTTTCAAAAGGAAAAACGGAACTGCTGTCAGTCAAGGATCATTCTGCATCTGTGTAAAAGGGATGTGCTGGACATTTTTTGTCTGTTTAAACGGGATGGTTGATAGTTCCGGTTCATAATATGTCCCTTTAAGAAGGATTTTCTCATCAACCAGGATCCTCCGGTATATTTTTAAAAGGTGTGCGAATTCAGCTGTGATGACCGAATTGTTAAGCTATTTGTTTCAAGTCATATTGGGGTTGCCTGTGCCGGTGCGCATCCAGATCGCTGCGCATCTGTTCATTTACTCAAAATATGCTCATCTTTTCCTTAATCCACTCCTTGATAGAGCAGTTGCCCTGATTTTGCTCCCAATATAAACAACAACACATTGCTCGCTGACCGGGCGGCCTCATTGCCTAGTGGATAAGGCATCCGACTTTGGTTATAACTGCGAAATTATTAGAAGATTGTAGGTTCTAGTCCTGCCGCGGTCAATAAACTCGCTGTGGGAAATTTTATGTTCTCTGTTGTGAATCAGCCGCAAAACCAACCACGTCGTACAGTCGCTCGCCTGAAGTAAAGGGCGGCTGTTTTCTTTCAGAAGCAAATGGCACACATTCATCATTGGTTGCACGGGCAGAACAAGCGGTGAAGTGGATTTTCTTGCAGAGTATTTCTGTTTGGATGCAAAAAGAGGATTGACTGGCTGAGGTTACTGCATAACGAAGACGAGGTGGCCGAGTGGATAAGGCAATAGACTGCTACTTCACTGTACTCTGTTCGAATCCCATCCACGTCTTTATTGTTTTAAGCATTTGACCCTCTAATTGTTTTGTCAATCACATTTAACCTCGTGCCAAATTCACCTGTTACTGACAAGGATGCTGCATTTTGGTCATGTCATGTCTCAACTTAATAATATATTCATCAAAGGGAAAACATTAGCAGGACTATGGAGAGGGGGACTAATTAGATATGTCTCTTAGGAACAGCACAAGCACGATGGGCCGAATAGCTTTCTTCACTACCGTCAGAATCTGAGAGCTACGCTCCTCACATCGGTGGCTCGTTGGTCTTGCTTAGGGATTTTCACAGTTTAATTGTGCTAATTTACCAAAATTCACTGGATTCAGGGGAGGTCCCAGCAGATTGAAAAATTGCAAATGTAATGCTCCTATTCAAAAAAGGAGGTAGAAAAAGCAGGAAACTATCGACCAGTTAGCCTAACATCTGCGGTTGGGAAAATGTTGGTATCCATTATTAAAGAAGCAGTAACAGGACTTTGAAAAAGCAACATTTAGTCAGGCAAAGTCAGAATGGATTTATGAAGGGGAAGTCATGTTTGACAAAATTGTTGGAATTCTTGGAGGACATAATGAACAGCGTGGATATGAGTGCATCCTGTTTTCTCTTGAGCTGAAAAGAAGTTAGAAGTTGTCTGTTGAAATAGTCCTTTGGCTGCCGAATTCAAACCGGAGAGAAAATCAATACGGGGTGGCCAAGTTGCCTGGTCTTAATAAAAGGCGTTGGCACCTTTTATTTCTGGCCTCAACATCAGTTCAACATATCGGATCATAAGCACCGCTCCCATTGTCTGGTAATGGTTCTGCTATTCCCACTAATACTGGAGGGGCCCGATGGTTAGTTTGTACTACCCATGGCTCAAGCACTCTCTGATGCCAGTCTTGTACATGTTGTTAAGTTTAAAATATTGCATTTTTCCGCACTGGCAATGCATTGACTGATAGCCGTGCTGTAATAACCTGGGTTGATGTGGCGCAAAAAGGTACATGAAAGGCTAAAGAAAGCCATCATTTACAGTGCCTATCACCAATTCTCGTTCCATTTGTTGAGCGAGGTCTAGTCATTTACTACTGACTTTAAAACAGCAGCACAGAATAGTATTTTGTATCACTGCAGATGTGCTTCTGATGGTTGGGGAAGCAGCAGTGCGATATTCAGTAAATTTGGTCAGTGACAGCTGTTGAGTTTACAGTTCCACATCCGAAAATGCACTGTTCCCTGACCGGGAACTGATTCCAGGCTAAGGCGGTGTAAGTGCCGAATCCGAACCAATAGACAAGCAGGAAAGCTGCTGCAAATGTCTTTCCAGCAAGCACATCAATGCAGTCTTCCCTCCTTGCTCCTTCGAAATTCACATCACATTTGTGCCAGGTAAAACTGTTCGGAGAAAGTGGCATTTTTGTTGAGAATACGAAAGACATGTCTGCGCAACCATAGCATTACGTGTGTGTAGGCATCCACTGAAATCTATTTCGTTCTGTCCTTTTCTCTGGATTTTTCACTCTTGGTGCCGGTTGAACACTTCCTTTGGTGTATTTGTCCTCAACTGCAGCCTTTTGCCCATCTCGGGGAGACAGAACCGTTCTGTCTGTCTATTCCTGCTTAGGGCCATTTATCAACAAACCAAGAAACACAAATAAACAGAAAGATGTGCCTCTCGACCCTGGCGGCAAAGAAGCAATGGATGTTATTCCAAATAATTCCAATCCCTTAGGATTCTGTGTGAATTTGTTTCATTAAAAAGATTGGATTTAAATGGTACGAAAAATATGATCAGTAGTACTCGAATGACTCTTAAGGGGACCAAACCCACGGCCTTGGCATTATTACTACCACGCTTTAACCAATTGAGCTAACCGGCCACGAAGTGCACTGAGGGCGTGTGAAAGCCCAGCCTGAGGGGATTGCGTTTCCGGCTCACACTGGGTGACAGAGTTACTGCACAAACATTGAACACATCACATCGTTTAAACATTGTTCACTGTTCATATACAAAACTGGGCAGTGTGTAAATAGAAAGTAACAGAAAAAGAGCCCTGAATGTAATAACATTCATGCTGAAAAGCATTATCACGCAACCGCTGAACAGCCCATTCCTCAAGCACTGTCCTGATATAAAACCAGTCTCTCCCCTTAAAATGAAGGGAACGCAAAATAACCAGAAATTGCCAAAATCTGGGATTGATCAGGAACCTTTAAATCTTCAGTCTAACGCTCTGCGAGCTGAGTTATTTTGGCTCCACAGCAAATGCAGCAATACCTGCTCACACCTTTAAAAAAGGAAACCTAAGCGCGGGAGGAACTGCCCCGTCCACTAAAGCCTCACTTCTCGGCAATGGGTCCCAAACAGATCTCCCACCCTGGTTGTGTTAATGTAATGTGTAATGATACTGAAAATCTTAATGCTCAGGTTAAGTTATCACTGCCCACGATCCAGACACTCTCTGATTCCGGTCTTATACACGTTGATGAGTTCAAAATGTGCATTTTTCCGCACTGGCAATTAACTTACTGATAGCCGTGCTGTGATCAGCTCGGTTTGTTAGCGTGATGCCTCGCAAGAACATACATGGAAGGATAATGATGATTGTGATTGTTCTCACACAGCAGTTAAATGTTGGCAAAACGTATAGTATCAATCAGCAATTCTAGTTCCATATGTTGATTTAATTTTCTGCTGAGGTTTTCATAAAGACACAAAGATTGCACACCAGGCTAGATCTCACAGTGTTGAAGACACAGTGAAATATACTGGAGAGTTTATAACTGTTTCAGAACATAAAATGTCAGTAAAATTCCCCGTTCTTTTCTTGACACTGATGGGTTGTGAAAGGGAGACGGGCCGAAGTCCCATTGAGCTGCACTGACCCCGAGCCAAGGTGAAATTATCAAAGGTTCAGTCCTTAGCAGTGACATGCTGAAGAGAGATAAGAGTCGCGAATCAAGGATTGATTTAACAATACTGATGTTGAATCTCGTTCAGATCAAACACTCCATGATTTCTCTGCCGCAGAATTCAGAGCTGGGAAATCGCCTGTGAACCCTAAACAGAGACACACAGTGAGCCAATGTGCAATACAGGACGGGCCCAGGCCAAATGAATATATTAATGCTCAGGATAAGTAACATTAGGCATTATCAGATGCCAGTCTTGTACATGTAATTAAGTTTAAAATGTTGAATTGTTCCACACTGGCAGTGCATTGATTGTTAGCAGTGTTGTGATAAGTTAGTGTGATGTGGCACAAAAAGTTACATGGAGGACTAATGATTACCATGATTGATCTGACATTTGCAGTTAAATGTTTACAACACTTACAGTGTCAATCCGCAGCTCTAGTTCCACTTGTTGAGAGAGGTCTAATCATTTACTGCTGAGTTTAAAACAGCAGGTACAGAAGTCTATTTTGTATCGCTGGAATGAATGATGCGCTGCTGATGGTTGGGGCAGCAGCAGTGTGGTGAGCTGTGAATTTGTTCAGGACCGGCACATTACTTCGCATTTCAGACAATCTAAATCACACTGATCCGCACTGACCCCGAGCCAAGGTGAATTTATGTTAAGTTCACTCTTTAGCAGCGAGAAGCAGAAGAGAGATAATAGTCGCGAATCAAGGAGAGATTATCTGATGATGATGTTGAATCTCCTTTATATCAAACACTCCATGAAACTCTTTTTGGAGTTTACCTGCAAAACAAAAACATTAATCGGTGCCACCCGCCCTGGATGACACACCAGACATTTTTTTTTTTTTTTTTTTTTGGGCACTAAAATCAAATTTTCCTTTTTCCAGTGCCCCCTATAAAAGGGGAGGGGGACACTAAAAGCACCGGCAATTAAAACAAATTAAACTTTAAAATGTAAAATCAAATTAAAATTTGGTTGCCGGGCGTGATGATGCACTCCAGTCCCTCCGGTGCCCACCTCTCGCGGAAGGCCGCGAGCGTACCGGTGGACACTGCGTACAAACACTCCATGAATCCTCTGCTGGGGGATTCACAGCAGGGGAATCACCTGATTAATCAGCTTAAACATGTGAAACTACAACCTCAGTCTCTGCTCCATGTCTGTCATTGCAGGGAGGCAGCTGCTGGCTCCGCCCCAGGGGCTCAGCTTGTGTGGATTTTGCACATCTCACCCGGTGTGGTACTGAGCCCCATACAACAGAATGCATTCAGGTTCCTTCCTCGGCCTTACACATGTTAGTTTATTGCACGCGGTGTGGTATGAGGCCACACAGAGCAGTGGAAGTCCAGGCTCCATTCCCCACCTGTGGTATGTTACTCCATGACCTAGTGTGGTACTGTGCCCCACACAGAGCAGGGAAATCCCAGGCTCCATTCCCCACCTGTGGTATGTTACTCCATGACCGAGTGTGGTACTGAGACCCACACAGAGTAGGATGGGTCCAGGCTCCATTACAGACTTGTGATTCCTTGTTGTCATTCTGTGTGCTACTGACCCCCATATAGAGCAGAAAGAGCAGGTCCCATCATTGGCCTGGGCTCTAGAGTGTCTGGTTCCCAGGGCACCCAGTGAAGCAACCACGTGTATATCTGATCCCTACATTGAAGAACAAGTACAATAGCAGAAGAACTCGTGGAAAGGTTCCAACAGTTGTGCGAAACCCAGATACCATGTTAATTGGTTGATGAACCATTCTAATAGTTCAACGCGGGTTTTCTGATCAATTTGTTTGACGTATTTTCTTCCACCAACCATTTGCATGTTTCCAAATTGAATGTTGCGTTCTTTATTGGGATAAGTAAACAGATACTGGACAGTTGCTATCTTACTCATTGTGATCTGAAGTTTTAGTTTGGTAACTGCCTGTTTTAGCATATGTTGTTACTGACAATTTAATTTGTTTCTGTGGTGCAATTGATTGACACGTTCGGCTGTTAAATAAAAGTTTGGTGGTTCGAGACCACTCAGGGTCTGCTTTTACTTCCAGATTTTCAATATGTGCTTCGGCTGCAAGAAAATGGGGTTAAAACTGTGCCAGATTGAATTCAATGTTGGAAAGTGTGAGGTCTTCCAGTTGGATCAGAGAAAGCCATTTTGTAGTATTTTCTTAATGGTGAGTGACTAATAGGAAAAGGAGGAGACCATCCAGCTCTTCAGACCTCGAGACATAGAAAAATAGAAATTCACAGCGCAGAAGGAGGCCACTTCGGCCCATCAGGTCTGTGCCAGCCGACAAAGAGCCGCGCGACCCTTGGTCAGCAGCCCTAAAGGTTACATATAAACATATGAACAATGAACAATGATGAAAGGTAAAGAACACTCACCCCAACCAATCCGCCTCACACAGGTGCGACACCTCTTAAACTGAAACATGCTACATTCCACCCCAACCGGAGCCATGGGATCTCGTAGGAGAGGCAAAAACCAAGTAAAAACCTTGGTCAATTTTGGGGGAAAAAATCCGGGAAAATTCTTCTCCTACCCATCCAGGTGATTTTAACTAGTCCAGGAGATCACCCTGGCAGTATTCGATTCCGTGCAGTACTTAACATCATATCTGCACCGGCCAACAAGAGGTTATCCAGTCTAATCCCAATTAAGAGCTCCAGGTCATTAATCCTGCATTTGCGGCACTGCAATTGCCCACCCAACTATCTCTTAAATGTGGTGAGGATGTCTGCATCCACCACTCTTCCAGGCAGTGAGTTGCAGATACCCATAACCCTCTGCGGAAAGAAGCACCACCCCCATCCCCTCTAATCCAATCTAAGTATTCTACCAACCACCTTACAACTATGCCACTTATAACAGACCCCTCCACCAATGGAAATAGGCCCACTATATCCAGGCCCCTCAATATATTGTACACCTCAAAGAGGTCTCCACTCAACCTCCCCTGTTTCAATGAGAACAGACCCAGTCTATCCAATTTGTCATCACAACTAAGATTCTCCATTCCAGACAGCATCTTAGTAAATCTCCGCTGCACTCTCTCCAGTGAAATCACGTTCTTCCTATAATACGGTGACCAGAATTGCACGAAGTACTCCAGCTGTGGCCTAACCAAAGTTTTATATAAATTTAAGCATAAACTCCCTGCTCAGATATTATGTGCCTCAGCCAATAAAAGCAAGCATTCCATATGCCTTCTTAACCACCTTATCCAGCTGGCTTGCTAGTTTCAGGGATCTGTGGACAAGCACTCCAAGGTGCCTTTGTTCATCCATGCTATTAAGTAGGTCACCGCATAATGTGTATACCCTTTCCTTATTAACCCTCCCAAAGTGCATTATATCACACTTCTCTGAATTAAATTCCATTTGCCATGGCTCTGCCCACCTGACCAGTAGATTGATATCCTCCTGCAGCCCAATATCAACATCATAGCAAATTTTAATGTTGTCTACAAACTTCTTAATCATACATCCCATATTCAAATCTAAATCGTTGATATATACCACAAAAAGCAAGGGGCCCAGTACTGAGCCCTGCGGAATCCCACTGGAAACATCCTTCCATTCACAAAAACAACAATCAATCATTAAACTTTGCTTCCAACCTCTAAGCCAAATTTGGATCCAACTTGTTACTTTGCCCTGGATCCCATGGGCTTTAATCTTTGTGACTGGTCTACCATGTGGGTCCATATACACTACAACATACACACTACCCTCATCGACCCTCTTGGTTACCGCCTCAAAAAATTCAATCAGGTTAGTCAAACACTATCTTCCCTGCTGACTATCCCTAATTAATCCTTGCCTTTCCAAATGTAGATTTAGCCTGTCTTTCAGGATTTTTTCAATAAAGTCACCACCACTGTGGTTAGGCTGACAGGCCTGTATTTATTCGGCCTTTCCTTTTCTCCCTTGTTAAACAAGGGGACTACATTAGTGGTCCTCAAATCCTCCGGCACCATGCCCAAATCCAAAGAGGACTGGAAAATGATGGTCAAGGCCTCTGCTGTTTCCTCTTTTACCTCGCTCAACAGCCTGGGATGCATTTCATCCGTCCATGGGGCTTATCTACTTTCAAAGCTGCTAAACCCCTTAATACTTCCTCTCTCACTATGTTTATTTCATCCGAAATATCACACTCGTCCTCGATAGCAGTATCTGCATTACCCATTTCCTTTGTGAAAACAGATGCAAAGTTTTCATTAAGAACGTTACCAACATCTTCCGCCCTTCACACAAAGATTACCCTCATGGTCTCTAATAGGCCCTACCCTTTCTTAAGTTGCCCTCTTACACTTAATATATTTATAGAACATCTTGGAGATTTACTTAATTTTACTAGTCAAGAATTTTCATGCTCTCTCTTAGCATTCCTAATAGCCTTTATAATTTTTCCTCTTAACTTTCTATATTCCTCCAAAGATTCTATACTATTTAGCCATTGGTATGTGACATAAGCTTCCATTTTTATCTTTATTCTCGCCTGTAACTCCCTAGACAGGGGCTCCAGAATTGTTATTCCCACCCTTTTTCTTGAAGGACACATGTTTAGCCTGAGCCTTCCGGATCTCTTCCTTGAATGCCTCCTACTGGTCCGACACTGATTTACTCAAAGTAGTTGTTTCCAGTCCACTGTGGCCAAATCATTCCTTAACTTTGCAAAATTACCTTTTCCCCAATTTGAGAATTTAATTCCAGGCCTATCCTTGTCCTTATCCATAACGAACTTGAATCTGACTGAATTATGGTCACTGGCACCCAAGTGCTATCCCAGTAATACCCCCTCAACCTGCTCAGCTTCATTCCCCAAACCTAAATGCAAAACCACCCCCTCTCGTGTTGGGCGTGTTACATCCTCATTGAAAACGTTTTCCTGAATGCATTTCAAGAATTTCGCACCCTCTATACACTTCACACTATATTTGTCCAATCAATATTTGGATATTTAAAATCCCCTACTATTACTACCCTAAGGTTTTTGGACTTCACAGCAATTTGCGTCCATATTTGCTCCTCTATCTCCCTCCCACTGTTTGGGAGTGTATAATACACGCCCAGCAGTGTGATCGCCCTTTTTTATTTTTCAGTTCGACCCATGTGGTCTCATTTGATGACTCCTCAAACATATCATCCCCCTCCATGCTGTAATAGTTTCTTTAATCAATACCACAATGCGTCTTCCCCTTTTTATCCCCCTCTCTATCTTGTCAAAAACCCTGTAATCAGGAATATTAATCTGCCAATCTGCCCTTCTTTCAGCCATGTTTCTGTAATGGCTATAATGTCAAACTCCCAAGTATCTAACTGTGCTCTTAGCTCATCTGCCTTATTCGCTATACTCGTTGCATTAAAGTATATACCATTTAGCTGTTGTATCATTCAAGTAGATCAAGGCTGATCTGCATCTCAGCTGCAGTTACGCCTGGATACCATATCCAGCTTCATCTGTTTGTCCTCTCATTTTAGTTAAGCCTGATGCTGCTCCTGGCAAGCTCTTCTACACATCTCATTGAAACAGGTTTGATCTCCTGGCTTGACGGTAATGGTATAGTGAGTGATAGGTCAGACGAGGACGCTGCAGATTGTGGTTGAATATAATTCTGCTGCTGCTGGTGGCCCAAAATTGTAGAGTGAAAATATATGGGGTTGTATGCGATATTTTACTTTATTCATATTTAACCACAAAATGAATTCAGTTTTTAAAATATTGATTCAGTTTTAATGGGGAAGGTTTTCAAAATGTTCCCACCTGGTTTCGCAGTGGGGATTTTTTGTGTGTGAGGCGATAACCACTGCACTACACAAATTCTGCTCCGAGAGGTATCGTAAGAACATCACAGAAGAGAACATGGTCCACAAATGCAGGTCCTGGATTAACATTTGTATAATACACCTTATTATCAGAATTTCAAAAACAATTTAAACTCTATTGGAAGATGAACCATTGTTCTAATTGATGCATCAACTTTCTGTTTCAGACTAAAGGACATTGCAACATGGTCACCGAGTGACAGGCAAATCTTTTATAAGTGTTTTGTCTTTTGCTTGTGATACATTTTCATCAGCTCTAATTTTACAGAGGGTATTTTATTAGTTGGTTAAGAATGTTCAGTGTTTCTCACACCGGGAATCTGGTACAGCCGTTGTTCAGTGTAACAGGAAGCAACAATTGTCGCCACTTTTACACAGAGGAGTAAACTCGCCCCTGGAGGTTCGCGTGGAGCAAGTTACAATTCATTCATTCCACCCGGGATCCCGACTTTTTGCGTGTGAAGCGAGCGTGAAATTTGCTGCAGTCCCGAAACCTGTGCTCAGTGTGTCAGCCGCATGTCAGAAGGATGTGATAAGGGAGAAGGTGAGCCACTGACTCACCTCTCTCTGCACCGATTGAGATTGTGTCGCTTCTCCATCAAACAATATCACTTCTGCCACACACAAAAAGCTCACATTCCTTCTCCTCTTTCACAAACATCTCACAGAGCAAAACTACACCACACACCTGGAAAAATTCTTCATTTTAGAATCAGAAAACTCCTGAAGGAGCAGCAGGGACAGACTTCATTCACCAAAGGTGGAATCTGAAGGGTGTGGGTGTTTTTTCATCCTGAGAGACCACAGACCAGGGACATGGATTTCCTTGGAGTGTATGTCCACAGATCCCTGAAGGTAGCAGGCCGGGTAGATAAGATGGTTAAGAAGGCATATAGAATGCTTGCCTTTATTAACTGAGGCATAGAATACAAGAGCTCGCACTATAAACACTGGGTTACAGTACAGAAGGACGCAATTTTGGACCATCACACCTGTGGCTATCGACAAAGAGCTATACAGCCTAATCCCACTTACCAGCTTGTGGTCCATAACCTTGTTGGTTACAGTACTTCATGTGCAAATGCAAGTACTTTTTCAATGTGGTGAGGGTATCTGCCTCAACCACACTTTCAGGCAGTGAGTTCCAGACCTTCACCACCATCTGGGTGATGAAATTCCCACTCAAAACCCTTCTGAACTTTCTACCAATTACTTTAAATTCATTCTCCATGGTTGTTGACCCCTCTCCCAAGGGAAACAGGTCCTTCCTATCCATTCTGTCTCGGCCCCTGATCATTTTATACATCTCAGTAAGGTCTCCCCTCAGCCTCCTCTGTTTCAAAGAAAAAAACCTAACCATTACAATCTTTCTTCAAAACTAAAATTCTCCGGTCTAGCCAATATCATCATGAATCTCATCTGTACCCTGTGCAGTACAATCACACATTTCCTATAATGTGGTGACCAGAACTGCATGCAGTGCTTTAGCTGCAGCCGAACTAGTCTTTTATACGTTCAAGCATAACCGCCTTGGACTTCTATTCTATGCCTTGGCTAATAAAGGCAAGTATTCTGTAGGCCTTCTTAACCACCTTATCTACCTGGCCTGCTACCTTCAGGGATCTGTGAACATGCACTCTAAGTTCCCTTTGTTCGTCTACGCTTCTCAGCTTGAAGGAATTCAAGCATCCACCACATGAGATGCCAGCCTGCTCCAGAGATCCACTGTTCTGTGGGGAAAGAATCAGCTACCGACAACTAACCTAGATCTAGCCTCAAACACCTATTCCCTTCATTATCGTATCAGCCTCAATCAGATCATCGCTGAGTCTACGCTTCACGAAAGTGTAGAGTCCCAACTCTTTCACTCTATCTCGAAAACAAACTTGGAATTAGTCCAGTGGCCCACCTCTGGACCTTTTGCAAAGCCTCAGTATCACCCAACGAACGAGGAGACCAAAACATGACACAGTATTCCAAGTGTGGCCTGAATAATGTCTTCGACAAAGACAAAATAGTATGCTTCGTCTTAGCTCAATTGTCCCATGGATTCACCCCAGCACTCTATTTGCTCCAGCTATCGATTCATGGCATTGCTCAAGTAATTTTAAAGATGTATGTGCTAGAATGCCCAAATCGCTTTCTGTCTCCACCTTCTTTACTGCTTATCCCTGATGCATGAATGAATGTTGAGCATTTACCCTGCCCACGTGCATAAGAATGCAATTAGTTAAATTACACACCATTTGCCAGTCATGATACCAATCTCCCAAAATAGCAAGATCTGCCTGAAGCAGACGAGACCCGAATATTCGCACAAATCTCGGTATCCTTTGTAAATTTGCAGATTATGCCACCATTACCGACATCCAGATCATGAATAAAAATACTATATTAAAAATAATCTCTATCGCTAAAGAAGGAGTACTTGGTAAAATAATGGGACTAAAGGTGGATAAGTCCTCTGGACCTATTGGCTTGCATCCGAGGGTCTTTGAAGAAGTGACTGCAGAGATGGTGGATGCATTGGTTGTAATCTACCAAAATTCCCTGGATTCTGGGAAGTTTCCAGAAGATTGGAAAACCACAAATGTGACACCCCTATTTAAAAAAGGAGGGAGAGAGAAAGTAGACTAGTTAGCCTAACTTCTGTCGTTGGGAATAACCCTGGAGTCCATTATTAAGGAAGCAGTAGCAGGACATTTGGAAAAGCATAATACACACAAGCAGAGTCAGTATGGTTTTATGAAAGGGAAATCATGTTTGACAAATTTGCTGGAATTCTTTGAGGAAGTAATTCGCAGGGTGGATAAGGGGGAACCAGTGGATGTGGTGTATTTGGATTTCCAGAAGGCACTTGATAAGGTTTCACATAACAGGTTAGTACAAGATATAAGTTCACGGGGTTGGGGGAAATATGTTACCATGGATAGAGGGTGGGCTAACTAACAGAAGCAGAGAATTGAGATAAATGGTTCATTTTCTGGTTGTCCAATGGCAATTAGCGGGGTGTCACAGGGATTAGTGCTGGGGCCCGAACTATTTACAATCTATATTAATGATTTGAATGAAGGGACAGAGTGTAATTTAGCCAAGTTTGCTGATGATGCGAAGCTGGGTGGAAAGCAAATTGTGTGGAGGACGCAAATAATCTGCAAAGGGTTGTAGAAAGCCTAATTGAGTGGGCAAACAATTGGGAGATTGAGTATAATGTGGAAAAGTGTGAGATTATCCAGTTTGGCAGGAAAAATAAAAATACAATTTATTATTTAAATGTAGAGATATTACAAAATTCTACAGTACAGAGGGTCCTCGGGTCCTTGTGCATGAAACACAAAAAGTCAGTATGCAGGTACACCAAGTAATTATGAAGACAAAAGGAATGTTGGCCTTTATTGCAAGGGAATGAAGTATAAAAGCAGGGAAGTCCTGCTACAACTGTACAGGGTATTGGTGAGACCACACAGAGTACTGCATACAATTTTGATCTCCTTATTTAAGGAGGGATATATTTGCATTGGAGACAGTTCAGAGACGCTTCACTAGTTTGATTTCTGAGATGAAGGGGTTGACTTATGAAGATAGGTTGAGCAGGTTGGGCTGCTACTCATTGGAATTTAGAATTGTGAGATGATCTTATTGAAACAGATGATACTAAGGGGGCTCGACAAGTAGATGCAAGGAGGATGTTTCCAATCTTGAGGAAATCTAGAACTTGGGGGCATAGTTTAAGAATGAGGGGTCGCCGATTTAGAACTGAGATGAGGAGAAATTTCTTCTCTCAGTGTTGTAAATATTTGAAATTCTCTACCCCAGAGAGCTGTAGAGGCTGGGTCATTGAATATATTTAAGGTGGTGATAGCCAGATTTTTGAGCAATAAGGGAGTGAAGGGTTATGGTGAGCAGGCATGGAAGTGGAGCTATGTCCAAGATCATATCAGCCATGATCTTATTAAATGGTAGAGCAGGATCGAGTGGCCAACGTCCTACTCCTGCTCCTATTTCTTATGTTTATTTAAAGGGTGAAGAATGAATGCAAACTTAATCAGCATTTTTTTTTATCTGACCATTTTTACATTGATTAATTTGTCAAATATCCCAAAAATTAAACTACAGCCCAGTTTTAGAGGGAATCAATATCAGCAGAAAGAAAGCCCAACTGTCAGAATGGACATGATTCAGTCTGGGACAACAGCAGAATCCAAACCCTGAAGTCACTTGTGAACTCCTTGGTGTCTCAGCAGGGTGCATAACTGAGTGAATCCCTTCCCACAAACAGAGCAGATGAACGGCCTCTCCCCGGTGTGAATTCGCTGGTGTCTCAGCAGGTGGGATGAAGTAATGAATTCATTCTCACATACGGAGCATGTGAACGGCCTCGCCCCAGTGTGAGTGTGCTGGTGTCTCAGCAGGTGAGATAACCGAGTGAATCCCTTCCCACACTCAGAGCAGGTGAATGGCCTCTCACGTGTGTGAATTCGCCAATGATCTAGCAGGTTAGATGACTTAGTAAATCTCTTCCCACACTCAGAGCAGGTGAACGGCCTCTCCCCAGTGTGAATTCGCTGGTGTTTCAGCAGGGTGGATGAGGTAATGAATCCCTTCCCACACTCAGAGCAGGCGAACGGCCTCTCCCCAGTGTAATTCGCTGGTATTTCAGCAGGGTGGATGAGGTAATGAATCCCTTCCCACACTCAGAGCAGGTGAACGGTCTCTCCCCAGTGTGGACTCGCTGGTGAATCAACAGGTGAGATGAATGAATGAACCCCTTCCCACACTCAGAGCAGGTGAACAGCCTCTCCCCAGTATGACTGCGCCGATGAGCTTCCAGCTCAGACGGGTAATTGAATCTCTTCACACAGTCTCCACATTCCCACGGTTTCTCCGTGGTACGGGTGTCCTTGTATCTCTCCAGGTTGGACGATCAGTTGATGCCTGGTCTACACACAGTAGACGTGTATGGTTTCTCTCCGCTGTGAATAGTGCGATGTTTTGTCAGGCTGTGTAACTGGTTAAAGCTCTTTCCACAGTCTGTGCAGTGGAACACTCTCACTTGGGTGTGTGTGTCTCGGTGCTTTTCCAGTCACACTGATGTTTGCATGGCAGAACAGACAAATTTTTCTCCTTCCACATTCAAAGTCCGATGATATTCAGGGCCTGAGGAATTGAGTGATTCTATCAGATTTTGACGTGATATTTGGATTCAGTATCCCGTCTGCAAATCCTCCCCTCCTGATACCCTGGAAAAGGAATTTACAAAAATGATTACTGCAAGTACAGGACAGAAATTCAGAACAGACAATTCTAGAATGTAAGGAACATTCTTTCCTCTCTTGTTCCTCCAAAGCTGGAAATCCCCGTCCCATGCAGTCTTCCCCCTCACTGTCCTGAAATTCAAACACATCGCACGTCTGAAGGCAGCTTGTCCTACGCTCTCAATTATCATCATTAACTCTGGCTGGGTTCAGTTCTACACTCACCATGTTCAGTTCTACACTCACTGGTTCCCCTCCCCTGAAGGTCTTACTCTGGCTGGGTGCAGCTCTACGCTCACTGGTTTCCCTCCCCTGAAGGTGCTGACTCTGGCAGGGTTCAGTTCTACAAATCACTGGTTTCCTTCCCATTCCTCTTGAAGTGCTGAGTCTGGCTGGATTCAGTTCCACATTCACTGGTTCTCCTCCCTGTCCTCCCTTGAAGGTGCTGAGTCTGGCTGGGTTCAGTTCGACGTGCAATGGTTCCCCTCCCTCTCCTCCCCAGAACGTGCTGACTGTGGCAGGGTTCAGTTCGACGCACAATGGTTCCCCTCCCTCTCCTCCCCAGAAAGTGCTGACCGTCGCTGGGTTCAGCTCTACACTAACTGGTTCCCCTCTGCTGAAGGTGCTGCATCTGGCTGGGTCCAGTTCTCCAATAGGTTCAGTGCTTTATTCATTGGTTTCGCTCCCTCATCTCCCCTGAAGGTGCGGACAATGGCTGGGTCCAGTTCTACACTCACTGGTTCCCCTCCACTGAAGATGCCGACTGTGGCTGATTTTAGTTCTACATAGAAATATAGAAATATAGAATGAAGGTGCAGGAGTAGGCATTCGGTTCTTCGAGCCTGCACCACCATTCAATATGATCATGGCTGATCATGCAACTTCAGTACTCCATTCCTGCTTTCTCTCCATATCTCTTGATCTCTTTAGCAGTAAGGCTCATATCTCACTCCATTTTGAATATATCGAATGAATTGGCATCAACAACTTTCACTGGGAGTGAATTCCACAGGTTCGCAATTCTCTGAGTGAAGAAGTTTATCCTCATTTCGGTCCTAAATGGCTTAGCCCTTATCCTTAGACTGTGACCCCTGATTCTGGACATCCACAACATCAGGAACATTTTTCCTGCATCTAACCTGTCCAATCCCGTCAGAATTTTATATGGTTCTATGAGATCCCCTCTCATTCTTCTAAATTCGAGTGAATATAAGCTTAGTCGATCCAGTCTTTCTTCATATGAAGTTCTGCCATCCCGGGAATCAGTCTGGTGAACCTTCGCTGCACTCCCTCAATTGCAGGAATGTCCTGCCACAGATTAGGAGACGAAAAGTGTACACAATATTCAAGGTATGGCCTCACCAACGCCCTGCACAACTGCAGTAAGACCTCCCTGCTCCTATCCTAAAATCCTCTCGCTATGAAGGCCAACATGCGATTTGTCTTCTTCACCACTTGCTGTACCTGCAACTTTCAATGACTGATTTACCATGACATCCAGGTGTCTTTGCACCTCCCGTTTTCCTAATCTTTCACGATTCAGATAATATTCTGCCTTCCTGTTTTTGCCAGAAAAGTGGATAACCTCACATTTACCTACATTATGCTGCACCTCCGATGCATTTGCCTAACCTGTCCAAGTCACCCTGTAGTCTCTTAGCATCCTCCTCACAGCTCACAGTACCACCCAGCTTAGTATCATCTGCAAACTTGGAGATATTACACTCAATTCCTTCATCTAAATCATTAATCTATATTGTAAATAGCTGGGGTCCAAGCATTCAACCTTGCAGTACCCCATTAGTTACTGCCTGTCATTCTGAAAAGGATTCATTTATTCCTACTGTTTGCTGACTGTCTGCCAACCAGTTCTCTATCCATGTCAATCCATTACCCCCAATACCATGTGCTTTAATTTTGCACACTAATCTCTTGTGTGAGACCTTGTCAAATACATCACATCCACTGGTTTTCCCTTGTCCATTTTACTAGTTACACCCTCAAAAAATTCTCGAAGGTTTATCAAGCATGATTTCCCTTTCATAAATCCATGCTGACTTGGACCGATCCTGTCACTGCTTTCCAAATGTGCTGCTATTATATCTTTAATAATTGATACCACCATTTTCCCCAGTACCAATGTCAGGCTAACCGATCTATAATTCTCTGTTTTCTCTCTCCCCACTTTCTTAAAAAGTGGGTTTACATTCGCTACACTCCAATCCAGAGTAACTGATCCAGAACGTATAGAATTTTGGAAAATGACCAGCACTATTTCTAGGGCCACTTCCTAAGTACTCTGGGATGCAGACTATCAGGCCCTGGGGTACAACTGCAATAAGACCTCCCTGCTCCTATAATCAAATCCCCTAACTATGAAGGCCGACATACCATTTGACTTGTTCACCTAGCCTGTTGTACCTCCATGTCAATTTTCAATGACTGATGTACCATGACAGCCAGGTCACGTTGCACCTCCCCTTTTCCCAATCTGCCGCCATTCAGATAATATTCTGCCATTGTGTTTTTCCACTAAAGTGGATAACCTCACATTTACCAACATTATACTGCATCTGCCATGCATTTGCCCACTCACCTAATCTGTCCAAGTCATCCTGCAGACTCTTAGCATCCTCCTCACAGCTCACACCGCCACCCAGTTTAGTATCATCTGAAAACTTGATATATTACACTCAATTCCTTCATCTAAATCATTAATGTATATTGTAAATATCTTGGGCCCAGCACTGAGCCCTGCAGCATCCCAATAGTCACTGCCTGTCATTCTGAAATGGACCCGTTTACCCCGACTCTCTGCTTCCTGTCTGCCAACTTGTTCTCTATCAACGTCAGTACATTACCCCCAATACCATGTGCTTTAATTTTGCACACCAATCTCTTGTGTGGGACCGTGTCATAAGAACATAAGAACATAAAAATTAGGAACAGGAGTAGGCCATCTAGCACCTCGAGCCTGCTCCGCCATTCAACAAGATCATGGCTGATCTGGTCGTGGACTCTGCTCCACTTACCCGCCTGCTCCCCATCACCCTTAATTCACTTATTGGTTAAAAATCGATCTATCTGTGACTTGAATACATTCAATGAGCTAGCCTCAGCTGCTTCCTTGGGCAGAGAATTCCATAGATTCACAACCCTCTGGGAGAAGAAATTCCTTCTCAACTCGGTTTTAAATTGGCTCCCCCGTATTTTGAGGCTGTGCCCCCTAGTTCTACTCTCTCCGACCAGTGGAAACAATCTCTCTGCCTCTATCTTGTCTATCCCTTTCATTATTTTAAATGTTTCTATAAGATCACCCCTCATCCTTCTGAACTCCAACGAGTAAAGACCCAGTCTACTCAATCTATCATCTTAAGGTAACTCCCTCATTTCCGGAATCAGCCTTGTTATGCGTCTCTGTACCCCCTCCAAAGCTAGTATATCCTTCCTTAAGTAAGGTGACCAAAACTGCACGCAGTACTCCAGGTGCGGCCTCACCAATACCCTATACAGTTGCAGCAGGACTTCTCTGCTTTTGTACTCCATCCCTCTCGCAATGAAGGCCAACATTCCATCCGCCTTCCTGATTACCTGCTGCACCTACAAACTAACTTTTTGGGATTCATTCAGAAGGACCCCCAGGTCCCTCTGCACCGCAACATGTTGTAATTTCTCCCCATTCAAATAATATTCTCTTTTACTGTTTTTTTTTCCCAAAGTGGATGACTTCACACTTTCCGGCATTGTATTCCACCTGCCAAACCTTAGCCCTTTCGCTTAACCTATCTAAATCTCTTTGCAGCCTCTACACAACCCGTTTTTCCACTAATCTTCGTGTCATCTGCAAATTTTGTTACACTACACTCTGTCCCCTCTTCCAGGTCATCTATGTATATTGTAAACAGCCATGTCAAAAGCCATTTGAAAGTCCAAATACACCACATCCACCTGTTCCCCCTTGTCCACTCTACTTATAACATCCTCAAAAAATTCCAGAAGATTTGTTAAGCATGATTTCCCTTTCATAAATCCGTGCTGACTTGGAACGATCCTGTCACTGCTTTACAAATGCGCTGCTATTGCATCTTTAATAATTGATTCCAACATTTTCCCCAATACTCATGTTAGGCTAACTGGTCTATTATTACCCATTTTCTCGCTCCCTTCTTTTTTAAAAAGTGGTGTTACATTAGCTACCCTCCAGTCCATAGGAACTGATCCAGATTCGATAGACTTTTGGAAAATGATCACCAATACATACATTATTTATCGGGCCACTTCGTTAAATACTCTGGGATGCAGACTATCAGGCCCCAGGGATTTATTGGCCTTCAATCCCATCAAATTCCCTAACACAATTTCCCTCCTAATAAGGATTTCCTTCAGTTCCTCCTTCTCACTAGACCCTCAGTCCCCTGGTATTTCCGGAAGGTTATTTGTGTCTTCCTTATTGAAGACAGAACCCAAATATTTGTTCAACTGATCTGCCATTTCTTTGTTCCCCATTATAAATTCACCTGATTCTGACTGCAAATTACCAACATTGGTCTTCATTAAACTTTTTCTCTTCACATATATATATAGAAGCTTTTGCAGTCAGTTTTTATATTCCCGGCAAACTTCCTCTCATACTCTATTTTCCCCCTCTAATTAAACGCTTTGTCCTCCTCTGCTGAATTCTAAATTTCTCCCAGTCCTCAGGTTTGCTGCTTTTTCTCGCCAATTTATATGCCTCTGCCTTGGATTTAACACTATCCTTCATATCCCTTCTTAGCCACGGTTTAATTTTACTCCAGACAGGGATGTACAATTGTTGAAGTTCATCCATGTGATCTTTACATGTTTGCCATTGCCTATCCACCATCAACCCTTTAAGTATCATTTGCTAGTCTATTCTAGTCAATTCACATCTCATACCTTCGAAGTTATCTTTCCTTAAGTTCAGGACGCTAGTCTCTGCATTAACTGTTTCACTCTCCATCTTAATTAAGAATTCTAACATATTATGGTCACTCTTCCCCAAGGGGCCTCGCACAACAAGATTGCTAATTAGTCCTTTCTCATTACACATCACCCAGTCCAGAATGGCCAGCCCTCTAGTTTGTTACTCGATATATTGGTGTAGAAAACCATCCCTAAAACACTCCAGGAAATCCTCCTCCACCATTTTGCTATCAGTTTGGTTAGCCCAATCTATATGTAGATTAAGGTCGCCCATGATAACTGCTGTACCTTTATTGCACGCATCCCTAATTTCTTGTTTGATGCTGTCCCCAACCTCTACTACTGTTTGGTGGTCGGTACACAACTCCCACGAGCACTTTCTGCCCTTTGGTATTCCGCAGCTTCACCCATACAGATTACACATCATCCAAGCTAATGTCCTTCCTTACTATTACGTTAATTTCATTTTTAACCAGCAACGCTACTCCACCCCCTTTTCCTTTCTCTCTATCCTTCCTGAATGTTAAATATCCTTGGATGTTGAGTTCCCAGCCTTGGTCATCATGGAGCCATGTCTCAGTGATGCCAATTGTATCATATTCATTAATTGCTGCCTGCGCAGTTAATTTGCCCACCTTATTATGAATACTCTTGCATCGAAGCACAGAGCCTTCAGGCTTGTCTTTTTAAACACACTTTGCCCTTAGAATTTTGCTGTAATGTGGCCCTTTTTGATTTTTGCCTTGGGTTTCTCTGCCCTCGACTTTTACTTTTCTTCTTTCTATCATTTGCTTCTGCCCCCATTGTACTTCCCTCTGTCTCCCTGCATAGGTTCCCATCCCCCTGCCATAATAGCTTAACCCCTCCCCAACAGCACTAGCAAACACTCCCCCGAGGACCATCCGGTTTGTACTGGTGCAACCTCCCCAGAACCAGTTACAATGTCCCAGGAATTTGAATCCCTCTCTTCTGCACCATTCCTCATACCACATATACATCTGAGCTATCCCGTGATTCCTACTCTGATGAGCATGTGGCAATGGTAGCAATCCTGAGATTACTATCTTTGAAGTCCTATTTTTTAATTTAACTCCCTAAATTCAGATTGTCGGACCTCATCACGTTTTTAACCTATGTCTTTGGTACCTATATGCCACCACGACAACTGGCTGTTCACCCCCCTCCTTCAAAATGTCCATCAACCGCTCTGAGACATCCTTGACCCTTGCACCAGGCAGGCAACATACTATCCTGGAGACTCAATTGCGGCCGCAGAAACGTCTATCTATTCCCTTTACAATAGAATCCCTTACCACTATAGCTCTCCCACTCTTTTTCCTGCCCTCTTGTGCAGCAGAGCCACCCACAGTGCCATGGACTTGGCTGCTGCTCCCGTCCCCTGGTGAGTCATCCCCCGCAACAGTATCCAAAGCAGTGTATCTGTTTTGGAGGGCGATGACCGCAGGGAACCTCTGCAATACCTTCCTTCCACTGCTCTTCCTGTTGGCCACCCATTCCCTATCTGTCTGTGTAAACTTTACCTGCGGTATGACCAACTCACTAAACATGCTATTCACGATTCACGGCATCGTCAGCTTCGCGGATGCTCCAGAATGAAACCACCCACAGCTCCAGTGCCACGATGTGGTCTGTCAGGAGCTGCAACAGGATACACTTCCTTCACATGTAGTTGTCAGGGACACTTCCCACATAGCACAGAAGGAGCAGGACACGTGTCTGAGCTCTCCTGCCATGACTTAACCCCTAGTTTCATTTAATTTGGCAACAACAATGATAAAGGTTACCTACTGATAAAGTGAAAAAAAAGAAAAAAGAAAAACTACTCACCAATCACCAGCCAATCACTTGCCCCCTTGGCTGTGAAGTGACCATTTGATTTATTTCTACTTTTTTGTTTACCTTCTACCCCTGCTGCAGATGCACCAGCTGGCCTCCGACTCACCGGACTCCTGCCTCTCTTGGATCTTTTATAGGCCTCCGACTCCCCAAACTGCAGCTCGACGAACTCCCTCCTCTCGCGGGCCTTTTTTCGGCCTCTGACTCCCCAAACTCCCACTCCACGAACTCCCACCTCTCACGGGCCTTTTATAGGCCCCCGACTCCCGAAACTCCCACTCCACGAACTCCCGCCTCTCGACTCTCGCGGGCCTTTTACAGGCCTCCTCGACTCCCTGGAAACCCGTCCACAAATTCCTGCCTATCGACTCTCGCGGGCCTTTTATAGGTATGTGAATGAGGATTGTACTCTGTATGTCAGTTTTTGATCCGAGAATGTGGGTTTTATCCTGCACCTGTCAATTTCTGTAATTGCTTGTGGGTTTCATTCTGTATATTTTCATTCCTGGTGTGTGAGTGTTTGTTTTGCACTGTATCTGTCCATCTCTGTTATATGAATGTGCCATACCCGTCATTCTCCAGTATGTTAGTATTATTTTACTCTGTACCACCAATTCCTGATAGAGTATTCATTTTACTTTCTGTCAATTTTTGATATGGAGGTGAGTGTTTGTGCTGAATGTATCGGTCTCTGATATGTGAGTTTGAGTTTTACTCTGTATCTCTCTGTCACTGGTATGTGAGTGTGGGCCTTTCTCTGTATCTCTCCTTTTCTGTTATGGGAGTCTGGGTTTTGTTCTGTACCTATTAGGTTCTGATATGTGAGTGTGGGCCTTACTTTATAACTGCCAGTTTCTGCTTGATTAAAAGTGGGCTTTCCTTTGTATCTGTCAGTTTCTGATATGGAAGAGGGGACTTTACCCTGTACCTGTCAATTATTGGTAAGTGAGTATGGGTTTTTCATTGTATGTCACTTCATGTAATGGGAACAGGATTTTAATATGTCAGTCTCTGATGTATGAGTGTGGGTTTTATACTGTATCTCTAAGTCTCTGATATGTGAGTGTGCGTATTATTCTGTACCTGCCAGGTTTTGGCATATATGAGGGGGTTTAAGCTGTGCCTCTAAGTTTCTGGTATGTTAGTCTGCCTTTAATTTGTATGTATTAGTCTACGTGGTTGTAAGTTTTATGTTATGTGTGTGAAGCATTTATTCTGTATCTGTCAGTTTCTGGTATGTGAGTGTGGGGTATAATCTGTACCTGTCAGTGTCTGGTATGCGATTGTGGGTTTAATCTGTATCTGTCAGTCTCTGGTATGTGAGTGTGGGGTATAATCTGTACTGGTCCATTTCTGGTATGTGAGTGTGGGGTTTAATCTGTACCGGTCTGTCTCTGGTATGTGAGTGTGGGGTATAATCTGTACTGGTCCGTTTCTGGTATGTGAGTGTGGGCTATAATCTGTATCTGTCACTTTCTGGTATGTGAGTGTGGGGTTTAATATGTACCGGTCCGTCTCTGGTTTGTGAGTGTGGGATACATTCTGTACCTGTCAGTTTCTGTTATGTGAGTGTGGCTTCAATCTGTACCTGTCAGTGTCTAGTATGTGTACTGAGGTTTAATCTGTGCCTCTCAGTTTCTGCGATGTTAATCTGGGATTAAGCTGTAACTATTTGTTCCTGCTACTTGATTATATGTTTTAGACTGTACCTGTCAGTTCCTGCTATGTGAGTGTGGATTTTACTCTGTATCTGCCAGTCTCTGGTATGAGAACGTGAGAATGAATTTAAGTTTTTACCTGTATTTCTCTGATATGTGAGTGAAGATTTTGCCTTCTACATGTCATTTTTCTGATGTGCGCATGTTGGTTTTACTCTGCCCCTATCAGTTTCTGCGATGTAAGTAACAATTTTACTTACTGCCTTTCAATTTTCCAATATGTGCACATGGGATTTACACTATACCTGTCATTCTCTGGTATGCAAATGTGAATTTTATTCTGTTACTGTCACTTTCATATATGTGGGTGTGTGTTTCATGCTGTATCTGTCAGACTATGGTACGGGAATGTGGGTTTTATTCTGCACCTGTCATCTTCTGGTATGTTCAGGGGGTTAAATACTGAATCCGTCAGATTCTGAAACATGATTATGGCTTTTACTCTGCACCCGTCAGCTTCTGATATGCGAATGTGGTTGATGCTACCTGTTTTTCATTTTTTCTGATAGATGATTGTGTTTTATTCTCTAGCTGCCAGATTCTGGCAAGTGAGTGTGGTTGTTTAATTTATCTGACAGTGTGATCTGTTTCAATGGTGAAACAGCATCTGATTCGACTGCTCTATGTGGCTGTAAGATTCACAATGTAACTCTGACACTTCAGATCACTGTGAGACTGACAATTTTTGCTGCCTGTGACAATAGGATTGAGGCCAGTTCTGTGTCTCTGTGCTCTACGAGTGGTAATCGACTTAGTGTGTGAGAGAAGGAGCTGCCTGCGCTGTTCCTTGTGTTCTGGTGGAGGAGGAAAGCTCAAATTTGTTCAGGCTGGTTAAAGAATTTTGCTCTGAGAATAATAATATGAGAATAATATTAGTTCTATGATATGGAGGTGAACATGATGTTGCTGAGGGAGCGACAATGTATAATCTAGAATTTTTTGAGGATGTAACTAATAGAGTGGACAAGGGAGAGTCAGTGGATGTAGGTCCAATACAATAGATTATTGTGCAAAATTAAATCCCATGGTATTGGCGGTAATGTATTTATGTGGATAGAGAACTGGCTGGCAGACAGGAAGCAACGAGTAGGAATAAACAGGTCCTTTTCAGAATGGCAGGCAGTGAGTCGTGGTGAAGCGCAAGGTTCAGTGCTGGGAACCCAGCTATTTACAATATACATTAATGATTTAGACGAAGGAATTGAAGGTAATATCTCCAAATTTGCAGATGACACTAAGCTGGGTGGCAGTGTGAGCTGTGAGGACGAAGCTATTAGGTTACAGGGTGACTTGGACAGGTTAGGTGAGTGGGCAAATGCATGGCAGATGCAGTATAACGTAGATAAATGTGAGGTTATCCACTTTGGCACCAAAAAACAGGAAGGCAGAATATTATCTGAATAGTGACAGATTAGGAAAAGGGGAGTTGCAACGAGACCTGGATGTCATGGTACATCAGTCGTTGAAGGTTGGCATGCAGGTACAGCAGGCAGTGAAGAAGGCAAATGGCATGTTGGTCTTCATAGCTAGGGGATTTGAGTATAGGAGCAGAGAGGTCTTACTGCAGTTGTACAGGTCCCTGTTGAGGCAACACCTTGAATATTGTGTACTGTTTAGGTCTCCTAATCTGAGGAAGGACATTCTTGCTATTGAGGGAGTGCAGCGAAGGTAACCAGACTGATTCCCGGGATGGCAGGACTGACATATGAAGAAAGACGAGATTGACTAGGCTTATATTCACTGGAATTTAGAAGAATGAGAGGGGATCTCATAGAAGCATATAACATTCTGACGGGACTGGACAGATTAGATGCAGGAAGAATGTTCCCGATGTTGGCGAAGTCCAGAACCAAGGGTCACAGTCGAAGGATAAGGGGTAAGCCATTTAGGGCAGAGATGAGGAAAAACGTATTCACTCAGAGAATTGAGAACCTGTGGAATTCTCTACCACAGAAAGTTGTTGAGGCAGTTCGTTAGATATATGCCGCTAAAGGGATCAAGGGGTACAGTGAGAAAGCAGGAATGGGGTACTGAAGTTGCATGATAGGCCATGATCATATTGAATGGTGGTGCAGTCTTGAAGGGCCGAATGGCCTATTCCTGCACCTATTTTCTATGTTTCGAAGTTTCGGTTCTGGAGAACTCAGCTCACCGAAACAATATAACTGGTCTTTAAAATATATTCTCCTACACTCCTCTCCTGGTGCCTGCAATAGATGCACTTTGTGAAATTCTCCATATCCTCACTGTCAGGCTGTGTTTCCACTGCTCACTATTCAAGAACAACAGACACGTTGAGATTGGAACTGAATCAGGAACATTCACTACTGATTTGGGGAAAGAATGCAGCAATGATTTGAAAGAGCGAGGTGGTTTACTTTCTCTATTGCCTTACACTATCCACACACAGCCCGAGAATGGCCTCTCACTTCCCACCCCTAACCCCCCCCCCCCCAGCGTCTGCACCCACCACTCCCCCAGCGTCTGCACCCACCGACTCCCCAGCGTCTGCACCCACCCCTCCCCCAACGTCTGCACCCACCGATTCCCCCAGCGTCTAGACCCGCTGACTGCCACAGCGTCTGCACCCACCGACTCCCCCAGCGCCTGCATCCACCGACTCCCCCAGTGTCGGCACCCACCGACTACCCCAGCGTCTGCACCCACCGACTCCCCCAGCGTCTGCACAGACCGACTCCCCCAGCGTCTGCACCCACCGACTCCCCCAGCGTCTGCACAGACCGACTCCCCCAGCGTCTGCACCCACCGACTCCCCAAACGTCTGCACCCAACTACTCCCCCGGCGTCTGCACCCACCCCCTCCCCCAGTATCTGCAATAAAACACACGGAGAATGGGTGTCCGGCCCGGACCTCACTGTAACTGGTGTTTGTGTTCGGCTCCAGTCTCAGTTCCTGGTCATTGTCATTTCACAGATTCAGGGGCAGAGTCTCTGTGAGACGGTGGTACTGGCGGCAATATCCCGCCTCACAACTCAAACCCCAAACACCAGATTCTCCAAATCAGCTGGAATAAGGTGTTGGTAAACTGCTGAACCTGCCTGTGGGAGGAGATGGAATAAGGTCTGAGATTGACAAGGAAGGGAATATATAGGCGGGAATATTCGTGAGTGTTAATTGTAACGGGACCTTATTTAAAAGCATCTGGCTCCTGGAAGGTTTGGATATGAATTCCGAGTCGGTAAGGGTTTGTGCGGAGCGCTGTGTATCGGTTCTATTGTGGAGAAAACAATGTGAGATTGGCGGTTGCAGAAAGCTGGAGGTGGAGCTGGAAGATCAGAGACCGCGCTCTGCTCTGTCTCCTCCCCTGCCGCGCTCTCTGTTTAATCTCTCACTTGTCTCCTCCCCTTCCCGCCTCTCTCACTCTGCACTTTCTCAGTCAGGTCGGGGCCGGCTCTCTAAAAAGGAGCCAGGAGCAGTTCGTTTCTCATTCAGCGACAGGAGGCAAAGGACTGGGCAAAGGCTGAGCCAAGCGGCACCGTAAAGTTCTCCGTGATAACATCTAGGGCATCACCAAATCCGTCATCCGCCGCCTGGCTCGCCGTGGTGGTGTCAAGCGGATCTCAGGCCTGCCCTCTCCCCCGGACACAACACAAAGAGCCACCCACCGCCTCACAGAGAGAGCAGCGACCTGATGATGGGAGTGTGGACAGTTTGGTTGGGAAATGATTTCAGCTATTTAATTAATGGAAAGAAAGACTTGGATTTATATAGCGCCTTACACAACCACCAGACATCTCAAAGCCAATGAAGTAATTTTGGACTGTAGTCGCTGTAGGAAAATGGGGATTATTAAATATTTTAGAACAATGTTTTACATGAAAGATCAGAAACTCCGAGTGTCACGGTCACAATGAACGGGCGGGGATACAGAGTCTCCTTTACCCAGACATTACAGTCTCCCCTCACAGATAATCCTGTCATGTTGTGAGGTTTCTGTGTGAGAAACAGTTAAGCGGGATGGCACTGGCAGGATGGATGCGAGATATTGCTTACAGGATGTAGTGACCGAGGAATTATTCCTGCCCGGTACAGACCGATCAGGGAATGGGACAGAATTCAAACCGGAATGTTAAAGAGAATGGGATTGATGACTTATGGGGCACCATCGACGTTATAAAGAGTGGGATTCTTACATTGCTGGCGGGAAATTAGAGTTTCTTTAATCTGTTCTTGATACTCTGAAATTGGCGGGCTTTTTGAAATTGACAAACTGTCAGTTCCATTTCAGCCAATCATGGCCCAGTAATCCCCGCCCTTCCGTTTCGCTCTCGATGATTGGTACAAACTTGATTGGCGGTCAGGCTGCGACCAATCACAGCCCCGGGGCAGACTCTCACAGACACAGATGCATTACCAGTCCTTGTGTTCCAGGTTGTGCTGAGATCCGTTCAGAAGATGGCCCTGGTCAAGCAGACAGCGCGCAGATCGACTGAAGGGAAAGCTCCTCGCAAACAGCTGTCGACCAAAGCGGCCATGAGGAGCGCTCCGGCCACGGGCGGAGTGGAGAAGCCTCATCGCTACCGACCCGGCACCGTGGCTCTGAGGGAGATCCGCCGCTACCAGAAATCCACCGAGCTGCTGATCCGCAAGCTGCCCTTCCAGCGCCTGGTGCGGGAGATCGCTCAGGACTTCAAGACCGACCTGCGCTTCCAGAGCTCTGCCGTCATGGCCCTGCAGGATGCCAGCGAGGCTTACCTGCTGGGGCTGTTTGAGGACACCAACTTGAGCGCCATCCACGCCAAGCGAGTCACCATCATGCACAAAGACATCCAGCTGGCCCGCCGCATCCGCGTGGAACATGCCTAGACTTCCCCTGCGCGGGCTCGAAGCTTCAGCACCAAGTGCACAACCGCTCTTTTCAGAGCCACCAAATCAGCAAAGGAAAGAGCTGCGACTGGCGCCAGGCAAACTGGCCTGTGCACTCACGGTGCCGGTCTTGTAGTGTTATTGGGTTTATACAGTGCCGTGAATACCTGACGGTGCGGGTTTGATCCAAGTTTAAATGTGAGTGAGATGCCCAGTATACCGACTACACCCGCCCAATGTGGGTCTGTAACTATAAGTGGGAGATCTGATATTGAATTGATCACACTGCACATACCAGGATAGATTCCAGAGAGCCAACGAGGTGCCTGCAATCTGTATCTCACCTTTAACCCAGCTCTGAATGCGGGGACAGCTGGGACACTATTTGTAATATTTTGAATTAACCAGAGCTGTAATTCTGGTTCCATCCGGTATGCAAATTAAAAGGGTAAAAGTCTGCGTAGATCACTGTGTTCAGGATGTATACACCTCTCCCTATGTAATTATTGCCCCAATAAGAGACGGTGAGCCCATCAACCGCTCATTTTATTTATATTCGGCTCTTAACATCCGTTTATATTCGGCTCTCCCAACAACGGGTTCAATGAAGGACGGTCTCACGTTTAGGTTCCGTCTGTTTTGTATTTCTCTGAAGCCAGTCCCTCTCTATATTGATTCACTCATGTGAATATCGGCTAACAGCAAACATGCGGCACTGTGTGGTGAATTGGACTTCTAGATGTTCCTGCTTATAACTGAGAATGTCTGAGGCTCATTTCTGATCTGCAAACTCCCAGTTTAATTACAGAGATTTAATATTAAATTAGAACCGGGACAACTCAGATCCATAGATCAGTAACCAGCCCTTTCATAGATACTGTAGGTGGCTCTGAAAAGAGCCATTGGGTTATTAGATTAAATCCTGTCCGCTTTACTTGCTCTTGGACACACTGGTAGTTTTCTTGGGCAGCAGCACAACCTGGATATTAGGCAGTACCCCGCCCTGAGCGATGGTCACCTTTCCCAGCAGCTTGTTGAGCTCCTCGTCTTTGCGGATGGCCAGCTGCAGGTGTCTGGGGATGATGCGAGTCTTCTTGTTGTCGCGGGCCGCGTTGCCGGCCAGCTCCAGGATTTCAGCGGTCTGATACTCGAGCACTGCAGCCATGTAGACCGGGGCTCCGGCACCCAACGCGTTGCTCTTCCGCAGGAGCCTGTGAACACGGTGCACAGGGAACTGCAGTCCGGACCGGGAGGAGCGAGACTTGGCCTTGGCCCGAGCTTTACCGCCGGTTTATCCTCTTCCAGACAGTTCCACAATCCACACGTTCAGAGAAAGTATGAGAAACTCCTCCCACATCTGCCCTTCTTATACTTTCTGTGTGTATGAGAATGCAGGGAACGAACTTGTGATTGATCACTCTGTGATGAATTTCATTGGTCTTTTCCGATAACTAATCACAGTCTGCTTAGCCCACCAATGAAGGTAGGGCCGAAGTTACTGTCTCCAAACAGTCAGCATAACGATTTTTAAATTCAAAAACCCGTCAAAGAATTGTTAAAATAACGGATTATGTTAATAAATTCACCATTAGTCAAAGATTTCCCAACACGTTTAATTCCTTTTGTCTTATTCCATATTCCCTTGCAAGTTCCAGGCTGTTACAATCAGCATTCAATTCGGGTACTATTTCAAACTATCTGTAATAGGAGGGAGTCAATCCCCACTGATTCTGTAACGGCACACATTCCAGCTCAATCTTAGTAAAAGTTCGTTTTCATAGATTATCGATCGATCCTCCGTAAATGCGGGAGTGAGACCAGAACTTTGAGTCCCTCTGTGAAAAGAGAAGAGGGACAGAGTGTTCAAAATATCTCCGTTCTGTTCTCTGTAAAAACTCCCATTCTGGGTTGTTACACTGCGGAGAGTGTCGGGTTAATAATCGAACTGACCCGCAACAGGAATTGACAAATAAACTTGAAAAGTGCCTGCGAGAGAGAATGTGTGACGCAGATCTGAGTCTCAGTCCCTAAACATGCTGTTAATTCGACAGGCGGTGTCAATGAATGGATCTGAGAGCAAAGCGAAAGACCGACCAGGGGTCGTGTTTGAAGTTTGTGGGCGGGAAATTCCAGCGAAGCTGCTTATCGGAGAATTCAAAACTAAATCTGGATGCGGTAGCCCTCGGATGGGGAAGTTGCCTCAGGGCCATGGAAGCTACATGTTGAGCGGTAATGATCACTGCGGGTCTAGTCCTCGATCAAAAGCTGATTGTCAAGTGTCCCCACACCGTACATGCTTTGCTGTCTATGAATAGAATGTCTCAGGTGACGGCAGCTAGATGGACCCGCTGGACAGCAGTTTTGGAAGCTCCTAATTTCCATATCGTCCGGGCTAGCCCGGTTAATCCCGCAACTATGCTCCCGATGTCAGAATCAAGGGAACAAGAGGGGGGAGAATGTGAGGAGCATGACTGCGTGGAGATTTTAAAAGAAACAGAAGAAGCAGCCTTAGCAGCAGAGGAGCCTCTGCACAACCCAGTCCTCATCCTGTTTACAGATGGTTCCTCCTTTGTTGACAATGGTACCAGAAAAGCAGGATGGGCAGTTACAACCTTATATGAGGTAGTGGCAAAAGGATGTTTACCCTCAGGAACATCAGCACAACAGGCCGAGTTATGGGCCCTGTCAGAATCATGTCGAATAGCAGAAGGACAGACAGCTAATGTCTACACAGATTCGCGTTATGCTTTTGGAGTCGCTCACGACTGGTCTGTTATGGTGGAAAAGAGGATTCCTCACTGCTGCTGGTACACCTATCCGGAATGGAAAAGAAGTCCGAGACTTACTAGAGGCCATACAATTACCTCAGGAAGTGTTCATCCTGAAGTGTAAGGCCCATACTGATACGTCCTTACTATACAGTATAAATGCACACGAGGCCCATGCTTGAGAGAAGCTCAGTCTGTGACCTGTCCTTTATTCCTTAGCCTTCAAGTGATGAAGGTGGGTGGAGCTTCCCCTTTTATACCTGAAGGTCCAGGTTAGGAGTGTCTCCCATCTAGTGGTCATTGTTCTCATAGATTACACATGGGTTACAATGCTGGTTGAATACATGACATCACCTCCCCCCCAAAGTCTTATTGGGATCACAGATTGAGTCTCTCTGGTGGTTTACGCTCTATTGTAGAGCGCCTGAGTTGGGGCTGTGGTTGTTGGGCGCTGGCCTGAGTGTCTGCTGTTTGCGGTGCCTCAGGCCTATCCAGACTGCCCACAGTGATTGGGCTCTCCTCCCTCTGGTTCCGGTGCTCGGTCACCTGTGGTGGAGTGAACTCTATATCATGTTCTTCCTCTGCTTCTTCTATGGGATTGCTGAACCTCCTTTTTGTTTGATCCACGTGTTTGCGGCAGATTTGTCCATTGGTAAGTTTAAATACCAGAATCCTATTTCTCTCTTTCGCAATCACAGTGCCTGCGAGCTATTTGGGCCCTGTAGCGTAGTTGAGGACAAAAACAGGATCATTTACATCAATACATCGCGCCCTCGCATTCCTGTCATGGTAGTCATATTGTGGCTGGCGCCTGCTCGCGACAATTTCTTTCATGGTGGGGTGTATAAGGGATAGCCGGGTTTTGAGCGTCCTTTTCATTAGCAGCTCCGCGGGTGGAACCCCTGTTATCGAGTGAGTTCGGGATCTATAGGCCAACAGGAGGCGTGATAAGCGGGTTTGTAGGGAACCCCTTTGGACTTTCCTGGCTGTCCCCCCAGACCCATTCACGACCTTTGTGTAGGAGGACGTGTAGTGGCTCTAGCAGCGTGCTCAATTTGGGAAGAAAGTTACCAAAATAGTTCAGGAGCCCCATGAACGAACGCAGCTCCGTCATGTTACGGGTTCTGGGTGCTCTGTGGATCACTTCCGTCTTGGACGCAGTCGGTCTGATCCCGTCTGCTGCTGCCCTCATCCCCAGGAATTATACCTCTGGAGCTAGGAAGACATACTTCGCCTTTTTCATTCGCAGCCCTACCTGGTCCAGTCTGCATAGCACCTCCTCCAGGTTGTGGAGGTGTTCTTCAGTATCGTAACCCGTGGTGATGATGTCGTCCTGAAAAACCACCGTCCCTGGAATCGACTTGAGGAGACTTTCCATATTTCGTTGGAACATCGCGGCGGCCGAGCGAATCCTGAATGGATATCTGTTGTACTCAAACAACCCCTTGTGTGTCGTGATGGTGGTCAGCTTCTTCGACTCACTCGCCAGCTCCTGGGTCATGTAAGCTGAGGTCAGGTCCAATTTTGAAAAAAGTTTCGACCGGATAGCGTCGCAAAGAGGTCCTCCGCTCTCGGTAGCGGGTACTGGTCTTGGAGTGACACGTGATTGATGGTGGCCTCGTAATCACCACATATCCTGACTGACCCATCCGCCTTGAGCACCAGCACGATCGGGCACGCCCAGTCACTGAATTCGACTGGCGAGATGATGCCTTCCCTCAGCAGGTGGTCCAACTCGCCTTCTGTCTTTTCTCGCATCACGTATGGCACCGCTCTGTCCTTGTGGTGTACTGGCCTGGCGTCCGGGTTTATGTGAATCACTACCTTGGCCCCTATGAAAGTGCCGATGCCGGGTTGAAATAATGATTCAAATTTGTCCAGGATCTGTGAGCACGATACTGGATCCAGAGAGGAAATTGCATTGACATCGCCCCATTTCCAGTTCATGACAGCAAGCTAACTCCTCCCCAGTACTGCAGGACCGTCCCCTGGGACAATCGAGAGTAGCAACCTGTTCTCCGAATCTTTGTGGGTCACAACTACCATGGTGCTGCTTAGCACTGGAATTATCTGCTTTGTGTAAGTTCGTTGCTGTGTGTCAATCGGCGATAATTTTGGCCTCCTGGCTTTGGATGGCCACAACTTTTCGAACTGTTTGATACCCATCAGGGACTGGCTGGCCCCCGTGTCTAGCTCCATTAATACTGGGATGCCATTGAGGAGCACTTTCATCGTTATCGGTGGCGTCCTGGTGTATGAACTGTATACGTGCTCCACATGAACTCGCTGAGCTTCAGCTTCCAGTAATTTCCCCCAGCGTTCACTTCTGCAATTTCTGCAGGTATTTTGCTCATTCCTACAAACTCGGCTGAGTGTGTGCCTCCACGCCTCCAACTTGAGCTGTTGTTAGAATTAAAAGGTCCCTTGCCAGTCGATCGTCCCTGACTGCCCCTGTGACTCTCCTTGAATGTGCCATTAACAGGTGTTGATGGCCCCATTACTGGCCGCATTGTCCCTTGCAATGACGTGAATCGCCGTTCAGCTTGCCATTGTCTCTGTCGAACTCCCCCTCTGGGTTCGACTGCATGTTGGGGCATGCCCGATTGCCCTTGTCTGTCTGGAGAACTGTGTGCTGCTTTATCAATGTTGAATCTCTGTCCCAACCATTCCTTAACACAGTACCTCTCGTCTGTTCTGCTAGTGGCCATGCTTGCGTGGTTTAAATCCCAGTTTCTCGTCGCCATTGATACGTCCTTACTATACAGTATAAATGCACACGAGGCCCATGCTTGAGAGAAGGTCAGTCTGTGACCTGTCCTTTTTTCCTTAGCCTTTAAGTGATGAAGGTGGGTGGAGCTTCCCCTTTTATACAAGAAGGTCCAGGTTAGGAGTGTCTCCCACCTAGTGGTCATTGTTCTCACAGTGTACAACTTAGGTCAGATTATACATGGATTACAATGCTGGTTGAATACATGACACATACCAAGGAAAATACCACAGAAGCACAGGGAAATGCCCTAGCCGACCAGGCAGCTAAAGATGCCGCTTCACAGGGCGTTCCCCCAGGAGAACCAACACAGATGTGCAGATTGAAAGCACTCAGGAGTCTGACAGGAGACCTCCAATCAATGCAAGGCGAGTGCTCCCGAGAGGAAAAATGGACATGGATTGAGGCAGGAATTAAGCTATACGAAGATGGTGTCTGGAGACAAAGAGTTGCCGACAAGCCAGTCGCGCCACAAGCACTTATGCCTGTTTGTAGCCCAACAGATCCACTCGTGGGGACACTTGGCTTCACAACAGATGACGGTGCGGTTCCAGAAAAGCTGGTGGGGTCGGGGATTTAAACAACATGCCCAGCTGGCAGCAGACCGCTGTGTGGTCTGCCAGAAAAATAATTCTGGACCCATCACGGTAATGCCCCAACTGAGGCCCCCTGCCCCTGTCGGACCATTCCAGCATTTGCACGTTGATTATATATCTCTTCCTTCATGCCAAGGATACACTAACATTCTTGTCATGGTCGACAGATTCTCTAGATGGGTAGAAGCTGTCCCAACTAAAAGAGCCACAGCCAATCACACTGCAAAGGTCTTGTGTAAGGATTACATTCCCCGATGGGGAGTCCCGAGCAGCGTTGACTCAGATCAGGGAACACACTTCAGAGGTGCTGTCTGCCAAGAAGTCTGTAGGTTACTGAACATTATGTGGGATTTACACTGTCCTTATCATCCACAATCATCAGGACAAGTAGAGCGAATGAATCGAACTTTGAAACAACAGCTTGCATAATATCACCAAGAAGGAACACCATGGCCCCAGGCACTACCAATATGTAGCATTAGGGCAACCCCAAACAGAGCTACAGGTCTAAGCCCATTTGAAATTATAACAGGAAGACCCATGTCACTGCCAGGAACTATTGATTTACGGAAAGCTGATGTTCACTTAATGAGTAACATTTTGTTATCATACTGTCAGAACCTAACCAATGCTATTAGTTCTGTTTCCCGACAGGTATCGGCAGCTTGGGGTAATCCACCCGAAGGAGGACACGACATCATCCCGGGAGTCTGGGTGTATGTGAAAAAGTTGCATAAAGAACCTTTGGATGCCAAGTGGGAGGGACCTTATCAAGTGTAATTGACCACCCAGGCAGCTGTTAAATTCCAAGGAAAGAAAGCCTGGATCCACGCTTCACACGTTAAACGAGCACCCGTAACTGAAGCTGAAATCTAGTAAGGACAATTACTTTTTGCCAAAATGTATAAATTTACTGTATTACTGATTGTAGGTATTCTAGGCATTTGCCTACTTCTTACTAGCCGACCCTCTGCACCAAAGGGAAATAGTAGAGTACCAAGAGTACCACATGTAAATACTTTTTTATATATGTCATACATTTATGCCAAACAAGGTAACATTTCTAGTTGTTGGGTATATGCGCATATTCCTATTCACTCAAAGGGAGGGATTCCCTTGAGACCAGTTCCCTTGAATATCTCGGAAATGGCTGAGTGAATAATTAATCAAAACAAAACAGGCAATGCGTTTCAGGATACGGAAAACTGGGCATGTGAATGGAAGTCAGCAGGTTACAATCTTACTACCTTTGAAGGGGGATACCAACGATGTTACAATAATTCCAAACGGCCCCCATTTTTTGTTATCACTAATACAACGGGAATAGGAAGACCGAGGAATTGGTCTGTCTGATTAGAAACATCAAATGAGGCCAAAATATGGGGTGTAGTAACTGCTCCCGGAATTATAATATAATCAAGCCACGGAACCGTCCAAACAGGGCCGATGTGGGAATTTTTAAAGTAAGGGGGATTCTAAATAAAACAGATGGAAAAGCCTGGTCAGGCCCCGGAGTTTTGCTGACAAAGAAACAGCTAACCTTCATTGCCTATAATGGCACCTATTGGGTGTGTGGCCACAAGGCCTACCCTTGGCCGCCCCAGAATTCGACGGGATCCTGCTATTTAGCATACATTGTGCCGTATATGTATCACATAAAGTCACTGTCGGAACATTTACACCGTCCTAAGTGAGCTATCACAGAAACAGAGAGGTTCTTTGCCATTCTGATCCCCAGGTATGGGACCGCCAGACTGGCAAGGGAATCCATTAACATGGCATCCGTTGTGGAACGTGTAGCCAATGATACCTCAGAGGCCCTAGTTAAAATCAATGCAGAAATGGTAGCAATCTGCACAGTAGCCCTACAGAATAGACTGGCCCTTGATTACATCCTGGCTGAAAATGGAGGTACCTGTGCCCTACTCGGAACTGAGTGTTGCACGTATATCCCAGATAGCTCCGAAGAAGTTACCCACTTAGCGGAGCATATCCAAAAGGAGGTAGAACAACTTAAGCAACCCCCATCATTCACTTTGTGGAGCGGAGCCACTGAATGGCAAGGTTCAATAGGAACTTCATTGGTAGAAGGTTTAATTCAATTCATTGTAATTATTTTACTTTTATATTGTTTGTTTATGTTGATTAAATATTGTTGCGACCAGGCAGCTGCAGCTGCTGTCCCTAAGGTGAGATACCTTGCAGGTCCCAGCAGACTGTCTGTACGTGGCACAGGGGTATTTTATGCTCAAGGGAAAGTTGTCTACTGGTTCAATTAAGATATTGATTTGGATTAAATTGGAATAAGGTTAATTAACCTACTAAAACAAGACTTCAATTGTGGTCACGATGGAATTCGGGTTGGTGTAAATGTGTGTGGAAGCTACTAGTCCGGACATGTGGCAAAACATATCAACAAATTTTAGAAGGAAACTCTATTAACATGTATAAAATTATTTTGTAGAATGTTTAACCAGTGATAGCTGATGTTTTATGATTCAGTTTGTGAAAGAATCAAAGGGGGGATTGATAGAGAATTGAAGCTTTGCAGCCTGGCTGCAGTTTTGAAAAAACACAGACCACATTGCATTAATTCATCAATCAACTTGACATTTTAGGACCTTGGGTAGTGAGCCAATTAAATGTTAAAAGACTATCAATTGAGGCAATAAGGTCACCAAAATGGGCAGACCCTCATCAGGTAATAATGGTAAGCGACACGTGCGTGTGTGTGACGATAGGCGGAACCAGACGGTCGAAACATTAAAATGTTATGTGTAACATGAGACCCTAACTGATCGGTGATGACCGGGAAAACATGTTGTTTTACAGAACCTTAGTTCTAGTTGGAGAAATACTGGGTAACCCCATCTTATACCACGACCCAGTGGTAAGTTTTCCAGATGGCTATCAAGGAAATATTTCCACTACAAACTCAATATTTTGCAGAAAATGTCAAAGGGGGCGACTTGAAGTGGAATGGATAAGCCCGGATAAGGGACACTCATGGCAGAACCAATCATGAACATGCATGAATAGCTCGGACCAAGGAAATCCACACAAGTGTATGTGGGTAAGATGTAACCTCACCAGAGAGGTAGAGGGGACTACCCCCATACCCATCAGGGAATCACAATGTGGTAATGGTTCCTTATGGGGAATGTTCGTGTGTAAGATAGAGATCCCAACCACCACAATAACCCCCATCACAATGACCTCAGAACTCCCAGGATTCCCCAAAATGACACAGGGAGAAATCGGAGGATTAGTAATGAAAAGAACTAAAGATAAAATCCACTTTGGGGTAAACTAAAGTGTAATTACGGTATTGTTAAACCTAATGGATGTAACTGCGGTAAGAAAACTATAAACTTACATAAAAACCCAACCCTAAGAGACCTTGAGGGGCCCGAATCCAAGACTATGAAGTTCAACGTAAAAAAGACGAACAAAAACGGGAAATGTGGGAGGAGAAAGAGGGGATATTAAGAAATGGTGGGCGTGGGATACGCAGTGGGATTTGCGATGGTTAATACAATAGATCTTCAAAACAATAGAAGAGCAAGTCATCATCCTCACACAGACCTTAAAAGAACTGCTGAAAAGGGGAGATGATAAGGAGAAAATGCAGGCCCGGCAAGGGGATGGGGCGGAGCGGGAACTGCTACAGCTTCCCCATATATTTAAGAAAGGAGCGAGAGCGAAAACGGGTAATTATGGACCGGTTAGCCTGACATCAGTATCGGGGAAAATGTTGGAATCAATTATTAAAAATGAAATAGCAGCGTATTTGGAAAGCAGTGACAGGATCGGTCCAAGTCAGCATGGATTTATGAAAGGGAAAGCCGACTTGACAAATATTCTAGTATTTTTTGAGGATGTAACTGGTAGAGTGGACAAGGGAGAATCAGTGGATGTAATGTATTTGGACTTCCAAAAGACTTTTGATAAGGTCCCACACAAGAGATTGTTGTGCAAAATTAAAGCACATGGTATTGGGGGTAATGTACTGATGTGGATAGAGAACTGGTTGACAGACAGGACGCAGAGAGTCGGTATAAACGGGTCCTTTTCGGAATGGCAGGCAGTGACTAGTGGGGTGCCGCAGGGCTCAGTGCTGGGACCCCAGCTCTTTACAATATACATTAATGATTTGCATGAGGGAATTGAGTGTAATATCTCCAAGTTTGCAGATGACTCTAAGCTGGGTCGTGGTGTGAGCTGTCAGGAGGAAGCTAGGCGGCTGCTGGGTGACTTGGACATGCTAGGTGAGTGGGCAAACACATGGCAGATGCAGTATAATGTGGATAAATGTGTGGTTATCCACTTTGGGGGCAAAAACACTAAGGCAGAATATTATCTGAATGGCGGCAGATTAGGAAAAGGGGAGGTGCAACGAGACCTGGGTGTCATGATACATCAGTCATTGAAAGTTGGCATGCAGGTACAGCAGGCGGTGAAGAAGCCAAATGGTATGTTGGCCTTCATAGCTAGGGGATTTGAGTATAGGAGCAGGGAGATCTTACTGCAGTTGTACAGGGTCTTAGTGAGGCCTCACCTGGAATATTGTGTTAGTTTTGGTCTCCTAATCTGAGGAAGGACGTTCTTGCTATTGAGGGAGTGCAGCGAAGGTTCACCAGATTGATTCCCAGGATGGCAGGACTGACATATGAGGAGAGACTGGATCAACTGGGCCTGCATTCACTGGAGTTTAGAAGGATGAGAGGGGATCTCATAGAAACATAAAATTCTGGCGGGACTGGACAAGTTAGATGCAGCAAGAATGTTCCCAATGTCGGGGAAGTCCAGAACCAGGGGACATAGTCTCAGGATAAGGGGTAAGCCATTTAGGACCGAGATGAGGAGAAACTTCTTCACTCAGAGTTGTTAACCTATGAAATTCCCGACCGCAGAGAGTTGTTGATGCCAGTTCATTGGATATATTCAAGAGGAGTTAGATATGGCCCTTACAGCTAAAAAGATCAAGGGATTATGGAGAGAAAGCAGCAAAGGGGTACTGAGGTGAATGATCAGCCATAATCTTATTGAATGGTGGTGCAGGCTCGAAGGGCCGAATGGCCGACTCCTGCACCTATTTTCTGTGTTTCTATGTTTCTACACATTGCGGAACCATGCAAAAATGATAAATTTGGTTAACCGGGCAGCACAACGTATCAGTAAAAGAATGGCGGCCGAGATAGTTTGTACTGTACTGGGTGCTCAGTACGGTAGAACATAACCTAGAACAGCTCCAGAATGGGATTGGATAAACAATGATGTATTTGATGAATGGACATTGGGCAAGAATGACACTCAAGCCTGTGAGGTCCTGAGGAATAGCCATGCCTGGATCCCTAAGAACAGGTGTGTAACCGTGTGGATATCTGAACGGAATATATGGAATTAAGGACAGAAAAGTAAACGGGATATATGAAAATGTATAAGCCATGGAAGAATAGCTGGGAGAATGTCAGATTGCAAATAGTGCAACATCAGCATAGCTAACAGTCTGTCTCAAGGTTTCAAGTCACTAATCCTGCCAATAATATATAATTGTAACATGAAATACATCTGCAGAATTGCAAGGTCTCAGTAAATAGTCACACCATTAGATTGAAACATTTAGAGGCAATACTTGAGCTTTCAAGAAGAACATCTCATATAGATTGACTAATGAGTGGCTGAGTTAGACTGTCAATCTATTTGTATTTTGTTATCTGATTTCAAAACTGTATAACTGTTAACGCTTTACGATGTAACTTCACCTATCCGTAGGGAGTGTGTACGCTCTAGCCAGAGAGTATATCTTCTGTCTGATAGGTCTTACTGGCCGGTAATAAAAAACTGCTTTGTTCAAAGCACAAGAGGTATTCGACTCAGTAATTTTACTGAACCAGATTGAGGTAAAAGAACTCAGATATTAACATTTGGTGTCAGAAGTGGGATCTCAACGGACAACTGCCGACAACTTGCGAACTAAGAGCCAGACTAACCTTGGACGAGACAGGGAGAAAGTGGCCACTGGAGTGAGTATGATTTCAATACTGTTCCAGTTTCCCCCAGTTTCATAAGTCTGAGAAAAGTTTGGCCACTCGCTAGTTCTCGGGTAGTGCCTGAACGAGATTCATAACAATTTGGCGAATACCTTCTAAGAAATCGAATAGGTGTTCATCTGATTGAATTTAAACTGCGCAGTAACGCGAAAGGATAGGGAAATTTGGAGACTGAAAGAAATTAATTGAGGCTCATAAGAAATCAAATTAGAAAATTAGGCTCACAGGGAATAAAATGGGGATTTAAATAGAAGATAGGTGTTCAACTCAGGTACGACGTCGACCTTGTATATCACTTGGCCCGTCTAGGCTGATTGAATTTAAAAAAAAACCCCGCAGCAACTCGGAAGGTAGGGCCGACGCGAACGCGCGGCCGAGAGAAGGGCCGAAGCGAACGCGCAGTGACGTAAACGCGCAGTGAAGCGAACGCGCAGTGACGTCAACGCGCAGTGACGTAGACGCGCGGTGACGTAAACGCGCAGTGACGCCGAGGCGCAGCAACGCGAATCGCGAAAGTCAGTGCTAATGGCAGTAAGTCTGTAAGTCTTAAAGTGTTTAGAGTTTTAAGTAAAGTTTTAAGTATTGAAATCGCGCGGCGACGCAAACCGCGCGGCGACGCGGGTAAGTGTTAGAAGTCCTTGTTTACCTTTTAAAGTTAAAGTATCTTAACTCGCGCGGCGACGCGAGCCACGGGTCGACGCGGATTGCGCGGCGACGTGAACTGCGAGGCAACGCGGATTGCGCGGCGACGTGAACTGCGAGGCGACGTGGTAGTTTAGTATTGAGATCGCGCGGCGACGCGGACCGTGCGGCGATGCGGGTAAGTGTTAGCATTAGTAAAGTTTGGTTATTTGGAGTTAGTTAAAGTCAGTGTTAGTTCTGTAAAGTCTGTGTCTATTTTTAAGTTTGTTTAAATTGCATGACGACACGAACGCGTAGCGACACAGTAATACGAGGGGCAGTGTGAAAATGGGTAATCAGTTAGATAAAACCACGGATGCGGATAATCCGCTACAAAAGCTATGTGAGGAATTCCCTGAAAGAGCTGAAGACTTTAGAAAATTATCAGGAGCCCTGAACAAATTATTAGGGGATGACCAGTGGCCTCTAGGTGGCACTAGAAGCGTAGAGGTAGCAAAAAAAGCACAGGGATTAATTTGGAGAAGGGGACGAGGAAAAGTGGATAAAAATTTAATTGCAACCTGGCGACATTATTGTCAGAAATTAAAAGATGCATCACTTCTGTCAAGTTGGCAAACAAATGCTATTAAATTAGGACTTTCATTGACAGAGGGAACACATGTTAAAACTGTAGACGTCTTAAAGAAAGAATGTGCGCGCGAGAAACTTGCTAAGAGATCCTCTGGGACCTCTGAGAAAGGTATTGATCAACTACAAGTTAAAATGGCTGGCGTTGTGTTAGCCGAGGCTGATGATGAAATTGATGAGTGGCCACTGACTCAGCGCCCAACGGCGCCTCCCGCACCCCCTGGCCTCTTGCTCCAGTCCTCTACCCAACATCCTCTACCTAACACTCCGAAAAAAAAAGGAGTTAAAAATAACCCCATACCACCAAAGCAACAAACCCGAACTGACTCCTCATCCTCTGACAGCGATTCGGATCCCCAGTTCACAAGCAATATAGCCGAAAGGACCAGATCTCACACTCAAAAGGGCAGAACTGAATCTCAACATTACAAACAATCCCGTAAATCTTCTGGTCAATCTACTAGTCCAAGTTGTGAAAGACATAGTAAACCCCCCCGCCGATTAAGACGCAAAACTATCAAGCAGTCAGACAGCTCTGAAACATCCTCCGACCTAGAAATTTCCAAGATCCCAAAGTCCCGGCACCAATTCCCTGTCAGACCGATGCCAAACCCTGATGCACAACAAGCTGCAGATCACCCCACTATAGATGTCTATGTGCCTTGGAAACCGAATGAAATTATGGCCCTTATGGCCAACATACCTGATCGAAAAAAAGAACCTATCAAGTTTATAGATTACCTTCGAACAACTATTTCAGTTTATAATGCAGAATCAAGGGACCTGTGGTCCTTAGTAAAGCAAACCTTGAGCCCAACTGAACACACCTGATTTCTAACTCACCTAGGACGTGCTACTCATGATGCATTATTGATTGCTCATCCTAACGATGTCCAGGATCGCCTAAACGATATCTTTAATGCTCTCACCACAACCCTTCAGAAGCCCATCAGTATGGCCACAGTATTAGAAACTAAACCCAAGCATGAAGAAACTCCCGATGAATTTATGGAAAGATTCATTGAAATATACGGGAGTCAATCCGGAGATAATGCCTTCAGGGCAGGAGAGGATTCTCCTCAATTCTGCGCCATCCTACTTCAGTGCTTGCCCTATTCAATTGCTCATGCTATTCGGACAAATAATATGAATTGGGCAGATAACAGTAAAGCCCAGATGGAGAGGGCAGTTAGATATTATTGGCAGGAAAAGAAAGGGGAGAGGGGAGGTGCGCCCCCAACCCGAGTCAAGACTGAATACGTGACTAGAAGGGAAGAGCCGCCTCAGGAGGAAGGACCAAAACCGGACCCAAGGGGATACCAGATGGAACCGCAGTATTGCGTGCCTGGTTGGGTGAATAAAAAGGGATACGGTTATATCGAACACCCAAATGGTCCGGGCCCTGCTAATTACGGACCACCCTACTGTCCCCGGCCTGATATGGGAAAAGGTCGGTGCTGGGAAAGGAGAAATGGATGTTTTAACTGTGGGCAGGAAGAACACTGGTTTAAAAATTGCCCCTACTATCAGCGTGGAAGAGGAAGAGGAGGGAAAGGGGGGGGACAAGGGGGGAGAAGAGGATTTTACACTAACTTCTCCCAGAACAACCCCTTTGGTCACTTGTCCCCCAATTGACTACACAGCTTGATTGTACAGGGATCCTCCCCGGACGACGAACCAATGATATCGTTAAAAATTCTGAATGAATGGCAACCCTTTTTGATAGATACGGGAGCCTTCATGTCTTCTGTACAATCAAAGCTTAAACTCCCTGCCTCCACTGAAACACAGGAACTTTCGGGATTCCTGGGACAAATCTCGACATTCATGGTGTCAGAATTAGTTAAAGTGGGTTACCAAGAAGAATTGGTAGAACATCGATTTGTCATCACTACCAATCTGGACTGTAACTTGATGGCTAGAGACCTCCTCTGCAAATTCCAGTTGCATTTGGAGTGTGGAGATGATGGGATTATTGTAAAACAGGAAACCCTTAAGCGGCAGTATTATACCACTAGAACCCCTCAGTGGTGGTCTCTGGACCTGCCGCAGGCACCCTATCACGTGACCCTAGCATACGATCCTAGTGGAAAGAATCGGGACCTACAGAACTTTTATCAGGATCACGAAGGGGAAGTGAAGGGAATTCTATTAAGGGCTAGAGTGACTGGACCGGAAGGAGAAGCAGATTTTGTGGAAGTGGATAAGAATCTGTGGAAACAGCCCCTAACAGTGGCACCGCATATTGCTCGTGAAGTATTAGCCCCTCACCATGCTAAAGATTTGGGAGTTATGGTACGCAAGGCCATAGATGAGGCGGACCCTACCAGCCGGGATGTGCAAATCGTAAAATATGGCCGAACCGTCCAATTTCATGGGGACCCCGAGAGAGAATTAACAACTCTACGGCATCATACTGGCTCGGATATACCTGATTATGTGGATCCTCATGTGTGGGCAGAGGACCCCTCCCAAGTGGGTTATACTCCCATTGATCCGATTGAAATTCCAGTGAAGGGCAATGTGGACTGGCCCTCTATCCGACAGTACCCACTGAAATCACAGGCAATTCCAAGTATCCACCGATTGATTAAGGGGCTAATGAAACAGGGGATTTTGGTCCGATGTCAGTCCCCATGTAATACTCCTATACTGGCAATACCTAAGCCAGGCAGACCAAACGAATACCGTTTGGTCCAAGACCTCCGAGCTATCAATACTATCGTCCAGCCCCTGCATGCTCTAGTTTCTAACCCAGCACAGATACTGTCTTTAACCCCAGCAGACGCCAAGATCTTCACAATAATAGACCTCCAACATGCCTTCTTCGCTTTACCGCTAGCCCAGGCGAGTCAGTACCTATTTGCCTTCACTTACCAGGGACAGCAATATACCTGGACAAGACTTCCCTAAGGGTTCATCCACTCCCCAACCTTATTCTCAAGGTGCTTGCAGAAACAGTTACAGTCTCTCACGCTGAATAAGGGATCTACTTTGATTCAGTATGTGGACGATTTACTGATATCCAGCGTAGATGAACCAAGTAATAGAGAGGATGCTAATCAGTTACTGAATCACTTGTCCTCCCTGGGATACATAGTATCCCCGTCGAAGGTCAAAATTGGCCAGTCACAAGTAAAATTTCTTGGGATCATTTTAACAGGCACCCACCGAGCCTTGGAGGCATGTCGAATTAAACCTATCTGCCAGTTTCCAGTCCCTGGCACGGCTAGACAAATGCGGCAGTGGTTGGGGATGATAAATTACTGTAGATCCTGGATTCCTAATGCTGCCCTAATGACCAAACAGCTCACACCGTACACTACGAAGGAAGGCAGCTTCAAATTAGAATCTACAGACATCCAAGCCTTTAAGGAACTAAAAACAGCCCTGCTGCAAGCTCCGGCTTTGGGACGGCCCTTCTACGACCGTCCCTTTCAATTGTATTGCACAATCATGGAAGATTGTGCTACTGCTGTTTTAACTCAGAAACACGGGGATAAACACAGGCCTGTTTATTACTACTCTTCTAAGATAGATCCCGTTGCCTTGGGACACCCCGTATGTACTCAAATATTAACTGCTATCTACAATAGCCTACAATCTGCCGCCAACCTTACCCTTCAGCAGGATATTGTTGTATATACTTCTCACTCCGTAGCTGCCCTTTTGGGCCAACTGCAAACTCAACATCTTACCATGGCTAGGCAAAGTAGATATGAGATCTACCTACTAAATAATCCAAGGCTGACCTTTCGGTACTGTACTGCTATCAATCCAGCTTGTTTTCTTAATGAGCCACCCCAAGATGAGGAAGAACCCAGTCATGATTGTTTATCCTTAATTCAGGAGACTACATCGGTCAGGGAGGATTTAGTTGATGTACCAATGAAGGATCCAGACTGTATTATGTATATAGACGGAAGTTCCTCCATTGACTCAGAAGGTAGACGAAATTCTGGATACGCCATAGTAAACCAGGAGAATCAGATCGTGGAATCTGCCGCCTTTGAGATCGCTTATTCTGCCCAACAAGCTGAACTATTTGCCCTTACCAGAGCCTGTATCCTGGCTAAAGACCTCAAGGTTAATATCTATACCGACTCTAGGTATGCCTTTGGGGTAGCCCATGATTTCGGACAATTATGGAAAAATAGGGGATTCCTAACCTCACAGGGGAATGAGATATCTCATAAACAGTTAGTATCTGATTTGTTGCAAGCCCTCATGTACCCCAAACGCATTGCCATTGTCAAATGTACTTCCCACACTACCGGAAAATCTCTGGTTGATATAGGGAATCGTTGTGCTGACCAAGAGGCCAAACAGGCCTCTCGGGAACAACGGATGGTAGTGCCCAGAATGATGAGTCAGACTAAAAATCCTGAAAAGAATAAGTTAGCCTCGGAGAAACCAATGCCAACCATCCAAGATGTTATACAAGCACAGGAGGACGCTCCTGAAAAAGATAAACTGTTGTGGAAAGATTATGGATGTACCTATGACCATGTCTCTAAACTCTGGACCACTCCCGCGGAACAGACTTGCATGTCTGATGAGTTGGCCTCATGGGTTATAGAATGTTTGCATTTTGCTACTCATTGTGGAGCAAGGGCAACAAGTGATACGCTTTTGGCTACTTGGTGGCACCCAAGACTTCAGGCGCTGGCCCAGAAAACTAGTAGTCGTTGCCTTGTTTGCCAACAGCATAATCCAGGGAAGGGAGTCCCCTGTGATTGGGGTAAGACGCCCCAACCAGAAGGTCCCTTTGAGACCTTGCAGTTGGACTACATTGAGTTGCAAAGGGTGCAGTATTATAAATATGTGTTAGTAATAGTGGATGTATTCAGCAGGTGGATTGAAGCTTATCCTACCCTAGACAATAAAGCTCAAACTGTTGTTAAAGTGTTAATGAGGGAAATTGTTCCTAGATATGGTATCCCTGCGCGACTGAGTTCCGATAATGGCCCTCACTTTATTGGCCAAGTTAACAAAGAATTCTGCTCCCAGATGCACATCGACCAGCAACTACATTGCGCTTACCGACCCCAAGCTGCAGGACTGGTTGAGCGTACTAATCAAACTCTGAAAAATAAACTTGCAAAACTAGTAGCATCAACTGGACTAAACTGGCTTAAACTCCTTCCCATAGCCCTATTCCAGATACGCACTACCCCAACTGGTAAAACTAAACTCACCCCCGCTGAAGTCATTTATGGTAAGCCCTTAAGGACCCCTTGGAATCAAAATGTCCCCTCCACTGTCCAATTCCACCACATGACTGAGCAGATGACCACATACATTCTTTCCTTAACTCAGGCTCTGCGAGAAGCCCACAACCAGGTTCGAGGGGCTCACCTTGACCTCCCAGTTCTACCTGAATCATCCCTTGTGGTTCCAGGAAAGTATGTTCTGATTAAGAGATGGGTTCGAAAGGGATTGGAGCCGAGATGGGAGGGCCCTTTTCTGGTGTTACTCACTACCCCTACTGCAGCTAAGGTAGAAGGGAAAAGTGCCTGGGTTCACCTGCACCACTGCAAGCTCATCACCATTTAAACAAATTTTGCTGGTTAGTCTAATTCTTGTTTTTGTTCCAGATCTCCTCCTCCCTATAGCTGAACAAGGCAGTTGAAGGAGGATCAGTTTGAACTCTTACCTGTCAGACAGCCAAATACACTGACGGAGACCTGAAGGGAAACGTGAAAACAGAACTCTTTTTATCAGCTAAATAATAAGACTGTGTCTGTATGCTACTGTCTGCATGATAGTATTGATATATGACAGTTTTAGTGCACGGGAAGGAAGATAAAGGCGAGAGCTCCATGTAAACACCTTTTTGTATATGTCTTACGTTTATGCGGAAAAAGGGCACTTCTCTAAATGCTGGGTGTGTTCACATATCCCTATACATTCCAAAGGGGGAATTCCTTTACACACCATTCCACTGACTCTAACTGAGACTGTTAGATGGATTCAAAGCCAAACCATAATAGAAGGAGGGGGACCAATACTAGTACGAATGATGAAAGGCGGGTCAAAAGAGGGATCAAGGAGACCAGGAGGGGTAACATACCGTTACCACCTGAATGAACACGGTGAGGTCACCAAGTGGGAGAGTATTGGAGATCCCAATAGTCAGACATTCCAGGGATGGTACCAACCAACCTACAACCGGGAAAAGGAACCCCCATTCATAGCTCTGATCAACATCTCAGGGATTGGGAGGCCAACAGGGGGCATATGTCTAATTCGAAATGATACCAGTACAAGGGGACATGTGGTAGGGTATAGCAATTGCCCACAAAGTCTTAACCTCACCACAGGTACACGGGTTACCCTTCACTCTTATGATCCAAATAGCACAGACGGGAGGGTATGGGCCCAGTCCTGGGATCCAGAGGCAATATACCAGAAAGCAGCCTTTAACGGCACATATTTCGTGTGCGGTCATAAGGCATATCCTTGGTTGCCCAGGCGATGGACAGGGTCCGGCTATATGGGATATGTGGTGCCATTTATGCGACAGGTACGTACCTTGGCGGAAGTACATGCCTCCGTACGAGTTAAGCGAGCCATCACCCCCGCCGACAAGTTCTTTGGGGTCCTGGTATTCCCAGTGGGGATAAAACGTCTCATGGATGAAGTACAGAACTTAGAAACGATATTGGAACAGGTAGCTAACCGCACTGCTGAGGCTTTGGAGGGAATCACAGCTGAAATGGTAGCGATAAGGACCGTAGCATTACAAAACCGAATGGCCCTCGATTACCTGTTAGCTGAGAAAGGGGGAACGTGTGCCCTGATAGGATCTGAATGTTGCACTTACATTCCTGATAGTTCAGAAAACATAACCCACCTTGCCGATCACATAAGGAGGGAGGTGAAGAAGTTATCCACACCAGCAGAAGAACTTAGCAGCTTTGATTGGTTTTTGGGTGGATCTTGGAGATCCTATCTAATACATGGGGCAATTATTCTCATCGTAGTAATAATTACCTGCTGTTTGATTGTTGGTTGCCTTAACCTCTGCTGCAAGGTAATGATGGCAAGGTTAGCAGACCCTCTTGTGGTCAAGGCTTCCCGGGTTATGATCCAACAAACTAGAGAACTACTCAACAATAATATGATTCTGGAAAGGGAGTGCGAACGGATGAATGCAATACTCATAGAATGATCCTAAATGTTATCATAGAATGATAAAAGGGGGGATGTGGATATCTGAACGGAATATATGGAATTAAGGACAGAAAAGTAAACGGGATATATGAAAATGTATAAGCCATGGAAGAATAGCTGGGAGAATGTCAGATTGCAAATAGTGCAACATCAGCATAGCTAACAGTCTGTCTCAAGGTTTCAAGTCACTAATCCTGCCAATAATATATAATTGTAACATGAAATACATCTGCAGAATTGCAAGGTCTCAGTAAATAGTCACACCATTAGATTGAAACATTTAGAGGCAATACTTGAGCTTTCAAGAAGAACATCTCATATAGATTGACTAATGAGTGGCTGAGTTAGACTGTCAATCTATTTGTATTTTGTTATCTGATTTCAAAACTGTATAACTGTTAACGCTTTACGATGTAACTTCACCTATCCGTAGGGAGTGTGTACGCTCTAGCCAGAGAGTATATCTTCTGTCTGATAGGTCTTACTGGCCGGTAATAAAAAACTGCTTTGTTCAAAGCACAAGAGGTATTCGACTCAGTAATTTTACTGAACCAGATTGAGGTAAAAGAACTCAGATATTAACATTCGGACCTCAGAATATAATAGGGTTTGTGTTATCAATACCACAATACGATGCAACATTGTACCAAGTAAGCAATATAGGAGAAATAAGGAATCAGACCCGTGTGCAGTATCACAAATTGCACCAGTCCGAAATTAAATAGGGAAACAATACCAAAGGTGTCTATATTAAAGATTTTTACAAGAATAATCAAGTGTTTTAAGCCGAGAGCACCCAGACCTCGATAAAAATACGGCTGTGGATATGGTCAACATGATTGGTGGGGGAAGTTACCCGCTGCCCTATCATGACCACATACTTCTGTTTTGCGCCAAACAAAGAAGTCGATATTCAGGAAAATATCATATATCTGGAATTGAAAGGAGAGTCAGTCAATGGGATGGCAGTGGACACTTTCAAAGCAGGGTATAAAGGTTTCGTGGAATGAAAAGGATGACATTTCTCCAAACTTAGTGAAAAACAAACTAAGTTGGAACAGGACATCCATGAACAATGGCAGAAGTACATCATTCTGATGAAGAAGATCGACAAACTCCAGAAGGACACTAAAGAAATGTTGGCAAACAAGGCTTCGGAACTTTGGACTAAACATGCAGGTGCACGCCTGGATAAGAATAATATCCCATGTATTGGTGATTGTGCAATGCCTGGTTTTAATGTTATTTTTGATTGAATTATGTTGGAGATGTAAACGATGGGCAAGGAATGCCATAGCTCAGGCCCCCATAAAAGCCTTAGAAGAAACTAAACCTTTAGTATCCAAGGAAAGATCTGTAAAATGGGTAAATGATGTGTAAAGGGAAGGAGATACGAGAAGCTATCCAAAAGTAGGGGCTTGGTCACCCAGACGAACGGGTTACGCTGACAATATTACTTCCCCTTTGGATGAAATAATGAGGGGACGGCACATTGGCCTATCTTGGGATATATAGCCAAGGGCCAAAATGGGGGATTGCAAGAGCAAGATTGATTATCAAAGATTTTATCTGGCTATTGTGGAGGCCGTGAGCTGGCAAAACAAGAGGTATGCTTAAAACCACACATACGCATAAAACACATTAGAGCCTCGGGCTCAAGGGAGCAATAAAGAAAATCTAAAGAGGAACTATTATAACCATATAACAATATAAGGTGAGTGACACCTGGAAGAATGGAACAAATGGGTATTGGATCATGCATTGCTACAACCAATCATGTCATTGTTAAGGTCTGTCCACGAGGACACTCATGTGCCAAAACCTGTATAATTAGGAGTAATTTGAACAGTTCGGTGTAAATCCTCTCTCAGGCCGATAAGAAGTGATATGCTTCCCCTGCACGTGTCGGAATAAAGTTCGTTGAAACTTATCCAAGGTCTGTTGAATCCGGGCTTGTTGTTGAGAGAGGAGAAGGGCAATTCTCCCAATCAATCCTCAGGACCAGTGTGCATCGGAGTCAATGGGACTCTCCCTGACCTTTCTCCCCAGTCCCCCAGGACCAAAGTGCATCTGAGTCAATGGGAATCTCGCTGACCTTTCTCCCCAGTCCATCCCCAGTACCAGTGTGTATCTGAGTCAATGGGAATCTCGCTGACCTTTCTCCCCAGTCCCCCAGGACCAGTGTGTATCTGAGTCAATGGGATTCTCTCTTACCTTTCGTCCGTCTCTCTTTGGAAGCTTTGTGAATTGATAGAATTATCTCTATTGGGTGCTCTCACAATCCTGGGCTGGTTCACCTGCTCTTGTTTGTCAGTTTACAATCCCTGTTTACTTCCAGCTGTGGACCTTTCTCAATCACTCTTTCATTCACCAGGATATCTAATTATGGCAGAAAATGAGAACAGTATTGACGGTGTGAAGTAGAATGCGACGTTAACCTACCCTGTAGTTACTGGTAGAAACAAAACATTGAAATAAAAATAATTCCATAGTCCGCAGTTGGGGACTCCTCATATACCGGCTGCACATTTTCTAGGAATAGCTCACATATTGGGGACTTTCTCCGCTATCTGTAATCACTGCCCATTCCTTTATATTCTTGGTTGAAGCCCATCCAGGACACAGCCGCCCAGTCTCCACCTGTCTTTCTTTCCCTCGTGTTTTACTTTCTCTCAGTGACTCCTCAGGCAGAGAGTTGACAGACAATATATTCAGCTCAGACAACTCAGCAACTTTCCTGGAGCGTTGCCCAGCTTTAATGACACTGATTAACAAGGGGTTTCTACCTCCCACTGTCTGGGGCACTCTCTGTGTCCGGAGAGACAACAATGAAGATCCAACTCGCTCTCAATTTCTGTCTGAGTATCCGCCACATTTGGAGAGGGACCGGGAAATATTAGAGTGAGCGCCCGCCTTCCGTGAGCTCAGAGCCCCGCCCCTGTAACCTAGGCAACCATCCTATGCCTGCCCGTCACTCACACACCAGCCCCGCCCCTGTAACCCGGGCAACCACCATGTGCCTGCCCGTCACTCACACACCGGCCCGACCCCGTAACCCAGGCAACTATCATGTGCCTGCCCGTCACTCACACACCGGCCCCGCCCTCGTAACCCAGGCAACCATCCTATGCCTGCCCGTCACTCACACACCAGCCCCGCCCCTGTAACCCGGGCAACCACCATGTGCCTGCCCGTCACTCACAAACCGGCCCCGCCACCGTAACCCAGGCAGCCATCCTGTGCCTGTCCGTCACTCACATACCGTCCAGCGGGGCACATCACGCAGAGCCCACCCACCGAGATGCTAGCGATGGGAGGACAACATTTCCCGCGGGGCACTGCCTGGGGCTCAGTGCGGGGGCTCACACCGGGAAGTGTCGCCGTTTTGGTGAACGAGAAACCCCCAGAGGAAGGAGAAGCGATCGGCCATTAACCCGGACACTGAGCCCGTCCGCCCACCATCAGTCCGGTTCCCCCCGGTTTACCCACAATGTCCAACCGCTGTTTGCAGCAAACCGCGCTGCGTCCGGGGTCTCGGGGTAGGCGGGACGACACCGAGCATGCGCACTGCGGCCACACGGCGCGATCGCTGCATAAATTAAGACCCTGGCTGAGTCATCCCGTTCTATTGGCTGCACACAGGAGAGTAACAGCCCCTTGCTCCAATCCCAGTTCCGCTCCGCCACAGAACTCCGCCCAGCGCGCGGGGGGGGGGGGGGGGGTCACGGGGATCCTGATTTGAACCTGCGGCAGTTGAACTGTCACGCCGCGAGCCCGGCAGCGCGCGGGACATGGTCCCGCCCACCATGTGTGAGGTCAGGCCCCCGCCCACACAGCCCCTGAGCTCAGCAGCGGGAATGCTGCACTGTGAGAGAATAAAGAGAGAAGGTACTGGGAACAGTCTGCCACTCAGGCAGTGTGTGTGGGGGGAGAGAGAGAGAATGGACCTGAGCGAAGCTCATTGTCATTGTCCTGACATTCAGGGCCACGGGGCTTTACCTGCTGCTGGGGAAGTGCAACTGAAAGATTTATTGACAATATACAGCACTGTTTCCTGACACAACGTGTTAATGAAGTAACTGGGAAAATCATAGATTGGATCCAGTGTTTAGTAGTGAGCCTGACCTCGGATCAGGCCTCTGTGCGGGGAACATCTGGGCAACACTGATCACATTATACCGTCCCAATTGGCCGGGAGAACCAAAGGGACTGACAACCTATAACTCGGACCGCATTTCAGGGCAAACTTCTCCAAAATGACAGAGGACTTGCAACAGGTAAATTGGTCAACCCTCGTCGGTGGTGATGTGACCGATGTTGAATATAAATGGAAAGGTTTTAAGAACAAGATTAAAAATGTGGTAATCAAACGTAGCCAAAATCAAAAGAAGGAAATGTGGTAACAAAAAGCCAAGGTGTCTGACTGGCTCTGTACAAAGGCAAATAAGATGTATACCAAAATGTTTCCATAAATTAAATAAACTTAACATTCAAATAAGTTGGGTTGAATGCAACAAACAAATCTAATTGTATTTTTTGAAGTTACAAAGTTGGTTGATGAGGGAAGCCCAGCAGACATTGTCTACTTTGATTTCCAAAAGCCTTTTGACAAGGTACCGCACAAGAGGCTTCTCTATAAGATCGGAGCCTCTGGTATTAGTGATAATATATTGAGCTGGATACAGAACTGGCTGGCAGGATGCAGGTAAAGAGCAGTTATAGATGGATTTGGATCTGTTTGGAGACCGGTCACCAGTGGCGTCCCGCAGGATTAGTGTTGGGCCCATTGCTTTTTAATATTTTTATTAATGATCTGGATTTTGGGGATGGGCGTACAATTTTGAAATGATACCAAGATCTGTGCGTGTGCTCGAACTGTAGAAGAGGCTCGTCTGATTCAGGCAGATCTTAAAGATCTGGGACACTGGGCTCATGACTGGAAAATGAGGTATTACTTAGATAAATTCAATGTTATGCATGTGGGCAAATGTTCAACATTTGCCCACAAACCCTCCAGGGAAAGGCATTAAAGATAGTGGAGATAGAAAGAGATTTGGGCATTCTAGTGCACACATCCTTAAAGGTACACGAGCAATGCAGTGCAGCGACAGCTAGAGCAAATAGTGTGTTGGGGTGTATCCATAGGACAATTGAGTATAAGACGAGGCATACTGTTTTGTCCGAGTACAACACCTTAGTCAGGCCGCACTTGGAATACTGTGTCCAGTTTTGGTCTCCTCACATGGTGGGTGATATTGAGGCTCTGGAAAAGGTGCAGAAGAGGGACACGAGACTAATTCCAGGTCTAAAGCATCTTAGTTATCAAGATAGGTTAAAATAGTTTGGACTCTTTAGATGTGTTTCTGTTGTTGCATGTGGGAGCTGGTTGACCCTATTGAGGTCCACAGCGACCACATCTGCAGCAAGTGTCAGCAGGTCGAGGAATTTCGGCTCCGTGTTGATCAGCTGTATTCTGAGCTGCAGACACTGCGACACATCAGGGAGGGGGAGAGTTACCGGGACGCTGTGTTCCAGGAAGCAGTCACACCTCTTCGATTAATTAATTCAAATTCAACCCGTGGTCAGCGACAGGAGGGTGTGACTACGAGTGAGGAAGGTACGGGGACTCAGGATGTAGTGATGGAGGAGCCTCAGCCCTTGCTCTTGTCCAACAGGTTCGAGGCTCTTACTCCCTATGTGGACGAGAACAGTTGCTGCAGGGAGGATGAGCAAACTGACCACAGTATCGTGGTACGGGGGGCCATTCAAGTGGGGGAAGTAAAATGAAACGTTGTAGTAATAGGAGACTGTATAATAACGGGGATAGATACTGTTCTCTGCAGCTGAGAGCGAGTCCCAAAGGCTGTGTTACCTACCCAGTGCCAGGGTTAATGACATCTCCTTTGGGCTGGAGAGGAACTTGGAGGGGAAAGACACATTTGTTGTGGTCCAACAATATACCAATGACATAGGTTGGAGAAAGAAAGAGGGTCTTCCAAGGGAGTATGAGCAGCTAGGGGCCAAATTAATAAGCAGAACCACAAAGGTAATAAGAACATAAGAATTAAAAACAGGAGTAGGCCATCTAGCCCCTCGAGCCTGCTCCGCCATTCAATAAGATCATGGCTGATCTGGCCGTGGACTCAGCTCCACTTACCCGGCCGCTCCCCAAAACCCTTAGTTCCCTTATTGGTTAAAAATCTATCTATCTGTGACTTGAATACATTCAATGAGCTAGCTTCAACTGCTTCCTTGGGCAGAGAATTCCACAGATTCACAACCCTCTGGGAGAAGAAATTCCTTCTCAACTCGGTTTTAAATTGGCTCCCCCGTATTTTGAGGCTGTGCCCCCTAGTTCTAGTCTCCCTGACCAGTGGAAACAACCTCTCCTCCTCTATCTTGTTTATCCCTTTCATTATTTTAAATGAATTTCTGTAAGATCACCCCTCATCCTTCTGAACTCCAACGAGTAAAGACCCAGTCTACTCAATCTATCATCATAAGGTAACCCCCTCATCTCCGGATTCAGCCTAGTGAATCGTCTCTGTACCCCCTCCAAAGCCAGTATATCCTTCCTTAAGTAAGGTAAACAAAACTGCACGCAGTACTCCAGGTGCGGCTTTACCAATACCCTATACAGTTGCAGTAGGACCTCCCTGCTTTTGTACTCCATCCCTCTCGCAATGAAGGCGAACATTCTATTCGCCTTCCTGATTACCTGCTGCACCTGCAAACTAACTTTTTGGGATTCATGCACAAGGAAATTTGATTTTACGTTTTAAAGTTAATTTGTTTTAATTGCCGGTGCTTTTAGTGTCCCCTTCCCTTTTATAGGGGGCACTGGGGAAAAATTGTGATTTTAGTGCCCAAAAAAAAAAAACAAAAAAAAAAGAAAAAAAAAAAAAAAACACAAAAAAGGGGGAAAAAAAAAATGGGCCTTGTAAATGTCTGGAGTGTCACCCAGGTCGGGTGGCACAGTTTAATGTTTATGTTTTCGCAGGTAGACTCTAAAAAAAAAAAAAAAAAGAGTTTCATGCACAAGGACCCCCAGGTCCCTCTGCACCTCAGCATGTTGTAATTACTCCCCATTCAAATAATATTCCCTTTTACTGTTTTTTTTTCCCAAGCAGGATGACTTCACACTTTCCGACATTATATTCCATCTGCCAAACCTTAGCCCATTCGCTTAACCTATCCAAATCTCCTTGCAGCCTCTCTGTGTCCTCGACACAACCCGCTTTCCCACTAATCTTTGTGTCATCTGCAAATTTTGTTACACTACACTCTGTCCCCTCTTCCAGGTCATCTATGTATATTGTAACCAGTTGTGGTCCCAGCACCGATCCCTGTGGCATACCACTAACCACTGATTTCCACCCCAAAAAGGACCCATTGATCCCGACTCTCTGCTTTCTGTTCGGCAGCCAATTCTCTATCCATGCTAATACATTTCCTCTGACTCCGCGTACCTCTATCTTCTGCAGTAACCTTTTGTGTGGCACCTTATCGAATGCCTTTTGGAAATCTAAATACACCACATCCATCGGTACACCTCTATCCACCGTGCTCGTTATATCCGCAAAGAATTCCAGTAAATTAGTTAAACATGATTTCCCCTTCATGAATCCATGCTGCGTCTGCTTGATTGCACTATTCCTATCTAGATGTCCCGCTATTTCTTCCTTAATGATAGTTTCAAGCATTTTCCCCACTACAGATGTTAAACTAACTGGCCTATAGTTACCTGCCTTTTGTCTGCCCCCTTTTTAAAACAGAGGCATTACATTAGCTGCTTTCCAATCCGCTGGTACCTCCCTCGAATCCAGAGAATTTTGGTAGATTATAACGAATGCATCTGCTATAACTTCCGCCATCTCTTTTAATACCCTGGGATGCATTTCATCAGGACCATGGGACCTGTCTACATTGAGTCCCATTAGCCAGCACTACACCCCTAGTGATAGTTATTGTCTCAAGGTCCTCCCTTCCCACATTCCTGTGACCAGCAATTTATGGCATGGTTTTTGTGTCTTCCACTGTGAAGATCGAAGCAAAATAATTGTTTAAGGTCTCAGCCATTTCCACATTTCCCATTATTAAATCCCCCTTCTCATCTTCTAAGGGACCAACATTTACTTTAGTCACTCTTTTCCGTTTTATATATCTGTAAAAGCTTTTACTATCTATTTTTATGTTTTGCGCAAGTAATCTTTGTAATCTATCTTTCCTTTTTTCATTGCTTTTTTAGTCATTCTTTGCTGTTGTTTAAAATTTTCCCAATCTTCTAGTTTCCCACTAACCTTGGCTACCTTATACACATTGGTCTTTGATTTGTTACTCTCCTTTATTTCCTTGGTTATCCACGGCTGGTTATCCCTTCTCTTACCACCCTTCTTTTTCACTGGAATATATTTTTGTTGCGCACTATGAAAGAGCTCCTTAAAAGTCCTACACTGTTCCTCAATTGTGCCACCGTTTAGTCTGTGTTTCCAGTCTACTTTAGCCAACTCTGCCCTTATCCTACTATAGTCCCCTTTGTTGAAGCATAGTACGCTCGTTTCTGACACAACTTCCTCACCCTCAATCTGTATTACAAATTCAACCATACTGTGATCACTCATTCCGAGAGGATCTTTTACTAGGAGATCGTTTATTTTTCCTGTCTCATTACACAGGACCAGATCTAAGATACCTTGCTCCCTTCTAGGTTCTGTAACATACTGTTCTAAGAAACAATCCCATATGCATTCTATGAATTCCTCCTCCAGGCTACCCCGTGCGATTTGAGTTGACCAATCGGTATGTAGGTTAAAATCCCCCATGACTACTGCCGTTCCTTTTTCACATGCCTCCATTATTCCCTTGATTATTGCCCGCCCCACCGTAAAGTTATTATTTGGGGGCCTATAAACTACGCCCACCAGTCACTTTTTCACCTTACTATCTCTAATCTCCACCCTTACTATCTATAATCTCTGGATCACTTCCTGAGCTACGAACAAATTTGCAGAGTAAACACATGGCTCAAAGATTGGTGTGGGAGAAATGGGTTTTGGTTCGTGGGACACTGGCACCAGTACTGGGGTAAGAGCGAGCTTTTCTGTTTCGACGGGCTCCACTTAGACTGTGCTGGGACAAGGGTCCTGGCTAATCAAATAACTCGGGCTGTAGAGAGGGCTTTAAACTAATTCGTCACGGGGGGGTGGGGGATTCAGGTGAGCAAAAATTTAACGTCAAAGAATAAGGAGAAGGCAATAGATCAGGGTAGCACTGGGAAAATGAAAAGCTGTGAGTGCCAGGAAGGGACAGAATGTGTAAGCATAAAATGGGGTCAAAGCAGGAAAAAATGATTAAAAAAAAATTAAATGCTCTTTATCTGAATGCATGTAGCATTCGTAACAAAGTAGATGAGTTGACAGCACAAGTAGATACAAATGGGTATGATCTGATGGCCATTACAGTAATGTGTTTGCAAGGTAACCAGAACTGTGAACTAAATATTCTTGGGTATTTTACAATTTCAAAGGACAAACAGAAAGGAAAAGGAGGTGGGGTAGCACTGTTAATAAGGGATGAGATCAGTGCATTAGTGAGAAACAATACTGATTCAGAAGATCAAGATGTTGAATCAGTTTGCGTGGAGATAAGAAATAATAAAGGCCTCCTAACAGTAGCTACACAGTTGGTCGGAGTATAAATCAAGAAATAATGGAAGCTTGTAATAAAGGAACGACTCTAATCATGGGCAATTTTAATCTTCATATTGATCGGACAAAGCAAATTGGTCAGAATAGTCTTTAGGAAAAGCTTATAGAATGTATCTGGGACAGTTCCTTGAACAGAACATTGTGGAACCGACCAGGGAGCAGGCTATCTTAGATCTTGTACTGTGCAGTGAGACAGGATTAAGAAATGATCTCGTAGTAAAGGATCTTCTAGGAATGAGTGACCATAACATGGTTGAATTTAAAAGTCAGTTAGAGGGTGAGAAAGCTGGTTCTCAAACCAGTGTTCTAAGCTTAAATAAAGGAGACTATAAAGGTATGAGGGCAGAGTTGACTAAAGTGGACAAGGAAAATACATTAAATTAAGGGACGTTTGATGAGCAGTGGCAGACAGTTAGAGATATTTCGGAACTCGCAACAAAAATATATCCCAATGAGAAGGAAAGACTGTAAGTGAAAGGATAACCATCTGTGCCTCACAAAAGAAATAAGGGATTTTACCAAATTAAAAACAAGGACATACAATGTGGCCAAGACTAGTGGAAGGCCTGAGGATTGGGAATCTTTTAAAAGCCAGAAAAGAACAGCTAAAAAAATAATAGAGAGGGAAGATAGATTATGAAAGTAAACAAGCACGAAAAATAAAAACAGATAGTAAGAGTATCTACAAGTACATAAAAAGGAAAAGAATGGATAAAGTAAATGTTGGTCCTCTAGAGGATGAGACTGGGGAATTAATAATGGGGAACAGGGAAATGGCAGAGACTTTGAAGACATTTTTTGTATTAGTCTTCATGGTAGAAGACACTAAAAACATCCCAATAGTGCATAATCAAGAGGCTATAGAGATGGTGGACTTAATACAATCACTATCACTAATGAAGTAGCATTCTGTAAAATAATGGGACTAAAGGCAGACAAGTCCCCTGGACCTGATGGCTCACATCCTAGGGTCTTGAGAGAGGTGGCTGTAGAGATAGTGGATGCATTGATTGAAATCTACCAACATTCCCTGGATTCTGGGGCGGTCCCAGCAGATTGGAAAATCACAAATGTAACGCCTCTATTTAAAAATGGAGGCAGAAAAAAGCAGGAAACTCTAAACCAGTTAGCCTAACATCTGTCATTGGGAAAATGCTGGAGTCCATTATTAAGGAAGCAGTAGTTGGACATTGAATTATGCTTTTCCAAATCAAGCACAGTAAGCATGGTTTTATGAAAAGGAAATCAAGTTTGACAAATTTGCTGGAGTTCTTTGAGGATGTAATGAGCAGGGTGGATTAGAGGGAACCAGTGGATGTGGTGTATTTCAATTTCCAGAACGCATTCTATAAGGTGCCACATAAAAGGTTACTGCACAAGATAAAAGTTCATGGGGTTGGGGGTAATATATTAGCATGGATAGAGGATTCACTAACTAACAGAAAACAGCGAATTGGAATAAATGGTCATTTTCCGTTTGGCAAATAGGGACTAGCAGGGTGCCGCAGGGATCAGTGCTGGGTCCTCAAACTATTTACAATCTATATTAATGACTTGGACGAAGGGACCGAGTGTATTCTAGCCAAGTTTGCAGATGATACAAAGATGGGTGGAAAAGCAAATTGTGAGGAGGACACACAAAATCTGCAAAGGGATACAGACAGGCTAATTAAGTGGGCAAATATTTGGCAGATGGAGTATAATGTGGGAAAGTGAGAGTTTATCCACTTTGGCAGAAAAAATTGAAAAGCAAACTGTAATTTAAATGGAGACAAATTGCAAAGTGCTGCAGTACAGAGGGACCTGGGAGTCCTTGAGCATGAAACACAAAAGGTCAGTATGCAGGTTCAGCAAGTAATCAGAAAGGCAAATGCAATTTTGGCCTTTATTGCAAGGGGGATAAAGTATAAAAGCAGAGAAGTCCTGCTACAACTGTACAGGGTATTGGTGAGGCCACACCTAGAGTACTGCGTGCAGTTTTGGTCTCCGTATTTGAGGAAGGATATACTTGCATTTAAGGCTGTTCAGAGAATCCCTCCCCAGACCCCATACTTCCACAGTTTCTCCATGGTGTGGGTGTCGTGTCTCTCCAGGTTGGACAGTCAATTGAAGCCTCGTCTGCACACAGAACACGAGTACGGTTTCTCCCCGCTGTGAATGGTGCGATGTTTTTTCAGGCTGTGTAACTGATAAAAGTTCTTTTCACAGGCAGTGCATTGGAACACTCTCACTCGGGTGTGTGTGTGTCTCAGTCCTTTTCCAGTCACACTGATGTTTGAAATCCTTTCCCATAGACAGAACAGACAAACCTTTCTCCTTCCACATTCAAAGGCCGATGATATTGGGACCCTGATGAATGGAGTGACTCTGTCAGACCTTAATGTGATGTTGGGGTTTGTGTGTGCAGTTTGTAAATGCTGCCCTTCTCACAACAAGATTTTACAAAAGCCATCACTGAGTCCAGGAATAGTAACTCACCACATTGGTCTGGAAATCCCAGCCTCCCCAGGTCCGTACAGTGTCAAAGGCATCGCAAAAGCCGGTTTCCAGCGCACAATGCACATGCACTGAAAACCGGCTTTTCCAATTTGTCCCAGCACATAATGGGAGCGAGGACAAGATTGTGGGAATTACCATATTGACCAGTAAATGTCCTCAAAACTCTTGCACCTGATAAAAGTAAGCACATAGCCTACTTTTACAGATGAAAGAGTTTTAAATCACAGTTAAAACATAGAAAATAAAATTTAAAAAACACATTTTATTTTTAAAACCCTGCCATTTTAAACCATAATTAAAAAAAACCTTTTTAAAAACTCAGACATTTTTTTTTTCTAAAATATTTATTAATGTCGATTTTAATGAATTTTAATTATGAGGTGTGTTTATAATTTTTTATTTTGTGTTACTGTGTTTGTTTGTTTTTCTCAATTAATAGCAATGAGAACTCGTAGATAGGGAGTTCTGGTTGCTATTAACTGAGAATACTTTACCTGATTGGTGGAGCAGTCACACGTGACTGAATCTTCTGCGCGGCAACCTGGAGGATGGGAGCGCGCTTTGCAGTGCGGGAGGAGAAGGCCTTCCCAATGGAATCCCATGCTCCTCCAGGAGCATCAGGTAACTTCTTAGAAACTTTTCAGGTCGGAGGCATCTGCCCATGGTTCTTATTCGGGGCCTGAGGCCCACAGCGGGTGTGTAAAGCGGTTGATGCAGAGTGTTTTCTCTCGGGTGGGACCTGTGAAGCCCGCGTCCCACCCCGCCGCGGGGTTTATTAACCTGCTCATCTCTCACCCACCGCGCATGCTCGCCCGCCAGATTGACGGCAACTCCCGACCAATAGGAAGAGCGGGGTGGAGCTGGAGTTGTGACTGGGCAGTTGGTCCTCCAAGCAATCAGAGTAGGTGAGGGGCGGTGCTTGATGGGCGGGACTGAGCTCGGTGGGTGGGGCTTGTGGGCCGCAGTGGGCGGGATCGAGCCCGGATTTCCCTCACTGACTGAGCATGTGCAGGCGGTGGAGACGGCCTTCGGTCGGACAGGCATTTCCGGGAGAGTGTGACCGCAGGGCAGGACTTGGACCCCCGGGGGTGGCTGGGGGCTCTGTAACACCCGGTGTCGGCCTCAGGTCCCGAATTAGCCTCCACAGGCCCCGTGGTGACAGGCCCCGGTGAGTGGGGGTCACTGGCCACAATCTTGCAATCAGGACGCATGCACGGCCATCTTGGTTCAGGAAGAGTGAGTGGGCGGGGCTTCAGAATCTCTTTTCCCAACTGGGTCCCAGTGCCCGGGAGATGGGGCATCCTATGGGGGCAACATGATTTTTGTCCAACTTCGAATCAGAGACTGGTTACAGCACGGAAGGAGGGCATTTGGCTCGTCGAGCCCATGCTGGCTATCTGCAAGAGCTTCAGCTAATCCCACTCACCCTCCATTTCCCCGTAGCCCTGCAGATTTCTCTCTTTCTGGTACTTATCTAATTCCCTTTCAAAAGCCGTGATTGAGTCTGCTTCCACCATCCTTTCAGGCAGTGCATTCCAGATCCTAACCACTAGCTATGTAAAAAATATTTTTCTTATGTCACCTTTGTTTCTTTTGCTAATCATCTTAAATTTATGTCCTCTGGTTCTCGGCCTTACTGCCAATGGGAACAGTTTCTATCTACTGTGTTCAGACCCCTCATGATTTTGAAATCTCCTCTCCATATTGTCTATTCTGAGGAGAACAACCCCAGCTTCTCCAGACTATCCATGTAACTGAAGTCCCTCATCCCTGGAATCGTTCCCTTAAATCTTTTCTGCAACCTCTCGAAGGCACACTTACTAAATGCAGTACCCAGAATTGGACACAATAATCCAGTTGAGGCCAAACCAGTATTGTATACAGGTTGATCATAATATCTATATATCTCTAAATCTCTAATCATGAAGCCTAGGGTCCCGTAAGTCTTTGTAACCACTTTCTCAACCTGCGCTGCCAACTTCAGCGATTGGTGCACATATACTCCTGGGTCTCTCTGTTCACGCACCCCTTTAAAATTATACCACTTAGTTTATATTTCCTCTTCTCTTTCTTCCTACCAAAATATAGCACTTTTGAACTTTTCTATGTTAAATTTCATCTGCCACATGTTTGCCCATTCCACTATGCTGTCTATGTCTTTCTAACATCTATCACCATTCTCCTCACTGTTCACTGTACTTCCAAGTTTTGTGTCATCTGCAAATTTGGAAATTGTGCCCTGTACACCCAAGTCTAAGTCATTAATATAGATTATGAAAAGCAGTGGCCCGACTACCGACACCTGGGGAACACCACTTCCTCCAGTCTGAAAAATCACCGTTCACCACTACTCTGTTTGTGTCACTTAGTCACTTTCATATCCATGCTGCACTGTCCCCGTTATTCCATGGATTTTGAATTTGCTGGTATTGTTATGACTGGGATCACTAAACACAAAACCCAGTCCGTTAATCACTTTCAGCTACTGGACTTAGTGTGTACCCCACAGCGTCTCTTCTACCTTCAATATGTGAATAGAGAATCATGCCTGTACACCTGGTTTAAGTTTATACCCACTCAGCAAATCTATTTAAAAGCCTGTAGGCCGATGAGACACTGTTAACGTGCCAGTGTGCTGCTGGTTTGCTCAGCATTTTGACTGTAATGGACTCCGTATTTTGGTCTCCATATTTAAGGAAGGATATACTTGCATTGGAAGCTGTTCAGAGAAGGTTCACTAGATTGATTCCGGAGATGAGGGGGTTGACTAATGAAGATATTAGAGTTCAGAAGAATAAGAGGTGATCTTATCGAAACATATAAGATAATGAGGGGGCTCGACAAGGTGGATGCAGAGAGGATATTTCCACTCTTCCCATTTATATGGGAAACTAAAACTAGAGGACATAGTCTGAGAATAATGGGGCCGCCCAATTAAAACTGAGATGAAGAATTTCTTCTCTGAGTGTTGTAAATCTATGGAATTCTCTGCCCAAAAGACCTGTGGAGGCTGGGTCTTTGAATAGATTTGAGATAGACAGAGTTTGGAGCGATAAGGGAGTAAAGGGTTAGGGGAGCGGGCAGGGAAGTGGAAGATTCCATCATGATCAGATCAGCCATGATCTTATTGAATTGTGGAGCAGGCCTGTGGGGCAAAATAGACTACTTCTGCTTCTATTTCATATGTTCTTATTTTGTAACTGAATATTTCTCCCAGTGCAACCTTGTCTGTAATGAAATATGTGTCTTTTAATAAGCCTGAGGTCCTTACTCATGTCTGCTGCAGATTCCGGAGTTGATTCCAGAGATAAGGGGGTTGACATGAAGATAGGTTGAGTAGGTTGGGCCTATACACATTGCAGTTCAGAAGAATGAGGTGATCTCAGTGTGGCCCTGAAGGAATGTGTCCAGGCTGAAGTTATGTTCCCCCTGTAAGATCCTCCCCCCAGATTGTCCTTTCTCAGCTCCAGCCAGGTGATGCTAAATACTCAGGTGGCAAAGACAAAAATCCACAACAATGTGTTGAAAGCAACACTAATTTATGTGTCCATATCCCAAATATTAAACTCCAGTCCAGCTACAGGAGTTATTAGCTCCAGCGTTACAGGAGTTATAAATCCCAACTGTCAGAATGAACACAATTCAGTCCGGGATGTGATTAACAGCAGCATTAAAAGCAGAATCCAACCCCTGCAGTCACTTGTGAACTTGCTGGTGTGTCAGCAGGTGGGATGACCGAATGAATCCCTTCCCACACTCGGAGCAGGTGAACTGCCTCTCCGCAGGTGAATTCGCTGATGTCTCAGCAGGTCGGACGATAGAGTAAATCCATTTCCACAGTCAGAGCAGGGAACGGTCTCTCCCCAGTGTGAACTCGCTGGTGTCTCAGCAGGTGGGATGATGTAGTGAATCCCTTCCCACAATCAGAGCAGGTGAACAGCCTCTCCCCGGTGTGAACTCGCTGGTGTCTCAGCAGGTGCTGTTTGCTTTTGAAACTCTTCTCACAGTCCGAACATTTAAAAGGTCTCTCCCCAGTATGAATTTGCTGGCATGTTTGCAGGTGGGATGATCGAGTGAATCCCTTCCCACAATCGGAACAGGTGAATGGCCTCTCCCCAGTGTGAAGTCGCCGGTGCCTCAGCAGGTGGGATGATGTCGTGAATCCCTTTCCCCAATCGAAACAGGTGAACGGCCTCTCTCCAGTGTGACCTCGCCGATGTGTTTCCAGTTGAGACGGGTAGTTGAATCGTTTCCCACAGTCCCCACATTTACATGGTCTCTTCCCCAGTGTGACTGCGCTTGTGTCTCTCCAGGTTGGATGATCGGCTGAAGCCTTGTCCACACGCAGAGCACGTGTACCGTTTCTCCCCACTGAACGGTGCCTTCTGCTTCCATGATCAAAAGCTGATGATATTCCAGTCCCGATGGATCGAGTGACTGTCAGATCTTGAGGTGATGTTTGGTTCGAGCTTCCAGTCTACAAATCCTCCCCTTCTAAAACCCTGTAAAGAGAATTTCAAACAGGAAAAAGGGAGTGTGAGAGTGAACCCACAAAAACACAAAGGCAGGTTGTGAAATTGAGCTTAATGACACTGGTCATTTGTGGGGCCAGCACTAGCAAAACGTGACCATGAAAGCTGCTGGATTGTCGTAAAGCCACATCTGGGTCAGTACTGTCCTTCAGGGAAGGGAACCCACCTCCCATCACAGTCCCACATGGGAAATTGTTGGTCCCACTGGGTCAAGAGTTACCGGGGGTGAAACCCAGCAGCTTCTCCCCTCTCTCCACTCCAGCTCAAACTGATGCAACAAACAGACCCACACAGGAGGCCAGGGAGTGACTTCCACATCCAGCACCCACCCTGACACAGAGCGGCTGGGAATTGCTGGGCCTGCTGTATAAATGTAAGTTGTTGTTTTCCTGGTGTGGGGGAAGTGCTGCCCCCGGGGTTTGCTGGTGTCTGGCCCGGCGGATCTGACTCGGGGCTTGAGAGCCACACTCGGTGTTGCCCGAGGCCTGAAAGCCGCACTCGGTGTTGCCCGGGGCCTGAGAGCCGCACTCGGTGTTGCCCGGGGCCTGAGAGCAGCACTCGGTGTTGCCCGGGCCCTGAGAGCCGCACTCGATGTTGCCCGGGGCCTGAGAGCCGCCCTCGGTGTTGCCCGGGGCCTGAGAGCCGCCCTCGGTGTTGTCCGGGGCCTGAGAGCCGCAATCGGCGTTGCCCGGGGCCTGAGAGCCGCACTCGGCGTTGCTCGGGGCCTGAGAGCTGCACTCGGTGTTGCCCGGGGCCTGAGAGCTGCACTCGGTGTTGCCCGGGGCCTGAGAGCCGCACTCGGTGTTGCCCGGGGCCTGAGAGCTGCACTGAGTGAAAAACGAGGCAGACAAAAAGCAGCAAACTATAAACCAGTTAGCCTAACTATTGGGTGGGTTGGGGAGGAGCTGAGGATATTGTGTTGGGTGGGGAGGGTCTGAGGATATTGGGTGGGTTTTGGACGGTTTGAGGACATTGGTTAGGCTGGGGATGTTCTGAGGATATAGGTTGGGGTGGGGAGTTTCTGAGGATATTGGGTGGGGTGGGGAGGGTCTGAGGATATTGGATGGGCTGGGGAGGTACTGATGATATTGGGTGGGGTGGGAAGGTCTGAGGATATTGGCTCGAGTGAGGAGGGTCTGAGGATATTGGGTGGGGTGAGGAAGGCCTGAGGATATTGGGTGAGGTGGGGAGGGTCTGAGGATATTGGGTAGGGTGAGGAGGGTCTGAGGATATTTGATGTGGTGGGGTGGGTCTGAAGATATTGGGTGGGGTGAGGAGGGTCTGAGGATATTGGGTGTGGTGAGGAGGGTCTGAAGATATTGGGCGGGGTGGGGAGTGTCTGAACATATTGGGTGGTGTGGGGAGGGTCTGAAGATATTGGGCGGAGTGGGGAGGGTCTGAGGATATTGGGTGGGGTGAGGAGGGTCTGAGGATATTGGATGGTGTGAGGAGGGTCTGAGGATAATGGGCGGGGTGGGGAGGGTCTGAGGATATTGAGCTGTGTGAGGAGGGTCTGAGGATATTATGTGGGGTGGGAAGGGTCTGAGGATATTGGGTGGTCTGAGGAGGATCTGAGGATATTGGGCGGGTGCGGAGGGACTGAGCATATTGGGTGGGGTGCTGAGGGTCTGAGGATATTGGGTGGGGTAGGGGAGGAGCTGAGGATATTGGGTGTGGTGGGGATGGTCTGTCGATATTGGGCGGGGTGGGGAGGAGCTGAGGATATTGTGTTGTGTGGGGAGGGTCTGAGGATATCGGGTGGGGTTTGGAGGGTCTGAGGATATTGGGTGGAGTGGGGAGGGTCTGAAGATATTGGTTGGGGTCGGGAGGCTCTGAGGATATTGGGTGGGGTGGGGAGGGTCTGAGGATATTGGGTGGGGTGGGTAGGTGCTGAGGATATTGGGTGGGAGCGGAGGATCTGAGGATATTGGGTAGGGTGGGGAGGGTCTGAGGATATTTGCGGGGTGGGGATGAGCTGAGGATATTGTATTGGGTGGTGAGGGTCTGAGGATATTGGGTGGGGTAGGGGAGGAGCTGAGGATATTGGGTGTGGTGGGGAGGGTCTGAGGATATTGGGAGGGGTAGGGAGGAGCTGAGGATATTGTGTTGGGCGGAGAGGATCTGAGGATATCGGGTGGGATTTGGAGGGTCTGATGATATTGGCTGGCGTGGGAAGGGTCTGAGGATATTCGGTGGGGTGGGGAAGGTCTGAGGGTATTGGGTGGGCTGAGTAGAGTCTGAGGATATTGGGCGGTTGCGGAGGGTCTGTGCATATTGGGTGGGGTGAGGAGGGTCTGAGGATATTGGGTGGGGTGGGGATGGTCTGAGGATATTGGATGGGGTGAGGAGGGTCTGAGGATATTGGATGGGGTTGGAAGGTCTGAGGATATTGGCTCGAGTGGGGAAGGTCTGAGGATATTGGGTGGGGTGAGGAAGGCCTGAGGATATTAGGTGTGGTTGGGAGGGTCTGAAGATATTGGGTGGGGTGAGGAGGGTCTGATGATATTGGGTGAGGTGGGGAGGGTCTGAGGATATTGGTTGGGTTGAGGAGTGTCTGAGGATATTAGGTGTGGTGGGGAGGGTCTGAGGATATTGGGTGGGCTGAGTAGGGTCTGAGGATATTGGGTGTGCTGGGGAGGTTCTGAGGATATTGGGCGGGTGCGGAGAGTCTGAGCATATTGGGTGGGGTGGGAAGTGTCTTTGGAGATTGGGTGTGATGGGAGGGTTCTGAGGATATTGGGTGGTGTGGGAAGTGTCTGAGGATATTGGATGTGGTATGAGGGTCTGAGGATATTGAGTGGGATGGGGAGGGTCTGTTGATAATGCGTGGGGTGGGGAGTGCCTGTAGTTATTGGGTGTGGTGGGGAGGGTCTGAGGATATTGGGAGGGGTGGGGAGGAGCTGAGCATATTGTGTTGGGTGGAGAGGGTCTGAGGATATCGGGTGGGATTTGGAGGGTCTGAGGATATTGGTTGGGGTGGGGAGGTAATGAGGACATTGGGTGTGGTGGGGAGGGTCTGAGGATATTGGTTGGGGTGGGCAGGCTCTGAGGATATTGGTTGGGGTGGGGAGGTTCTGAGGATATAGGTTGGAGTGGGGAGTGTCTGAGGATATTGGGTGGGGTGAGGAAGGCCTGAGGATATTGGGTGAGGTGGGGAGTGTCTGAGGATTTTGGGTGGGGTGAGGAGGGTCTGAGGATATTAGATGTGGTTGGGAGTGTCTGAAGTTATTGGGTGGGGTGAGGTGGGTCTGATAATATTGGGTGTGGTGGGGAGGGTCTGAAGGTATTGGGCGGTGTGGGGAGTGTCTGAGGATATTGGGTGGTGTGGGGAGGGTCTGAAGATATTGGTCGGAGTGGGGAGGGTCTGTGGATATTGGGTGGGGTGAGGAGGGTCTGAGGATATTGGATGGTGTGAGGAGGGTCTGCGGATATTGGGCGGGGTGGGGAGAGTCTGAGGATATTGAGCTGTGTGAGGAGGGTCTGAGGATATTATGTGGGGTGGGAAGGGTCTGAGGATATTGGGTGGTCTGAGGAGGATCTGAGGATATTGGGCGGGGTTGGAAGGGTCTGGGGATATCGGGCAAGGTGAGGAGGGTCTGAGGATATTAGATGGGGTGGGGAGGGTCTGAGGATATTGGGTGGGCTGAGTAGGGTCTGAGGATATTGGGTGTTGTGGGGAGAATCTGAGGGTATTGGGTGGGTGCGGAGGGTCTGAGCATATTGGGTGGGGTGGTGAGGGTCTGAGAATATTGGGTGGGGTAGGGGAGGAGCTGAGGATATTGGGTGTGGTGCGGAGGGTCTGAGGATATTGGGTGGAGTGGGGAGGGTCTGAAGATATTGCTTGGGGTGGGGAGGCTCTGAGGATACTGGGTGGGGTGGGGAGGGTCTGAGGATATTGGGTGGGGTGGGGATGTGCTGTGGATATTTGGTGGGAGCGGAGGATCTGAGGATATTGGGTAGGGTGGGGAGGGTCTGGGGATATTTGCGGGGTGGGGAGGAGCTGAGGATATTGTATTGGGTGGGTAGGGTCTGAGGATATTGGGTGGGGTAGGGGAGGAGCTGAGGATATTGGGTGTGGTGGGGAGGGTCTGAGGATTTTGGGAGGGGTGGGGAGGAGCTGAGGATATTGTGTTGGGTGCGGAGGGTCTGAGGATATCGGGTGGGATTTGGAGGGTCTGAGGATATTGGTTGGGGTGGGGAGGTAATGAGGATATTGGGTGGGGTGGGGAGGGTCTGAGGATATTGGTTGGGGTGGGCAGGCTCTGAGGATATTGGTTGGGGTGGGGAGCTTCTGAGGATATAGGTTGGGGTGGGGAGTGTCTGAGGATATTGTGTGGGGTGGGGAGGGTCTGAGGATATTGGATGGGGTGGGGAGGTTCTGAGGATATTGTGTGGGGTGGGAAGTTCTGAGGATATTGGCTCGAGTGGGGAGGGTCTGAGGATATTGGGTGGGGTGAGGAAGGCCTGAGGATATTGGGTGAGGTGGGGAGGGTCTGAGGATATTGGGTGGGGTGGGGCGTTTCTGAGGATATTAGGTGTGGTGTGTGGAGGAGCTGAGGATATTGAGTGTGGTGGGGAGGGTCTGATGATATAGGGTATGTGGCGAGGGTCTGAGGATATTCGGTGGGGTGGGGAGGGTCTGAGGATATTTGGTGGGCTGAGTAGGGTCTGAGGATATTGGGTGTTGTGGGGAGAATCTGAGGATATTGGGCGGGTGCGGAGGGTCTGAGCATATTGGGTGGGGTGGTGAGGGTCTGAGGATATTGGGTGGGGTAGGGGAGGAGCTGAGGATATTGGGTGTGGTGGGGAGGGTCTGTCGATATTGGGCGGGGTGGGGAAGAGCTGAGGATATTGTGTTGTGTGGGGAGGGTCTGAGGATATCGGGTGGGGTTTGGAGGGTCTGAGGATATTGGGTGGAGTGGGGATGGTCTGAAGATATTGGTTGGGGTCGGGAGGCTCTGAGGATATTGGGTGGGGTGGGGAGGGTCTGAGGATATTGGGTGGGGTGGGTAGGTGCTGAGGATATTGGGTGGGAGCGGAGGATCTGAGGATATTGGGTAGGGTGGGGAAGGTCTGAGGATATTTGCGGGGTGGGGATGAGCTGAGGATATTGTATTGGGTGGTGAGGGTCTGAGGATATTGGTGGGGTAGGGGAGGAGCTGAGGATATTGGGTGTGGTCGGGAGGGTCTGAGGATATTGGGAGGGGTGAGGAGGAGCTGAGGATATTGTGTTGGGTGGAGAGGGTCTGAGGATATCGGGTGGGATTTGGAGGGTCTGAGGATACTGGTTGGGGTGGGCAGGCTCTGAGGATATTGGTTGGGGTGGGGAGGTTCTGAGGATATAGGTTGGAGTGGGGAGTGTCTGAGGATATTGGGTGGGGTGAGGAAGGCCTGAGGATATTGGGTGAGGTGGGGAGTGTCTGAGGATATTGGGTGGGGTGAGGAGGGTCTGAGGATATTAGGTGTGGTTGGGAGTGTCTAAAGTTATTGGGTGGGGTGAGGAGGGTCTATGATATTGGGTGTGGTGGGGAGGGTCTGAAGATATTGGGCGGTGTGGGGAGTGTCTGAGGATATTGGGTGGTGTGGGGAGGGTCTGAAGGTATTGGTCGGAGTGGGGAGGGTCTGAGGATATTGGGTGGGGTGAGGAGGGTCTGAGGATATTGGGCGAGGTGGGGAGGGTCTGAGGTTATTGGGCGAGGTGGGGAGGGTGTGAGGATATTGAGCTGGGTGAGGAGGGTCTGAGGATATTAGGTGGGGTGGGAAGGGTCTGAGGATATTGGGTGGCGTATGATGGTCTGAGGATATGGGGTGGGGTGGGGAAGGTCTGATGATATTGGCTGGCGTGGGAAGGGTCTGAGGATATTCGGTGGGGTGGGGAATGTCTGAGGATATTGGGTGGGCTGAGTAGAGTCTGAGGATATTGGGCGGGTGCGGAGGGTCTGTGCATATTGGGTGGGGTGGGAAGTGTCTGTGGAGATTGGGTGTGATGGGAGGGTTCTGAGGATATTGGGTGGTGTGGGAAGTGTCTGAGGATATTGGGTGTGGTATGAGGGTCTGAGGATGTTGGGTAAGGTAAAAAAGGTCTTTTGATAATGCGTAAAGTGAAAAATGCCTGTAGATATTGGGTGGGGTGAGGAGGGTCTGAGGATATTGGGTGGGGTGGGGAGGGTCTGAGGATATTGGATGGGGTGAGGAGGGTCTGAGGATATTGGATGGGGTGGGGAGATTCTGAGGATATTGGGTGGGGTGGGAAGGTCTGAGGATATTGGCTCGAGTGGGGAGGGGCTGAGGATATTGGGCAGGTTGAGGAAGGCCTGAAGATATTGGGTGAGGTTCGGGAGGGTCTGAGGATATTGGTTGGGTTGAGGAGGGTCTGAGGATATTAGGTGTGGTGGGGAGGGTCTGAAGATATTGGGTGGGATGAGGAGGGTCTGAGGAGTTTGGGTGTGGTGGGGAGGTTCTGAGGATATTAGGTGGGGTGGGAAGTGTCTGAGGATATTGGGTGGTGTGAGGAGGTCTGAAGATATTGGGTGGAGTGGCGAGGGTCTGAGGATATTGGGTGGGGTGAGGAGGGTCTGAGGATATTGGATGTGTGAGGAGGGGCTGAGGATATTGGGCGGGGTGGGGAGGTTCTGAGGATATTGAGAAGGGTGAGGAGGGTCTGAGGATATTAGATGGGGTGGGAAGTGTCTGAGGATACTGGGTGGTCTGAGGAGGGTCTGAGGATATTGGGCCGGGTGGGGATGGTCTGGGGATATCGGGCAAGTTGAGGAGGGTCTGAGGATATTAGGTGGGGTGGGAAGGGTCTGAGGATATTGGGTGCCGTATGATGGTCTGACGATATTGGGTGGGGTGGGGAGTGTCTGATGATATTGGCTGGGGTGGGGAGGTTCTGAGGATATTGGGTGGGGTGAGGAGGGTCCGAGGATATTGGGTGGGGTGGGGAGTTTCTGAGGATATTGTGTGGTGTGTGGAGGAGCTGAGATATTGAGTGTGGTGGGGAGGATCTGAGGATATTGGGTGTGGTGGGGAGGTTCTGAGGATATTGGGCGGGTGCGGAGTGTCTGAGGAAATTGGGTGGTGTGGGGAGGGTTGAGGATATAGGATGGGGTCAGGAGTGTCTGAGGATGTTGGGTGGGGTGGGGAGGGTCTGAAGATATTGGGTGGGGTGAGGAGGGTCTGAGGATATTGGGTGGGGTCGGAGCGTCTGAGGATATTGGGTGTGGTGGTGAGGGTCTGAGGATATTGGGTGGTGAGGGTCTGAGGATATTGTTTGGGGTGGGGAGGTAATGAGGATATTGGGTGGTGTGGGGAGGGTTGAGGATATTGTTTGTGGTGGGCAGGTATTAGGATATTGGGTGGGGAGGGAGGGTCTGAGGATATTGGGTGGGGTGGAAATCGTCTGAGGATATTGGTTGGGGTGGGGAGAGTCTGAGGATATTGGGTGGGGTGGGGAGGGTCTGAGGATATTGGTTGGGGTGGGGAGGTTGTGAGGCTATAGGTTGGGGTCAGGAGTGTCTGAGGATGTTGGGTGGGGTGGGGAGGGTCTGAGCATATTGAATGGGGTGGGGAGGTTCTGAGGATATTGGGTGGGGTGGGAAGGTCTGAGGATATTGGCTCGAGTGGGGAGTGTCTGAGAATATTGGGTAGTGTGAGGAAGGCCTGAGGATATTGGGTGAGTTGGGGAGGGTCAGAGGATATTGGGTGGGGTGAGGAAGGTCTGAGGATATTAGGTGTCGTGGGGAGGGTCTGAAGATATTGGGTGGGATGAGGAGGGTCTGAGGAGTTTGGGTGTGGTGGGGAGGTTCTGAGGATATTAGGTGGGGTGGGAAGGGTCCGAGGATATTGGGTGGTGTGAGGAGGGTCTGAAGATATTGGGCGGAGTGGGGAGGGTCTGAGGATATTGGGTGGCGTATGATGGTCTGAGGATATTGGGTGGGGTGAGGAGGGTCTGATGATATTGGCTGGGGTGGGGAGGGTCAGAGGATATTGGGTGGGGTGAGGAGGGTCTGAGGGTATTGGGTGGGGTGGGGAGTTTCTGAGGATATTGTGTGGTGTGTGGAGGAGCTGAGGATATTAAGTGGGGTGGGGAGGGTCTGATGATATTGGGGGGTGGGGAGGGTCTGAGGATATTCGTTGGGGTGGGGAGGATCTGAGGATATTGGGTGTGCTGGGGAGGTTCTGAGGATATTGGGCGGGTGCGGAGAGTCTGAGCATATTGGGTGGTGTGGGAAGTGTCTTTGGAGATTGGGTATGATGGGAGGGTTCTGAGGATATTGGGTGGTGTGGGAAGTGTCTGAGGATATTGGATGTGGTATGAGGGTCTGAGGATATTGAGTGGGATGGGGAGGGTCTGTTGATAATGCGTGGGGTGGGGAGTGCCTGTAGATATTGGGTGTGGTGGGGAGGGTCTGAGGATATTGGGAGGGGTGGGGAGGAGCTGAGCATATTGTGTTGGGTGGAGAGGGTCTGAGGATATCGGGTGGGATTTGGAGGGTCTGAGGATATTGGTTGGGGTGGGGAGGTAATGAGGATATTGGGTGGGGTGGGGAGGGTCTGAGGATATTGGTTGGGGTGGGCAGGCTCTGAGGATATTGGTTGGGGTGGGGAGGTTCTGAGGATATAGGTTGGAGTGGGGAGTGTCTGAGGATATTGGGTGGGGTGGGGAGGGTCTGAGGATATTGGATGGGGTGGGGAGGTTCTGAGGATATTGCGTGGGATGGGAAGGTCTGAGGATATTGGCTCGAGTGGGGAGGGTCTGAGGATATTGGGTGGGGTGAGGAAGGCCTGAGGATATTGGGTGAGGTGGGGAGTGTCTGAGGATATTGGGTGGGGTGAGGAGGGTCTGAGGATATTAGGTGTGGTTGGGAGTGTCTGAAGTTATTGGGTGGGGTGAGGAGGGTCTGATAATATTGGGTGTGGTGGGGAGGGTCTGAAGGTATTGGGCGGTGTGAGGAGTGTCTGAGGATATTGGGTGGTGTGGGGAGGGTCTGAAGATATTGGTCGGAGTGGGGAGGGTCTGAGGATATTGGGTGGGGTGAGGAGGGTCTGAGGATATTGGATGGTGTGAGGAGGGTCTGAGGATATTGGGCCGGGTGGGGATGGTCTGGGGATATCGGGCAAGTTGAGTAGGGTCTGAGGATATTAGGTGGGGTGGGAAGGGTCTGAGGATATTGGGTGCCGTATGATGGTCTGACGATATTGGGTGGGGTGAAGAGGGTCTGAGGATATTTGGTGGAGTGGGGAGTTTCTGAGGATATTGTGTGGTGTGTGGAGGAGCTGAGGGTATTGGGTGGGGTGGGGAGTTTCTGAGGATATTGTGTGGTGTGTGGAGGAGCTGAGGATATTAAGTGGGGTGGGGAGGGTCTGAGGATATTGGGTGGGCTGAGTAGGGTCTGAGGATATTGGGTGTGCTGGGGAGGTTCTGAGGATATTGGGCGGGTGCGGAGAGTCTGAGCATATTGGGTGGGGTGGGAAGTGTCTTTGGAGATTGGGTGTGATGGGAGGGTTCTGAGGATATTGGGTGGTGTGGGAAGTGTCTGAGGATATTGGATGTGGTATGAGGGTCTGAGGATATTGAGTGGGATGGGGAGGGTCTGTTGATAATGCGTGGGGTGGGGAGTGCCTGTAGATATTGGGTGTGGTGGGGAGGGTCTGAGGATATTGGGAGGGGTGGGGAGGAGCTGAGCATATTGTGTTGGGTGGAGAGGGTCTGAGGATATCGGGTGGGATTTGGAGGGTCTGAGGATATTGGTTGGGGTGGGGAGGTAATGAGGATATTGGGTGGGGTGGGGAGTGTCTGAGGATATTGGTTGGGGTGGGCAGGCTCTGAGGATATTGGTTGGGGTGGGGAGGTTCTGAGGATATAGGTTGGAGTGGGGAGTGTCTGAGGATATTGGGTGGGGTGGGGAGGGTCTGAGGATATTGGATGGGGTGGGGAGGTTCTGAGGATACTGCATGGGGTGGGAAGGTCTGAGGATATTGGCTCGAGTGGGGAGGGTCTGAGGATATTGGGTGGGGTGAGGAAGGCCTGAGGAAATTGGGTGAGGTGGGGAGTGTCTGAGGATATTGGGTGGGGTGAGGAGGGTCTGAGGATATTAGATGTGGTTGGGAGTGTCTGAAGTTATTGGGTGGGGTGAGGTGGGTCTGATAATATTGGGTGTGGTGGGGAGGGTCTGAAGGTATTGGGCGGTGTGGGGAGTGTCTGAGGATATTGGGTGGTGTGGGGAGGGTCTGAAGATATTGGTCGGAGTGGGGAGGGTCTGAGGATATTGGGTGGGGTGAGGAGGGTCTGAGGATATTGGATGGTGTGAGGAGGGTCTGAGGATATTGGGCGGGGTGGGGAGGGTGTGAGGATATTGAGCTGGGTGAGGAGGGTCTGAGGATATTAGGTGGGGTGGGAAGGGTCTGAGGATATTGGGTGGCGTATGATGGTCTGAGGATATGGGGTGGGGTGGGGAGGGTCTGATGATATTGGCTGGCGTGGGAATGGTCTGAGGATATTCGGCGGGGTGGGGAAGGTCTGAGGATATCGGGTGGGCTGAGTAGGGTCTGAGGATATTGGGCGGGTGCGGAGGGTCTGTGCATATTGGGTGGGGTGGGAAGTGTCTGTGGAGATTGGGTGTGATGGGAGGGTTCTGAGGATATTGGGTGGTGTGGGAAGTGTCTGAGGATATTGGGTGTGGTATGAGGGTCTGAGGATATTGGGTGGGGTGGTGTGGGGAGGGTCTGTTGCTAATGCGTGGGGTGGGGAGTGCCTGTAGATATTGGGTGGGGTGAGGAGCGTCTGAGGATATTGGGTGGGGTGGGGAGGGTCTGAGGATATTGGGTGGGGTGAGGAGGGTCTGAGGACATTAGGTGTGGTGGGGAGTGTCTGAAAATATTGGGTGGGATGAGGAGGGTCTGAGGAGTTTGGGTGTGGTGGGGAGGTTCTGAGGATATTGGGTGGTGTGAGGAGGGTCTGAGGATATTGGGCGGGGTGGGGAGGCTCTGAGGATATTGAGCTGGGTGAGGAGGGTCTGAGGATATTCGGTGGGGTGGGAAGGGTCAGAGGATTTTGGGTGGTCTGAGGAGGTTCTGAGGATATAAGGCGGGGTGGGGAGGGTCTGGGGATATCGGGCAAGGTGAGGAGGGTCTGAGGATATTAGGAGGGGTGGGAATGGTCTGAGGATATTGGGTGGTGTATGATGGTCTGAGGATATTGGGTGGGGTGGGGAGGGTCTGATGATATTGGCTGGGGTGGGGAGGGTCTGAGGATATTGGGTGGGGTGAGGAGGGTCTGAGGATATTGGGTGGGGTGGGGTGTTTCTGAGGATATTGCGTGGTGTGTGGAGGAGCTGAGGATATTGAGTGTGGTGTGGAGGGTCTGATGATATTGGGTGGGTGGGGAGGGTCTGAGGATATTCGGTGCGGTAGGGAGGGTCTGAGGATATTGGGTGGGGTGAGGAAGGTCTGACGATATTGGGTGGGATCGGAGGGTCTGAGGATATTGGGTGGGGTGGTGAGTTTCTGAGGATATTGTGTGAAGAGGGTCTGAGGATATTGTTTGGGGTGGGGAGGTAATGAGGATATTGGGTGGGATGGGGAGCGTCTGAGGATATTGGTTGGGGTGGGCAGGCTCTGATGATATTGGTTGGGGAGGGAGGGTCTGAGGATATTGGGTGGGGTGGGAAGTGTCTGAGGATATTGGTTGGGGTGGGGAGAGTCTGAGGATATTGGGTGGGGTGGGTAGGGTCTGAGGATATTGGTTGGGGTGGGGAGGTTCTGAGGATATAGGTTGGGGTGGGGAGTGTCTGAGGGTTTTGGGTGGGGTGGGGAGGGTCTGAGGATATTGAATGGGGTGGGGAGGCTCTGAGGATATTGGGTGGGGTGGGAAGGTCTGAGGATATTGGCTCGAGTGGGGAGGGTCTGAGGATATTGGGTGGGGTGTGGAAGGCCTGAGGATATTGGGTGTGGTGGGGAGGGTCTGAGGACATTGGGTGGGGTGAGGATGGTCTGAGGATATTAGGTGTGGTGGGGAGGGTCTGAAGATATTGGATGGGATGTGCAGGGTCTGAGGAGTTTGGGTGTGTTGGGGAGGTTCTGAGGATATTAGGTGGGGTGGGAAGGGTCTGAGGATATTGGGTGGTGTATGATGGTCTGAGGATATTGGGTGGGGTGGGGAGGGTCTGATGATATTGGCTGGGTGGGGATGGTGTGATGATATTGGTTGGGGTGGGGAGGGTCTGAGGATATTGGTTGGGAAGGGGAGGCTCTGAGGATATTGTCTGGGGTGGGGATGGTCTGAGGATATTGGGTGAGTGTGGAGGGTCTGAGGATATTTGCTCGAGTGGGGAGGGTCTGAGGATATTGGGTGGCGTCGGGATGGTCTGAGGATAATGGGTCGCGTGGGGATAGTCTGTGGATATAGGATGGGGAGGGGAGGATCTGAGGATATTGGTTGGGGTGGGGAGAGTCTGAAGATATTGGGTGAGGTGGGGAGGTTCTGAGGATATTGGTTGGGGTCGGGAGGTTCTGAGGATATTGGTTGGGGTGGGGAGGGTCTGAAGATATTGGGTGGGGTGAGGAGTGAGAGGATATTGGGGAGGGTGGGGAGGGTCTGAAGATATTGGGTGTGGTGGGGAGGGTCTGAGGATATTGGGCGGGGTGGGGAGGGTCTGAAGATATTGGGTGTGGTGTGGAGGGTCTGAAGATATTGGGTGGGGTGGGGAGGGTCTGAGGATATTGGTTCGGGTGGGGAGGGTCTGAGGATATTGGGTGGGGTGGGGAGGGTCTGAGAATATTGGGTGGGGTGAGGAGGGTCTGAGGATATTGGGTGGGATCGGAGGGTCTGAGGATATTGGGTGGGGTGGTGAGGGTCTGAGGATATTGGGTGGAGAGGGTCTGAGGATATTGTTTGGGGTGGGGAGGTTCTGAGGATATTGGGTGGGGTGGGGAGGGTCTGAAGATATTGGGTGGGGTGAGGAGTGAGAGGATATTGGGGAGGGTGGGGAGGGTCTGAAGATATTGGGTGTGGTGGGGAGGGTCTGAGGATATTGGGCGGGGTGGGGAGGGTCTGAAGATATTGGGTGTGGTGGGGAGGGTCTGAAGATATTGGGTGGTGTGAGGAGGGTCTGAGGATATTGGTTCGGGTGGGGAGGGTCTGAGGATATTGGGTGGGGTGGGGAGGGTCTGAGAATATTGGGTGGGGTGAGGAGGGTCTGAGGATATTGGGTGGGATCGGAGGGTCTGAGGATATTGGGTGGGGTGGTGAGGGTCTGAGGATATTGGGTGGAGAGGGTCTGAGGATATTGTTTGGGGTGGGGAGGTAATGAGGATATTGGGTGGGATGGGGAGCGTCTGAGGATATTGGTTGGGGTGGGCAGGCTCTGAGGATATTGATTGGGGAGGGAGGGTCTGAGGATATTGACTGGGGTGGGAAGGGTGTGAGGATATTGGTTGGGGTGGGGATAGTCTAAGGATATTGGGTGGGGTGGGGAAGGTCTGAGGATATTGGTTGGGGTGAGAGGGTCTGAAGATATTGGGTGGGGTGAGGAGTGTCTGAGGATATTGGGTGGGGTGGGGAGGGTCTGAAGATATTGGGTGGGGTGGGGAGGGTCTGAGGATATTGGGTGGTGTGAGGAATGTCTGAAGATATTGGGCGGAGTGGGGAGGGTCTGAGGATATTGGTTAGGGTGAGGAAGGTCTGAGGATATTGGGTGGTGTGAGGAGGGTCTGAGGATATTGGGCGGGGTGAGGAGGGTCTGAGTATATTGAGCTGGATGAGGAGGCTCTGCGGATATTAGGCAGGGTGAGGAGGGTCTGAGGATATTAGGTGGTTTGGGAAGGGTCTGAGGATATTGGGTGCGGGAAAGAAGGTCTGAGGAGATTGGGTGTGGTGGGAAAAGTCTGAGGATATTGGATGCGGTGGGGATGGTCTGAGGATATTGGGTGGAGTGGGGAGCAGCTGAGGACATTTGGTGGGAAGGCTCTGAGTGTAGTGGGTGGGGTGGACAGGGTCTGAGGATGTTGGTTGGCATGGGGGATGGTCTGAGGATATTGTGAGGGGTGGGGGGGTTCTGAGGATATTAAGTGGAGTGGGAAGTGTCTGAGGATATTGGGTGGGGTGGGGAGGGTCTGAGGATATTGGTTGGGGTGGGGAGGGTCTGAGGATATTGTCTGGGGTGGGGAGGGTCTGAGGATATTGGGTGGGGTGGAGAGGGTCTGAGGATATTGGCTCGAGTGGGGAGGGTCTGAGGATATTGGGTGGCGTGGGGAGGGTCTGAGGATATTGGGCGGGGTGGGGAGGGTCTGGGGATATTGGTTGGGGGGAAGTGTCTGAGGGTATTGGTTGGGTTGGGGAGGGTCTGAGGATAGTGGGTGGGGTGGGGAGCATCTGAGGATTTTGGTTGAGGTGGGCAGGAGCTGAGGAGATTTGGTTGGGGGAGGGTCTGAGGATATTGGGTGAGGTGGGGAGGGCCTGATAATATTGGCTGGGGTGCGGAGGGTCTGAGGACATTGGGTGGTGTGAGGAGCGTCTGAGGATATTGGGTGCGGTGGGGATTGTCTGAGGATATTGGGTGGAGTGGGGAGCAGCTGAGGACATTTGGTGGGAAGGCTCTGAGTGTAGTGGGTGGGGTGGACAGGGTCTGAGGATGTTGGTTGGCATGGGGGGGTGGTCTGAGGATATTGTGAGGGGTGGGGGGGTTCTGAGGATATTAAGTGGGGTGGGAAGTGTCTGAGGATATTGGGTGGGGTGGGGATGGTCTGAGGATATTGGTTGGGGTGGGGAGGGTCTGAGGATATTGGTTGGGGTGGGGAGGTTCTGAGGATATTGTTTGGGGTGTGGAGGTTCTGAGGATATTGTCTGGGGTGGGGAGGGTCTGAGGATATTGGGTGGGGTGGGGAGGGTCTGAGGATATTGGCTCGAGTGGGGAGGGTCTGAGGATATTGGGCGGGGTGTGGAGGGTCTGGGGATATCGGGCGGGGTGAGGAGGTTCTGAGGATATTAGGTGGGGTGGGAAGGATCTGAGGATATTGGGTGGCGTATGAGGGTCTGAGGATATTGGGCGGGGTGGGGAGGGTCTGAAGATATTGGGTGTGGTGGGGAGGGTCTGAAGATATTGGGTGGGGTGGGGAGGGTCTGAGGATATTGGGTGGTGTGAGGAGGGTCTGAGGATATTGGTTCGGGTGGGGAGGGTCTGAGGATATTGGGTGGGGTGGGGAGGGTCTGAGAATATTGGGTGGGGTGAGGAGGGTCTGAGGATATTGGGTGGGATCGGAGGGTCTGAGGATATTGTTTGGGGTGGGGAGGTAATGAGGATATTGGATGGGATGGGGAGCGTCTGAGGATATTGGTTGGGGTGGGCAGGCTCTGAGGATATTGGTTGGGGAGGGAGGGTCTGAGGATATTGAGTGGGGTGGGAAGGGTGTGAGGATATTGGTTGGGGTGGGGATAGTCTGAGGATATTGGGTGGGGTGGGGAGGGTCTGAGGATATTGGTTGGGGTGGGGAGGTTCTGAGGATATAGGTTGGGGTGGGGAGTGTCTGAGGATATTGGGTGGGGTGGGGAGGGTCTGAGGATATTGAATGGGGTGGGGAGGTTCTGAGGATATTGGGTGGGGTGGGAAGGTCTGAGGATATTGGCTCGAGTGCGGAGGGTCTGAGGATATTGGGTGGGGTGAGGAAGGCCTGAGGATATTGCGTGTGGTGTGGAGGGTCTGAGGATATTGGGTGGGGTGAGGAGGGTCTGAGGATATTAGGTGTGGTGGGGAGGGTCTGAAGATATTGGGTGGGATGAGCAGGGTCTGAGGAGTTTGGGTGTGTTGGGGAGGTTCTGAGGATATTAGGTGGGGTGGGAAGGGTCTGAGGATATTGGGTGGTGTATGATGGTCTGAGGATATTGGGTGGGGTGGGGAGGGTCTGAGGATATTGGGTGGAGTGAGGAGGGTCTGAGGATATTGGGTGGGGTGAGAAGGGTCTGGGGATATTGGGTGGGGTGGCGAGTTTCTGAGGATATTGTGTGGTGTGTGGAGGAGCGGAGGATATTGAGTGGGGTGGGGAGGGTCTGATGATATTGGGTGGGTGGGGAGGGTGTGATGATATTGGTTGGGGTGGGGAGGGTCTGAGGATATTGGTTGGGGAGGGGAGAGTCTGAGGATATTGGGTGAGGTGGGGAGGGTCTGAGGATATTGGTTGGGAAGGGGAGGCTCTGAGGATACTGTCTGGGGTGGGGATGGTCTGAGGATATTGGGTGAGTGGGGAGGGTCTGAGGATATTTGCTCGAGTGGGGAGGGTCTGAGGATATTGGGTGGCGTGGGGAGGGACTGAGGATAATGGGTCGCGTGGGGATGGTCTGAGAATACAGGATGGGGAGGGGAGGGTCTGAGGATATTGGTTGGGGTGGGAGAGTCTGAGGATATTGGGTGAGCTGGGGAGGTTCTGAGGATATTGGTTGGGGTCGGGAGGTTCTGAGGATATTGGTTGGGGTGGGGAGGGTCTGAAGATATTGGGCGGGGTGAGGAGTGTCTCAGGAGAGTGGGTGTGGTCGGGAGGGTCTGAGTATATTGAGCTGGATGAGGAGGCTCTGCGGATATTAGGCAGGGTGAGGAGGTTCTGAGGATATTAGGTGGTTTGGGAAGGGTCTGAGGATATTGGGTGCGGGAAAGAAGGTCTGAGGAGTTTGGGTGTGGTGGGAAAAGTCTGAGGATATTGGATGTGGTGGGGACGGTCTGTGGATATTGGTTGGGGTGGGGAGATCCTGAGGATATTGGGTGGGGAGGGGAGGGTTTGAGGATATTGGTTGGGGTGAGCAGGTTCTGAGGATATCGGTTGGGGTGGGAAGGGTCTGAGGATATTGCGTGGGGTGGGGAGGGTCTGAGGCTATTGGGTGGGGTGAGTAAGGCCTGAGGATATTGGGTGAGGTGTGGAGCGTCTGAGATATTGGGTGGGGTGAGGAGGGTCTGAGGATATTTGGTGTTGTGGGGAGGGTCTGAAGATATTGGGTGTGGTGGGGAGGGTCTGAAGATATTGGGTGGGGTGGGGAGGGTCTGAGGATATTGGGTGGTGTGAGGAGCGTCTGAGGATATTGCGTGCGGTGGGGATGGTCTGAGGATATTGGTTCGGGTGGGGAGGGTCTGAGGATATTGGGTGGGGTGGGGAGGGTCTGAGGATATTGGTTGGGGGGGAGTGTCTGAGGGTATTGGTTGGGGTGGGGAGGGTCTGAGGATAGTGGGTGGGGTGGGGAGCATCTGAGAATTTTGGTTGAGTTGGGCAGGAGCTGAGGAGATTTGGTTGGGGGAGGGTCTGAGGATATTGGGTGAGGTGGGGAGGGCCTGATAATATTGGCTGGGGTGCGGAGGGTCTGAGGACATTGGGTGGTGTGAGGAGCGTCTGAGGATATTGCGTGCGGTGGGGATGGTCTGAGGATATTGGGTGGAGTGGGGAGCAGCTGAGGACATTTGGTGGGAAGGCTCTGAGTGTAGTGGGTGGGGTGAACAGGGTCTGAGGATGTTGGTTGGCATGGGGGGTGGTCTGAGGATATTGTGAGGGGTGGGGTGGTTCTGAGGATATTAAGTGGGGTGGGAAGTGTCTGAGGATATTGGGTGGGGTGGGGAGGGTCTGAGGATATTGGTTGGGGTGGGGAGGGTCTGAGGATATTGTCTGGGGTGGGGAGGGTCTGAGGATATTGGGTGGGGTGGAGAGGGTCTGAGGATATTGGCTCGAGTGGGGAGGGTCTGAGGATATTGGGTGGCGTGGGGAGGGTCTGAGGATATTGGGCGGGGTGGGGAGGGTCTGGGGATATTGTTTGCGACGGAGTGTCTGAGGGTATTGGTTGGGGTGGGGAGGGTCTGAGGATAGGTGGTGGGGTGGGGAGCATCTGAGGATTTTGGTTGAGGTGGGCAGAAGCTGAGGAGATTTGGTTGGGGGAGGGTCTGAGGATATTGGGTGAGGTGGGGAGGGCCTGATAATATTGGCTGGGGTGCGGAGGGTCTGAGGACATTGGGTGGTGTGAGGAGCGTCTGAGGCTATTGGGTGCGGTGGGGATGGTCTGAGGATATTGGGTGGAGTGGGGAGCAGCTGAGGACATTTGGTGGGAAGGCTCTGAGTGTAGTGGGTGGGGTGGACAGGGTCTGAGGATGTTGGTTGGCATGGGGGGGTGGTCTGAGGATATTGTGAGGGGTGGGGGGGTTCTGAGGATATTAATTGGGGTGGGAAGTGTCTGAGGATATTGGGTGGGGTGGGGAGGGTCTGAGGATATTGGTTGGGGTGGGGAGGGTCTGAGGATATTGGTTGGGGTGGGGAGGTTCTGAGGATATTGTTTGGGGTGGGGAGGTTCTGAGGATATTGTCTGGGGTGGGGAGGGTCTGAGGATATTGGGTGGGGTGGGGAGGGTCTGAGGATATTGGCTCGAGTGGGGAGGGTCTGAGGATATTGGGCGGGGTGGGGAGGGTCTGGGGATATCGGGCGGGGTGAGGAGGTTCTGAGGATATTAGGTGGGGTGGGAAGGATCTGAGGATATTGGGTGGCGTATGAGGGTCTGAGGATATTGGGTGGGGTGGGGAGGGTCTGAGGATATTGGCTCGAGTGGGGAGGGTCTGAGGATATTGGGTGGGGTGAGGAGGGTCTGAGAATATTAGGTATGGTGGGGAGGGTCTGAAGATATTGGGTGTGGTGAGTAAGGCCTGAGGATATTGGGTGAGGTGTGGAGCGTCTGAGATATTGGGTGGGGTGAGGAGGGTCTGAGGATATTAGGTGTTGTGGGGAGGGTCTGAAGATATTGGGTGTGGTGGGGAGGGTCTGAAGATATTTAGTGGGGTGGGGAGGGTCTGAGGATATTGGGTGGTGTGAGGAGGGTGTGAGGATATTGGTTCGGGTGGGGAGGGTCTGAGGATATTGGGTGGGGTGGGGAGGGTCTGAGGATATTGGTTGGGGGGGAGTGTCTGAGGGTATTGGTTGGGGTGGGGAGGGTCTGAGGATATTGGGTGGAGTGGGGAGCAGCTGAGAACATTTGGTGGGAAGGCTCTGAGTGTAGTGGGTGGGGTGGACAGGGTCTGAGGATGTTGGTTGGCATGGGGGGGTGGTCTGAGGATATTGTGAGGGGTGGGGGGGTTCTGAAGATATTAAGTGGGGTGGGAAGTGTCTGAGGATATTGGGTGGGGTGGGGAGGGTCTGAGGATATTGGTTGGGGTGGGGAGGTTCTGAGGATATTGTTTGGGGTGGGGAGGTTCTGAGGATATTGTCTGGGGTGGGGAGGGTCTGAGGATATTGGGTGGGGTGGGGAGGGTCTGAGGATATTGGCTCGAGTGGGGAGGGTCTGAGGATATTGGGCGGGGTGTGGAGGGTCTGGGGATATCGGGCGGGGTGAGGAGGTTCTGAGGATATTAGGTGGGGTGGGAAGGATCTGAGGATATTGGGTGGCGTATGAGGGTCTGAGGATATTGGGCGGGGTGGGGAGGGTCTGAAGATATTGGGTGTGGTGGGGAGGGTCTGAAGATATTGGGTGGGGTGGGGAGGGTCTGAGGATATTGGGTGGTGTGAGGAGGGTCTGAGGATATTGGTTCGGGTGGGGAGGGTCTGAGGATATTGGGTGGGGTGGGGAGGGTCTGAGAATATTGGGTGGGGTGAGGAGGGTCTGAGGATATTGGGTGGGATCGGAGGGTCTGAGGATATTGGGTGGGGTGGTGAGGGTCTGAGGATATCGGACGGGGTGAGGAGGTTCTGAGGATATTAGGTGGGGTGGGAAGGATCTGAGGATATTGGGTGGCGTATGAGGGTCTGAGGATATTGGGCGGGGTGGGGAGGGTCTGAAGATATTGTTTGGGGTGGGGAGGTAATGAGGATATTGGGTGAGATGGGGAGCGTCTGAGGATATTGGTTGGGGTGGGCAGGCTCTGAGGATATTGGTTGGGGAGGGAGGGTCTGAGGATATTGAGTGGGGTGGGAAGGGTGTGAGGATATTGGTTGGGGTGGGGATAGTCTGAGGATATTGGGTGAGGTGGGGAGGGTCTGAGGATATTGGTTGGGGTGGGGAGGTTCTGAGGATATAGGTTGGGGTGGGGAGTGTCTGAGGATATTGGATGGGGTGGGGAGGGTCTGAGGATATTGAATGGGGTGGGGAGGTTCTGAGGATATTGGGTGGGGTGGGAAGGTCTGAGGATATTGGCTCGAGTGCGGAGGGTCTGAGGATATTGGGTGGGGTGAGGAAGGCCTGAGGATATTGCATGTGGTGTGGAGGGTCTGAGGATATTGGGTGGGGTGAGGAGGGTCTGAGGATATTAGGTGTGGTGGGGAGGGTCTGAAGATATTGGGTGGGATGAGCAGAGTCTGAGGAGTTTGGGTGTGTTGGGGAGGTTCTGAGGATATTAGGTGGGGTGGGAAGGGTCTGAGGATATTGGGTGGTGTATGATGGTCTGAGGATATTGGGTGGGGTGGGGAGGGTCTGAGGATATTGGGTGGAGTGAGGAGGGTCTGAGGATATTGGGTGGGGTGAGAAGGGTCTGGGGATATTGGGTGGGGTGGCGAGTTTCTGAGGATATTGTGTGGTGTGTGGAGGAGCGGAGGATATTGAGTGGGGTGGGGAGGGTCTGATGATATTGGGTGGGTGGGGAGGGTCTGAGGATATTGGTTGGGGTGGGGAGGGTCTGAGGATATTGGTTGGGGTGGGGAGGTTCTGAGGATATTGTTTGGGGTGGGGAGGTTCTGAGGATATTGTCTGGGGTGGGGAGGGTCTGAGGATATTGGGTGGGGTGGGGAGGGTCTGAGGATATTGGCTCGAGTGGGGAGGGTCTGAGGATATTGGGCGGGGTGGGGAGGGTCTGGGGATATCGGGCGGGGTGAGGAGGTTCTGAGGATATTAGGTGGGGTGGGAAGGATCTGAGGATATTGGGTGGCGTATGAGGGTCTGAGGATATTGGGTGGGGTGGGGAGGGTCTGATGATATTGGGTGGACTGAGGATGGTCTGCGGATATTGGGTGGGGTGGGGACTGTCTGAGGAAATTGGGTGGGGTGGAGAGGGTCTGAAAATATTGGGTGGGGTGAGGAGGGTCTGAGGATATTGGGTGGTGTGAGGATATTGGGCGGGGTGGGGAGGGTCTGCGTATATTGAGCTGGGTGAGGAGGCTCTGCGGATATTAGGTGGGGTGCGAAGGGTCTGAGGATATTGGGTGGTGTGAGCAGTGTCTGAGGATATTGGGCGGGGTGTGGAGGGTCTGGGAATATGCGGCGGGGTGAGGAGGGGTCTGAGGATATTAGGTGGGTTGGGAAGGGTCTGCGGAGATTGGGTGCGGGAAAGAAGGTCTGAGGAGATTGGGTGTGGTGGGAAAGGTCTGAGGATATTGGATGTGGTGGGGACGGTCTGTGGATATTGGTTGGGGTGGGGAGAGTCTGAGGATATTGGGTGGGGAGAGGAAGGTCTGAGGATATTGGTTGGGGTGGGGAGGTTCTGAGGAAATAGTTTGGGGTGGGAAGGGTCTGAGGATATTGGGTGGGGTGGGGAGGGTCTGAGGATATTGGCTCGAGTGGGGAGGGTCTGAGGATATTGGGTGGGGTGAGGAGGGTCTGAGAATATTAGGTATGGTGGGGAGGGTCTGAAGATATTGGGTGTGGTGAGTAAGGCCTGAGGATATTGGGTGAGGTGTGGAGCGTCTGAGATATTGGGTGGGGTGAGGAGGGTCTGAGGATATTAGGTGTTGTGGGGAGGGTCTGAAGATATTGGGTGTGGTGGGGAGGGTCTGAAGATATTTAGTGGGGTGGGGAGGGTCTGAGGATATTGGGTGGTGTGAGGAGGGTGTGAGGATATTGGTTCGGGTGGGGAGGGTCTGAGGATATTGGGTGGGGTGGGGAGGGTCTGAGGATATTGGTTGGGGGGGAGTGTCTGAGGGTATTGGTTGGGGTGGGGAGGGTCTGAGGATATTGGGTGGAGTGGGGAGCAGCTGAGAACATTTGGTGGGAAGGCTCTGAGTGTAGTGGGTGGGGTGGACAGGGTCTGAGGATGTTGGTTGGCATGGGGGGGTGGTCTGAGGATATTGTGAGGGGTGGGGGGGTTCTGAGGATATTAAGTGGGGTGGGAAGTGTCTGAGGATATTGGGTGGGGTGGGGAGGGTCTGAGGATATTGGTTGGGGTGGGGAGGTTCTGAGGATATTGTTTGGGGTGGGGAGGTTCTGAGGATATTGTCTGGGGTGGGGAGGGTCTGAGGATATTGGGTGGGGTGGGGAGGGTCTGAGGATATTGGCTCGAGTGGGGAGGGTCTGAGGATATTGGGCGCGGTGGGGAGGGTCTGGGGATATCGGGCGGGGTGAGGAGGTTCTGAGGATATTAGGTGGGGTGGGAAGGATCTGAGGATATTGGGTGGCGTATGAGGGTCTGAGGATATTAGGCGGGGTGGGGAGGGTCTGAAGATATTGGGTGTGGTGGGGAGGGTCTGAAGATATTGGGTGGGGTGGGGAGGGTCTGAGGATATTTGGTGGTGTGAGGAGGGTCTGAGGATATTGGTTCGGGTGGGGAGGGTCTGAGGATATTGGGTGGGGTGGGGAGGGTCTGAGAATATTGGGTGGGGTGAGGAGGGTCTGAGGATATTGGGTGGGATCGGAGGGTCTGAGGATATTGGGTGGGGTGGTGAGGGTCTGAGGATATTGGGTGGAGAGGGTCTGAGGATATTGTTTGGGGTGGGGAGGTAATGAGGATATTGGGTGAGATGGGGAGCGTCTGAGGATATTGGTTGGGGTGGGCAGGCTCTGAGGATATAGGTTGGGGAGGGAGGGTCTGAGGATATTGAGTGGGGTGGGAAGGGTGTGAGGATATTGGTTGGGGTGGGGATAGTCTGAGGATATTGGGTGGGGTGGGGAGGGTCTGAGGATATTGGTTGGGGTGGGGAGGTTCTGAGGATATAGGTTGGGGTGGGGAGTGTCTGAGGATATTGGGTGGGGTGGGGAGGGTCTGAGGATATTGAATGGGGTGGGGAGGTTCTGAGGATATTGGGTGGGGTGGGAAGGTCTGAGGATATTGGCTCGAGTGCGGAGGGTCTGAGGATATTGGGTGGGGTGAGGAAGGCCTGAGGATATTGCATGTGGTGTGGAGGGTCTGAGGATATTGGGTGGGGTGAGGAGGGTCTGAGGATATTAGGTGTGGTGGGGAGGGTCTGAAGATATTGGGTGGGATGAGCAGAGTCTGAGGAGTTTGGGTGTGTTGGGGAGGTTCTGAGGATATTAGGTGGGGTGGGAAGGGTCTGAGGATATTGGGTGGTGTATGATGGTCTGAGGATATTGGGTGGGGTGGGGAGGGTCTGAGGATATTGGGTGGAGTGAGGAGGGTCTGAGGATATTGGGTGGGGTGAGAAGGGTCTGGGGATATTGGGTGGGGTGGCGAGTTTCTGAGGATATTGTGTGGTGTGTGGAGGAGCGGAGGATATTGAGTGGGGTGGGGAGGGTGTGATGATATTGGTTGGGGTGGGGAGGGTCTGAGGATATTGGTTGGGGAGGGGAGAGTCTGAGGATATTGGGTGAGGTGGGGAGGGTCTGAGGATATTGGTTGGGAAGGGGAGGCTCTGAGGATACTGTCTGGGGTGGGGATGGTCTGAGGATATTGGGTGAGTGGGGAGGGTCTGAGGATATTTGCTCGAGTGGGGAGGGTCTGAGGATATTGGGTGGCGTGGGGAGGGACTGAGGATAATGGGTCGCGTGGGTATGGTCTGAGGATATAGGATGGGGAGGGGAGGGTCTGAGGATATTGGTTGGGGTGGGAGAGTCTGAGGATATTGGGTGAGCTGGGGAGGTTCTGAGGATATTGGTTGGGGTCGGGAGATTCTGAGGATATTGGTTGGGGTGGGGAGGGTCTGAAGATATTGGGCGGGGTGAGGAGTGTCTCAGGAGAGTGGGTGTGGTCGGGAGGGTCTGAGGATATTAGATGGGGTGGGAAGGGTCTGGCGATATTGGGTGGTGTGAGGAATGTCTGAAGATATTGGGCGGAGTGGGGAGGGTCTGAGGATATTGGTTAGGGTGAGGAGGGTCTGAGGATATTGGGTGGTGTGAGGAGGGTCTGAGGATATTGGGCGGGGTGAGGAGGGTCTGAGTATATTGAGCTGGATGAGGAGGCTCTGCGGATATTAGGCAGGGTGAGGAGGTTCTGAGGATATTAGGTGGTTTGGGAAGGGTCTGAGGATATTGGGTGCGGGAAAGAAGGTCTGAGGAGTTTGGGTGTGGTGGGAAAAGTCTGAGGATATTGGATGTGGTGGGGACGGTCTGTGGATATTGGTTGGGGTGGGGAGATCCTGAGGATATTGCGTGGGGTGGGGAGGTTCTGAGGATATTGGGTTGGGTGGGAAGGTCTGAGGATATTGGCTCGAGTGGGGAGGGTCTGAGGATATTGGGTGGGGTGAGTAAGGCCTGAGGATATTGGGTGAGGTGTGGAGCGTCTGAGATATTGGGTGGGGTGAGGAGGGTCTGAGGATATTAGGTGTTGTGGGGAGGGTCTGAAGATATTGGGTGTGGTGGGGAGGGTCTGAAGATATTGGGTGGGGTGGGGAGGGTCTGAGGATATTGGGTGGTGTGAGGAGCGTCTGAGGATATTGCGTGCGGTGGGGATGGTCTGAGGATATTGGTTCGGGTGGGGAGGGTCTGAGGATATTGGATGGGGTGGGGAGGGTCTGAGGATATTGGTTGGGGGGGAGTGTCTGAGGGTATTGGTTGGGGTGGGGAGGGTCTGAGGATAGTGGGTGGGGTGGGGAGCATCTGAGAATTTTGGTTGAGTTGGGCAGGAGCTGAGGAGATTTGGTTGGGGGAGGGTCTGAGGATATTGGGTGAGGTGGGGAGGGCCTGATAATATTGGCTGGGGTGCGGAGGGTCTGAGGACATTGAGTGGTGTGAGGAGCGTCTGAGGATATTGCGTGCGGTGGGGATGGTCTGAGGATATTGGGTGGAGTGGGGAGCAGCTGAGGACATTTGGTGGGAAGCCTCTGAGTGTAGTGGGTGGGGTGAACAGGGTCTGAGGATGTTGGTTGGCATGGGGGGTGGTCTGAGGATATTGTGAGGGGTGGGGGGGTTCTGAGGATATTAAGTGGGGTGGGAAGTGTCTGAGGATATTGGGTGGGGTGTGCAGGTTCTGAGGATATTGGTTGGTGTGGGGAGGGTCTGAGGATATTGTCTGGGGTGGGGAGGGTCTGAGGATATTGGGTGGGGTGGAGAGGGTCTGAGGATATTGGCTCGAGTGGGGAGGGTCTGAGGATATTGGGTGGCGTGGGGAGGGTCTGAGGATATTGGGCGGGGTGGGGAGGGTCTGGGGATATTGGTTGGGGGGGAGTGTCTGAGGGTATTGGTTGGGGTGGGAGCATCTGAGGATATTAGGTGGGGTGGGAAGGATCTGAGTATATTGGGTGGCGTATGAGGGTCTGAGGATATTGTCTGGGGTGGAGAGGGTCTGAGGATATTGGGTGGGGTGGGGAGGGTCTGAGGATATTGGCTCGAGTGGGGAGGGTCTGAGGATATTGGGCGGGGTGGGGAGGGTCTGGGGATATCGGGCGGGGTGAGGAGGTTCTGAGGATATTAGGTGGGGTGGGAAGGATCTGAGGATATTGGGTGGCGTATGAGGGTCTGAGGATATTGGGTGGGGTGGGGAGGGCCTGATGATATTGGGTGGACTGAGGATGGTCTGCGGATATTGGGTGGGGCGGGGAGGGTCTGAGGATATTGGTTGGGGTGGGGAGGGTCTGAGGATATTGGTTGGGAAGGGGAGGCTCTGAGGATACTGTCTGGGGTGGGGATGGTCTGAGGATATTGGGTGAGTGGGGAGGGTCTGAGGATATTTGCTCGAGTGGGGAGGGTCTGAGGATATTGGGTGGCGTGGGGAGGGACTGAGGATAATGGGTCGCGTGGGTATGGTCTGAGGATATAGGATGGGGAGGGGAGGGTCTGAGGATATTGGTTGGGGTGGGAGAGTCTGAGGATATTGGGTGAGCTGGGGAGGTTCTGAGGATATTGGTTGGGGTCGGGAGATTCTGAGGATATTGGTTGGGGTGGGGAGGGTCTGAAGATATTGGGCGGGGTGAGGAGTGTCTCAGGAGAGTGGGTGTGGTCGGGAGGGTCTGAGGATATTAGATGGGGTGGGAAGGGTCTGGCGATATTGGGTGGTGTGAGGAATGTCTGAAGATATTGGGCGGAGTGGGGAGGGTCTGAGGATATTGGTTAGGGTGAGGAGGGTCTGAGGATATTGGGTGGTGTGAGGAGGGTCTGAGGATATTGGGCGGGGTGAGGAGGGTCTGAGTATATTGAGCTGGATGAGGAGGCTCTGCGGATATTAGGCAGGGTGAGGAGGTTCTGAGGATATTAGGTGGTTTGGGAAGGGTCTGAGGATATTGGGTGCGGGAAAGAAGGTCTGAGGAGTTTGGGTGTGGTGGGAAAAGTCTGAGGATATTGGATGTGGTGGGGACGGTCTGTGGATATTGGTTGGGGTGGGGAGATCCTGAGGATATTGCGTGGGGTGGGGAGGTTCTGAGGATATTGGGTTGGGTGGGAAGGTCTGAGGATATTGGCTCGAGTGGGGAGGGTCTGAGGATATTGGGTGGGGTGAGTAAGGCCTGAGGATATTGGGTGAGGTGTGGAGCGTCTGAGATATTGGGTGGGGTGAGGAGGGTCTGAGGATATTAGGTGTTGTGGGGAGGGTCTGAAGATATTGGGTGTGGTGGGGAGGGTCTGAAGATATTGGGTGGGGTGGGGAGGGTCTGAGGATATTGGGTGGTGTGAGGAGCGTCTGAGGATATTGCGTGCGGTGGGGATGGTCTGAGGATATTGGTTCGGGTGGGGAGGGTCTGAGGATATTGGATGGGGTGGGGAGGGTCTGAGGATATTGGTTGGGGGGGGAGTGTCTGAGGGTATTGGTTGGGGTGGGGAGGGTCTGAGGATAGTGGGTGGGGTGGGGAGCATCTGAGAATTTTGGTTGAGTTGGGCAGGAGCTGAGGAGATTTGGTTGGGGGAGGGTCTGAGGATATTGGGTGAGGTGGGGAGGGCCTGATAATATTGGCTGGGGTGCGGAGGGTCTGAGGACATTGGGTGGTGTGAGGAGCGTCTGAGGATTTTGCGTGCGGTGGGGATGGTCTGAGGATATTGGGTGGAGTGGGGAGCAGCTGAGGACATTTGGTGGGAAGGCTCTGAGTGTAGTGGGTGGGGTGAACAGGGTCTGAGGATGTTGGTTGGCATGGGGGGTGGTCTGAGGATATTGTGAGGGGTGGGGGGGTTCTGAGGATATTAAGTGGGGTGGGAAGTGTCTGAGGATATTGGGTGGGGTGTGCAGGGTCTGAGGATATTGGTTGGTGTGGGGAGGGTCTGAGGATATTGTCTGGGGTGGGGAGGGTCTGAGGATATTGGGTGGGGTGGAGAGGGTCTGAGGATATTGGCTCGAGTGGGGAGGGTCTGAGGATATTGGGTGGCGTGGGGAGGGTCTGAGGATATTGGGCGGGGTGGGGAGGGTCTGGGGATATTGGTTGGGGGGGAGTGTCTGAGGGTATTGGTTGGGGTGGGGAGCATCTGAGGATATTAGGTGGGGTGGGAAGGATCTGAGGATATTGGGTGGCGTATGAGGGTCTGAGGATATTGTCTGGGGTGGAGAGGGTCTGAGGATATTGGGTGGGGTGGGGAGGGTCTGAGGATATTGGCTCGAGTGGGGAGGGTCTGAGGATATTGGGCGGGGTGGGGAGGGTCTGGGGATATCGGGCGGGGTGAGGAGGTTCTGAGGATATTAGGTGGGGTGGGAAGGATCTGAGGATATTGGGTGGCGTATGAGGGTCTGAGGATATTGGGTGGGGTGGGGAGGGTCTGATGATATTGGGTGGACTGAGGATGGTCTGCGGATATTGGGTGGGGTGGGGAGGGTCTGAGGAAATTGGGTGGGGTGGAGAGGATTTGAAAATATTGGGTGGGGTGAGGAGGGTCTGAGGATATTGGGTGGTGTGAGGTTATTGGGCGGGGTGGGGAGGGTCTGCGTATATTGAGCTGGGTGAGGAGGCTCTGCGGATATTAGGTGGGGTGCGAAGGGTCTGAGGATATTGGGTGGTGTGAGCAGTGTCTGAGGATATTGGGCGGGGTGTGGAGGGTCTGGGAATATGCGGCGGGGTGAGGAGGGGTCTGAGGATATTAGGTGGGTTGGGAAGGGTCTGCGGAGATTGGGTGCGGGAAAGAAGGTCTGAGGAGATTGGGTGTGGTGGGAAAGGTCTGAGGATATTGGATGTGGTGGGGACGGTCTGTGGATATTGGTTGGGGTGGGGAGAGTCTGAGGATATTGGGTGGGGAGAGGAAGGTCTGAGGATATTGGTTGGGGTGGGGAGGTTTTGAGGAAATAGTTTGGGGTGGGAAGGGTCTGAGGATATTGGGTAGGGTGGGGAGGGTCTGAGGATATTGGATGGGGTGGGGAGGTTCTGAGGATATTGGGTGGGGTGGGAAGGTCTGAGGATATTGGCTCGAGTGGGGAGGGTCTGAGGATATTGGGTGGGGTGAGGAGGGTCTGAAAATATTAGGTATGGTGGGGAGGGTCTGAAGATATTGGGTGTGGTGAGTAAGGCCTGAGGATATTGGGTGAGGTGTGGAGCGTCTGAGATATTGGGTGGGGTGAGGAGGGTCTGAGGATATTAGGTGTTGTGGGGAGGGTCTGAAGATATTGGGTGTGGTGGGGAGGGTCTGAAGATATTGGGTGGGGTGGGGAGAGTCTGAGGATATTGGGTGGTGTGAGGAGGGTCTTAGGATATTGGTTCGGGTGGGGAGGGTCTGAGGATATTGGGTGGGGTGGGGAGGGTCTGAGGATATTGGTTGGGGGGTAGTGTCTGAGGGTATTGGTTGGGGTGGGGAGGGTCTGAGGATAGTGGGTGGGGTGGGGAGCATCTGAGGATTTTGGTTGAGTTGGGCAGGAGCTGAGGAGATTTGGTTGGGGAGGGTCTGAGGATATTGGGTGAGGTGGGGAGGGCCTGATAATATTGGCTGGGGTGCGGAGGGTCTGAGGACATTGGGTGGTGTGAGGAGCGTCTGAGGATATTGGGTGCGGTGGGGATGGTCTGAGGATATTGGGTGGAGTGGGGAGCAGCTGAGGACATTTGGTGGAAAGCTCTGAGTGTACTGGGTGGGGTGGACAGGGTCTGAGGATGTTGGTTGGCATGGGGGGTGGTCTGAGGATATTGTGAGGGGTGGGTGGGGTTCTGAGGATATTAAGTGGGGTGGGAAGTGTCTGAGGATATTGGGTGGGGTGGGGAGGGTCTGAGGATATCGGTTGGGGTGGGGAGGGTCTGAGGATATTGTCTGGGGTGGGGAGGGTCTGAGGATATTGGGTGGGGTGGAAAGGGTCTGAGGATATTGGCTCGAGTGGGGAGGGTCTGAGGATATTGGGTGGCGTGGGGAGGGTCTGAGGATATTGGGCGGGGTGGGGAGGGTCTGGGGATATTGGTTGGGGGGAAGTGTCTGAGGGTATTGGTTGGGTTGGGGAGGGTCTGAGGATAGTGGGTGGGGTGGGGAGCATCTGAGGATTTTGGTTAAGGTGGGCAGGAGCTGAGGAGATTTGGTTGGGGGAGGGTCTGAGGATATTGGGTGAGGTGGGGAGGGCCTGATAATATTGGCTGGGGTGCGGAGGGTCTGAGGACATTGGGTGGTGTGAGGAGCGTCTGAGGATATTGGGTGCGGTGGGGATGGTCTGAGGATATTGGGTGGAGTGGGGAGCAGCTGAGGACATTTGGTGGGAAGGCTCTGAGTGTAGTGGGTGGGGTGGACAGGGTCTGAGGATGTTGGTTGGCATGGGGGGTGGTCTGAGGATATTGTGAGGGGTGTGGGGGTTCTGAGGATATTAAGTGGGGTGGGAAGTGTCTGAGGATATTGGGTGGGGTGGGGAGGGTCTGAGGATATTGGTTGGGGTGGGGAGGGTCTGAGGATATTGGTTGGGGTGGGGAGGTTCTGAGGATATTGTTTGGGGTGGGGAGGTTCTGAGGATATTGTCTGGGGTGGGGAGGGTCTGAGGATATTGGGTGGGGTGGGGAGGGTCTGAGGATATTGGCTCGAGTGGGGAGGGTCTGAGGATATTGGGCGGGGTGGGGAGGGTCTGAGGATATTGGGCGGGGTGGGGAGGGTCTGGGGATTTTGGTTGGGGGGGAGTGTCTGAGGGTATTGGTTGGGGTGGGGAGGGTCTGAAGATATTGGGCGGGGTGGGGAGGGTCTGGGGATATCGGGCGGGGTGAGGAGGTTCTGAGGATATTAGGTGGGGTGGGAAGGATCTGAGGATATTGGGTGGCGTATGAGGGTCTGAGGATATTGGGTGGGGTGGGGAGGGTCTGATGATATTGGGTGGACTGAGGATGGTCTGCGGATATTGGGTGAGGTGGGGAGGGTCTAAGGAAATTGGGTGGGGTGGAGAGGGTCTGAAAATATTGGGTCGGGTGAGGAGGGTCTGAGGATATTGGTTGGGGTGGGGAGGTTCTGAGGATATTGTTTGGGGTGGGGAGGTTCTGAGGATATTGTCTGGGGTGGGGAGGGTCTGAGGATATTGGGTGGTGTGAGGAGGGTGTGAGGATATTGGGCGGGGTGGGGAGGGTCTGAGTATATTGAGCTGGGTGAGGAGGCTCTGCGGATATTAGGTGGGGTGCGAAGGGTCTGAGGATATTGGGTGGTGTGAGCAGTGTCTGAGGATATTGGGCGGGGTGGGGAGGGTCTGGGAATATGCGGCGGGGTGAGGAGGGGTCTGAGGATATTAGGTGGGTTGGGAAGGGTCTGCGGAGATTGGGTGCGTGAAAGAAGGTCTGAGGAGATTGGGTGTGGTGGGAAAGGTCTGAGGATATTGGATGTGGTGGGGACGGTCTGTGGATATTGGTTGGGGTGGGGAGAGTCTGAGGATATTGGGTGGGGAGGGGAAGGTCTGAGGATATTGGTTGGGGTGGGGAGGTTCTGAGGAAATAGTTTGGGGTGGGAAGGGTCTGAGGATATTGTGTTGGGTGGGGAGGGTCTGAGCATATTGGATGGGTTGGGGAGGTTCTGAGGATATTGGGTGGGGTGGGAAGGTCTGAGGATATTGGCTCAAGTGGGGAGGGTCTGAGGATATTGGGTGGGGTGAGGAGGGTCTGAGAATATTAGGTGTGGTGGGGAGGGTCTGAAGATATTGGGTTGGGTGGGGAGGGTCTGAGGATATTGGGTGGTGTGAGGAGTGTCTGAGGATATTGGGCGGGGTGGGGAGATTCTGAGGATATTAGGTGGGGTGGGATGGGTCTGAGGATATTGGGTGGTGTGAGGAGGGTCTGAAGATATTTGGCGGAGTGGGGAGGGTCTGAGTATATTGGGTGGGGTGGGGATGGTCTGAGGATATTGAGCAGGGTGAGAAGGGTCTGAGGGTATTATTTTGGATGGGAATGGTCTGAGGATATTGGGTGGTGTGAGGATGGTCTGATGATATGGGGCGGGGTGGGGAGAGTCTGGGGATATTGGGCAGGGTGAGGAGGGTCTGAGGATATGAGGTGGGGTGGGAAGTGTATGAGGATATTGGGTGGCGTATGATGGTCTGAGGATATAGGGTAGGGTGGTGAGGGTCTGAGGATATTGTGCAGGTGTGGAGGATCTGAGGATATTGTGTGGGGTGGGGAGGGTCTGAGGAGATTGGGTCGGGTGGGAAGGGTCTGAGGATATTGGTGGGGTGGGGAGGGTCTGAAGATATTGGGTGGGGTGAGGAGGGTCTGAGGATATTGGGTAGGGTGAGGAGGGTCTGAGGATATTGGGTGGTGTGTGGAGGGTGTGAGGCTATTGGGCGGGGTGGGGAGGGTCTGAGTATATTGAGCTGGGTGAGGAGGCTCTGTGGATATTAGGTGGGGTGCGAAGGGTTTGAGGATATTGGGTGGTGTGAGCAGTGTCTGAGGATATTGGGCGGGGTGGGGAGGGTCTGGGAATATGCAGCGGGTTGAGGAGGGTCTGAGGATATTCGATGGGTTGGGAAGGGTCTGCAGATATTGGATGCGGGAAAGAAGGTCTGAGGAGATTGGGTGTGGTGGGAAAGGTCTGAGGATATTGGTGGGGTGGGGAGGGTCTGAGGATATTGGGTGGGGTGAGGAAGGTCTGAAGATATTGGGTGGGCTGAGTAGGGTCTGAGGATATTGGGTGGGATGAGGAAGGCCTGATATTCGGTGTGGTGGGGCGGGTCTGAGGATATTGGGTGGGGTAGGGAGGGTCTGAAGATATTTAGAGGAGTGGGGAGGGTCTGAGTATATTGGGTGGGGTGAGGAGGATCTGAGGATATTGGATGGTGTGAGGAGGGTCTGAGGATATTGGGCGGGGTGGGGATGGTCTGAGGATATTGAGCAGGGTGAGGAGGGTCTGAGGGTATTAGTTGGGATGGGAAGGGTCTGAGGATATTGGGTGTTGTGAGGATGGTCTGATGATATGGGGCGGGGTGGGGAGAGTCTGGGGATATTGGGCAGGGTGAGGAGGGTCTGAGGATATGAGGTGGGGTGGAAAGGGTCTGAGGATATTGGGTGGCGTATGATGGTCTGAGGATATTGGGTAGGGTGGTGAGGGTCTGAGGATATTGTGCAGGTGTGGAGGATCTGAGGATATTGTGTGGGGTGGGGAGGGTCTGAGGAGATTGGGTCGGGTGGGAAGGGTCTGAGGATATTGGTGGGGTGGGGAGGGTCTGAAGATATTGGGTGGGGTGAGGAGGGTCTGAGGATATTGGGTAGGGTGAGGAGGGTCTGAGGATATTGGGTGGTGTGTGGAGGGTGTGAGGCTATTGGGCGGGGTGGGGAGGGTCTGGGAATATGCAGCGGGGTGAGGAGGGTCTGAGGATATTAGATGGATTGGGAAGGGTCTGCAGATATTGGATGCGGGAAAGAAGGTCTGAGGAGATTGGGTGTGGTGGGAAAGGTCTGAGGATATTGGTGGGGTGGGGAGGGTCTGAAGATATTGGGTGGGGTGAGGAAGGTCTGAAGATATTGGGTGGGCTGAGTAGGGTCTGAGGATATTGGGTTGGGTGAGGAAGGCCTGATATTCGGTGTGGTGGGGAGGGTCTGAGGATATTGGGTGGGGTAGGGAGGGTCTGAAGATAGTGAGTGGTGTGAGGAGGGTCTGATGATATTGGGTGGGGTGAGGAGGGTTTGAGAATATTGCGTGTGGAGGGAGGGTCTGAGGATATTCGGTGGGTTGGGGAGGGTCTGAGGATATTGGGTGGGGTCGGGAGGGTTTGTCGATATTGGGTGGGGTGGGGAGCTTCTGAAGATATTGTGTGGTGTGTGGAGGAGCTGAGGATATTGAGTGGGATGGGGACGGTCTGATGATATTGGGTGCGTGGGGAGGGTCTGAGGATATTGGGTGGAGTGATGAGGGTCTGAGGATATTGTGTGGGGTGGTGAGGGTCTAGGGAAATGTTGTGGTGAGTGTCTAAGGATATTGGTTTGCTGAGGTCTGATGATATAATGTGGGGTGCGGAGGAGCTGAGAATATTGGGTGGGATGGGGAGGGTCTGAGGATATGGGTGGGGTGGTGAGGGTCTGTGGATATTGGGTGGGGTGAGTAAGGTCTGAAGATACTAGGTGGGCTGAGTAGGGTCTGAGGATATTGGGTGTGGTGGGGAGGTTCTGAGGTTATTGGGCGGGTGCGGAGGGTCTGAGCATATTGGGTGGGGTGGGAAGTGTCTGTGGAGATTGGGTGTGGTGGGGAGGGTCTGATGATATTGGGTGGTGTGGGAAGTGTCTGAGGATATTGGGTGTGGTATGAGGGTCTGATGATATTGGGTGGGGTGGGTAGGCTCTGTTGATAATGGGTGGGGTGGGGATTGCCTGAGGATATTGCGTGGGGTGAGGAGGGTCTGAGGATATTGGGTGGGGTGGGGAGGGTCTGAGGATGTTGGGTGGGGTGGTGAGGGTCTGAGGATATTGGGTGGTGAGGGTCTGAGGATATTGGGTGGAGTGAGGAGGGTCTGAGGATATTGGGTGGGGTGGTGAGGGTCTCAGGATATTGCGTGGGGAGGTTTTGAGGGTATTATGTGGGGTGGGGAGGAGCTGAGAATATTGGGTGGGATGGGTAAGGTCTGAGGATATTGGGTGGGTGCGGAGTGTCTGAGCTTATTGGGTGGGTTGGGAAGTGTCTGTGGAGATTGGGTGTGGTGGGAGGGGTCTGAGGATATTGGGTGTGGTGGGGAGGGTCTGAGGATATTCGGTGGTGTGGGAAGTGTCTGAGGATATTGTGTGTGGTATGAGGGTCTGATGATATTAGGTGGGGTGGGGAGGGTCTGTAGAGAATGGGTGGGGTGGGGAGTGCCTGAGGATATTGAGTGGGGTGAGGAGGGTCCGAGGATATTGGGTGGAGTGGGAAGGGTCTGAGGATATTGGGTGGGGTGAGGAGGGTCTGAGGATATTGGGTGAGGTCGGAAGGTCTGAGGATATTGGGTGGGCTGGTGATGGTCTGAGGATATTGGGTGGTGAGGGTCTGAGGATATTGGGTGGAGTGAGGAGGGTCTGAGGATATTGGGTGGGCTGGTGAGGGTCTGAGGATTTTGGGTGGTGAGGGTCTGAGGATATTTGGTGGACTGAGGAGGGTCTGAGGATATTGGCTGGGGTGGTGAGGGTCTGAGGATATTGCGTGGGGAGGGTTTGAGGGTATTATGTGGGGTGGGGAGGAACTGAGAATATTGGGTGGGATGGGGAGGTTCTGAGGATATGGATAGTGTGAGGAAGGCCTGAGGATATTGGGTGGGATGGGGAGGGTCTGAGGATATGGGTGGGGTGGTGAGGGTCTGTGGATATTGGGTGGGGTGAGTAAGGTCTGAAGATACTAGGTGGGCTGAGTAGGGTCTGAGGATATTGGGTGTGGTGGGGAGGTTCTGAGGTTATTGGGCGGGTGCGGAGGGTCTGAGCATATTGGGTGGGGTGGGAAGTGTCTGTGGAGATTGGGTGTGGTGGGGAGGGTCTGATGATATTGGGTGGTGTGGGAAGTGTCTGAGGATATTGGGTGTGGTATGAGGGTCTGATGATATTGGGTGGGGTGGGTAGGCTCTGTTGATAATGGGTGGGGTGGGGATTGCCTGAGGATATTGCGTGGGGTGAGGAGGGTCTGAGGATATTGGGTGGGGTGGGGAGGGTCTGAGGATGTTGGGTGGGGTGGTGAGGGTCTGAGGATATTGGGTGGTGAGGGTCTGAGGATATTGGGTGGAGTGAGGAGGGTCTGAGGATATTGGGTGGGGTGGTGAGGGTCTCAGGATATTGCGTGGGGAGGTTTTGAGGGTATTATGTGGGGTGGGGAGGAGCTGAGAATATTGGGTGGGATGGGTAAGGTCTGAGGATATTGGGTGGGTGCGGAGTGTCTGAGCTTATTGGGTGGGTTGGGAAGTGTCTGTGGAGATTGGGTGTGGTGGGAGGGGTCTGAGGATATTGGGTGTGGTGGGGAGGGTCTGAGGATATTCGGTGGTGTGGGAAGTGTCTGAGGATATTGTGTGTGGTATGAGGGTCTGATGATATTAGGTGGGGTGGGGAGGGTCTGTAGAGAATGGGTGTGGTGGGGAGTGACTGAGGATATTGAGTGGGGTGAGGAGGGTCCGAGGATATTGGGTGGAGTGGGAAGGGTCTGAGGATATTGGGTGGGGTGAGGAGGGTCTGAGGATATTGGGTGAGGTCGGAAGGTCTGAGGATATTGGGTGGGCTGGTGATGGTCTGAGGATATTGGGTGGTGAGGGTCTGAGGATATTGGGTGGAGTGAGGAGGGTCTGAGGATATTGGGTGGGCTGGTGAGGGTCTGAGGATTTTGGGTGGTGAGGGTCTGAGGATATTTGGTGGACTGAGGAGGGTCTGAGAATATTGGCTGGGGTGGTGAGGGTCTGAGGATATTGCGTGGGGAGGGTTTGAGGGTATTATGTGGGGTGGGGAGGAACTGAGAATATTGGGTGGGATGGGGAGGTTCTGAGGATATGGATAGTGTGAGGAAGGCCTGAGGATATTGGGTGAGGTGGGGAGGGTCTGAGGATATTGGGTGGGGTGGGGAGAGTCTGAAGATATTGGGTGGTGTGAGGAGGGTCTGAAGATATTGGGTGGGGTCAGGAGGTTCTGAGGATATTGGATGTGGTGGGGAGGGTCTGAGGATATTGGGTGGGGTGGGAGCGTCTGATGATATTGGGTGGTGTGGGGAGAGTCTGAGGAAATTGGGTTGGGTGGGGAGGGTCTGAGGAAATTGGGTGGGGTGGGGAGGGTGTGATGATATTAGGTGGGGTGGTGAGTGTCTGAGGATAGTAGTTGGGGTGAGGAGGGGCTGAGGATATTGGGTGGGATGGGGAGGGTCTGATGATATTGGGTTGGTTGAGGAGGGTCTGCGGTTATTGGATGGGGTGGGCAGGGTCTGAGGATATTGGGTGGGGTCGGGTGGGTCTGTAGATATTGGGTGGGGTGGGAAGTTTCTGAGGATATTGTGTGGTGTGTGGAGGAACTGAGGATATTGAGTGGGGTGTGGACGGTCAGATGATATTGTGTGAGGTGGTGAGGGTGTAGGGAAATTTTGTGTTGAGGGTCTAAGGATATTGATTTGCTAGCGTCTGAGGATATAATGTGGGGTGCGGAGGAGCTGAGAATATTGGGTGGGATGGGGAGGGACTGAGGATATGGGTGGGTTGGGGAGGGTCTGAGGATATTGGTTGGCTAAGGTCTGAGGATATAATGTGGGGTGCGGAGGAGCTGAGAATATTGGGTGGGATGGGGAGGGTCTGAGGATATGGGTGGGATGGGGAGGGTCTGAGGATATTGGGTGGGGTGAGGAAGGTCTGAAGATACTGGGTGGGCTGAGTAGGGTCTGAGGATATTGGGTGTGGTGGGGAGGTTCTGAGGTTATTGGGCGGGTGCGGAGGGTCTGAGCATATTGTGTGGGTTGGGAAGTGTCTGTGGAGATTGGGTGTGGTGGGAGGGGTCTGAGGATATTGGGTGTGGTGGGGAGGGTCTGAGGATATTGGGTGGTGTGGGAAGTGTCTGAGGATATTGGGTGTGGTATGAGGGTCTGATGATATTGGGTGGGGTGGGGAGGCTCTGTTGATAATGGGTGGGGTGGGGAGTGCCTGAAGATATTGGGTGGGGTGAGGAGGGTCTGAGGATATTGGGTGGGGTGGAGAGGGTCTGAGGATATTGGTGGGGTGAGGAGGGTCTGATGATATTGGGTGAGGTCGGAGGGTCTGAGGATATTGGGTGGGGTGGTGAGGGTCTTAGGATATTGGGTGGTGATTGTCTGAGGATATTGGGTGGAGTGAGGAGGGTCTGAGAATATTGGGTGGGTGTTGAGGGTCTCAGGATATTGCGTGTGGAGCGTTTGACGTTATTATGTGGGGTGGGGAGGAGCTGAGAATATTGGGTGGGATGGGGAGGGTCTGAGGATATTGGGCGGGTGCGGAGGGTCTGAGCATATTGGGTGGGCTGGGAAGTGTCTGTGGAGATTGGGTGTGGTGGGAGGGTTCTGAGGATATTGGGTGGGGTGGGGAGGGTCTGTAGAGAATGGGTGGGGTGGGGAGTGCCTGAGGATATTGGGTGGGGTGAGGAGGGTTTGAGGATATTGGGTGGGGAGGGGAGGGTTTGAGGATATTGGGTGGGGTGAGGAGGGTCTGAGGATATTAGGTGAGGTCGGAGGGTCTGAGGATATTGGGTGGGGTGGTGCGGGCCTGTGGATATTGGGTGGTGAGTGTCTGAGGATATTGGGTGCAGTGAGTAGTGTCTGAGGATATTGGCTGGGGTGGTGAGGGTCTGAGGATATTGCGTGGGGAGGGTTTCAGGGTATTTTGTGGGGTGGGGAGGAGCTGAGAATATTGGGTGGGATGGGGAGGTTCTGAGGATATGGATAGTGTGAGGAAGGCCTGAGGATATTGGGTGAGGTGGAGAGGGTCTGAGGATATTGGGTGGGGTGGGGAGGGTCTGAAGATATTGGGTGGTGTGAGGAGGGTCTGAAGATATTGGGTGGGGTGAGGAGGGTCTGAGGATATTGGCTGTGGTGGGGAGGGTCTGAGGATATTGGGTGGTGTGAGGAGTTTCTGAGGATATTGGGCGGTGTGAGCAGGGTCTGAGGATATTGGGTGGTGTGGGAAGTGTCTGAGGATATTGGGTGTGGTATGAGGGTCTGATGATATTGGGTGGGGTGGGGAGGGTCTGAGGATATTGTGTGGGGTGGTGAGGGTCTCGGCAAATTTTGTGGTGAGGATCTAAGGATGTTGGTTTGCTAGGGTCTGAGGATATAATGTGGGGTGCGGAGGAGCTGAGAATATTGGGTGGGATGGGGAGGGTCTGAGGATATGGGTGGGGTGGGGAGGGTCTGAGGATTTTGGGTGGGCTGAGTAGGGTCTGAGGATATTGGGTGTGGTGGGGAGGTTCTGAGGATATTGGGCAGGTGCGGAGGGTCTGAGCATATTGGGTGTGGTGGGAAGTGTCTGTGGAGATTCGGTGTGGTGGGAGGGGTCTGAGGATATTGGGTGTGGTGGAGAGGGTCTGAGGTTATCGGGTGGTGTGGGAAGTGTCTGAGGATATTGGGTGTGGGATGAGGGTCTGAAGATATTGAGTGGGGTGGGGAGGGTCTGTTGATAATGGGTGGGGTCGGGAGTGCCTGAGGATATTGGGTGGGGTGAGGACTGTCTGAGGATATTGGGTGGGGAGGGGAGGGTCTGAGGATATTGAGTGAGTTCCGAGGGTCTGAGGATATTGGGTGGGGTGGTGAGGTTCTGAGGATATTGGGTGGTGAGGGTCTGATGATATTGGGTGGAGTGAGGAGGCTCTGAGGATATTGGGTGGGGTGGTGAGGGCCTGAGGACATAGCGTGGGGAGAGTTTGAGGGTATTATGTGGGGAGGGGAGGAGCTGAGAATATTGGATGGGATGGGGAGGGTCTGAGGATATGGGTGGTGTCAGGAAGGACTGAGGATATTGGGTGAGGTGGGGCGGGTCTGTGGATATTGTGTGGGGTGGGGAGGGTCTGAGGATATTGGATGGGGTGGGAGGGTCTGAGTAGATTGGGTAGGGTGGGAAGGGTCTGAGGATATTAGTTGTGGTGGGGAGAGTCTGAGGATATTGGTTGGGGTGGTGAGAATCTGAGGATATTGGGTGGGGTGGGGAGGGTCTGAGGATATTGGTTGGGGTGGGGAGTTTCTGAGGATATTGGTTGGGGTGGGGAGGGTCTGAGGATATTGGGTGGGGTGGGGAGTGTCTGAGGATATTGGGTGTGATGGGGAGCGTCTGAGGACATTGGGTGTGGTGGGGAGGGTCTGAGGATATTGGCTCGAGTGGGGAGGGTCTGAGGATATTGGGTGGGGTGACGAAGGCCTGAGGATATTGGGTGAGGTGGGGAGCGTCTGAGGATATTGGGTGGGGTGAGGACGGTCTGAGGATATTGGGTGGGGTGGGGAAAGTCTGAGGATATTGCTTGGGGAGGGGAGGGTCTGAGGGTATTGGTTGGGGTGGGGAGGGTCTGAGGATAGTGGGTGGGGTGGGGAGCATCTGAGGATATTGTTTGAGGTGGGCAAGAGCTGAGGAGATTTATTTGGCGGAGGGTCTGAGGATATTGGGTGGTGTGAGCAGCGTCTGAGGATATTGGGTGCGGTGGGGAGGGTCTGAGGATATTGGGTGGAGTGGGGAGCAGCTGAGGACATTTGGTCGGAAGACTCTGAGTATAGTGGATGGGATGGGCAGGGTCTGAGGATGTTGGTTGGCATTGCGGGGAGTCTGAGGATATTAATTGGGGTGGGAAGTGTCTAAGGATATTGGGTGTGTTGGGGAGGGTGTGACGATATTGGTTGGGGTGGCGAGGGTCTGAAGATAAAGGTTGGTGTGGGGAAGGTCTGAGTATATTGGTTGGGGTGGGGAGAGTTTGAGGATATTGGGTGGGCTGGGGAGGGTCTGAGGATATTGGTTGGCGTGGGGAGGCTCTGAGGATATTGGATGTGGTGGGGAGTGTCTGAGGATATTGGGTGGGGTGGGGAGGGTCTGAGGATATTGGTTGGGGTAGGAAGGTTCTGAGGACATTGTCTGGGGTGGGGAGGGTCTGAGGATATTGGCTCGAGTGGGGAGGGTCTGAGGATATTGGGTGGCATGGGGAGGGTCTGAGGATAATGGGTCATGTGGGGAGGGTCTTCGGATATTGGATGGGGAGGGGAGGGTCTGAGGATATTGGTTGGGGTGGTGAGTGTCTGAGGATAGTGGTTGGGGTGGGGAGCGTCTGAGGATATTGGGTGTGGTGGGGAGGCTCTGAGGATATTGGGTGGGTTGAGGAGGGTCTGAGGATATTGTGGGGTGGTGAGGGACTGAGGATATTGGGTGGGGTCGGGAGGGTTTGTAGATATTGGGTGGGGTGGGGACTTTCTGAGGATATTGTGTGGTGTGTGGAGGAGCTGAGGATGTTGGGTGGGGTGGGGAGGGTCTGAGGATATTGGGTGGAGTGAGAAGGGTCTGACGATATTGCGTGGGGAGGGTTTGAGAGTATTATGTGGGGTGTGGAGGAGCTGAGAATATTGGGTGGGATGGGAGGGTCTGAGGATATTGGGCGGGTGCGGAGGGTCTGAGCATATTGGGTGGGGTGGGAAGTGTCTGTGGAGATTGGGTGTGGTGGGAGGGGTCTGAGGATATTGGGTTTGGTGGGGAGGGTCTGAGGATATTGGGTGGTATGGGAAGTGTCTGAGGATATTGGGTGTGGTATGAGGGTCTGATGATATTTGTGTGGGGTGGGGAGGGTCTGTAGATAATGGGTGGTGTGGGGAGTGCCTGAGGATATTGGGTGGGGTGAGGGGGATCTGAGGATATTGGGTGTGGTGTGGAGGGTCTGAGGATATTGGGTGGGGTGAGGAGGGTCTGAGGATATTGGGTGAGGTCGGAGGGTCTGAGGATATTGGGTGGGTTAGTGAGGGTCTGAGGATATTGGGTGTTGAGTGTCTGAGGATATTGCATGGGGAGGGCTTGATGGTATTATGTGGGGAGGGGAGGAGCTGAGAATATTGGGTGGGATGGGGAGGGTCTGAGGATATGGGTGGGGTCAGGAAGGACTGAGGATATTGGGTGAGGTGGGGAGGGTCTGAGGATATTGGGTGAGATGGGGAGGGTCTGAAGATATTGGGTGTGGGATGAGGGTCTGATGATATTGGGTGGGGTGGGGAGGGTCTGTTGATAATGGGTGTGGTGGGGAGTTCCTGAGGATCTTGGGTGGGGTGAGGAGGGTCTGAGGATATTGGGTGGGATGGGGAGGGTCTGAGGATATTGGGTGACGTCGGAGGGTCTGAGGATATTGGGTGGGGTGGAGAGGGTCTGAGGATATTGGGTGGTGAGGGTCTGATGATATTGGGTGGAGTGAGGAGGATCTGAGTATATTGGATGGGGTGGGGAGGGTCTGAGGATATTGGGTGGGGTCGGGAGGGTCTGAGGATATTGGGTGAGGTCGGAGGGTCTGAGGATATTGGGTGGGGTGGAGAGGGTCTGAGGATATTGGGTGGTGAGGGTCTGATGATATTGGGTGGAGTGAGGAGGATCTGAGTATATTGGGTGGGGTGGTGAGGGTCTGAGGATATAGCGTGGGGAGAGTTTGAGGGTATTATGTGGGGTGGGGAGGAGCTGAGAATATTGGGTGGGATGGGGAGGGTCTGAGTATATTGGGCGGGTGCGGAGGATCTGAGGAAATTTGGTGGGGTGGGGAGGGTCTGATGATATTGGGTGGGGTGGGGAGCGTCCGAGGATATTGGGTGGGGTGAAGAGGGTCTGAGGATATTGGGTGGGGTCGGGAGGGTCTGTAGATATTGGGTGGGGTGGGGAGTTTCTGAGGATATTGTGTGGTGTGTGGAGGAGCTGAGGATATTGAGTGGGGTGGGGACGTCTGATGATGTTGGGTGGGTGGGGAGGGTCTGAGGATATTGGGTGGTGTCGGAGGGTCTGAGGATATTGGGTGGGGTGGGGAGGGTCTGAGGATATTGCGTGGAGTGAGGAGGGTCTGAGGATATTGTGTGGGGTGGCGAGGGTCTCGGGAAATGTTGTGGTGAGTGTCTAAGGATATTGGTTTGCTAGGGTCTGAGGATATAATGTGGGGTGCGGAGGAGCTGAGAATATTGGTGCGATGGGGAGGGTCTGAGGATATGGGTGGAGTGGGGAGGGTCTGAGGATATTGGATGGGGTGAGGAAGGTCTGAAGATATTGGGTGGGCTGAGTATTGTCTGAGGATATTGGGTGTGGTGGGGAGGTTCTGAGGATATTGGGCGGGTGCGGAGGGTCTGGGCATATTGGGTGGGGTGGGAAGTGTCTGCGGAGATTGGGTGTGGTGGGAGCGGTCTGAGGATATTGGGTGTGGTGGGGAGGGTCTGAGGATATTGGGTGTGGTGGGAGAGGTCTGAGGATATTGGGTGTGGTGGGGAGGGTCTGAGGATATTGGGTGTTGTGAGAAGTGTCTGAGGATATTGGGTGTGGTGTGAGGGTCTGATGATATTGGGTGGGGTGGGGAGGGAGTGTTGATAATGGGTGGGTGGGGAGTGCATGAGGATATTGGGTGGGGTGAGGAGGGTCTGAGGATATTGGGTGGGGTGGGGAGTGCCTGAGGATATTGGGTGGGGTGGTGAGGGTCTGAGGATATTGGGTGGTGAGAGTCTGAGGATATTAGGTGGATTGAGGAGCATCTGAGGATATTGGGTGGGTTGGTGAGGGTCTGAGGTTATTGCGTGGGGACGGTTTGAGGGTATTATGTGGGGTGGGGAGGAGCTGAGAATATTGGGTGGGATGGGGAGGGTCTGAGCATATTGGGTGGGATGGGAAGTGTCTGTGGAGATTTGGTGTGGTGGGAGGGGTCTGAGGATATTGGGTGTGGTGGGGAGGGTCTGAGGATATTGGGTGGTGTGGGAAGTGTCTGAGGATATTGGGTGTGGTATGAGGGTCTGATGATATTGGGTGGGGTGGGGAGGGTCTGTAGATAATGGGTGGGGTGGGGAGTGCCTGCGGATATTGGATGGGGTGAGGAGGATCTGAGGATATTGGGTGGGGTGCGGAGGGTCTGAGGATATTGGGTGGGGTGAGGACGGTCTGAGGATATTGGGTGAGGTCGGAGGGTCTGAGGATATTGGGTGGGGTGGTGAGGGTCTGAGGATATTGGGTGGTGAGTGTCTGAGGATATTGGTTGGAGTGAGGACGGTCTGAGGATATTGGGTGGTGTGGTGAGGGTCTGAGGATATTGCATGGGGAGGGTTTGACGGTATTATGTGGGGAGGGGAGGTGATGAGAATATTGGGTGTGATGGGGAGGGTCTGAGGATATGGGTGGTGTCAGGATGGCCTGGGGATATTGGGTGATGTGGGGAGGGTCGGAGGATATTGGGTGGGGTGGGCAGTTTCTGAAGATATTGGGTGGGGTGAGGAGGGTCTGAGGATATTGGGTGTGTTGGGGAGGGTCTGAGGATATTGGGTGGTGTGAGGAAGTTCTGAGGATATTGGGCGGGGTGGGGAGGGTCTGAGGATATTGGGTAGGGTCGGAGGGTCTGAGGATATTGGGCGGGGTGGGGAGGGTCTGAGGATATTGCGTGGGGTGGGGAGGGTCTGAGGACATTGTGTGGGGTGATGAGGGTGTAGGGAAATTTTGTGGTGAGGGTCTAAGCATATTGGTTTGCTAGCGTCTGAGGATATAATGTCGGGTGCGGAGGAGCTGAGAACATTGGGTGGAATGGGGAGGGTCTGAGGATATGGGTGGGGTGGGGAGGGTCTGAGGATATTGGTGGGGTGAGGAAGATCTGAAGATATCGGGTGGGCTGAGTAGGTTGAAAGGATATTGGGTGTGGTAGGGATGTTCTGAGGATATTGGGCGGGTGTGGAGGGTCTGAGCAAATTGGGTGGGGTGCGAAGTGTCTGTGGATATTGGGTGTGGTGGAGAGGGTCTGAGGGTATTGGGTGTGGTGGAGAGGGTCTGAGGATATTGGGTGGTGTGGGAAGTGTCTGAGGATATTGGGTGTGGGATGAGGGTCTGATGATATTGGGTGGGGTGGGGAGGGTCTGTTGATAATGGGTGGGGTGGGGCGTGCCTGAGGATATTGGGTGGGGTGAGGAGTGTTTGAGGATATTGGGTGGGGTGGGGAGGGTCTGAGGATATTGGGTGAGGTCGGAGGGTCTGAGGATATTGGGTGGGGTGGTGAGGGTCTGAGGATATTGGGTGGTGAGAGTCTGATGATATTGGGTGGAGTGAGGAGGATCTGAGGATATTGGGTGGGGCGGTGAGTGTCTGAGGAAATAGCGTGGGGAGAGTTTGAGGGTATTATGTGGGGTGGGGAGGAGCTGAGAATATTGGGTGGGATGGGGAGGGTCTGAGGATATTGGGCGGGTGCGGAGGGTCTGAGCATATTGGGTGGGGTGGGAAGTGTCTGTGGAGATTGAGTGTGGTGGGAGGGGTATGAGGATATTGGGTGTGGTGGGGAGGGTCTGAGGATATTGGGTGGTGTGAGGAAGTTCTGAGGATATTGGGCGGGGTGGGGAGGGTCTGAGGATATTGGGTGAGGTGGGAGGGTCTGAGTAGATTGGGTGGGGTGGGAAGGGTCTGAGAATATTGGTTGTGGTGGGGAGGCTCTGAGGATATTGGTTGGGGTGGTGAGAATCTCAGGATATTGGGTGGGGTGGGAAGGGTCTGAGTATATTGGTTGGGGTGGGGAGGTTCTGAGGATATTGGTTGGGGTGGGGAGGGTCTGAGGATATTGGGTGGGGTGGGGAGTGTCTGAGGATATTGGGTGGAGTGGGGAGGGTCTGAGGACATTGGGTGTGGTGGGGAGAGTCTGTGGATATTGGCTCGAGTGAGGAGGGTCTGAGGATATTGGGTGGGGTGAGGAAGGCCTGAGGATAGTGGGTGAGGTGGGGAGCGTCTGAAAATATTGGGTGGGGTGGGGAGTGTATGCGGATATTGGTTGAGGTAGGGAGGGTCTGAGTGTATTGGTTGGGGTGTGGAGGCTCTGAGGATAGTGGGTGGGGTGGGGAGCATCTGAGGATATTGATTGAGGTAGGCAGGAGCTGAGGAGATTTGGTTGGGGTAGGGTCTGAGGATATTGGTTGAGGTGGGTAGGGTCTGATATTGGCTGGGGTGCGGAGGGTCTGAGGACATTGGGTGGTGTGAGGAGCGTCTGAGGATATTGGGTGCGGTGGGGAGGGTCTGAGGATATTGGGTGGGTGCGGTGAGTCTGAGCATATTGGGTGGGGTGGGAAGTGTCTGTGGAGATTGGGTGTGGTGGGAGAGGTCTAAGGATATTGGGAGTGGTGGAGAGGGTCTGAGGATATTGGGTGGGTGCGGAGGGTCTGAGGATATTGGGTGGTTAGTGGGAAGTGTCTGACGATATTGGGTGTGGGATGAGGGTCTGATGATATTGGGTGGGGTGGGGAGGGTCTGTTGATAATGGGTGGGGTGGGGAGTGCCTGAGGATATTGGGTGGGGTGAGGAGGGTCTGAGGATATTGGGTAGGGTGGGGACGGTCTGAGGATATTGGGTGGGGTGAGCAGGGTCTGAGGATATTGGGTGTGGTCGGAGGCTCTGAGGATATTGGGTGGTGGGGGTCTGATGATATTGGGTGGAGTGAGGAGGATCTGAGGATATTGGGTGGGGTGGTGAGGCTCTGAGGATATTGCGTGGGGAGGGTTTGAGGGTATTATTTGGGGTGGGGAGGAGCTGAGAATATTAGGTGGGATGGGGAGGGTCTGAGGATATTGGGCGGGTGCGGAGTGTCTGAGCATATTGGGTGGGGTGGGAAGTGTCTGGAGATTGGGTGTGGTGGGAGGGGTCTGAGGATATTGGGTGTGGTGGGGAGGGTCTGAGGATATTGTGTGGGGTGGGGAAGGTCTGAGGAAATTGGGTGGGGTGGGGAGGTTCTGATGATATTGGGTGGGGTGGGGAGGGTCTGAGGATATTGGGTGGGGTGAGGAGGGTCTGAGGATATTCGGTGGGGTCGGGAGGGTCTGTAGATATTGGGTGGGGTGGGGAGTTTCTGAGGATATTGTGTGGTGTGTGGAGGAGCTGAGGATATTGGGTGTGGTATGAGGGTCTGATGATATTGGGTGGGGTGGGGAGGGACCGTTGATAATGGGTGGGGTGGGGAGCATCTGAGGATATTGGGAGGGGTGAGGACGGTCTGAAGATATTGGGTGGGCTGAGTAGGGTCTGAGGATATTGGGTGTGGTGGGGAGGTTCTGAGAATATTGGGCGGGTGCGGAGGGTCTGAGCATATTGGTTGGGGTGGGAAGTGTCTGTGGAGATTGGGTGTGGTGGGAGGGGTCTGAGGATATTGGGTGTGGTGGGGAAGGTCTGAGGATATTGGGTGGTGTGGGAAGTGTCTGAGGATATTGCTTGTGGTATGAGGGTCTGATGATATTGGGTGGGGTGGGGATGGACCGTTGATAATGGGTGGAGTGCGGAGTGCCTGTGGATATTGGGTGGTGTGAGGAGGGTCTGAGGATATTGGGTAGGGTGGTGAGGGTCTGAGGATATTGGTTGGGGTGGGGAGGTTCTGAGGATATTGGTTGGGGAGGGGAGGGTGTGAGGATATTGAGTGGGGTGGGGAGTGTCTGAGGATATTGGGTGGAGTGGGGAGGGTCTGAGGACATTGGGTGTGGTGGGGAGGGTCTGAGGTTATTGGCTCGAGTGGGGAGGGCCTGAGGATATTGGGTGGGGTGAGGAAGGCCTGAGGATAGTGGGTGAGGTGGGGAGCGTCTGAGGATATTGGGTGGGGTGAGGAGGGTTTGAGAATATTGGGTGGGGTGGGGAGGGTTTGAGGATATTGGTTGGGGTGGGGAGGGTCTAAGGGTATTGGTTAGGGTGGGGAGGGTCTGAGGATAGTGGGTGGGGTGGGGAGCATCTGAGTATATTGATTGAGGTGGGCAGGAGCTGAGGAGATTTGGATGGGGTAGGGTCTGAGGATATTGGTTGAGGTGGGCAGGTTCTGATATTGGCTGGGGTGCGGAGGGTCTGAGGATATTGGGTGGAGTGGGCGGCAGCTGAGGACATTTGGTGGGAAGGCTCTGAGTATAGTGGGTGGGGTGGGCAGTGTCTGAGGATGTTGGTTGGCATGGCGGGGGCTCTGAGGATATTAAGTGGGGTGGGAAGTGTCTGAGGATATTGGGTGGGTTGTGGAGGGTGTGACGATATTGGTTGGGGTAGGGAGGCTCTGAGGATATTGGGTGGGGTGGGGAGGGTCTGAGGATATTGGTTGGGTTGGGGAGGTTCTGAGGATATTGGTTGGGGTGGGAAGGTTCTGAGGATATTGTCTGGGGTGGGGAGGGTCTGATGATATTGGGTGAGTGGGGAGGGTCTGAGGATATTGGGTGGGGTGAGGAGGGTCTGAGGATATTGGGTGGGGTGGGGAGGGTCTGACGATATTGGGTGGGTTGAGGAGGGTCTGATGATATTGGATGGGGTGGGGAGGGTCTGAGGATATTGGGTGGGGTCGGGAGGGTCTGAGGATATTAGGTGGGGTGGGTAGGGTCTGAGGATATTGGGTGGAGTGAGGAGGGTCTGAGGACATTGTGTGGGGTGATGAGGGTGTAGGGAAATTTTGTGGTGAGGGTCTAAGCATATTGGTTTGCTAGCGTCTGAGGATATAATGTCGGGTGCGGAGGAGCTGAGAATATTGGGTGGGATGGGGAGGGTCTGAGGATATGGGTGGGTTGGGGAGGGTCTGAGGATATTGGTGGGGTGAGGAAGGTCTGATGATATTGGGTGGGCTGAGTAGGGTCTGAGGATATTGGGTGTGGAAGGGAGGTTCTGAGGATATTGGGCGGGTGCGGAGGGTCTGAGCATATTGGGTGGGGTGGGAAGTGTCTGTGGAGATTGGGTGTGGTGGGAGGGGTCTGAGGATATTGGGTGTGTTGGGGAGGGTCTGAGGATATTGGGTGGTGTGGGAAGTGTCTGAGGATATTGGGTGTGGTATGAGGGTCTGATGATATTGGATAGGGTGGGGAGGGTCTGTTGATAATGTGTGGGGTGGGGAGTGCCTGAGGATATTGGGTGGGGTGAGGAGGGTCTGAGGATATTGGGTGAGGTGGTGAGGGTCTGAGGATATTGGATGGGGTGAGGATGGTCTGAGGATATTGGGTGAGGTCGGAGTTTCTGAGGATATTGGGTGGGGTGGTGACGGTCTGAAGATATTGGGTGAGGTCGGAGGGTCTGAGGATATTGGGTGGGTTGGTGAGGCTCTGAGGATATTGTGTGGTGAGGGTCTGAGGATATTGGGTGGGGTGGTGAGTGTCTGAGGATATTGCATGGGGAGGGTTTAAGGGTATTATGTGGGGAGGGGAGGAGCTGAGAATATTGGGTGGGATGGGGAGGGTCTGAGGATATTGGGTGAGGTGGGGAGGGTCTGAAGATATTGGGTGGGGTGAGGAGGGTCTGAGGATATTGGGTGTGGTGGGGAGGGTCTGAGGATATTGGGTGGTGTGAGGAGGTTCTGAGGATATTGGGCAGGGTGGGGTGTGTCTGAGGATATTGGGTTGGGTGGGAGGGTCTGATTCGATTGGGTGGGGTGGGAAGGGTCTGAGGATATTAGTTGTGGTGGAGAGGGTCTGAGGATATTGGTTGGGTGGTGAGGATCTGAGGATATTGGGTGGTGTGGGGAGGATCTGAGGATATTGGTTGGGGTGCGGAGAGTCTGAGGATATTGGGTGGGGTGAGGAAGGCCTGAGGATATTGGGTGAGGTGGGGAGCGTTTCAGGATATTGGGTGGGGTGTGTCGAGGCTGAGGATATTGGGTGGGGTGGGGAGGGTCTGAGGATATTGGTTGGGGTGGGGAGGGTCTGAGGGTATTGATTGGGGTGGGGAGGGTCTGAGGATAGTGGGTGAGGTGGGGAGCATCTGAGGATATTGGTTGAGGTGGGCAGGAGCTGAGGAGATTTGGTTGTTGGAGGGTCTGAGGATATTGGGTGAGGTGGGGAGGGTCTGATATTGGCTGGGGTGCGGAGGGTCTGAGGTCATTGGGTGGTGTGAGGAGCGTCTGAGGATATTGGGTGCGGTGGGGAGGGTCTGAGGATATTGGGTGGAGTGGGGTGCAGCTGAGGACAATTGGTTTGGAGGCTCTGAGTATAGTGGATGGGATGGGCAGGGTCTGAGGATGTTGGTTGGCATGCCGGGGGGTCTGAGGATATTAAGTGGGGTGGGAAGTGTCTGAGGATATTGGGAGTGTTGGGGAGGGTGTGACGATATTGGTTGGGGTGGAGAGGGTCTGAGGATAAAAGTTGGGGTGGGGAGGGTCTGAGTATATTGGTTGGGGTGTGGAGAGTTTGAGGATATTGGATGTGGTGTGGAGTGTCTGGGGATATTGGGTGGGCTGGGAAGGTTCTGAGGATATTGTCTGGGGTGGGGAGGGTCTGAGGATATTGGGTGGGGTGGGGAGGGTCTGAGGATATTGGCTCGAGTGGGGAGGGTCTGAGGATATTGGGTGGCATGGGGAGGGTCTGAGGATAATGGGTCGTGTGGGGAGAGTCTGCGGATATTGAATGGAGAGGGGAGGGTCTGAGGATATTGGGTGGGGTGGTGAGTGTCTGAGGATAGTGGTTGGGGTGGGGTGCGTCTGAGGATATTGGGTGGGGTGGGGAGGCTCTGAGGATATTGGTTGGGGAGGGAGGGTCTGAGGATATTGGGTGGGGTGGGGAGGGTCTGACGATATTGGGTGGGTTGAGGAGGGTCTGATGATATTGGATGGGGTGGGGAGGGTCTGAGGATATTGGGTGGGGTCGGGAGGGTCTGAGGATATTAGGTGGGGTGGGTAGGGTCTGAGGATATTGGGTGGAGTGAGGAGGGTCTGAGGACATTGTGTGGGGTGATGAGGGTGTAGGGAAATTTTGTGGTGAGGGTCTAAGCATATTGGTTTGCTAGCGTCTGAGGATATAATGTCGGGTGCGGAGGAGCTGAGAATATTGGGTGGGATGGGGAGGGTCTGAGGATATGGGTGGGTTGGGGAGGGTCTGAGGATATTGGTGGGGTGAGGAAGGTCTGAAGATATTGGGTGGGCTGAGTAGGGTCTGAGGATATTGGGTGTGGAAGGGAGGTTCTGAGGATATTGGGCGGGTGCGGAGGGTCTGAGCATATTGGGTGGGGTGGGAAGTGTCTGTGGAGATTGGGTGTGGTGGGAGGGGTCTGAGGATATTGGGTGTGTTGGGGAGGGTCTGAGGATATTGGGTGGTGTGGGAAGTGTCTGAGGATATTGGGTGTGGTATGAGGGTCTGATGATATTGGGTAGGGTGGGGAGGGTCTGTTGATAATGTGTGGGGTGGGGAGTGCCTGAGGATATTGGGTGGGGTGAGGAGGGTCTGAGGATATTGGGTGAGGTGGTGAGGGTCTGAGGATATTGGGTGGGGTGAGGATGGTCTGAGGATATTGGGTGAGGTCGGAATTTCTGAGGATATTGGGTGGGGTGGTGACGGTCTGAAGATATTGGGTGAGGTCGGAGGGTCTGAGGATATTGGGTGGGTTGGTGAGGCTCTGAGGATATTGTGTGGTGAGGGTCTGAGGATATTGGGTGGGGTGGTGAGTGTCTGAGGATATTGCATGGGGAGGGTTTAAGGGTATTATGTGGGGAGGGGAGGAGCTGAGAATATTGGGTGGGATGGGGAGGGTCTGAGGATATTGGGTGAGGTGGGGAGGGTCTGAAGATATTGGGTGGGGTGAGGAGGGTCTGAGGATATTGGGTGTGGTGGGGAGGGTCTGAGGATATTGGGTGGTGTGAGGAGGTTCTGAGGATATTGGGCAGGGTGGGGTGTGTCTGAGGATATTGGGTTGGGTGGGAGGGTCTGATTCGATTGGGTGGGGTGGGAAGGGTCTGAGGATATTAGTTGTGGTGGAGAGGGTCTGAGGATATTGGTTGGGTGGTGAGGATCTGAGGATATTGGGTGGTGTGGGGAGGATCTGAGGATATTGGTTGGGGTGCGGAGAGTCTGAGGATATTGGGTGGGGTGAGGAAGGCCTGAGGATATTGGGTGAGGTGGGGAGCGTTTCAGGATATTGGGTGGGGTGTGTCGAGGCTGAGGATATTGGGTGGGGTGGGGAGGGTCTGAGGATATTGGTTGGGGTGGGGAGGGTCTGAGGGTATTGATTGGGGTGGGGAGGGTCTGAGGATAGTGGGTGAGGTGGGGAGCATCTGAGGATATTGGTTGAGGTGGGCAGGAGCTGAGGAGATTTGGTTGTTGGAGGGTCTGAGGATATTGGGTGAGGTGGGGAGGGTCTGATATTGGCTGGGGTGCGGAGGGTCTGAGGTCATTGGGTGGTGTGAGGAGCGTCTGAGGATATTGGGTGCGGTGGGGAGGGTCTGAGGATATTGGGTGTGGTGGGGAGGTTCTGAGAATATTGGGCGGGTGCGGAGGGTCTGAGCATATTGGTTGGGGTGGGAAGTGTCTGTGGAGATTGGGTGTGGTGGGAGGGGTCTGAGGATATTGGGTGTGGTGGGGAAGGTCTGAGGATATTGGGTGGTGTGGGAAGTGTCTGAGGATATTGCTTGTGGTATGAGGGTCTGATGATATTGGGTGGGGTGGATGATGGACCGTTGATAATGGGTGGAGTGCGGAGTGCCTGTGGATATTGGGTGGTGTGAGGAGGGTCTGAGGATATTGGGTAGGGTGGTGAGGGTCTGAGGATATTGGGTGGTGAGGGTCTGAGGATATTGGGTGGAGTGAGGAGGGTCTGAGGATATTGGGTGGGTTGGTGAGGGTCTGAGGATATTGCTTGGGGAGGGTTTGAGGGTATTATGTGGGGTGGGGAGGAGCTGAGAATATTGGGTGGGATGGGGAGGGTCTGAGGATATTGGGTGTGGTGGGGAAGGTCTGAGGATATTGGGTGGTGTGGGAAGTGTCTGAGGATATTGGGTGTGGTATGAGGGTCTGATGATATTGGGTGGGGTGGGGAGGGTCGATAGATAATGGGTGTGGTGGGGAGTGCCTGAGGATATTGGTTGGGGTGAGGAGGATCTGAGGATATTGGGTGGGGTGCGGAGGGTCTGAGTATATTGGTTGGGGTGAGGACGGTCTGAGGATATTGATTGAGGTCGGAGGGTCTGAGGATATTGGGTGGGGTGGTGAGCGTCTGAGGATATTGGGTGGTGAGGGTCTGAGGATATTGGGTGGAGTGAGGACGGTCTGAGGATATTGGGTGGGGTGGTGAGGGTCTGAGAATATTGCATGGGGAGGGTTTGACGGTATTATGTGGGGAGGGGAGGAGCTGAGAATATTGGGTGGGATGGGGAGGGTCTGAGGATATGGGTGGGGTCAAGAAGGCCTGAGGATATTGGGTGAGGTGGGGAGGAACTGAGGATATTGGGTGGGGTGGGAGGATCTGAGTAGATTGGGTGGGGTGGGAAGGGTCTGAGGATATTGGTTGTGGTGGGGAGGCTCTGACGATATTGCTTGGGCTGGTGAGAATCTGAGGATATTGGGTGGGGTGTGATGGGTCTGAGGATATTGGTTGGGGTGGGGAGGTTCTGAGGATATTGGTTGGGGAGGGGAGGGTGTGAGGATATTGAGTGGGGTGGGGAGTGTCTGAGGATATTGGGTGGAGTGGGGAGGGTCTGAGGACATTGGGTGTGGTGGGGAGGGTCTGAGGTTATTGGCTCGAGTGGGGAGGGCCTGAGGATATTGGGTGGGGTGAGGAAGGCCTGAGGATAGTGGGTGAGGTGGGGAGCGTCTGAGGATATTGGGTGGGGTGAGGAGGGTTTGAGAATATTGGGTGGGGTGGGGAGGGTTTGAGGATATTGGTTGGGGTGGGGAGGGTCTAAGGGTATTGGTTAGGGTGGGGAGGGTCTGAGGATAGTGGGTGGGGTGGGGAGCATCTGAGTATATTGATTGAGGTGGGCAGGAGCTGAGGAGATTTGGATGGGGTAGGGTCTGAGGATATTGGTTGAGGTGGGCAGGTTCTGATATTGGCTGGGGTGCGGAGGGTCTGAGGATATTGGGTGGAGTGGGGGGCAGCTGAGGACATTTGGTGGGAAGGCTCTGAGTATAGTGGGTGGGGTGGGCAGTGTCTGAGGATGTTGGTTGGCATGGCGGGGGCTCTGAGGATATTAAGTGGGGTGGGAAGTGTCTGAGGATATTGGGTGGGTTGTGGAGGGTGTGACGATATTGGTTGGGGTAGGGAGGCTCTGAGGATATTGGGCGGGGTGGGGAGGGTCTGAGGATATTGGTTGGGTTGGGGAGGTTCTGAGGATATTGGTTGGGGTGGGAAGGTTCTGAGGATATTGTCTGGGGTGGGGAGGGTCTGATGATATTGGGTGAGTGGGGAGGGTCTGAGGATATTGGGTGGGGTGAGGAGGGTCTGAGGATATTGGGTGGGGTGGGGAGGGTCTGACGATATTGGGTGGGTTGAGGAGGGTCTGATGATATTGGATGGGGTGGGAGGGTCTGAGGATATTGGGTGGGGTCGGGAGGGTCTGAGGATATTAGGTGGGGTGGGTAGGGTCTGAGGATATTGGGTGGAGTGAGTAGGGTCTGAGGACATTGTGTGGGGTGATGAGGGTGTAGGGAAATTTTGTGGTGAGGGTCTAAGCATATTGGTTTGCTAGCGTCTGAGGATATAATGTCGGGTGCGGAGGAGCTGAGAATATTGGGTGGGATGGGGAGGGTCTGAGGATATGGGTGGGTTGGGGAGGGTCTGAGGATATTGGTGGGGTGAGGAAGGTCTGAAGATATTGGGTGGGCTGAGTAGGGTCTGAGGATATTGGGTGTGGAAGGGAGGTTCTGAGGATATTGGGCGGGTGCGGAGGGTCTGAGCATATTGGGTGGGGTGGGAAGTGTCTGTGGAGATTGGGTGTGGTGGGAGGGGTCTGAGGATATTGGGTGTGTTGGGGAGGGTCTGAGGATATTGGGTGGTGTGGGAAGTGTCTGAGGATATTGGGTGTGGTATGAGGGTCTGATGATATTGGGTAGGGTGGGGAGGGTCTGTTGATAATGTGTGGGGTGGGGAGTGCCTGAGGATATTGGGTGGGGTGAGGAGGGTCTGAGGATATTGGGTGAGGTGGTGAGGGTCTGAGGATATTGGGTGGGGTGAGGATGGTCTGAGGATATTGGGTGAGGTCGGAGTTTCTGAGGATATTGGGTGGGGTGGTGACGGTCTGAAGATATTGGGTGAGGTCGGAGGGTCTGAGGATATTGGGTGGGTTGGTGAGGTTCTGAGGATATTGTGTGGTGAGGGTCTGAGGATATTGGGTGGGGTGGTGAGTGTCTGAGGATATTGCATGGGGAGGGTTTAAGGGTATTATGTGGGGAGGGGTGGAGCTGAGAATATTGGGTGGGATGGGGAGGGTCTGAGGATATTGGGTGAGGTGGGGAGGGTCTGAAGATATTGGGTGGGGTGAGGAGGGTCTGAGGATATTGGGTGTGGTGGGGAGGGTCTGAGGATATTGGGTGGTGTGAGGAGGTTCTGAGGATATTGGGCAGGGTGGGGTGTGTCTGAGGATATTGGGTTGGGTGGGAGGGTCTGATTCGATTGGGTGGGGTGGGAAGGGTCTGAGGATATTAGTTGTGGTGGAGAGGGTCTGAGGATATTGGTTGGGTGGTGAGGATCTGAGGATATTGGGTGGTGTGGGGAGGATCTGAGGATATTGGTTGGGGTGCGGAGAGTCTGAGGATATTGGGTGGGGTGAGGAAGGCCTGAGGATATTGGGTGAGGTGGGGAGAGTTTCAGGATATTGGGTGGGGTGTGTCGAGGCTGAGGATATTGGGTGGGGTGGGGAGGGTCTGAGGATATTGGTTGGGGTGGGGAGGGTCTGAGGGTATTGATTGGGGTGGGGAGGGTCTGAGGATAGTGGGTGAGGTGGGGAGCATCTGAGGATATTGGTTGAGGTGGGCAGGAGCTGAGGAGATTTGGTTGTTGGAGGGTCTGAGGATATTGGGTGAGGTGGGGAGGGTCTGAAGATATTGGGTGGGGTGAGGAGGGTCTGAGGATATTGGGTGTGGTGGGGAGGGTCTGAGGATATTGGGTGGTGTGAGGAGGTTCTGAGGATATTGGGCAGGGTGGGGTGTGTCTGAGGATATTGGGTTGGGTGGGAGGGTCTGATTCGATTGGGTGGGGTGGGAAGGGTCTGAGGATATTAGTTGTGGTGGAGAGGGTCTGAGGATATTGGTTGGGTGGTGAGGATCTGAGGATATTGGGTGGTGTGGGGAGGATCTGAGGATATTGGTTGGGGTGCGGAGAGTCTGAGGATATTGGGTGGGGTGAGGAAGGCCTGAGGATATTGGGTGAGGTGGGGAGCGTTTCAGGATATTGGGTGGGGTGTGTCGAGGCTGAGGATATTGGGTGGGGTGGGGAGGGTCTGAGGATATTGGTTGGGGTGGGGAGGGTCTGAGGGTATTGATTGGGGTGGGGAGGGTCTGAGGATAGTGGGTGAGGTGGGGAGCATCTGAGGATATTGGTTGAGGTGGGCAGGAGCTGAGGAGATTTGGTTGTTGGAGGGTCTGAGGATATTGGGTGAGGTGGGGAGGGTCTGATATTGGCTGGGGTGCGGAGGGTCTGAGGTCATTGGGTGGTGTGAGGAGCGTCTGAGGATATTGGGTGCGGTGGGGAGGGTCTGAGGATATTGGGTGTGGTGGGGAGGTTCTGAGAATATTGGGCGGGTGCGGAGGGTCTGAGCATATTGGTTGGGGTGGGAAGTGTCTGTGGAGATTGGGTGTGGTGGGAGGGGTCTGAGGATATTGGGTGTGGTGGGGAAGGTCTGAGGATATTGGGTGGTGTGGGAAGTGTCTGAGGATATTGCTTGTGGTATGAGGGTCTGATGATATTGGGTGGGGTGGATGATGGACCGTTGATAATGGGTGGAGTGCGGAGTGCCTGTGGATATTGGGTGGTGTGAGGAGGGTCTGAGGATATTGGGTAGGGTGGTGAGGGTCTGAGGATATTGGGTGGTGAGGGTCTGAGGATATTGGGTGGAGTGAGGAGGGTCTGAGGATATTGGGTGGGTTGGTGAGGGTCTGAGGATATTGCTTGGGGAGGGTTTGAGGGTATTATGTGGGGTGGGGAGGAGCTGAGAATATTGGGTGGGATGGGGAGGGTCTGAGGATATTGGGTGTGGTGGGGAAGGTCTGAGGATATTGGGTGGTGTGGGAAGTGTCTGAGGATATTGGGTGTGGTATGAGGGTCTGATGATATTGGGTGGGGTGGGGAGGGTCGATAGATAATGGGTGTGGTGGGGAGTGCCTGAGGATATTGGTTGGGGTGAGGAGGATCTGAGGATATTGGGTGGGGTGCGGAGGGTCTGAGTATATTGGTTGGGGTGAGGACGGTCTGAGGATATTGATTGAGGTCGGAGGGTCTGAGGATATTGGGTGGGGTGGTGAGCGTCTGAGGATATTGGGTGGTGAGGGTCTGAGGATATTGGGTGGAGTGAGGACGGTCTGAGGATATTGGGTGGGGTGGTGAGGGTCTGAGAATATTGCATGGGGAGGGTTTGACGGTATTATGTGGGGAGGGGAGGAGCTGAGAATATTGGGTGGGATGGGGAGGGTCTGAGGATATGGGTGGGGTCAAGAAGGCCTGAGGATATTGGGTGAGGTGGGGAGGAACTGAGGATATTGGGTGGGGTGGGAGGATCTGAGTAGATTGGGTGGGGTGGGAAGGGTCTGAGGATATTGGTTGTGGTGGGGAGGCTCTGACGATATTGCTTGGGCTGGTGAGAATCTGAGGATATTGGGTGGGGTGTGATGGGTCTGAGGATATTGGTTGGGGTGGGGAGGTTCTGAGGATATTGGTTGGGGAGGGGAGGGTGTGAGGATATTGAGTGGGGTGGGGAGTGTCTGAGGATATTGGGTGGAGTGGGGAGGGTCTGAGGACATTGGGTGTGGTGGGGAGGGTCTGAGGTTATTGGCTCGAGTGGGGAGGGCCTGAGGATATTGGGTGGGGTGAGGAAGGCCTGAGGATAGTGGGTGAGGTGGGGAGCGTCTGAGGATATTGGGTGGGGTGAGGAGGGTTTGAGAATATTGGGTGGGGTGGGGAGGGTTTGAGGATATTGGTTGGGGTGGGGAGGGTCTAAGGGTATTGGTTAGGGTGGGGAGGGTCTGAGGATAGTGGGTGGGGTGGGGAGCATCTGAGTATATTGATTGAGGTGGGCAGGAGCTGAGGAGATTTGGATGGGGTAGGGTCTGAGGATATTGGTTGAGGTGGGCAGGTTCTGATATTGGCTGGGGTGCGGAGGGTCTGAGGATATTGGGTGGAGTGGGGGGCAGCTGAGGACATTTGGTGGGAAGGCTCTGAGTATAGTGGGTGGGGTGGGCAGTGTCTGAGGATGTTGGTTGGCATGGCGGGGGCTCTGAGGATATTAAGTGGGGTGGGAAGTGTCTGAGGATATTGGGTGGGTTGTGGAGGGTGTGACGATATTGGTTGGGGTAGGGAGGCTCTGAGGATATTGGGCGGGGTGGGGAGGGTCTGAGGATATTGGTTGGGTTGGGGAGGTTCTGAGGATATTGGTTGGGGTGGGAAGGTTCTGAGGATATTGTCTGGGGTGGGGAGGGTCTGATGATATTGGGTGAGTGGGGAGGGTCTGAGGATATTGGGTGGGGTGAGGAGGGTCTGAGGATATTGGGTGGGGTGGGGAGGGTCTGACGATATTGGGTGGGTTGAGGAGGGTCTGATGATATTGGATGGGGTGGGAGGGTCTGAGGATATTGGGTGGGGTCGGGAGGGTCTGAGGATATTAGGTGGGGTGGGTAGGGTCTGAGGATATTGGGTGGAGTGAGTAGGGTCTGAGGACATTGTGTGGGGTGATGAGGGTGTAGGGAAATTTTGTGGTGAGGGTCTAAGCATATTGGTTTGCTAGCGTCTGAGGATATAATGTCGGGTGCGGAGGAGCTGAGAATATTGGGTGGGATGGGGAGGGTCTGAGGATATGGGTGGGTTGGGGAGGGTCTGAGGATATTGGTGGGGTGAGGAAGGTCTGAAGATATTGGGTGGGCTGAGTAGGGTCTGAGGATATTGGGTGTGGAAGGGAGGTTCTGAGGATATTGGGCGGGTGCGGAGGGTCTGAGCATATTGGGTGGGGTGGGAAGTGTCTGTGGAGATTGGGTGTGGTGGGAGGGGTCTGAGGATATTGGGTGTGTTGGGGAGGGTCTGAGGATATTGGGTGGTGTGGGAAGTGTCTGAGGATATTGGGTGTGGTATGAGGGTCTGATGATATTGGGTAGGGTGGGGAGGGTCTGTTGATAATGTGTGGGGTGGGGAGTGCCTGAGGATATTGGGTGGGGTGAGGAGGGTCTGAGGATATTGGGTGAGGTGGTGAGGGTCTGAGGATATTGGGTGGGGTGAGGATGGTCTGAGGATATTGGGTGAGGTCGGAGTTTCTGAGGATATTGGGTGGGGTGGTGACGGTCTGAAGATATTGGGTGAGGTCGGAGGGTCTGAGGATATTGGGTGGGTTGGTGAGGTTCTGAGGATATTGTGTGGTGAGGGTCTGAGGATATTGGGTGGGGTGGTGAGTGTCTGAGGATATTGCATGGGGAGGGTTTAAGGGTATTATGTGGGGAGGGGTGGAGCTGAGAATATTGGGTGGGATGGGGAGGGTCTGAGGATATTGGGTGAGGTGGGGAGGGTCTGAAGATATTGGGTGGGGTGAGGAGGGTCTGAGGATATTGGGTGTGGTGGGGAGGGTCTGAGGATATTGGGTGGTGTGAGGAGGTTCTGAGGATATTGGGCAGGGTGGGGTGTGTCTGAGGATATTGGGTTGGGTGGGAGGGTCTGATTCGATTGGGTGGGGTGGGAAGGGTCTGAGGATATTAGTTGTGGTGGAGAGGGTCTGAGGATATTGGTTGGGTGGTGAGGATCTGAGGATATTGGGTGGTGTGGGGAGGATCTGAGGATATTGGTTGGGGTGCGGAGAGTCTGAGGATATTGGGTGGGGTGAGGAAGGCCTGAGGATATTGGGTGAGGTGGGGAGAGTTTCAGGATATTGGGTGGGGTGTGTCGAGGCTGAGGATATTGGGTGGGGTGGGGAGGGTCTGAGGATATTGGTTGGGGTGGGGAGGGTCTGAGGGTATTGATTGGGGTGGGGAGGGTCTGAGGATAGTGGGTGAGGTGGGGAGCATCTGAGGATATTGGTTGAGGTGGGCAGGAGCTGAGGAGATTTGGTTGTTGGAGGGTCTGAGGATATTGGGTGAGGTGGGGAGGGTCTGAGGATATTGGGTGGTGTGAGGAGGTTCTGAGGATATTGGGCAGGGTGGGGTGTGTCTGAGGATATTGGGTTGGGTGGGAGGGTCTGATTCGATTGGGTGGGGTGGGAAGGGTCTGAGGATATTAGTTGTGGTGGAGAGGGTCTGAGGATATTGGTTGGGTGGTGAGGATCTGAGGATATTGGGTGGTGTGGGGAGGATCTGAGGATATTGGTTGGGGTGCGGAGAGTCTGAGGATATTGGGTGGGGTGAGGAAGGCCTGAGGATATTGGGTGAGGTGGGGAGAGTTTCAGGATATTGGGTGGGGTGTGTCGAGGCTGAGGATATTGGGTGGGGTGGGGAGGGTCTGAGGATATTGGTTGGGGTGGGGAGGGTCTGAGGGTATTGATTGGGGTGGGGAGGGTCTGAGGATAGTGGGTGAGGTGGGGAGCATCTGAGGATATTGGTTGAGGTGGGCAGGAGCTGAGGAGATTTGGTTGTTGGAGGGTCTGAGGATATTGGGTGAGGTGGGGAGGGTCTGATATTGGCTGGGGTGCGGAGGGTCTGAGGTCATTGGGTGGTGTGAGGAGCGTCTGAGGATATTGGGTGCGGTGGGGAGGGTCTGAGGATATTGGGTGTGGTGGGGAGGTTCTGAGAATATTGGGCGGGTGCGGAGGGTCTGAGCATATTGGTTGGGGTGGGAAGTGTCTGTGGAGATTGGGTGTGGTGGGAGGGGTCTGAGGATATTGGGTGTGGTGGGGAAGGTCTGAGGATATTGGGTGGTGTGGGAAGTGTCTGAGGATATTGCTTGTGGTATGAGGGTCTGATGATATTGGGTGGGGTGGATGATGGACCGTTGATAATGGGTGGAGTGCGGAGTGCCTGTGGATATTGGGTGGTGTGAGGAGGGTCTGAGGATATTGGGTAGGGTGGTGAGGGTCTGAGGATATTGGGTGGTGAGGGTCTGAGGATATTGGGTGGAGTGAGGAGGGTCTGAGGATATTGGGTGGGTTGGTGAGGGTCTGAGGATATTGCTTGGGGAGGGTTTGAGGGTATTATGTGGGGTGGGGAGGAGCTGAGAATATTGGGTGGGATGGGGAGGGTCTGAGGATATTGGGTGTGGTTGGGAAGGTCTGAGGATATTGGGTGGTGTGGGAAGTGTCTGAGGATATTGGGTGTGGTATGAGGGTCTGATGATATTGGGTGGGGTGGGGAGGGTCGATAGATAATGGGTGTGGTGGGGAGTGCCTGAGGATATTGGTTGGGGTGAGGAGGATCTGAGGATATTGGGTGGGGTGCGGAGGGTCTGAGTATATTGGTTGGGGTGAGGACGGTCTGAGGATATTGATTGAGGTCGGAGGGTCTGAGGATATTGGGTGGGGTGGTGAGCGTCTGAGGATATTGGGTGGTGAGGGTCTGAGGATATTGGGTGGAGTGAGGACGGTCTGAGGATATTGGGTGGGGTGGTGAGGGTCTGAGAATATTGCATGGGGAGGGTTTGACGGTATTATGTGGGGAGGGGAGGAGCTGAGAATATTGGGTGGGATGGGGAGGGTCTGAGGATATGGGTGGGGTCAAGAAGGCCTGAGGATATTGGGTGAGGTGGGGAGGAACTGAGGATATTGGGTGGGGTGGGGAGAGTCTGAGGATATTGGGTGGTGTGAGGAGGTTCTGAGGATATTGGGCGGGGTAGGGAGGGTCTGAGGATATTGGGTGGGGTGGGAGGATCTGAGTAGATTGGGTGGGGTGGGAAGGGTCTGAGGATATTGGTTGTGGTGGGGAGGCTCTGACGATATTGCTTGGGCTGGTGAGAATCTGAGGATATTGGGTGGGGTGTGATGGGTCTGAGGATATTGGTTGGGGTGGGGAGGTTCTGAGGATATTGGTTGGGGAGGGGAGGGTGTGAGGATATTGAGTGGGGTGGGGAGTGTCTGAGGATATTGGGTGGAGTGGGGAGGGTCTGAGGACATTGGGTGTGGTGGGGAGGGTCTGAGGTTATTGGCTCGAGTGGGGAGGGCCTGAGGATATTGGGTGGGGTGAGGAAGGCCTGAGGATAGTGGGTGAGGTGGGGAGCGTCTGAGGATATTGGGTGGGGTGAGGAGGGTTTGAGAATATTGGGTGGGGTGGGGAGGGTTTGAGGATATTGGTTGGGGTGGGGAGGGTCTAAGGGTATTGGTTAGGGTGGGGAGGGTCTGAGGATAGTGGGTGGGGTGGGGAGCATTTGAGTATATTGATTGAGGTGGGCAGGAGCTGAGGAGATTTGGATGGGGTAGGGTCTGAGGATATTGGTTGAGGTGGGCAGGTTCTGATATTGGCTGGGGTGCGGAGGGTCTGAGGATATTGGGTGGAGTGGGGGGCAGCTGAGGACATTTGGTGGGAAGGCTCTGAGTATAGTGGGTGGGTTGGGCAGTGTCTGAGGATGTTGGTTGGCATGGCGGGGGCTCTGAGGATATTAATTGGGGTGGGAAGTGTCTGAGGATATTGGGTGGGTTGTGGAGGGTGTGACGATATTGGTTGGGGTAGGGAGGCTCTGAGGATATTGGGTGGGGTGGGGAGGGTCTGAGGATATTGGTTGGGTTGGGGAGGTTCTGAGGATATTGGTTGGGGTGGGAAGGTTCTGAGGATATTGTCTGGGGTGGGGAGGGTCTGATGATATTGGGTGAGTGGGGAGGGTCTGAGGATATTGGGTGGGGTGAGGAGGGTCTGAGGATATTGGGTGGGGTGGGGAGGGTCTGACGATATTGGGTGGGTTGAGGAGGGTCTGATGATATTGGATGGGGTGGGGAGGGTCTGAGGATATTGGGTGGGGTCGGGAGGGTCTGAGGATATTAGGTGGGGTGGGTAGGGTCTGAGGATATTGGGTGGAGTGAGGAGGGTCTGAGGACATTGTGTGGGGTGATGAGGGTGTAGGGAAATTTTGTGGTGAGGGTCTAAGCATATTGGTTTGCTAGCGTCTGAGGATATAATGTCGGGTGCGGAGGAGCTGAGAATATTGGGTGGGATGGGGAGGGTCTGAGGATATGGGTGGGTTGGGGAGGGTCTGAGGATATTGGTGGGGTGAGGAAGGTCTGAAGATATTGGGTGGGCTGAGTAGGGTCTGAGGATATTGGGTGTGGAAGGGAGGTTCTGAGGATATTGGGCGGGTGCGGAGGGTCTGAGCATATTGGGTGGGGTGGGAAGTGTCTGTGGAGATTGGGTGTGGTGGGAGGGGTCTGAGGATATTGGGTGTGTTGGGGAGGGTCTGAGGATATTGGGTGGTGTGGGAAGTGTCTGAGGATATTGGGTGTGGTATGAGGGTCTGATGATATTGGGTAGGGTGGGGAGGGTCTGTTGATAATGTGTGGGGTGGGGAGTGCCTGAGGATATTGGGTGGGGTGAGGAGGGTCTGAGGATATTGGGTGAGGTGGTGAGGGTCTGAGGATATTGGGTGGGGTGAGGATGGTCTGAGGATATTGGGTGAGGTCGGAGTTTCTGAGGATATTGGTGGGGTGGTGACGGTCTGAAGATATTGGGTGAGGTCGGAGGGTCTGAGGATATTGGGTGGGTTGGTGAGGCTCTGAGGATATTGTGTGGTGAGGGTCTGAGGATATTGGGTGGGGTGGTGAGTGTCTGAGGATATTGCATGGGGAGGGTTTAAGGGTATTATGTGGGGAGGGGAGGAGCTGAGAATATTGGGTGGGATGGGGAGGGTCTGAGGATATTGGGTGAGGTGGGGAGGGTCTGAAGATATTGGGTGGGGTGAGGAGGGTCTGAGGATATTGGGTGTGGTGGGGAGGGTCTGAGGATATTGGGTGGTGTGAGGAGGTTCTGAGGATATTGGGCAGGGTGGGGTGTGTCTGAGGATATTGGGTTGGGTGGGAGGGTCTGATTCGATTGGGTGGGGTGGGAAGGGTCTGAGGATATTAGTTGTGGTGGAGAGGGTCTGAGGATATTGGTTGGGTGGTGAGGATCTGAGGATATTGGGTGGTGTGGGGAGGATCTGAGGATATTGGTTGGGGTGCGGAGAGTCTGAGGATATTGGGTGGGGTGAGGAAGGCCTGAGGATATTGGGTGAGGTGGGGAGCGTTTCAGGATATTGGGTGGGGTGTGTCGAGGCTGAGGATATTGGGTGGGGTGGGGAGGGTCTGAGGATATTGGTTGGGGTGGGGAGGGTCTGAGGGTATTGATTGGGGTGGGGAGGGTCTGAGGATAGTGGGTGAGGTGGGGAGCATCTGAGGATATTGGTTGAGGTGGGCAGGAGCTGAGGAGATTTGGTTGTTGGAGGGTCTGAGGATATTGGGTGAGGTGGGGAGGGTCTGATATTGGCTGGGGTGCGGAGGGTCTGAGGTCATTGGGTGGTGTGAGGAGCGTCTGAGGATATTGGGTGCGGTGGGGAGGGTCAGAGGATATTGGGTGGAGTGGGGTGCAGCTGAGGACAATTGGTTTGGAGGCTCTGAGTATAGTGGATGGGATGGGCAGGGTCTGAGGATGTTGGTTGGCATGCCGGGGGGTCTGAGGATATTAAGTGGGGTGGGAAGTGTCTGAGGATATTGGGAGTGTTGGGGAGGGTGTGACGATATTGGTTGGGGTGGAGAGGGTCTGAGGATAAAAGTTGGGGTGGGGAGGGTCTGAGTATATTGGTTGGGGTGTGGAGAGTTTGAGGATATTGGATGTGGTGTGGAGTGTCTGGGGATATTGGGTGGGCTGGGAAGGTTCTGAGGATATTGTCTGGGGTGGGGAGGGTCTGAGGATATTGGGTGGGGTGGGGAGGGTCTGAGGATATTGGCTCGAGTGGGGAGGGTCTGAGGATATTGGGTGGCATGGGGAGGGTCTGAGGATAATGGGTCGTGTGGGGAGAGTCTGCGGATATTGAATGGAGAGGGGAGGGTCTGAGGATATTGGGTGGGGTGGGGAGGCTCTGAGGATATTGGTTGGGGAGGGAGGGTCTGAGGATATTGGGTTGAGTGGGGAGGGTCTGAGGATATTGGTTGGGGTGGGAAGAGTCTGAGGATATTGGGTGAGGTGGGGAGGGCCTGAGAATATTGGTTGGGGTCGGGAGGTTCTGAGGATATTCGTTGGGGTGGGGAGGGTCTGAAGATAATGGGTGGGGTGGGGAGGGTCTGAGGATATTGGGTGTGGTGGGGAGAGTCTGAGGATATTGGGTGGCGTATGAGGGTCTGAGGATATTGGGTGGGGTGAGGAGGTTCTGAGGATATTGGATGGGGTGGGGAGGGTCTGAGGATATTGTATGGGGTGGTGTGTTTCTGAGGATATTGTGTGGTGTGTGGAGGAGCTGAGGATATTGAGTGGGGTGGGGACGGTCTGATGATATTGGGTGGGTGGGGAGGTCCGAGCATATTGTGTGGTGTTGGAGGGTCTGAGTATATTGGGTGGGGTGGGGAAGGTCTGAGGATATTGGGTGGAGTGAGGAGGGTCTGAGGATATTGTGTGGGGTGGTGAGGGTCGAGGGAAATTTTGTGGTGAGGATCTAAGGATATTGGTTTGCTCGGGTCTGAGGATATAATGTGGGGTGCGGAGGAGCTGAGAATAATGGGTGGGATGGGGAGGGTCTGAGGATATGGGTGGGGTGGGGAGGGTCTGATGATATTGGGTGGGTGGGGAGGTCTGAGGATATTGGGTGGTGTCCGAGGGTCTGAGGATATTGGGTGGGGTGGGAAGTGTCTGGAGATTGGTTGTGGTGGGAGGGGTCTGAGGATATTGGGTGTGGTGGGGAGGGTCTGAGGATATTGGGTGGGGTGGGGAGTGTCTGAGGAAATTGGGTGGGGTGGGGAGGGTCTGATGATATTGGGTGGGGTGGGGAGGGTCTGAGGATATTGGGTGTGGTGGGGAGGGTCTGAGGATATTGGGTGGGGTGGTGAGGTTCTGAGGATATTGGGCAGGGTGGGGTGTGTCTGAGGATATTGGGTTGGGTGGGAGGGTCTGATTCGATTGGGTGGGGTGGGAAGGGTCTGAGGATATTAGTTGTGGTGGAGAGGGTCTGAGGATATTGGTTGGGTGGTGAGGATCTGAGGATATTGGGTGGTGTGGGGAGGATCTGAGGATATTGGTTGGGGTGCGGAGAGTCTGAGGATATTGGGTGGGGTGAGGAAGGCCTGAGGATATTGGGTGAGGTGGGGAGCGTTTCAGGATATTGGGTGGGGTGTGTCGAGGCTGAGGATATTGGGTGGGGTGGGGAGGGTCTGAGGATATTGGTTGGGGTGGGGAGGGTCTGAGGGTATTGATTGGGGTGGGGAGGGTCTGAGGATAGTGGGTGAGGTGGGGAGCATCTGAGGATATTGGTTGAGGTGGGCAGGAGCTGAGGAGATTTGGTTGTTGGAGGGTCTGAGGATATTGGGTGAGGTGGGGAGGGTCTGATATTGGCTGGGGTGCGGAGGGTCTGAGGTCATTGGGTGGTGTGAGGAGCGTCTGAGGATATTGGGTGCGGTGGGGAGGGTCAGAGGATATTGGGTGGAGTGGGGTGCAGCTGAGGACAATTGGTTTGGAGGCTCTGAGTATAGTGGATGGGATGGGCAGGGTCTGAGGATGTTGGTTGGCATGCCGGGGGGTCTGAGGATATTAAGTGGGGTGGGAAGTGTCTGAGGATATTGGGAGTGTTGGGGAGGGTGTGACGATATTGGTTGGGGTGGAGAGGGTCTGAGGATAAAAGTTGGGGTGGGGAGGGTCTGAGTATATTGGTTGGGGTGTGGAGAGTTTGAGGATATTGGATGTGGTGTGGAGTGTCTGGGGATATTGGGTGGGCTGGGAAGGTTCTGAGGATATTGTCTGGGGTGGGGAGGGTCTGAGGATATTGGGTGGGGTGGGGAGGGTCTGAGGATATTGGCTCGAGTGGGGAGGGTCTGAGGATATTGGGTGGCATGGGGAGGGTCTGAGGATAATGGGTCGTGTGGGGAGAGTCTGCGGATATTGAATGGAGAGGGGAGGGTCTGAGGATATTGGGTGGGGTGGTGATTGTCTGAGGATAGTGGTTGGGGTGGGGTGCGTCTGAGGATATTGGGTGGGGTGGGGAGGCTCTGAGGATATTGGTTGGGGAGGGAGGGTCTGAGGATATTGGGTGGAGTGGGGAGGGTCTGAGGATATTGGTTGGGGTGGGAAGAGTCTGAGGATATTGGGTGAGGTGGGGAGGGCCTGAGGATATTGGTTGGGGTCGGGAGGTTCTGAGGATATTCGTTGGGGTGGGGAGGGTCTGAAGATAATGGGTGGGGTGGGGAGGGTCTGAGGATATTGGGTGTGGTGGGGAGAGTCTGAGGATATTGGGTGGCGTATGAGGGTCTGAGGATATTGGGTGGGGTGAGGAGGTTCTGAGGATATTGGATGGGGTGGGGAGGGTCTGAGGATATTGTATGGGGTGGTGTGTTTCTGAGGATATTGTGTGGTGTGTGGAGGAGCTGAGGATATTGAGTGGGGTGGGGACGGTCTGATGATATTGGGTGGGTGGGGAGGTCCGAGCATATTGGGTGGTGTTGGAGGGTCTGAGTATATTGGGTGGGGTGGGGAAGGTCTGAGGATATTGGGTGGAGTGAGGAGGGTCTGAGGATATTGTGTGGGGTGGTGAGGGTCTAGGGAAATTTTGTGGTGAGGATCTAAGGATATTGGTTTGCTCGGGTCTGAGGATATAATGTGGGGTGCGGAGGAGCTGAGAATAATGGGTGGGATGGGGAGGGTCTGAGGATATGGGTGGGGTGGGGAGGGTCTGATGATATTGGGTGGGTGGGGAGGTCTGAGGATATTGGGTGGTGTCCGAGGGTCTGAGGATATTGGGTGGGGTGGGAAGTGTCTGGAGATTGGTTGTGGTGGGAGGGGTCTGAGGATATTGGGTGTGGTGGGGAGGGTCTGAGGATATTGGGTGGGGTGGGGAGTGTCTGAGGAAATTGGGTGGGGTGGGGAGGGTCTGATGATATTGGGTGGGGTGGGGAGGGTCTGAGGATATTGGGTGGGGTGAGGAGGGTCTGAGGATATTGGGTGGGGTGGTGAGAGTCTGATGATATTGGGTGGGTTGAGGAGGGTCTGTTGATATTGGATGGGGTGGGGAGGATCTGAGGTTATTCGGTGGGGTCGGGAGGGTCTGTAGATATTGGGTGGGGTGGGGAGTTTCTGCGGATATTGTGTGGTGTGTGGAGGAGCTGAGGATATTGAGTGGGTGGGGGACGGTCTGATGTTATTGGGTGGGTGGGGAGGTTCTGAGGATATTGGGTGGTGTCGGAGGTTCTGAGGATATTAGGTGGGGTGGGGAGGGTCTGAGGATATTGGGTGGAGTGAGGAGGGTCTGAGGATATTGTGTGGGGTGGTGAGGTTCGAGGGAAATTTTGTGGTGAGGGTCTAAGGATATTGGTTTGCTAGGGTCTGAGGATATAATGTAGGGATCGGAGGAGCAGAGAATATTGGGTGCGATGGGGAGGGTCTGAGGATATGGGTGGGGTGGGGTGGGTCTGAGTATATTGGGTGGGGTAAGGAAGCTCTGAAGATATTGGATGGGCTGAGTAGGGTCTGAGGATATTGGGTGTGGTGGGGAGGTTCTGAGGATATTGGGCGGGTGCGGAGGGTCTGAGGATATTGGCTCGAGTGGGGAGTGTTTGAGGATATTGGGTGGCATGGGGAGGGACTGAGGATAATGGGTCGTGTGGGGAGGGTCTGCGGATATTGGATGGAGAGGGGAGGGTCTGAGGATATTGGGTGGGGTGGTGAGTGTCTGAGGATAGTGGTTGGGGTGGGGAGGGTCTGAAGATATTGGGTGGGGTGGGGAGGGTCTGAGGATATTGGGTGTGGTTGGGAGAGTCTGATGATATTGGGTGGGTGGGGAGGTCCGAGCATATTGGGTGGTGTTGGAGGGTCTGAGGATATTGGGTGGGGTGGGGAAGGTCTGAGGATATTGGGTGGAGTGAGCAGGGTCTGAGGATATTGTATGGGGTGGTGAGGGTCTAGGGAAATTTTGTGGTGAGTTGCTAAGGATATTGGTTTGCTAGGGTTTGAGGATATAATGTGGGGTGCGGAGGAGCTGAGAATAATGGGTGGGATGGAGAGGGTCTGAGGACATGGGTGGGGTGGGGAGGGTCTGATGATATTGGGTGGGTGGGGAGGTCTGAGGATATTGGGTGGTGTCCGAGGGTCTGAGGATATTGGGTGTGGTGGGGAGGTTCTGAGGATATTGGGCGGGTGCGGAGGGTCTGAGCATATTGGGTGGGGTGGGAAGTGTCTGTGGAGATTGGGTGTGGTGAGAGGGGTCTGAGGATATTGGGAGTGGTGGAGAGGGTCTGAGGATATTGGGTGGTGTGGGAAGTGTCTGAGGATATTGGGTGTGGGATGAGGGTCTGATGATATTGGGTGGGGTGGGGAGGGACTGTTGATAATGGGTGGGGTGGGGAGTGCCTGAGGATATTGGGTGGGGTGAGGAGGGTCTGTGGATATTGGGTGGGGTGGGGACGGTCTGAGGATATTGGGTGGGGTGAGCAGGGTCTGAGGATATTGGGTATGGTCGGAGGGTCTGAGGATATTGGGTGGTGAGGGTCTGATGATATTGGGTGTAGTGAGGAGGATCTGAGGATATTGGGTGGGGTGGTGAGGGTCTGAGGATATTGCGTGGGGAGGGTTTGAGGGTATTATGTGGGGTGGGGAGGAGCTGAGAATATTGGGTGGGATGGGGAGGGTCTGAGGATATTGGGCCGGTGAGGAGGGTCTGAGCATATTGGGTGGGGTGGGAAGTGTCTGGAGATTGGTTGTGGTGGGAGGGGTCTGAGGATATTGGGTGTGGTGGGGAGGGTCTGAGGATATTGGGTGGGTTGGGGAGGGTCTGAGGAAATTGGGTGGGGTGGGGAGGGTCTGATGATATTGGGTGGGGTGGGGAGGGTCTGAGGATATTGGGTGGGGTGAGGAGGGTCTGAGGATATTGGGTGGGGTGGTGAGAGTCTGCTGATATTGGGTGGGTTGAGGAGGGTCTGTTGATATTGGATGGGGTGGGGAGGATCTGAGGATATTCGGTGGGGTCGGGAGGGTCTGTAGATATTGGGTGGGGTGGGGAGTTTCTGCGGATATTGTGTGGTGTGTGGAGGAGCTGAGGATATTGAGTGGGTTGGGGACGGTCTGATGTTATTGGGTGGGTGGGGAGGTTCTGAGGATATTGGGTGGTGTCGGAGGTTCTGAGGATATTAGGTGGGGTGGGGAGGGTCTGAGGATATTGGGTGGAGTGAGGACGGTCTGAGGATATTGTGTGGCGTGGTGAGGGTCTAGGGAAATTTTGTGGTGAGGGTCTAAGGATATTGGTTTGCTAGGGTCTGAGGATATAATGTAGGGATCGGAGGAGCAGAGAATATTGGGTGCGATGGGGAGGGTCTGAGGATATGGGTGGGGTGGGGTGGATCTGAGTATATTGGGTGGGGTAAGGAAGCTCTGAAGATATTGGATGGGCTGAGTAGGGTCTGAGGATATTGGGTGTGGTGGGGAGGTTCTGAGGATATTGGGCGGGTGCGGAGGGTCTGAGCATATTGGGTGGGCTGGGAAGTGTCTGTGGAGATTGGGGGTGGTGGGAGGGTTCTGAGGATATTGGGTGCGGTGGGGAGGGTCTGAGGATATTGGGTTTGTGGGAAGTGTCTGAGGATATTGGGTGTGGTATGAGGGTCTGATGATATTGGGTGGGGTGGGGAGGGACCGTTGATAATGGGTGGGGTGGGGAGCGTCTGAGGATATTGGGTGGGGTGAGGACGGTCTGAAGATATTGGGTGGGCTGAGTAGGGTCTGAGGATATTGGGTATGGTGGGGAGGTTCTGAGGATATTGGGCGGGTGCGGAGGGTCTGAGCATATTGGGTGGTGTTGGAGGGTCTGAGGATATTGGGTGGGGTGGGGAAGGTCTGAGGATATTGGGTGGAGTGAGGAGGGTCTGAGGATATTGTGTGGGGTGGTGAGGGTCTAGGGAAATTTTGTGGTGAGGGTCTAAGGATATTGGTTTGCTAGGGTCTGAGGATATAATGTGGGGTGCGGAGGAGCTGAGAATAATGGGTGGGATGGGGAGGGTCTGAGGATATTGGGTGGTGTCCGAGGGTCTGAGGATATTGGGTGTGGTGGGGAGGTTCTGAGGATATTGGGCGGGTGCGGAGGGTCTGAGCATATTGGGTGGGGTGGGAAGTGTCTGTGGAGATTGGGTGTGGTGAGAGGGGTCTGAGGATATTGGGAGTGGTGGAGAGGGTCTGAGGATATTGGGTGGTGTGGGAAGTGTCTGACGATATTGGGTGTGGGATGAGGGTCTGATGATATTGGGTGGGGTGGGGAGGGACTGTTGATAATGGGTGGGGTGGGGAGTGCCTGAGGATATTGGGTGGGGTGAGGAGGGTCTGTGGATATTGGGTGGGGTGGGGACGGTCTGAGGATATTGGGTGGGGTGAGCAGGGTCTGAGGATATTGGGTGTGGTCGGAGGGTCTGAGGATATTGGGTGGTGAGGGTCTGATGATATTGGGTGGAGTGAGGAGGATCTGAGGATATTGGGTGGGGTGGTGAGGGTCTGAGGATATTGCGTGGGGAGGGTTTGAGGGTATTATGTGGGGTGGGGAGGAGCTGAGAATATTGGGTGGGATGGGGAGGGTCTGAGGATATTGGGTGTGGTGGGGAGGGTCTGAGGATATTGGGTGGGGTGGGGAGGGTCTGAGGAAATTGGGTGGGGTGGGGAGGGTCTGATGATATTGGGTGGGGTGGGGAGGGTCTGAGGATATTGGGTGGGGTGAGGAGGGTCTGAGGATATTGGGTGGGGTGGTGAGAGTCTGATGATATTGGGTGGGTTGAGGAGGGTCTGTTGATATTGGATGGGGTGGGGAGGATCTGAGGATATTCGGTGGGGTCGGGAGGGTCTGTAGATATTGGGTGGGGTGGGGAATTTCTGCGGATATTGTGTGGTGTGTGGAGGAGCTGAGGATATTGAGTGGGTTGGGGACGGTCTGATGTTATTGGGTGGGTGGGGAGGTTCTGAGGATCTTGGGTGGTGTCGGAGCTTCTGAGGATATTAGGTGGGGTGGGGAGGGTCTGAGGATATTGGGTGGAGTGAGGAGGGTCTGAGGATATTGTGTGGGGTGGTGAGGGTCTAGGGAAATGTTGTGGTGAGGGTCTAAGGATATTGGTTTGCTAGGGTCTGAGGATATAATGTAGGGATCGGAGGAGCAGAGAATATTGGGTGCGATGGGGAGGGTCTGAGGATATGGGTGGGGTGGGGTGGGTCTGAGTATATTGGGTGGGGTAAGGAAGGTCTGAAGATATTGGGTGGGCTGAGTAGGGTCTGAGGATATTGGGTGTGGTGGGGAGGTTCTGAGGATATTGGGCGGGTGCGGAGTGTCTGAGCATATTGGGTGGGCTGGGAAGTGTCTGTGGAGATTGGGGGTGGTGGGAGGGTTCTGAGGATATTGGGTGCGGTGGGGAGGGTCTGAGGATATTGGGTGTGGTATGAGGGTCTGATGATATTGGGTGGGGTGGGGAGGGACCGTTGATAATGGGTGGGGTGGGGAGCGTCTGAGGATATTGGGTGGGGTGAGGACAGTCTGAAGATATTGGGTGGACTGAGTAGGGTCTGAGGATATTGGGTGTGGTGGGGAGGTTCTGAGGATATTGGGCGGGTGCGGAGGGTCTGAGCATATTGGTTGGTGTGGGAAGTGTATGTGGAGATTGGGTGTGGTGGGAGGGTTCTGAGGATATTGGGTGTGGTGGGGAGGGTCTGAGGATATTGGGTGGTGTGGGAAGTGTCTGAGGATATTGCTTGTGGTATGAGGGTCTGATGATATTGGGTGGGGTGGGGATGGACCATTGATAATGGGTTGGGTGGGGAGTGCCTGAGGATTTTGGGTGGTGTGAGGAGGATGTGAGGATATTGGGTGGGGTGGTAAGGGTCTGAGGATATTGGGTGGTGAGGGTCTGAGGATATTGGATGGAGTGAGGAGGCTCTGAGGATATTGGGTGGGTTGGTGAGGGTCTGAGGATATTGCTTGGGGAGGGTTTGAGGGAGTTATGTGGGGTGGGGAGGAGCTGAGAATATTGGGTGGGATGGGGAGGGTCTGAGGATATTGGGCGGGTGCGGAGGATCTGAGCATATTGGGTGGGGTGGGAAGTGTCTGTGGAGATTTGGTGTGGAGGGAGGGGTCTGAGGATATTGGGTGTGGTGGGGAGGGTCTGAGGAAATTATGTGGTGTGGGAAGTGTCTGAGGATATTGGGTGTGGTATGAGGGTCTGATGATATTGGGTGGGGTGGGGAGGGTCTGTAGATAATGGGTGTGGTGGGGAGTGCCTGAGGATATTGGTTGGGGTGAGGAGGATCTGAGGATATTGGGTGGGGTGCGGAGGGTCTGATGATATTGGGTGGGGTGAGGACGGTCTGAGGATATTGATTGAGGTCGGAGGGTCTGAGGATATTGGGTGGGGTGGAGAGGGTCTGTGGATATTGGGTGGTGAGGGTCTGAGGATATTGGATGGAATGAGGACGGTCTGAGGATATTGGGTGGGGTGGTGAGGGTCTGAGGATATTGCATGGGGAGGGTTTGACGGTATTATTTTGGGAGGGGAGGAGCTGAGAATATTGGGTGGGATAGGGAGTGTCTGAGGATATGGGTGGGGTCAGGAAGGCCTGAGGATATTGGGTGAGTTGGGGAGGAACTGAGGATATTGGGTGGGGTGGGGAGAGTCTGAAGATATTGGGTGGGGTGAGGAGGGTCTGAGGATATTGGGTGTGGTGGGGAGGGTCTGAGGATATTGGGTGGTGTGAGGAGGTTCTGAGGATATTGGGCGGGGTGGGGAGTGTCTGAGGATATTGGGTGTGGTGGGAGGATCTGAGTGGATTGGGTGGGTTGGGAAGGGTCTGAGGATATTCGTTGTGGTGGGGAGGCTCTGACGATATTGGTTGGGCTGGTGAGAATCTGAGGATATTGGGTGTGGTGGGATGAGTCTGAGGAAATTGGTTGGGGTGGGGAGGTTCTGAGGATATTGGTTGGGGAGGGGAGCGTGTGAGGATATTGAGTGGGGTGGGGAGTGTCTGAGGATATTGGGTGGAGTGGGGAGGGTCTGAGGACATTGGGTGTGGTGGGTAGGGTCTGAGGATATTGGCTCGAGTGGGGAGGGCCTGAGGATATTGGGTGGGGTGAGGAAGGCTTGAGGATAGTGGGTGAGGTGGGGGAGCGTCTGAGGATTTTGGGTGGGGTGAGGAGGGTCTGAGGATATTGGGTGGGGTGGGGAGGGTCTGAGGATATTGGTTAGGGTGGGGAGGGTCTGAGGGTATTGGTTACGGTGGGGAGGGTCTGAGGATAGTGGGTGGGGTGGGGAGCATCTGAGGATATTGATTGAGGTGGGCAGGAGCTGAGGAGATTTGGTTGGGGTAGGGTCTGAGGATATTGGTTGAGGTGGGTAGGTTCTGATATTGGCTGGGGTGCGGAGGGTCTGAGGACATTGGGTGGTGTGAGGAGCGTCTGAGGATATTGGGTGCGGTGGGGAGGGTCTGATGATAATGGGGGGAAATGGGGAGCAGCTGAGGACATTTGGTGCGAAGGCTCTGAGTATAGTGGGTGGGGTGGGCAGTGTCTGAGGATGTTGGTTGGCATGGCGGGGGCTCTGAGGATATTAAGTGTGGTGGGAAGTGTCTGAGGATATTGGGTGGGTTGGGGAGGGTGTGACGATATTGGTTGGGATGGGAAGGTCTGAGGATAAAGGTTGGGGTGGGGAGGTTCTGAGTATATTGGTAAGGGTGGGGAGAGTCTGAGGATAATGTGTGGGGTGGGGAGTGCCTGAGGATATTGGGTGGGGTGAGGAGGGTCTGAGGATATTGGGTGGGGTGGGGAGGGTCTGAGGATATTGGGTGGGGTGAGGATGGTCTGAGGATATTGGGTGAGGTCGGAGTTTCTGAGGATATTGGGTGGTGTGAGGAGGTTCTGAGGATATTGGGCAGGGTGGGGAGTGTCTGAGGATATTGGGTGGGGTGGGAGGGTCTGAGTAGATTGGGTGGGGTGGGAAGGGTCTCAGGATATTAGTTGTGGTGGAGAGGGTCTGAGGATATTGGTTGGGTGGTGAGTATCTGAGGATATTGGGTGGTGTGGGGAGGATCTGAGGATATTGGTTGGGGTGGGGAGGGTCTGAGGATATTGGGTGGGCTGAGGAAGGCCTGAGGATATTGGGTGAGGTGGGGAGCGTTTGAGGATATTGGGTGGGGTGAGTAGGGGCTGATGATATTGGGTGGGGTGGGGAGGGTCTGAGGATATTGGTTGGGGTGGGGAGGGTCTGAGGGTATTGATTGGGGTGGGGAGGGTCTGAGGATAGTGGGTGAGGTGGGGAGCATCTGAGGATATTGGTTGAGGTGGGCAGGAGCTGAGGAGATTTGGTTGTGGGAGGGTCTGAGGATATTGGGTGGGTTGGGGAGGGTGTGACGATATTGGTTGGGGTCGGAAGGTCTGAGAATAAAGGTTGGGGTGGGGAGGTTCTGAGTATATTGGTTGGGGTGGGGAGAGTCTGAGGATAATGTGTGGGGTGGGGAGTGCCTGAGGATATTGGGTGGGGTGAGGAGGGTCTGAGGATATTGGGTGGGGTGGGGAGGGTCTGAGGATATTGGGTGGGGTGAGGATGGTCTGAGGATATTGGGTGAGGTCGGAGTTTCTGAGGATATTGGGTGGTGTGAGGAGGTTCTGAGGATATTGGGCAGGGTGGGGAGTGTCTGAGGATATTGGGTGGGGTGGGAGGGTCTGAGTAGATTGGGTGGGGTGGGAAGGGTCTGAGGATATTAGTTGTGGTGGAGAGGGTCTGAGGATATTGGTTGGGTGGTGAGTATCTGAGGATATTGGGTGGTGTGGGGAGGGTCTGAGGATATTGGTTGGGGTGGGGAGGGTCTGAGGATATTGGGTGGGGTGAGGAAGGCCTGAGGATATTGGGTGAGGTGGGGAGCGTTTGAGGATATTGGGTGGGGTGAGTAGGGGCTGAGGATATTGATTGGGGTGGGGAGGGTCTGAGGATAGTGGGTGAGGTGGGGAGCATCTGAGGATATTGGTTGAGGTGGGCAGGAGCTGAGGAGATTTGGTTGTGGGAGGGTCTGAGGATATTGGGTGAGGTGGGGAGGGTCTGATATTGGCTGGGGTGCGGAGGGGCTGAGGTCATTGGGTGGTGTGAGGAGCGTCTGAGGATATTGGGTGCGGTGGGGAGGGTCTGAGGATATTGGGTGGAGTGGGGAGCAGCTGAGGACATTTGGTTTGGAGGCTCTGAGTATAGTGGATGGGATGGGCAGGGTCTGAGGATGTTGGTTGGCATGCCGGGGGGTCTGAGGATATTAAGTAGGGTGGGAAGTGTCTGAGGATATTGGGAGTGTTGGGGAGGGTGTGACGATATTGGTTGGGGTGGAGAGGGTCTGAGGATAAAAGTTGGGGTGGGGAGGGTCTGAGTATATTGGTTGGGGTGGGGAGAGTTTGAGGATATTGGATGTGGTGTGGAGTGTCTGAGGATATTGGGTGGGGTGGGAAGGTTCTGAGGATATTGTTTGGGGTGGGGAGGGTCTGAGGATATTGGGTGGGGTGGGGAGGGTCTGAGGATATTGGCTCGAGTGGGGAGGGTCTGAGGATATTGGGTGGCATGGGGAGGATCTGAGGATATTGGCTCGAGTGGGGAGGGCCTGAGGACATTGGGTGGGGTGAGGAAGGCCTAAGGATAGTAGGTGAGGTGGGGAGCGTCTGAGGATATTGGGTGGGGTGAGGAGGGTCTGAGAATATTGGGTGGGGTGGGGAGGGTCTGAGGATATTGGTTGGGGTGGGGAGGGTCTGAGGGTATTGGTTAGGGTGGGTCGGGTCTGAGGATAGTGGGTGGGGTGGGGAGCATCTGAGTATATTGATTGAGGTTGGCAGTAGCTGAGGAGATTTGGTTGGGGTCGGGTCTGAGGATATTGGTTGAGGTGGGTAGGTTCTGAGGATATTGGGTGGGGTGAGGATGGTCTGAAGATATTGGGTGAGGTCGGAGTTTCTGAGGATATTGGGTGGGGTGGTGACGGTCTGAAGATATTGGGTGAGGTCGGAGGCTCTGAGGATATTGGGTGGGTTGGTGAGGGTCTGAGGATATTGTGTGGTGAGGGTCTGAGGATATTGGGTGGGGTGGTGAGTGTCTGAGGATATTGCATGGGGAGGGTTTAAGGCTAATATGTGGGGAGGGGAGGAGCTGAGAATATTGGGTGGGATGGGGAGGGTCTGAGGATATTGGGTGAGGTGTGGCGGGTCTGAAGATGTTGGGTGGGGTGAGGAGGGTCTGAGGATATTGGGTGTGGTGGGGAGGGTCTGAGGATATTGGGTGGTGTGAGGAGGTTCTGAGGATATTGGGCTGGGTGGGGAGTGTCTGAGGATATTGGGTGGGCTGGGAGGGTCTGAGTAAATTCGGTGGGGTGGGAAGGGTCTGAGGATATTAGTTGTGGTGGAGAGGGTCTGAGGATATTTGTTGGGTGGTGAGTATCTGAGGATATTGGGTGGTGTGGGGAGGGTCTGAGGATATTGGTTGGGGTGGGGAGGGTCTGAGGATATTGGGTGGGGTGAGGAAGGCGTGAGGATATTGGGTGAGGAGGGGAGGGTCTGTGGATATTGGTTGGGGTGGGGAGGGTCTGAGGGTATTGATTGGGGTGGGGAGGGTCTGAGGATAGTGGGTGAGGTGGGGAGCATCTGAGGATATTGGTTGAGGTGGGCAGGAGCTGAGGAGATTTGGTTGTGGGAGGGTCTGAGGATATTGGGTGAGGTGTGGAGGGTCTGATATTGGCTGGGGTGCGGAGGGGCTGAGATCATTGGGTGGTGTGAGGAGCGTCTGAGGATAATGGGTGCGGTGGGGAGGGTCTGAGGATATTGGGTGGAGTGGGGAGCAGCTGAGGACATTTGGTTTGGAGGCTCTGAGTTTAGTGGATGGGATGGGCAGGGTCTGAGGATGTTGGTTGGCATGCCGGGGGGGCCGGAGGATATTAAGTGGGGTGGGAAGTGTCTGAGGATATTGGGAGTGTTGGGGAGGGTGTGACGATATTGGTTGGGGTGGAGAGGGTCTGAGGATAAAAGTTGGGGTGGGGAGGGTCTGCGTATATTGATTGGGGTGGGGAGAGTTTGAGGATATTGGATGTGGTGTGGAGTATCTGAGGATATTGGGTGGGGTGGGAAGGTTCTGAGGATATTGTCTGGGGTGGGGAGGGTCTGAGGATATTGGGTGGGGTGGGGAGGGTCTGAGGATATTGGCTCGAGTGGGGAGGGTCTGAGGATATTGGGTGGCATGGGGAGGGTCTGAGGATAATGGGTCGTGTGGGGAGGGTCTGCGGATATTGGATGGAGAGGGGAGGGTCTGAGGATATTGTGTGGGGTGGTGAGTGTCTGAGGATAGTGGTTGGGGTGGGGTGCGTCTGAGGATATTGGGTGGGGTGGGGAGGCTCTGAAGATATTGGTTGGGGAGGGAGGGTCTGAGGATATTGGGTGGAGTGGGGAGGGTCTGAGGATATTGAATGGGGTGGGGAGAGTCTGAGGATATTGGGTGAGGTGCGGAGGGCCTGAGGATATTGGTTGGGGTCGGGAGGTTCTGAGGATATTCGTTGGGGTGGGGAGGGTCTGAAGATATTGGGTGGGGTGGGGAGGGTCTGAGGATATTGGGTGTGGTGTGGTGAGTCTGAGGATATTGGGTGGCGTATGAGGGTCTGAGGATATTGGATGGGGTGAGGAGGTTCTGAGGATATTGGATGGGGTGGGGAGGGTCTGAGGATATTGTATGGGGTGGTGTGTTTCTGAGTATATTGTGTGGTGTGTGGAGAAGCTGAGGATATTGAGTGGGGTGGGGACGGTCTGATGATATTGGGTGGGTGGGGAGGTCCGAGCATATTGGGTGGTGTTGGAGGGTCTGAGGATATTGGGTGGGGTGAGGAAGGTCTGAGGATATCGGGCGGGGTGGGGAGGGTCTGAGGATATTGGGTGGGGGAAAGAAGGTCTGAGGAGATTGGGTGTGGTGGGGAGGGTCTGAGGATATTTGGTGGCATATGAGGGTCTGAGGATATTGGGTGTGGTGGCGAGAGTCTGAGGATATTGGGTGGCGTATGAAGGTCTGAGGATATTGGGTGGGGTTTGTAGGGTCTGTTGATATTGGGTGGGGTGGGGAGTGTCTGAGGATATTGGGTGGGGTGAGGAGGTTCTGAGGATATTGTATGGCGTGGGGAGGGTCTGAGGATATTGGGTGGGTTGAGGAGGGTTTGAGGATATTGTGGGGTGGTGAGGGTCTGAGGATATTGGGTGGGGTCGGGTGGGTTTGCAGATATTGGGTGGGGTTGGGAGTTTCTGAGGATGTTGTTTGGTGTGTGGAGGAGCTGAGAATATTGGATGGGATGGGGAAGGTCTGAGGATATGGGTGGGGTGGGGAGGGTCTGAGGATATTGGTTGGGGTGAGGAAGGTCTGATGATATTGGGTGGGCTGAGTAGGGTCTGAGGATATTGGGTGTGGTGGGGAGGTTCTGAGGAAATTGGGTGGGTGCGGAGGGTCTGAGCATATTGGGTGGGGTGGGAAGTGTCTGTGGAGATTGGGTGTGGTGGGAGTGGTCTGAGGATATTGGGTGTGTAGAGAGAGTCTGAGAATATTGGGTGGTGTGGGAAGTGTCTGTGGAGATTGGGTGTGGTGGGAGTGGTCTGAGGATATTGGGTGTGTAGAGAGAGTCTGAGAATATTGGGTGGTGTGGGAAGTGTCTGAGGATATTGGGTCTGGTATGAGGGTCTGAAGATATTGGGTGGGGTGGGGATGGTCTGTTGATAATGGGTGGGGTGGGGCGTGCCTGAGGATATTGGGTGGGGTGAGGAGGGTCTGAGGATATTGGGTGGGGTGGGGAGGGCCTGAGGATATTGGGTGAGGTCGGAGGGTCTGAGGATATTGGATGGGGAGGGTTTGAGAGTATTATGTGGGGTGGGGAGGAGCTGAGAATATTGGGTGTGATGGGGAGGGTCTGAGGATATTGGGCGGGTGCGGAGGGTCTGAGCATATTGGGTGGGGTGGGAAGTGTCTGTGGAGATTGGGTGTGGTGGGAGGGGTCTGAGGATATTGGGTGGGGTGGGGAGGGTCTGTAGATAATGGGTGGGGTGGGGAGTGCCTGAGGATATTGGGTGGGGTGAGGAGGGTCTGACGATATTGGGTGGGGTGGGGAGGGTCGAAGGATATTGGGTGGTGATGGTCTGAGGATGTTGGGTGGAGTGAGGAGGGTCTGAGGATATTGGGTGGGGTGGTGAGGATCTGAGGATATTGCGTGGGGAGGGTTTGAGGGTGTTATGTGGGGTGGAGAGGAGCTGAGAATATTGGGTGGGATGGGGAGGGTCTGAGGATATGGGTGATGTGAGGAAGGCCTGAGGATATTGGGCGAGGTGGGGAGGGTCTGAGGCTATTGGGTGGGGTGGGGAGGGTCTGAAGATACCGGGTGTTGTGAGGAGGGTCTGAAGATATTGGGTGGGGTGAGGAGGTTCTGAGGATATTGGGTGTGGTGTGGAGGGTCTGAGGTTATTGGGTAGTGTGAGGAGGTTCTGAGGAAATTGGGTGGGGTGGGAGGGTCTGATGATATTGGGTGGGGTGGGGAGGGTCTGAGGATATTGGGTGGGTTGAGGAGGGTCTGAGGATATTGGATGGGGTGGAGAGCTTCAGAGGATATTGGGTGGGGTCGGGAGTGTCTGTAGATATTGGGTGGGGTGGGGAGTTTCTGAGGATATTGGGTGGTGTGTGGAGGAGCTGAGGATATTGAGTGGGGTGGGGACGGTCTGATGATATTGGATGGGTGGGGAGGGTCTGAGGATATTTGCTGGTGTCGGAGGTTCTGAGGATATTGTGTGGGGTGGGGAGGTTCTGAGGATATTGGGTGGAGTGAGGAGGGTCTGAGGATATCGGGTGTGGTGGGGAGGTTCTGAGGATATTGGGCAGCTGCGGAGGGTCTAAGCATATTGGGTGGGGTGGGAAGTGTCTGTGGATATTGGGTGTGGTGGGAGGGGTCTGAGGATATTGGGTGTGGTGGGGAGGGTCTGAGGATTTTGGGTGTGGTGGGAAGTGTCTGAGGATATTGGGTGTGGTTTGAGGGTCTGATGATATTGGGTGGGGTGGGGAGGGTCTGTTGATAATGGGTGGGGTGGGGAGTGCCTGAGGATATTGGGTGGGGTGAGGAGGGTCTGAGGATATTGGGTGGGGTGGGGAGGGTCTGAGGATATTGGGTGGGGTGAGGAGGGTCTGAGGATATTGGGTGAGGTCGGAGGGTCTGAGGATATTGAGTGGGGTGGGAGCGTCTGATGATGTTGGGTGGGGTGGGGAGGGTCTGAGGATATTGGGTGGGGTGGGGAGGGTCTGAGGATATTGGGTGGGGTGGTGAGGGTCTGCGGATATTCGGTGGAGTGAGGAGGGTCTGAGGATATTCGGGTGGGGTTGTGAGGGTCTGAGGATATTGCGTGGGGAGGGTTTGAGAGTATTATGTGGGGTGGGGAGGAGCTGAGAATATTGGGTGCTATGGGGAGGGTCTGGGGATATTGGACGGGTGCGGAGCGTCGGAGCATATTGGGTGGGGTGGGAAGTGTCTGTGGAGATTGGGTGTGGTGGGATGGGTCTGAGGATATTATGTGTGGTCGGGAGGGTCTGAGGATATTGGGTGGTGTGGGAAGTGTCTGAGGATATTTGGTGTGGTATGAGGGTTAATGGTCAGACTGTTGGGTATTAATACTGGGGTTAGGAGTCAGTCTATTGGGGAATTAATACTGGGTTTACCGGTCAAACTATTGGTATTAATACTCTGGTTAGGGGACATGCTATTGGTATTAATACAAGGGTTCCGCATCAGATTTCTGGGGTATTAATATGGGGTTAGGGGTCAGACAATTCTGTATTAATACTGGGATAGGGGTCAGTCTCGTAGCATTAATACTGGGCTTAGCGGTCAGACACTTGGGTAACAATATTGGGGTTAGCGGTCAGAATATTGGTATTAATGCTGGGATTACGGGTCAGATTATTCAGGTATTAATACTGGGGTTAGAGATCAGACTATTGGGGTAAATACTGGGGTTAGAGGTCAGACAGTTGGTATTAATACTAGGGTTAGAGGTAAGATATTTGGGGTATTAATACTGGGGTTAGAGGTCAGATTGTGGGGTATTAATACTGCTGTTAGGGGGCAGACTATAGGGTATTATAATGGGGGTTCGGGCGCAGAATATTGTTATTAATACTGGGCTTTGGGATCAGACTATTGGGGTATTAATACTGGGGTTACAGGTTAGTTTATTTAGGTGTTAATACTGGGGTTAGAGGTCAGACTATTGGGTATTAATACTGGGGTTAGGGGTCAGACTATTGTGTATTAATACTGGAGTTAGTGGTCAGACTATTGGTTGTTAATACTGATGTTTGGGGTCAGACTATTGGGTATTACTACTGGGCTTTGGGGTCAGACTATTGGGTTGTTAATACTGGGGTTAGGGGTCAGAATATTGGGTATTAATACTGTGGTTAGGGGTCAGGCTATTGGGTATTAATACTGGGGTTAGGTGTCAAACTATTGGTATTAATACTGGGGTCAGGGGTCAGAATATTGGGTATTAATACGGGGGTTAGGGCTCAGAATAATGGGTATTAATACTGGGGTTAGGGGTCAGACTATTGGGTATTATTACTGAGCTTTGGGATCAGACTATTGGGGTGTTAATACTGGGGTTAGGGTTCAGAATATTGGGTATTAATACTGGGGTTAGGGATCAGACTATTGGGTATTAATACTTGTGTTAGGGGTCAGATTATTGAGGTATTAATAATGGGTAAGCGGTCAAACTATTGGTATTAATACTGGGGTTAGGGGTCAGGCAATTTGGTATTAATACTGGGGTTCGTGGTCAAACTATAGGTTATTGATACTGGGGTAGCTGTCAGAATATTGGGTATTAATACGGGGGTTAGGGCTCAGAATAATGGGTATTAATACTGGGGTTAGGGTTCAGACTATTGGGTATTATTACTGAGCTTTGGGATCAGACTATTGGGGTGTTAATACTGGGGTTAGGGTTCAGAATATTGGGTATTAATACTGGGGTTAGGGATCAGACTATTGGGTATTAATACTTGTGTTAGGGGTCAGAATATTGAGGTATTAATACTGGGTAAGCGGTCAAACTATTGGTATTAATACTGGGGTTAGGGGTCAGGCAATTTGGTATTAATACTGGGGTTCGTGGTCAAACTATAGGTTATTGATACTGGGGTAGCTGTCAGACTTGTGGGTATTAATACTGGGCGTAGGGGTCAGACTATTGGGTATTAAATCTGGGGTTAGGGGTCAGACTATAAACATTAATACCGGGTTTAGGGCTCAGAATATTGAGTATTAATACTGGGGTTTGGGGTCAGACTATTGGGGTATTAATCCTGGGGTTAGGGTTCAGACTATTGGGGTATAAATACTGGGGTTAGGGTTCAGACTATTCTGTATTAATGCTGGTGTTAGGTATCAAACTAATGGGGTATTAATACTCGGGATAGGGGTCAGACTATTGGGTATTAATATTGGGGTTAGGGGTCAGACAATTGGCTATTAATACTGGGGTTAGGGGTCAAGCTATTGGGTATTAATACTGGGGTTAGTGGTCAGACTATATGATATTAATACTGGTGTTAGGGGTCAGATTATTGGGTATTAATAGTGGGGTTAGGGTTCAGACTATTCGTTAATAATACTGGGCTGAGAGGTCAGACTATTGGGTATTAATACTCGGGTCAGCGGTCAGATTATTGAGTATTAATACTGGGGTTAAGAGTCAGATTATTGACGTATTGATCCTGGGGTAAGCTGTAAAACTATTGGTATTAATACTGGGGTTAGGGGACAGGCTATTGGGTATTCATGCTGGTGTTAGGCGTCAGATGTTTGGGGCATTAATACTGGGGTTAGGGGTCAGACTATTCTGTATTAATACTGGGGTTCGGGGTCAGACTATTGGTTATTAATACTGGATTAGGGGTCAGACATGCGGGTAAATTTACTGGGCTTAGTGGTCAGACAATTGGGTATCAATATTGATGTTAAGGGTAAGACTATTGTTACTGATGCTGGGATAACGGGTCAGATTATTGAGGTATTAATACTGGGGTTCGAGGTCAGTCTATTGGGGTATTAATACTGGGGTTAGAGGTTAGTTTATTGAGGTGTTAATACTGCGGTTAGAGGTCAGACTATTGGGTATTAATACTAGGGTTAGGGGTCAGACTATTGTGTATTAATACTGGAGTTAGTGGTCAGACTATTGGTTATTAATACTGGTGTTTGGGGTCAGACTATTAGGTATTACTACTGGGCTTTGAGGTCAGACTATTGGGGTGTTAATACTGGGGTTAGGGGTCAGAATATTGAGTATTACTACTGGGGTTAGGGGTCAGGCTATTGGGTATTAATACTGGGGTTAGGTGTCAAACTATTGGTATTAATACTGGGGTCAGGGTTCAGAATATTTGTTATTAATACGGGGTTAGGGCTCAGAATAATGGGTATTAATACTGGGGTTAGGGGTCAGACTATTGGGTATTACTTGTGGGCTTTGGGGTCAGACTATTGGGGTGTTAATACTGGGGTTAGGGTTCAGAATATTGGGTATTAATACTGGGGTTAGGGGTCAGACTATTGGGTATTAATACTTGGGTTACGGGTCAGGTTATTGAGGTATTAATACTGGGTAAGCGTTCAAACTATTGGTATTAATACTGGGGTTAGGGGTCAGGTAATTTGGTATTAATACTGGGGTTCGAGGTCAAACTATAGGTTATTTATACTGGGGTAGCTGTCAGACTTGTGAGTATTAATACTGGGCGTAGGGTTTAGGCTATTGGGTATTAATACTGGGCGTAGGGGTCAGACTATTGGGTATTAATACTGGGGTTAGGGGTCAGACTATAGTTATTAATACCGGGTTTACGGCTCAGAATATTGAGTATTAATACTGGGGTTAGGGGCCAGACTATTGGGATATAAATACTGGGGTTAGGGGTCAGACTATTGATGTATTAATGCTGGTGTTAGGTATCAAACTAATGGGGTATTAATACTCGGGATAGGGGTCAGACTATTGGGTATTAATATTGGGGTTAGGGGTCAGACAATTGGCTATTAATACTGGGGTTAGGGGTCAGGCTATTGGTTATTAATACTGGGGTTAGTGGTCAGACTATATGGTATTAATACTGGTGTTAGGGGTCAGATTATTGGGAAGTAATACTGGGGTTAGGGTTCAGACTATTCGTTAATAATACTGGGCTGAGAGGTCAGACTATTGGGTATTAATACTCGGGTCAGCGGTCAGATTATTGATTATTAATACTGGAGTTAGGAGTTAGATTATTGACGTATTAATCCTGGGGTAAGCGGTAAAACAATTGGTATTAATACTGGGGTTAGGGGACAGGCTATTGGGTATTCATGCTGGTGTTAGGCTGCAGATGTTTGGGGCATTAATACTGGGGTTAGGGGTCAGACTATTCTGTATTAATACTGGGGTTCGGAGTCAGACTATTGGTTATTAATACTGGATTAGGGGTCAGACATGCGGGTAAATTTACTGGGCTTAGTGGTCAGACAATTGGGTATCAATATTGATGTTAGCGGTAAGACTAATGTTACTAATGCTGGGATAACGAGTCAGATTATTGAATTATTAATACTGTGGTTAGAGGTCAGTCTATTGGGGTATTAATACTGGTGTTAGAGTTCAGACTATTGGAAATAATACTGGGGTTGGAGGTAAGACTTTTGGGGTAATAATACTGGAGTTAGAGGTCAGATTTTGGGGTATTAATACTGGGGTTAGGGGTCAGACTATTGGGTATTAATACTGGGGTTAGGGGTCAGACTATTGGTATTAATACTGGGGTTAGGGGTCAAACTATTGGGGTGTTAATACTGGAGTTAGGGGTCAGACTATTAGGGCTTTAATACTGGATTCAGGGTTCAGACTATTGGGATATTAATGCTGGGGTTAGGGGTCAGACTTTTGGGAATTAATACTGTGGTTAGATGTAAGACTGTTGGGTATTAATACTGGAGTTATGGGTCAGATTATTGGGATATTAATACTGGGGTTAAGTGTCAGACTATGGGTATTAATACTGGGGTTAGAGGTCAGAATATTGAGGTATTAATACTGGGTTTGGGGTCAGACGATTGGTATTAATGCTGGGGTTTGGGGTCAGACTATTGTGCATTATTACTGGGGTTATGGGTCAGACTATTGTGTATTAATACTGGGGTTAGTGGTCAGACTATTGGGGTATTAATACTGGGGTTAGGGGTCAGACTGTTGGGTATTAATACTGGGGTTAGGAGTCAGAATAATGGGGTATTAATACTGGGGTTACGCGTCAGATATTTTGGGTATTAATATGGGGTTAGGGTTCAGACAATTCTGTATTAATACTGGAATCTGGGTCAGAATATTGGTTATTAATAGTGGGCTGGAGGTCAGACTTGTGGGTATTAATACTGGGCTTAGCGGTCAGACACTTGGGTAACAATATTGGGGTTAGGGGTCAGACTATTGGTATTAATACTGGGATTACGGGTCAGATTATTGAGGTATTAATACTGGGGTTAGAGATCCGACTATTGGGGTATTAATACTGGGGTTCGAGGTCAGACTATTGGTTTTACTACTGGGGTTAAAGGTAAGACTTTTGGGGTAATAATACTGGGGTTAGAGGTCAGATTTTTGGATATTAATTCTGGTGTTAGGGGTCAGACTAATTGGTATTAATACTGGAGTTAGGGGTCAAACAATTGGGGTGTTAATACTGGCATTAGTGCTCAGACTTAATACTGGGGTTAGGGGTCAAACTATTAGGGTGATAATACTGGGGTTAGTGGTCAGACTATTAGCGTTTCAATACTGGGTTTAGGGTTTAGACTATTGGGGCATTAATGCTGGGGTTAGGGGTCAGACTTTTGGGAATTAATCCTGTGGTGAGATGTCAGACTATTGTGTATTAATACTGGAGATATGGTTCAGATTATTGGGGTATTAATACTGGGGTTAAAGGTCAGACTATTGGTATTAATACTGGGGTTAGAGGTCAGAATATTGAGATATTAATACTGGGGCTAGGGGTCAGACTGTTGGATATTAACACTGGGGTTAGGAGTCAGACTATTTGGGTATTAATACTGGGTTTACCGGTCAAACGATTGGTATTAATACTCTGGTTTGGGGACTGGATATTGGGTATTAATACTGGGCTTAGCGGTCAGACACTTGGGTAACAATATTGGGGTTAGGGGTCAGACTATTGGTATTAATGCTGGGATTACGTATCACATTATTGAGGTATTAATACTGGGGTTAGAGATCAGACTATTGGGGTATTAATACTGGGATTCGAGGTCAGACTATTGGTATTAATACTGGGGTTAGAGGTAAGACATTTGGGGTATTAATACTGGGGTTAGAGGTCAGATTGTAGGGTATTAATACAGCTGTTAGGGGCCAGACCATAGGGTATTAATATTGGGGTTAGGTCCAGAATATTGGTATTAATACTGGGCGTTGGGATCAGACTATTGGGGTATTAATACTGGGGTTACAGGTCAGATTATTGAGGTGTTAATACTGGGGTTAGTGGTCAGACTATTGGGTATTAATACTGGGGTTAGGGGGTAGACTATTGTGTATTAATACTGGAGTTAGTGGTCAGACAATTGGTTATTAATCCTGGTGGTTGGGGTCAGACTATTGGGTATTACTACTGGGCTTTGGGGTCAGACTATTGGGGTGTTAATACTGGGGTTAGCGGTCAGAATATTGGATATTAATACTGGGGTCAGGGGTCAGAATATTGGGTATTAATACTTGGGTTAGGGGTCAGATTATTGAGGTATTAATACTGGGGTAAGTAGTCAAACTATTGGTATTAATACTGGGGTTAGGGGTCAGGTTCTTTGGTATTAATACTGGGTTTCGGGGTCAAACTATTGGTTATTGATACTGGGGTAGTTGTCAGACTTGTGGGTATTAATACTGGGCTTAGGGGTAAGACTATTGGGTATTAATACTGGGGTTAGGGGTCAGACTATTGATATTAATACCGGGGTTAGGGCTCAGAATATTGAATAATAATACTGGGGTTAGGGGTCAGACTATTGGGTTATTAATCCTGGGCTTAGGGTTCAGACTATTGGGGTATAAATAGTGGAGTTAGGGATCAGACTATTAGTGTATTTATACTGGGTTTAGGGTTCAGACTATTGGTGTATTAATGCTGGGGTTAGGGGTCAGACTATTGGGGTATTATTACTGGGGTTACACGTCAGATGTTGGGGTATTAATACTGCTGTTAGGGGTGACTATAGGGTATTAATATTGGGGTAAGGGGTCAGAATATTGGTATTAATACTGGGCTTTGGGATCAGACTATTGGGGTATTAATACTGGGGTTACAGGTCAGATTATTCAGGTGTTAATACTGGGGTTAGTGGTCAGACTATTGGTTATTAATCCTGGTGGTTGGGGTCAGACTATTGGGTAATACTACTGGGCTTTGGGGTCAGACTATTGGGGTGTTAATACTGGTGTTAGGGGTCAGACTATTGGGTAATACTACTGGGCTTTGGGGTCAGACTATTGGGGTATTAATACTGGGATTAAGGGGTCAGACTAATTGGTATCAATACTGGGGTTAGGGGTCAGAATATTGACATTAATACATGGGTTAGGGCTCAGAATATTGAGTATTAATACTGGTGTTAGGGGTCAGACTATTGGGGTATTAATCCTGGGGTTAGGGTTCAGACTATTGGGGTATAAATACTGGGCTTAGGGCTCAGACTATTGATGTATTAATACTGATGTTAGGTGTCAAACTAATGGGGTATTAATACTGGGAATAGTCGTCAGAATATTGGGTATTAATACTGAGGTTAGGGATCAGACTATTGGGTATTAATACTCGGGTTATGTGTCAGACTAATGGTATTAATACTGGGGTTAGGTGTCAGAATGATTTGTATTAATTCTGGGGTGAGTGGTCAGCCTATTTGGTGTTAATAGTGGGGTTAGGGGTCAGAATATTGCGTATTAATACTGAGGTAGGGGTCAGACTATTGGTATTAATACTGGGGTTAGGGGTCAGACTATTGGATATTAATACTGGGGTTAGGGTTCAGACTATTGGTGTACAAATACTGGGGTTAGGGTACAGACTATTGGGACATTAATACTGCGGTTAGTTTTCAGACTATTGGGCTATTAATACTGGGGTTAGTTGTCAAACTATTGGAGTCTTAATGCTGGGCAGACGGGTCAGACTATTGGGGTATTAATACTGGTGTTAAGTGTCAGACTATTGGGTATGAATACTTGGATTAGAGGTCCGCCTTTTGGGGTATTAATACTGGGGTTAAGGTTCAGACTATTGGTAGTAATACTGGGGTTAGAGGTCAGACTTTTGAGGTATTAAATCTGGGTTCGTGGTCAGACAATTGGTATTAATACTGGGGTTAGTGTAAGGCAATTGAGGTATTAATACTGCAGTTAGGAGTCCGACGATTGTGTATTAATAATGTTGTTTGGTGTCAGACTATTGGTATTAATACTGGGGTTAGAGGTCAGAATATTGGGTATTAATACTGGGGTTAGGGGTCAGACTATTGGTATTAATTCTGGGGTTAGCGGTCAGACTATTGGGGTGTTAATACTGGGGTTAGGGGTCAGACTATTAGTGTATTGATACTGGGTTTAGGGTTCAGACTATTGGGGTATTAATGCTGGGGTTAGGGGTCAGACTATTGGCTATTAATACAGGGGTTATAGGTCAGATGATTAGGTATTAATACTGGGGGGTTAGAGGTCAGACTATTGGGTATTAATACTGGGGTTATGGGTCAGACTATTGGCTAATAATACTGGGGTTAGGGTCAGACTATTGGCTATTAATACTGGGGATAGGGGTCAGACTATTTGGTATTCATACTGGGGTTATGGGTCAGATTATTGGGTATTAATAATGGGGTTAGGGGACAGACAATTGGATATTAATGCTGGGGTTAGGGTACAGACTATTGGGACATTAATATGGGGTTAGTTTTCAGACTATTGGGATATTGATACTGGGGTTAGGTGTCAGACTATTGGCATCTTAATGCTGGAGTTATGGGTCAGACTATTGGGGTATTAATACTGGGTTTAGTTGTCAAACTATTGGAGTCTTAATGCTGGGCTGACGGGTCAGACTATTGGGGTATTAATACTGGTGATAGTTTTCTGACTATTGGGGTATTAATACTGGGGTTAAGAGTCAGACTATTGGCTATTAATACAGGGGGTAGTGATCAGACTATTTGGTATTAATACTGGGGATAGGGGTCAGACTATTGTGATATTAATACTGGAGTTAGGGGTCAGACGTTTGGGTATTAATACTGGGGTGAGAAGCCAAACCATTGGGTATGAATACTGGGATTAGAGGTCAGCCTATTGGGGTATTAATACTGGGGTTAAGGGTCAGACTATTGGTATTAATACTGGGGTTAGAGGTCAGACTTTTGAGGTATTAATTCTGGGTTCGTGGTCAGACAATTGGTATTAATACTGGGGTTAGAGGTAAGACATTTGGGGTATTAATACTGGGGTTACAGGTCAGATGTTGGGGTATTAATACTGCTGTTAGGGGTCAGAATATAGGGGATTAATATTGGGGTTAGCTGTCAGAGTATTGAGTTGTTAATACTGGGGTTAAGAGTCAGAGTATTGTGGTATTAATACTGGGGTTAGGGTTCAGACTATTGGGATATTCATACTGGGGTTAGGCGTCAGATTATTGAGGTCTTAATACTGGGGTTATGGATCAGACTATTGGGGTATGAATGCTAGGGTTAGTTATCAGACTATTGGGGTAATAATACTGGGGTTCAGTGTCAGATTATTTGGGTATTAATACTGAGGTTAAGGGTCAGACTATTGGGGTATTAATACTGGGGTTCAGTGTCAGATTATTAGGGTCTTAATGCTGGGTTACGGGTCAGAATGACTTGTATTAATTCTGGGGTGAGTGGTCAGCTATTGGGTGTTAATAGTGGGGTTAAGGGTCAGAATATAGGGTATTAATACTGGGGTTAGGGCTCAGACTATTGGGTATTAATACTGGGGTTGGGGTCAGACTATTGGTATTAATGCTGTGGTAGGGTACAGACTATTGAGACATTAATACTGGGGTTAGTTTTCAGACTATTGGGATATTGATACTGGGGTTAGGTGTCAGACTATTGGCATCTTAATGCTGGAGTTATGGGTCAGACTATTGGGGTATTAATACTGGGTTTAGTTGTCAAACTATTGGAGTCTTAATGCTGGCCAGACGGGTCAGACTATTGGGGTATTAATACTGGTGATAGTTTTCTGACTATTGGGGTATTAATACTGGGGTTAAGGGTCAGACTATTGGCTATTAATACAGGGGGTAGTGATCAGACTATTTGGTATTAATACTGGGGATAGTGGTCAGACTATTGTGATATTATTACTGGAGTTAGGGGTCAGACGTTTGGGTATTAATACTGGGGTGAGAAGCCAAACCATTGGGTATGAATACTGGGATTAGAGGTCAGCCTATTGGGGTATTAATACTAGGGTTAAGGGTCAGACTATTGGTATTAATACTGGGGTTAGAGGTCAGACTTTTGAGGTATTAATTCTGAGTTCGTGGTCAGACAATTGGTATTAATACTGGGGTTAGGGTAAGACAATTGGGGTATTAATACTGTGGTTAGGGTTCCGACGATTGTGTATTAATAATGTTGTTTGGTGTCAGACTATTGGGTGTTAATACTGGAGTTAGGGGTCAGACTATTCTTGTATTATTACTGGGTTTAGGGTTCAGACTATTGGTGTATTAATGCTGGGGTTAGGGGTCAGACTATTGGTATTAATACTGGGGTTAGAGGTAAGACATTTGGGGTATTAATACTGGGGTTACAGGTCAGATGTTGGGGTATTAATACTGCTGTTAGGGGTCAGAATATAGGGGATTAATATTGGGGTTAGCTGTCAGATTATTGAGTTGTTAATACTGGGGTTAAGGGTCAGAGTATTGTGGTATTAATACTGGGGTTAGGGTTCAGACTATTGGGATATTAATACTGGGGTTAGGCGTCAGATTATTGAGGTCTTAATACTGGGGTTACGGATCAGACTATTGGGGTATGAATACTAGGGTTAGTTATCAGACTATTGGGGTAATAATACTGGGGTTCAGTGTCAGATTATTGGGGTATTAATACTGAGGTTAAGGGTCAGACTATTGGGGTATTAATACTGGGGTTCAGTGTCAGATTATTGGGGTCTTAATGCTGGGTTACGGGTCAGACTATTGGGGTATTAATACTGGGGTTAGTTCTCAGACTATTTGGCATTAATACTGGGGATAGGGGACAGACTATTGGGGTATTAATACTGGACTGAGGGGTCAGACCATTGGGTAATAATACTGGGGTGAGAGGCCAGACTACTGGGTATTAATACTGTGGTTATAGGTCAGACTATTGGTATTAATACTGGGGTTAGAGGTCAGACTATTGAGGTATTAATACTGGGTTAGGGGTCAGACTATTGGTATTAATGCTGGGGTTGGGGTTCAGACTATTGGGCATTATTTCTGGGGTTAATATGTCAGAATATTGAGTATTAATACTGGCGTCAGGGGTCAGACTATTGGGTGTTAATACTGGGGTTAGGAGTCAGACTATTGGGGTATTAATACTGGGGTGAGGTGTCAGACTATTGGTATTAAGACTGGATTAGGGGACAGAGTATTGGTATTAATTCTGGGGTTAGGGGTCAGACAATTGGGGTATTATTAGTGCGGTTAGGGGTCCGACGATCGGGTATTAATAAAGTTGTTTGGTGTCAGACTATTGGTATTAATACTGGGGTTAGAGGTCAGAACATTTTGTATTAATACTGGGGTGAGGTGTCAGACTATTGGGTATTAATACTGGGGTTAGCAGTCAGACTATTGGAGTGTTAAAACTGGGATTATGGGTCAGGCTATTGGGGTATTAATACTGGGTTTCGGATTCAGTCTATTGGGATATTAATGCAGGGGTTAGGGGTCAGAATATTTTGTATTAATACTGGGGTTAGAGGTCAGATTTTGGGGTATTAATACTGCTGTTAGGGCTCAGACTTTAGGGTATTAATATTGGGGTTAGGGGTCAGATATTGGTATTAATACTGGGCTTTGATATCAGTCTATTGATGTATTAATACTGGGGTTCGAGGTCAGATTATTGAGGTGTTAATACTGGGGTTAGAGGTCAGACAATTGGGTATTAATACTGGTTTTAGTGGTCAGACAATTGTGTATTAATACTGGAGTTAGTGGTCAGACTATTGGTTATTAATACTGGTGTTTGGGGTCAGACTATTGGGTATTACTACTGGGCTTTGGGGCCAGACTTTTGGGGTGTTAATACTGGTGTTGGGGGTCAGAATATTGGGTATTAATACTGTGGTTAGTTGTCAGACTATTGGTATTAATACTGGGGTCAGGGGTTAGACTATTGGGTATTAATACCTGGGTTAGGGGTCAGATTATTGAAGTATTAATACTGGGGTAAGTGGTCAAACTATTGGTGATTGATACTGGGGTAGCTGTCAGACTTGTGGGTATTAATACTGGGGTTAGGGATCAGACTATTCGGTATTAATACTGGGGTTATGGGTCAGACTATTGGTATTAATACCGAGATTAGGGCTCAGAATATTGAGTATCAATACTGGGGTTAGGGGTCAGACTATTGGGGTATTAATCCTGGGGTTAGGGTTCAGACTATTGGGGTATAAATACTGGGGTTAGGGCTCAGAATATTGATGTATTAATACTGGTGTTAGGTGTCAAACTAATGGGTTATTAATAATGGGGATAGGGGTCAGACTATTGGGTATTAATACTGGGGTTAGGGCTCAGACTATTGGGTATTAATACTCGTTTTAAGTGTCAGACTAATGGTATTAATACTGGGGTTAGCTGTCAGAATGAGTTGTATTACTTCTGGGGTTAGGGTTCAGACTATTGTGTATTAATACTGGGGTTAATGTTCAGATTATTGGGTATTAATACCGGGCTTTGGGCTCAGGCTATTGGGATATTAATACTGGGGTTAGGGTTCAGGCTATTGGGGTACTAATACTGGGTTAGGGTTCAGACTATTGGAACATTAATACTGGGGTGAGACGCCAGACTATTGGTATTAATACTGGGGTTAGAGGTCAGCCTATTGAGGTATTAATATTGGGTTTGGGGTCAGATGATTGGTATTAATGCTGGGGTTTGGGGTCACTCTTGGGCATTATTACTGAGATTATGGGTCAGACTATTGGGTATTAATATTGGGGTTAGGGGTCAGACTATTGGGGTATTAATACTGCTGTTAGGGGTCAGACTGTTGGGTAATAATACTGGGGTTAGGAGTCAGACTATTGGGGTATTAAAACTGTGTTTACAGGTGAAACTATTGGTATTAATACTCTGGTTAGGGGCAGGCTATTTGGTATTAATACTGGGGTTACGCATCATATTTTTGGTGTATTAATATGGGGTTAGGAGTCAGACTATTCTGTATTAATACTGGGATCGTGGTCAGAATATTGGTTATTAATATTGGGGTAGGGGTCAGACTTGTGGGTATTAATAATGGGTTTAGCAGTCAGACACATGGGGAACGATATTGGGGTTAGAGGTCCGACTATTGGCGTATTAGTACTGGGGTTAGAGATCAGATTATTGAGGTTTTAATACTGGAGTTAGGGTCAGACTATTGGGTATTAATACTGTGGTTAGGGTCAGACAATTGGGTATTAATACTGGTGTTAGGGGTCAGACTATTGGGTTTTACTACTAGGGTTAGGGGTCAGACTATTGCGTATTACTACTGGGCTTTGGGGTCAGACTATTAGGGTGTTAATACTGGAGTTAGGGGTCAGAATATTTGGTATTAATACTGGGGTTAGGTGTCAGACTGTTGGAGATTAATACTTGGGTTAGTGGTCAGACTATTTGTATTAATACTGGGGTTAGCGCTCAGAATATTGAGTATTAATACTGGGGTTAGGGGTCAGACTATTGGGGTATTAATCCTGGGGTTAGGGTTCAGACTATTGCGGTATAAATACTGCGGTTAGGAATCAGAATATTGATGTATTAATACTGGCGTTAGGTGTCGGGTATTAATACTGGGGTTAGGGGTCAGACTGTTGGGTATTAATACTGGGGTTAGGAGTCAGACTATTGGGGTATTAATACTGGGGTTAGAGGTCAGATTGTGGCGTATTAATACTGCTGTTAGGGGTCAGACTATAGTGTACTAATACTGGGGTCAGGGGTCAGACTATTGGGTATTAATACGGGGGTTAGGGCTCAGAATAATGGGCATTAATACTGGGGTTAGTGGTCAGATTATTGTGTATTACTACTGGGCTTTGGGGTCAGACTATTGGGGTGTTAATACTGGGGTTAGGGGTCAGAATATTGGGTATTATTACTGGGGTTAGGGGTCAGACTATTGGTATTAATACTGGGGTTAGGGGTCAGGGTATTGGGAATGATACTGCGGTTCGGGTTCAAACTATTGGTTATTGATACTGGGGTAGCTGTCAGACTTGTGGGTATTAATACTGGGGTTAGGGGTCAGACTATTGGGGTGTTTATCCAGTGGTTAGGATTCACACTATTGGGGTATAAATACTGGGGTTAGGGGTCAGACTATTGATGTATTAATACTGGTTTTAGATGTCAGCAGAGGAGGAAAAAGGGTTTGATTAGGGCAGGGAAAATGGAGTACGAGAAGAAGCTTGCAGGGAACATTAAGGCGGATTGCAAAAGTTTCTATAGGTATGTAATGAGAAAAAGGTTAGTAAAGACAAACGTAGGTCCCCTGCAGTCAGAATCAGGGGAAGTCATAACGGGGAACAAAGAAATGGCAGACCAATTGAACAAGTACTTTGGTTCGGTATTCACTAAGGAGGACACAAACAACCTTCCGGATATAAAAGGGGTCAGAGGGTCTAGTAAGGAGGAGGAACTGAGGGAAATCTTTATTAGTCGGGAAATTGTGTTGGGAAAATTGATGAGATTGAAGGCCGATAAATCCCCAGGGCCTGATGGACTGCATCCCAGAGTACTTAAGGAGGTGGACTTGGAAATAGCGGATGCATTGACAGTCATTTTCCAACATTCCATTGAATCTGGATCAGTTCCTATCGAGTGGAGGGTAGCCAATGTAACCTTAAAAAAGGAGGGAGAGAGAAAGCAGGGAATTATAGACCGGTCAGCCTGACCTCAGTAGTGGGTAAAATGATGGTATCAATTATTAAGGATGTCATAGCAGCGCATTTGGAAAATGGTGACATGATAGGTCCAAGTCAGCATGGATTTGTGAAAGGGAAATCATGCTTGACAAATCTTCTGGAATTTTTTGAGGATGTTTCCAGTAAAGTGGACAAAGGAGAACCAGTTGATGTGGTATATTTGGACTTTCAGAAGGCTTTCGACAAGGTCCCACACAAGAGATTAATGTGCAAAGTTAAAGCACATGGGATTGGGGGTAGTGTGCTGACGTGGATTGAGAACTGGTTGTCAGACAGGAAGCAAAGAGTAGGAGTAAATGGGTACTTTTCAGAATGGCAGGCAGTGACTAGTGGGGTACAGCAAGGTTCTGTGCTGGGGCCCCAGCTGTTTACATTGTACATTAATGATTTAGACGAGGGGATTAAATGTAGTATCTCCAAATTTGCGGATGACACTAAGTTGGATGGCAGTGTGAGCTGCGAGGTGGATGCTATGAGGCTGCAGAATGACTTGGATAGGTTCGGTGAGTGGGCAAATGCATGGCAGATGAAGTATAATGTGGATAAATGTGAGGTTATCCATTTTGGTGGTAAAAACAGAGAGACAGACTATTATCTGAATGGTGACAGATTAGGAAAAGGGAAGGTGCAACGAGACCTGGGTGTCATGGTACATCAGTCATTGAAGTTTGGCATGCAGGTACAGCAGGCGGTTAAGAAAGCAAATGGCATGTTGGCCTTCATAGCGAGGGGATTTGAGTACAGGGGCAGGGAGGTGTTGCTGCAGTTGTACAGGGCCTTGGTGAGGCCACACCTGGAGTATTGTGTACAGTTTTGATCTCCTAACTTGAGGAAGGACATTCTTGCTATTGAGGGAGTGCAGCGAAGATTCACCAGACTGATTCCCGGGATGGTGGGACTGACCTATCAAGAAAAACTGGATCAACTGTGCTTGTATTCACTGGAGTTCAGAAGAATGAGAGGGGACCTCATAGAAACGTTTAACATTCTGACGGTTTTCGACAGGTTAGATGCAGGAAGAATGTTCCCAATGTTGGGGAAGTCCAGAACCAGGGGTCACAGTCTAAGGATAAGGGCTAAGCCATTTAGGACCGAGATGAGGAGAAACTTCTTCACCCAGAGAGTGGTGAACCTGTGGAATTCTCTACCACAGAAAGTAGTTGAGGCCAATTCACTAAATATATTCAAAAGGGAGTTAGATGAAGTACTCACTACTCGGGGGATCAAGGGGTATGGCGAGAAAGCAGGAAGGGGGTACTGAAGTTTCATATTCAGCCATGAACTCATTGAATGGCGGTGCAGGCTAGAAGGGCTGAATGGCCTGCTCCTGCACCTATTTTCTATGTTTCTATGCTTCTAAACTAATGGGGTATTAATACTGGGGATAGGGGTCAGGCTATTGGGTATTAATACTGGGTTTAGAGATCAGACTATTGGGTATTAATACTCGGGTTAGGTGTCAGACTAATGGTGTTAATACTGGGGTTAGGTGTCAGAATGAATTGTATTAATTCCGGGGTTAGGGTTCAGAATATTGTGTATCAATACTGGTGTTAATGGTCAGACTATTGAGTATTAATACTGGGCTTTGAGGTCAGGGTATTGGGATATTACTACTGGGGTTAGGCGTCAGACTATTGCGTCTCAATACTGGTGTTAATGGTCAGACTATTGGGTATTAATACTGGGCTTTGAGGTCAGGGTATTGGGATATTACTACTGGGGTTAGGCGTCAGACTATTGCGTCTCAATACTGGTGTTAATGGTCAGACTATTGGGTGTTCATAGTGGGATTAGGGATCAGAATATTGGGTATTAATACTGGGGTTAGGGCTCAGACTATTGGGTATTAATACTAGGGTAGCGGTCAGATTATTGGTATTAATACTGGGGTTAGGGGTCAGACTATTGGATATTAATACTGGGGTTCGGGTTCAGACTATTGGGGTAATAATACTGGGGTTAGGGTTCAGACTATTGGGACATTAATACTGGGGTTAGTTTTCAGCCTATTGGGGTATTAATACTGGGGTTAGGTGTCAGACTACTGGCATTTTATTGCTGGTTTTATGGGTCAGACTATTGGCGTATTAATACTGGGGTTAGTTGTCAAACTATTGGAGTCTTAATGCTGGGCAGACGGTTCAGACTATTGGGGTATTAATACTGCTGTTAGTTGTCCGACTATTGGGGTATTAATACTGGGGTTAAGGGTCAGACTATTGGCTATTAATACTGGGAATAGTGTTCAGACTATTTGGTATTAATACTGGGGATAGGGGTCAGACTATTGTGGTATTAATACTAGAGTTATGGGTCAGACTATTGGGGTACTTATAATGGGGTTAGGGTTCAGACTATTGGGACATTAATACTGGGGTTAGAGGTCAGCCTATTGGGTTATCAATACTGGGGTTAAGGTTCAGACTATTGGTATTAATACTGCGGTAAGAGGTCAGATTTTTGAGGTATTAATTCTGGGTTCGTGGTCAGACAATTGGTATTAATACTGGGGTTAGGGTAAGACAATTAGCGTATTAATACTGCGGTTACGGGTCCGACGATTGTGTATTAATAATATTGTTTGTTGTCAGACTATTGGTATTAATACTGGGGTTAGCTGTCAGAATATTGGGAATTAATACTGGGGTTAGGGATCAGACTATTGGGTATTAATACTGGGGATCGGGATCAGACTATTGGGGTGTTAATACAGGGTTTATGGGTCAAACTATTAGTGTATTAATACTGGGTTTAGGGTTCAGACTATTGGTGTATTAATGCTGGGGTTGGGGTGAGACTATTGGGGTATTAATAATGGGGTTCGAGGTCAGACTATTGGTATTAATACTGGGGTTAGAGGTAAGATATTTGGGGTATTAGCACTGGGGTTAGAGGTCAGACTTTGGTGTATTAATACTGCTGTTAGGGCTTAGACTTTAGGGTAGTAATATTGCGGTTAGGGGTCAGAATATTGGTATTAATACTGGGCTTTGGTATCAGACTATTGATGTATTAATACTCGGGTTAGGTGTTAGGTGTCAGACTAATGGTATTAATACTGGGGTTATGTGTCAGAATGATTTGTATTACTTCTGGGGTTAGGGGTCAGACTATTCTGTATTAATACTGGAGTTATGGATCAGACTATTGGGGTACTTATAATGGGGTTAGGGTTCAGACTATTGGGACATTAATACTGGGGTTAGTGGTCAGCCTATTGGGTTACCAATACTGGGGTTAAGGTTCAGACTATTGGTATTAATACTGGGGTTAGAGGTCAGACTTTTGAGGTATTAATTCTGGGTTCGTGGTCAGACAATTGGGTATCAATATTGGGGTTAGGGGTCAGACTATTGGTGTTAATGCTGGGATTACGGGTCAGATTATTGACGTATTAATACTGGGGTCAGACGTCATACTATTGGGGTATTAATTATGGGGTTAGAGGTCAGACTATTGGAATTAATACTGGGGTTAGAGGTAAGACTTTTGGGAACTAATACTGGTGTTAGGGGTCAGACTATTTGGTATTAATACTGGGGTTAGGGGTCAGTCTATTGGTATTAATATTGGGCTTTGGGATCAGACTATTGGCGTATTAGTACTGGGGTTAGAGATCAGATTATTGAGGTGTTAATACTGAGGTTAGGGGTCAGACTTTTGCATATTACTACTAGGCTTTGGGGTCAGACTATTAGTGTGTTAATACTGTGGTTAGGGGTCAGAATATTGGGTATTAATACTGGGGTTAGTGGTCAGACCATTGGTATTAATACTGGGGTTAGGGCTCAGAATATTGAGTATTAATACTGGGGTTAGGGGTCAGACTATTGGGGTATTAATTCTGGGGTTAGGGTTCAGACTATTTCGGTATAAATACTGGGGTTTAGGAATCAGAATATTGATCTATTAATGCTGGTGTTAGGTGTCAGACTATTGCGTATTAATACTGGGCTTTGGGGTCAGGCTATTGGTCTATTAATACTGGGGTTAGGCGTCATACTATTGCGTATCAATATTTGGGTTAGTGGTCAGACTATTGGGTGTTAATACTGGGTTTAGGGGTCAGAATATTGGGTATTAATACTGGGGTTATGGCTCAGGCTATTGGGTATTAATACTGGGGTTAGCGGTCAGACTGTTGGGTAATAATACTGGGGTTAGAAGTCAGACTATTGGGGTATTAATACTGGGTTTACCGGTCAACTATTGGTATTAATACTCTGGTTAGGGGACTGGCTATTTGGTATTAATACTGGGTTTACGCATCAGATTTTTGTGGTATTAATATGGGGTTAGGAGTCAGACTATTCTGTATTAATACTGGGATCGGGGTCAGAATATTGGTTATTAATAATGGGGTAGGGGTCAGACTTGTGGTTATTAATACTGGGCTTAGCGGTCAGACACATGGGTAGCAATATTGGGGTTAGGGGTCAGACTATTGGTATTAATATTGGGCTTTGGAGTCAGACTATTGGCGTATTAATACTGGGGTTAGAGATCAGATTATTGAGGTGTTAATACTGGTGATAGTGTCAGACTATTGGGTTTTAATACTGCGGTTACGGGTCAGACTATTGGGTATTAATACTGGTGTTAGGGTTCAAACTATTGGGTTTTACTACTGGGGTTAGGGGTCAGACTATTGCGTATTACTACTGGGCTTTGGGGTCAGATTATTAGGGTGTTAATACTGGGGTTAGGGGTCAGAATATTGGGTATTAATACTGGGGTTAGTGGTCAGACTATTGGGGATTAATAATGGGGTTAGGCGTCAGACAATTGGTATTAATACTTGGGTTAGGGCTCAGAATATTGAATATTAATACTGGGTTTGGGGTCAGACGATTGGTATTAATGCTGGGGTTTGGTGTCAGATTATTGGGCATTATTACTGGGGTTATGGGTCAGACTATTGGGTATTAATACTGGGGTTAGGGGTCAGACTATTGGGGTATTAATACTGGGGTTAGACGTCAGATTGTGGGGTATTAATACGGCTGTTAGGGGTCAGACTATATTGTGTTAATATTGGAGTTAGGGGTCAGAATATTGGTATTAATACTGGGCTTTGGAATCAGATTATTAAGGTGTTATTACTGGGGTTAGGGGTCAGACCATTGGTTATTAATACTGATGTTTGGGGTCAGACTAATGGGTATTACTACTGGGCTTTGGGGTCAGACAATTGGGGTGTTAATACTGGGGTTAGGGTTCAGAATATTGGGTATTAATACTGGGTTTGGGGTCAGACGATTGGTATTAATGCTGGGGTTTGGTGTCAGATTATTGGGCATTATTACTGGGGTTATGGGTCAGACTATTGTGTATTAATACTAGGGTTAGGGTTCAGACTATTGAGCTATTAATACTGGGTTAGGGGTCAGACTGTTGGGTATTGAGAATGGGGTTAGGAGTCAGACTATTGGGGTATTAATACTGGGGTTAGAGGTCATATTGTGGGGTATTAATACTGCTGTTAGGGGTCAGACTATATTGTGTTAATATTGGAGTTCGGGGTCAGAATATTGGTATTAATACTGGGCTTTGGAATCAGACTATTGGGGTATTAATACTGGGGTTAGAGGTCCGATTATTGAGGTGTTATTACTGGGGTTAGGGGTCAGACCATTGGTTATTAAAACTGATATTTGGGGTCAGACTTTTGGGTATTACTACTGGGGTTAGGTATCAGACTATTGGTATTAATACTGGGGTCAGGGTTCAGACTATTGGGTATTAATGCGGGGGTTGGGGCTCAGCATAATGGTATTAATACTGGGGTTAGGAGTCTGATTAATGGGTATTACTATTAGGCTTTGGGGTCAGACTATTGTGGTGTTAATACTGGGGTTAGGGGTCAGAATATTGGGTATTAATACCTGGGTTAGGGGTCAGACAATTGGGTATTATTACTTGGGTTAGGGGTCAGATTATTGAGGTATTAATACTGGGGTAAGCGGTCAAACTATTGGTATTAATACTGGGGTTAGGGATCAGGGTATTGGGTATTAATACTGGGTTAGGGGTCAGACTGTTGGGTATTGAGACTGGGGTTAGGAGTCAGACTATTGGGGTATTAATACTGGGGTTAGAGGTCATATTGTGGGGTATTAATACTGCTGTTAGGGGTCAGACTATATTGTGTTAATATTGGAGTTCGGGGTCAGAATATTGGTATTAATACTGGGCTTTGGAATCAGACTATTGGGGTATTAATACTGGGGTTAGAGGTCCGATTATTGAGGTGTTATTACTGGGGTTAGGGGTCAGACCATTGGTTATTAAAACGATTGTGTAGTAATAATATTGTTTGGTGTCAGACTATTGGTATTAATACTGAGGTTAGAGGTCAGAATATTGGGTATTAATATTGGGGTTAGGGGTCAGACTATTGGGTATTAATACTGGGGTTAGGGGTCAGACTATTAGTGTATTAATACTGGGTTTAGGATTCTGACTATTGGTGTATTAATGCTGGGGTTAGGGGTCAGACTATTGGAGTATTAATATTGGGGTTAGAGGTCACACTATTGGAATTAATACTGGGGTTAGAGGTAAGATATTTGGGGTATTGATACAGGGGTTAGAGGTCAGATTTTGAGGTATTAATACTGCTGTTAGGGCTCAGAATTTAGGAATTTAATATTGGGGTTAGGGGTCAGAATATTGGTATTAATACTGGGCTTTGGTATCAGACTATTGAATTATTAATAATGGGGTTAGAGGTCAGATTATTGAGGTGTTAATACTGGGATTAGTGGTCAGACAATTGTGTATTAATACTGGAGTTAGTTGTCAGAATATTGGTTATTAATACTGGTGTTTGCGGTCAGATTATTGGGTATTACTACTGGGCTTTGGGGTCAGACTATTGGGGTGTTAATACTGGTGTTGGGGTCACAATATTGGGTATTAATACTGGGGTTAGGTGTCAGGCTATTGGGTATTAGTACCGTGGTTAGTTGTCAGACTATTGGTATTAATACTGGGGTCAGGGGTCAGACTATTGGGTATTAATACTTGGGTTAGGGGTCAGATTATTGAATATAAATACTGGGGTAAGCGGTCAAACTATTGGTATTAATACTGGGGTTAGGGGTCAGGCTATTTGTTATTAATACTGGGGTTCGGGGTCATACTATTGGTGATTGATACTTTGGTAGCTATCAGACTTGTGGGTATTAATACTGGGGTTAGGGATCAGTCTATTCGGTATTAATACTGGGGTTATGGGTCAGACTATTGGTATTAATACCGGGGTTAGGGCTCAGAATATTGAGTATTAATACTGGGTTAGGGATCAGACTATAGGGGTATTAATCCTGGGGTTAGGGTTCAGACTAGTGGGGTATAAATACTGTGGTTAGGGCTCAGACTATTGATGTATTAATACTGGTGTTAGGTGTCAAACTAATGGGGTATTAATAATGGGGATAGGTGTCAGACTATTGGGTATTAATACTCGGGTTAGGTGTCAGACTAATGGTATTAATACTGGGGTTAGGTGTCAGAATGATTTGTATTACTTCTGGGGTTAGGGGTCAGACTATTCTGTATTAATACTGGTGTTCGGTGTCAGACTATTGGTTATTAATACCGGGGTAGGAGTCAGACATGTGGGTATTAATACTAGGCTTTGGGGTCAGACAATTGGGTATCAATATTGGGGTTAGGGGTCAGACTATTGGTGTTAATGCTGGGATTACGGGTCAGATTATTGAGGTATTAATACTGGGGTTAGACGTCATACTATTGGGTTATTAATTATGGGGTTAGAGGTCAGGCTATTGGAATTAATACTGTGGTTAGAGGTAAGACTTTTGGAGTATTAATACTGGGGTTAGATGTCAGATTTTGGGAATTAATGCTGATGTTAGGCGTCAGACTATTTGGTGTTAATACTGGGGTTAGAGGTCAGACTATTGGTATTAATATTGGGCTTTGGGGTCAGACTATTGGTGTATTAGTACTGGGGTTAGAGATCAGATTATTGAGGTGTTAATATTGGGGTTAGGGTCAGACTATTGGGTATTAATACTGCGGTTAGGGGTCAGACTAATGGGTATTAATACTGGAGTTAAGGGTCAGATTATTGGGTTTTACTACTGGTGTTAGGGGTCAGACTATTGCGTATTACTACTAGGCTTTGGGGTCAGACTATTAGGGAGTTAATACTACGGTTAGGGGTCAGAATAATGGGTATAATTACTGGGGTTAGGGGTCAGACTATTGGTATTAATACTGGGTTTAGGGCTCGGAATATTGAATATTAATACTGGGGTTAGGGGTCAGACTATTTGAGTATTAATCCTGGGGTTAGGGTTCAGACTATTGCAGTATAAATACTGGGGTTAGGAATCAGAATATTGATCTATTAATACTGGGGTTAGGCGTCAGACTATTGCGTATCAATATTTGTGTTAGTGGTCAGACTATTGGGTATTAATACTGGGTTAAGGGATCAGAATATTGGGTATTAATACTGGGGTTATGGCTCAGACTATTGGGTATTAATACTGGGGTTAGCGGTCAGACTGTTGGGTAATAATACCGGGGTTAGAAGTCAGACTATTGGGGTATTAATACTGGGTTTACCGGTCAAATTATTGGTATTAATACTCTGGTTAGGGGACAGGCTATTTGGTATTAATACTGGGGTTACGCGTCAGAGTTTTGGGGTATTAATATGGGGTTAGGAGTCAGATTATTCTGTATTAATACTGGGATCGGGGTCAGAATATTGGTTATTAATACTGGGGTAGGGGTCAGACTTGTGGGTATTAATACTGGGCTTAGCAGTCAGAAACATGGGTAAAAATATTGGGGTTAGGGGTCAGACTATTGGTATTAATATTGGGCTTTGGGGTCAGACTATTGGCGAATTAGTCCTGGGGTTAGAGATCAGATTATTGAGGTGTTAATCCAGGAGTTATGGTCAGACTATTGGGTTTTAATACTGCGGTTAGGGGTCAGACTATTGCATATTACTACTGGGCTTTGGGGTCAGACTATTAGGGTGTTAATACTGGAGTTAGGGGTCAGATTATTGGGTGTTAATACTGGGGTTAGGGGTCATATTATTGGGTATTAATACTGGAGTTAGGGGTCAGACTATTGGGGATTAATAATGGGGTTAGGCGTCAGACTATTGGCATTAATACTGGGATAAGGGCTCAGAATATTGAGTATTAATACTGGGTTTGGTGTCAGACGATTGGTATTAATGCTGGGGTTTGGTGTCAGATTATTGGGCATTATTACTGGGGTTATGGGTCAGACTATTGGGTATTAATACTGGGGTTAGGGGTCAGACTATTGAGGTATTAATACAGGGGTTAGGGGTCAGACTGTTGGGTATTAATACTGGGGTTACGAGTCAGACTATTGGGGTATTATTACTTGGGTTAAGGGTCAGAATATTGCGGTATTAATACTGGGGTAATCGGTCAAACTTTTGGTATTACTACTGGGGTTAGGGGTCAGGGTATTGGGTATTAAATCTGCGGTTCGGGGTCAAACTATTGGTTATTGCTACTGGGGTAGCTGTCAGACTTGTGGGTATTAATACTGGGCGTAATGGTCAGACTATTGGTATTAATACCGGGGTTAGGGCTCAAAATATTGAGTATTAATACTGGGGTTAGGGGTCAGACTATTGGGGCGTTAATCCTGTGGTTAGTGTTCAGACTATTGCGGTATAAATACTGGGGTTAGGGGTCAGACTATTGATGTATTAATACTGGTGTTAGGTGTAAAACTAATGGGGTATTAATACTGCGGATAGGGGCCAGGCTATTGGGTATTAATACTGGGGTTAGGGAACTGACTATTGGGTATTAATACTCGGGTTAGGTGTCAGACTAATGGTGTTAATACTGGGGTTAGGTGTCAGAATAATTTGTATTAATTCTGGGGTTAGGGTTCAGACTATTGTGTATCAATACTGGTGTTATTGGTCAGACTATTGGGTATTAATACTGGGCTTTGGGGTCAGGCTATTGGGATATTAATACTGGGGTTAGGCATCAGACTATTGCGTCTCAATACTTGGATGAGTGGTCAGCCTATTGGGTGTTAATAGTGGGGTTAGGGATCAGAATATTGGATATTAATACTGGGGTTGTGGTTCAGACTATTGGTGTACTAATACTGGGGTTAGCGTTCAGACTATTGGGACATTAATACTGAGGTTAGTTTTCAGTCTATTGGGGTATTAATACTGGGGTTAGATGTCAGACTACTGGCATCTTATTGCTGGTGTTATGGGTCAGACTATTGGGGTATTAATAGTGGGGTTAGTTGTCAAACTATTGGAGTCTTAATGCTGGGCAGACGGGTCAGACTATTGGGGTATTAATACTGGTGTTAGTTGTCCGACTATTGGGGTATTAATACTGGGGTTAAGGGTCAGACTATTGGCTATTAATACTGTGGGTAGTGGTCAGACTATTTGGTATTAATACTGGGGATCGTGGTCAGACTATTGTGATATTAATACTGGAGTTATGGGTCAGACTATTGGGGTACTAATACTGGGGTTAGGGTTCAGACTATTGTGACATTAATGCTGGGGTTAGTGGTCAACCTATTGGGGTATCAATACTGGGGTTAAGGTTCAGATTATTGGTATTAATTCTGTGGTTAGAGGTCAGACTTTTGAGGTATTAATTCTGGGTTCGTGGTAGACAATTGGTATCAATACTGGGGTTAGGGTAAGACAATTAGGGTATTAATACTGCGGTTACGGGTCCGACAATTGTGTATTAATAATATTGTTTGGTGTCAGACTATTGGTATTAATACTGTGGTTAGAGGTCAGAATATTGGGTATTAATACTGGGGTCATGGTTCAGACTATTGTGTATTAATACTGGGGTTCGTGGTCAGACTATTGGGTTGTTAATACTGGGGTTAAGGGTCAGACTATTAGTGTATTAGTACTGGGTTTAAGGTTCAGACTATTGGTGTATTAATGCTGGGGTTAGGGGTCAGAGTATTGGAGTATTAATATTGGGGTTAGAGGTCAGACTATTGGTATTAATACTGGGGTTAGAGGTAAGATATTTTGGTTATTAATACTGGGGTTAGAGGTCAGATTTTGGGGTATTAATACTGCTGTTAGGGCTCAGACTTTAGGGTATTAATATTGCGGTTAGGGTTCAGAATATTGGTATTAATACTGGGCTTTGGTATCAGACTATTGATGTATTAATACTGGGGTTAGAGGTCAGATTATTGAGGTGTTAATACTGGGGTTAGAGGTCAGGCAATTGGGTATTAATACTGGGGTTAGGCGTCAGACTATTGCGTATCAATATTTGTGTTAGTGGTCAGACTATTGGGTATTAATACTGGGTTTAGGGGTCAGAATATTGGGTATTAATACTGGGGTTATGGCTCAGACTGTTGGGTATTAATACTGGGGTTAGCGGTCAGACTGTTGGGTAATAATACTGGGGTGAGAAGTCAGACTATTGGGGTATTAATACTGGGTTTACCAGTCAAATTATTGGTATTAATACTCTGGTTAGGGGACAGGCTATTTGGTATTAATACTGGGGTTACGCGTCAGATTTTTGGGGTATTAATATGGGGTTAGGAGTCAGATTATTCTGTATTAATACTGGGATCGGGGTCAGAATATTGGTTATTAATACTGGGGTAGGGGTCAGACTTGTGGGTATTAATACTGGGCTTAGCGGTCAGAAACATGGGTAACAATATTGGGGTTAGGGGTCAGACTATTGGTATTAATATTGGGCTTTGGGGTCAGACTCTTGGCGTATTAGTCCTGGGGTTAGAGATCAGATTATTGAGGTGTTAATACTGCGGTTAGGGGTCAGACTATTGCATATTACTACTGGGCTTTGGGGTCAGACTATTAGGGTGTTAATACTGGAGTTAGGGGTCAGATTATTGGGTGTCAATGCTGCGGTTAGGGGTCATATTATTGGGTATTAATACTGGGGTTCGGGGTCAGACTATTGGGGATTAATAATGGGGTTAGGCGTCAGACTATTGGTATTAATACTGGGATTAGGGCTCAGAATATTGAGTATTAATACGGGGATTGGGGTCAGACGATTGGTATTAATGCTGGGGTTTGGTGTCAGATTATTGGGCATTATTACTGGGGTTATGGGTCAGACTATTGGGTATTAATACTGGGGTTAGGGGTCAGACTATTGAGGTATTAATACAGGGGTTAGGGGTCAGACTGTTGGGTATTAATACTGGGGTTACGAGTCAGACTATTGGGGTATTATTACTTGGGTTAGGGGTCAGAATATTGAGGTATTAATACTGGGGTAATCGGTCAAACTTTTGGTATTACTACTGGGGTTAGGGGTCAGGCTATTGGGTATTAAATCTGCGGTTCGGGGTCAAACTATTGGTTATTGCTACTGGGGTAGCTGTCAGACTTGTGGGTATTAATACTGGGCGTAATGGTCAGACTATTGGTATTAATACCGGGGTTAGGGCTCAAAATATTGAGTATTAATACTGGGGTTAGGGGTCAGACTATTGGGGCATTAATCCTGTGGTTAGTGTTCAGACTATTGGGGTATAAATACTGGGGTTAGGGGTCAGACTATTGATGTATTAATACTGGTGTTAGGTGTAAAACTAATGGGGTATTAATACTGCGGATAGGGGTCAGGCTATTGGGTATTAATACTGGGGTTAGGGAACTGACTATTGGGTATTGATACTCGGGTTAGGTGTCAGACTAATGGTGTTAATACTGGGGTTAGGTGTCAGAATAATTTGTATTAATTCTGGGGTTAGGGTTCAGACTATTGTGTATCAATACTGGTGTTAATGGTCAGACTATTGGGTATTAATACTGGGGTTAGGGGTCAGACTATTGAGGTATTAATACTGTGGTTAGAGGTCAGACTTTTGAGGTATTAATTCTGGGTTCGTGGTAGACAATTGGTATTAATACTGGGGTTAGGGTAAGACAATTAGGGTATTAATACTGCGGTTACGGGTCCGACGATTGTGTATTAATAATATTGTTTGGTGTCAGACTATTGGTATTAATACTGTGGTTAGAGGTCAGAATATTGGGTATTAATACTGGGGTCATGGGTCAGACTATTGTGTATTAATACTGGGGTTCGTGGTCAGACTATTGGATTGTTAATACTGGGGTTAAGGGTCAGACTATTAGTGTATTAGTACTGGGTTTACGGTTCAGACTATTGGTGTATTAATGCTGGGGTTAGGGGTCAGAGTATTGGAGTATTAATATTGGGATTAGAGGTCAGACTATTGGTATTAATACTGGGGTTAGAGGTAAGATATTTGGGGTATCAATACTGGGGTTAGAGGTCAGATTTTGGGGTATTAATACTGCTGTTAGGGCTCAGACTTTAGGGTATTAATATTGCGGTTAGGGGTCAGAATATTGGTATTAATACTGGGCTTTGGTATCAGACTATTGATGTATTAATACTGGGGTTAGAGGTCAGATTATTGAGGTGTTAATACTGGGGTTAGCGGTCAGGTAATTGGGTATTAATACTGGTTTTAGTGGTCAGATTATTGGTTATTAATACTGGTGTTAGGGGTCAGACAATTGGGTATTACTACTGGGCTTTTGGGCCAGACTATTGGGGTGTTAATACTCGTGTTGAGGGTCAGAATATTGTGTATTAATACTGGGGTTAGGGGTCAGGCTATTAGGTATTAATACTGTGGTTAGTTGTCAGACTATTGGTATTAATACTGGGGTCAGGGGTCAGACTATTGGGTATTAATACTGTGGTTAGAGGTCAGACTTTTGAGGTATTAATTCTGGGTTCGTGGTAGACAATTGGTATTAATACTGGGGTTAGGGTAAGACAATTAGGGTATTAATACTGCGGTTACGGGTCCGACGATTGTGTATTAATAATATTGTTTGGTGTCAGACTATTGGTATTAATACTGTGGTTAGAGGTCAGAATATTGGGTATTAATACTGGGGTCATGGGTCAGACTATTGTGTATTAATACTGGGGTTCGTGGTCAGACTATTGGATTGTTAATACTGGGGTTAAGGGTCAGACTATTAGTGTATTAGTACTGGGTTTACGGTTCAGACTATTGGTGTATTAATGCTGGGGTTAGGGGTCAGAGTATTGGAGTATTAATATTGGGATTAGAGGTCAGACTATTGGTATTAATACTGGGGTTAGAGGTAAGATATTTGGGGTATCAATACTGGGGTTAGAGGTCAGATTTTGGGGTATTAATACTGCTGTTAGGGCTCAGACTTTAGGGTATTAATATTGCGGTTAGGGGTCAGAATATTGGTATTAATACTGGGCTTTGGTATCAGACTATTGATGTATTAATACTGGGGTTAGAGGTCAGATTATTGAGGTGTTAATACTGGGGTTAGCGGTCAGGTAATTGGGTATTAATACTGGTTTTAGTGGTCAGATTATTGGTTATTAATACTGGTGTTAGGGGTCAGACAATTGGGTATTACTACTGGGCTTTTGGGCCAGACTATTGGGGTGTTAATACTCGTGTTGAGGGTCAGAATATTGTGTATTAATACTGGGGTTAGGGGTCAGGCTATTAGGTATTAATACTGTGGTTAGTTGTCAGACTATTGGTATTAATACTGGGGTCAGGGGTCAGACTATTGGGTATTAATACCTGGGTTAGGGGTCAGATTAGTGAAGTATTAATACTGGGATAAGTGGTCAAACTATTGGTATTAATACTGTGGTTCGGGGTCAAACTATTGGTGATTGATACTGGGGTAGCAGTCAGACTTGTGGGTATTAATACTGGGGTTAGGGATCAGACTATTCTGTATTAATACTGGGGTTATGGGTCAGACTATTGGGTATTAATACTGGGGTTCGGGGTCAGACTATTGGGGTGTTAATACTGGGGTTAAGGGTCAGACTATTAGTGTATTAATACTGGGTTTAGGATTCAGACTATTGGTGTATTAATGCTGGGGTTAGGGGTCAGACTATTGGAGTATTAATGTTGGGGTTAGAGGGCAGACTATTGGTATTAATACTGGTCTTTGGGGTCAGGCTATTGGGATATTAATACTGGGATTAGGCATCAGACTATTGCGTCTCAATACTTGGATGAGTGGTCAGCTTATTGGGTGTTAATAGTGGGGTTAGTGATCAGAATATTGGGTATTAATACTGGGGTAGGGGTCAGACTATTGGTATTTATAGTGGGGTTAGGGGTCAGACTATTGGATATTAATACTGGGGTTATGATTCAGACTATTGGGGTACTAATACTGGGGTTAGCGTTCAGACTATTGGAACATTAATACTGGGGTTAGTTTTCAGCCTATTGGGGTATTAATACTGGGGTTAGGTGTCAGACTACTGGCATCTTATTGCTGGTGTTATGGGTCAGACTATTGGGGTATTAATACTGGGGTTATTTGTCAAACTATTGGAGTCTTAATGCTGGGCAGACGTTTCAGACTATTGGGGTATTAATACTGGTGTTAGTTGTCCGACTATTGGGGTATTAATACTGGCGTTAAGGGTCAGACTATTGGCTATTAATACTGTGGGTAGTGGTCAGACTATTTGGTATTAATACTGGGAATCTGGGTCAGACTATTGTGGTATTAATACTGGAGTTATGGGTCAGACTATTGAGGTACTAATACTGGGGTTAGGGTTCAGACTATTGTGACATTAATACTGGGGTTAGAGGTCAACCTATTGGGGTATCAATACTGGGATTAAGGTTCAGACTATTGGTATTAATACTGGGGTTAGAGGTCAGACTCTTGAGGTATTAATTCTGGGGTTAGGCTAAGACAATTAGGTGTTAATACTGTGGTTACGGGTCCGACGATTGTGTATTAGTAATAGTGTTTGGTGTCAGACTATTGGTATTAATACTGTGGTTAGAGGTCAGAATATTGGGTACTAATACTGGAGTCAGGGTTCCGACTATTGGGTATTAATACTGGGGTTCAGGGCCAGACTATTGGGGTGTTAATACTGCGGTTAAGGGTCAGACTATTAGTATATTAATACTGGGTTTAGTGTTCAGACTATTGGTGTATTAATGCTGGGGTTAGGAGTCAGAGTATTGGGGTATTAATACTGGGGTTAGAGGTCAGACTATTGGTATAAATACTGGGGTTAGAGGTAAGATATTTGGGGTATTAATACTGCTATTAGGGCTCAGACCTTTGGGTATTAATATTGGGTTTAGGGGTCAGAATATTGGTATTAATACTGGGCTTTGGTATCAGACTATTGATGTATTAATACTGGGGTTAGAGGTCAGATTATTGAGGTGTAAATACTGGGGTTAGAGGTCAGGCAATTGGGTATTAATACTGGTTTTAGTGGTAAGACAATTGTGTATTAATACTGGAGTTAGTGGTCAGACTATTGGTTATTAATACTGGTGTTTGGGGTCAGACAATTGGGTATTACTTCTGGGCTATTGGGCCAGACTATTGGAGTGTTAATACTGCTGTTGGGGGTCAGACTATTGGGTATTAATACCTGGGTTAGGGATCAGATTATTGAAGTATTAATACTGGGGTAAGTGGTCAAGCTATTTGGTATTAATACTGGGGTTCGGGGTCAAACTATTGGTGATTGATACTGGGGTAGCTGTCAGACTTGTGGGTATTAATACTGGGGTTAGGGATCAGACTATTCGATATTAATACTGGGGTTATGGGTTAGACTATTGGTATTAATACCGTGGTTAGGGCTCAGAATATTGTGTATTAATACTGGGGTTAGGCGTCAGACTATTGGGGTATTAATCCTGGGGTTAGGGTTCAGACTATTGGGGTATAAAAACTGTGGTTAGGGCTCAGACTCTTGATGTATTAATACTGGTGTTAGGTGTCAAACTAGTGGGGTATTAATAATGGCGATAGGGGTCAGACTATTGGGTATTAATACTGGGGTTAGGGACCAAACTATTGGGTGTTAATACTCGGGTTAGGTGTCAGACTAATGGTATTAATACTGGGGTTAGGTGTCAGAATGATTTGTATTACTTCTGGGGTTAGGGTTCAGACTATTGTGTATTAATACTGGGATTAATGTTCAGATTATTGGGTATTAATACTGGGCTTTGGGGCCAGGCTATTGGGATATTAATACTGGGGTTAGGCGTCAGACTATTGCGTTTCAATACTTTGGTGAGTGGCAGCCTATTGTGTGTTAATAGTGGGGTTACGGGTCAGAATATTGTGTATTAATACTGGGGTTAGGGCTCAGACTATTGCGTATTAATACTGGGGTAAGGTTCAGACTATTGGTATTAATACTGGGTTTAGGGGTCAGACTATTGGAATTAATACTGTGTTTAGGGGTCAGACAATTGGATATTAATACTGGGGTTAGGGTTCAGGCTATTGGGGTAATAATACTGGGTTAGGGTTCAGACTATTGGAACATTAATACTGGGGTTAGTTTTCAGACAATAGGGGTTTTAATACTGGGGTTAGGTGTCAGACTATTGGCATCTTAATACTGGTGTTATGGGTCAGACTATTGGGGTATTAATACTGGGGTTAGTTGTCAAACTATTGGAGTCTTAATGCTGGGCAGATGGGTCAGACTATTGGGGTATTAATACTGGTGTTACGTATCGGACTATTGAGGTATTAATACTGGGCTTAAGTGTCAGACTATTGGCTATTAATACTGGGGGTATTGGTCAGACTATTTTGTATTAATACTGGGGATAGAGGTCAGACTATTGTGGTATTAATACTGGAGTTAGGGGTCAGACATTTGGGTATTAGTACTGCGGTGAGAAGCCAGACTATTGGGTATGAATACTGGGGTTAGAGGTCTGCCTATTAGGGTATTAATACTGGGGTTATGTCTCAGATTATTGGGTATTAATACTGGGGTTAGAGGTTAGACTTTTGAGGTATTAATACTGGGTTCGTGGTCAGACTATTGGTATTAATACTGGGATTAGAGGTCAGAATATTGGGTGTTAATACTGGGTGAGGGGTCAGACTATTGGGTATCAATACTTGGGTTAGTGGTCAGAATATTGGGTGTTAATACTGGGGTTAGGGGTCAATCTATTCGGTATTAATACTGGTGTTAGAGGTCAGACTATTGGTATTATTACTGGGTTTCGGGGTCAGACTATTGGATATTATTACTGGGGTTAGCGGTCAGACTATTAGTGTACTAATACTGGGGTTAGGGATCAGAATATTGGTCTATTAATACTGGGGTTAGGGGTCAGACTATTGGGTGTTAATACTGGGGTTAGGTTTCAGATTATTGGGGTGTTAATACTGGGGTTAGGGGTCAGACTATTGGGTATTAATTCTGGGGTTAGGAGTCAGATTATTGGTATTATTACTGGGGATAGGGCTCAGACTATTGAGTATTAATACTGGGGTTCGGGTTCAGACTATTGTGGTATTAATCCTGTGGTAAGGGTTAAGACCATTGGGATATTAATACTGGGGTTAGAGGTCAGAATATTGGGTATTAATACTGGTGTTAGGGCTCAGACTATTGGGTATTAATACTGGGGTTAGAGATCAGACTATTGGGGTGTTAATACTGGGGTTATGGTTCAGATAATTGGGTATTAATAATGGGGTTAGGGGACAGAATATTGGGTATTAATACTGGGATTATGTGTCAGACTATTGGCTATTAATGCTGGGCAGACGGGTCAGACTATTGGGGTATTAATACTGGTGTTAGGGCTCAGACTATTGGGTATTAATACTGGGGTTAGAGATCAGACTTTTGGGGAATTAATACTGGTGTTAGGGTACAGACTATTGGGTATTAATACTGGGGTTAGGGGTCAGACTATTGGTATTAATACTGGGGTTTCGGGTCAGACTATTGGGTATTAATCCTGGGGTTTGGTTTCAGACAATTGGGGTATTAATACTGGGTGAGTGGTCTGACTATTGGGTATCAATACTTGGGTTAGTGGTCAGAATATTGGGTGTTAATACTGGGGTTAGGGGTCAATCTATTCGGTATTAATACTGGTGTTAGAGGTCAGACTATTGGTATTATTACTGGGTTTCGGGGTCAGACTATTGGATATTATTACTGGGGTTAGCGGTCAGATTATTAGTGTACTAATACTGGGGTTAGGGATCAGAATATTGGTCTATTAATACTGGGGTTAGGGGTCAGACCATTGGGGTATTAATACTGGGATTTGGTCTCAGACTATTGGGGTCTTAATGCTGGGGATATGGTTCAGACTTTTGGAGTATTAATACTGCTGTTAGGTATCAGATTATTGGGGTATTGATACTGGGGTTAGGGGACAGACTATTGGGTATTAACACTGGGGTTAGGGTTCAGACTATTGGGATATTAATACTGGGGTTAGGCGTCAGACTATTGATATTAATACTGGGGATATGAGTCAGTCTGTTGAAGTATTAATACTGGGGTTAGGGGTCAGACTATTGGGTATTAATACTGGGGTTAGGGGTCAGAATATTGGTATAGTAATACTGGGGTTAGGGGTCAGACTATTGGAGTATTAATACTGGGGTTAGGAGTCAGACTGTTGGTTATTAATACTGGGGTTTGGGGTCAGACTTTTGGAATATTAATAATGGGGTTAGGGTTCAGACTATTGGGTATTAAAACTGGGGTAAGCGGTCAGACTATTGGTATTAATACTGGTGTTAGGGGTCAGGCTATTGGGTATTAATACTACGGTTAGACATCAGACTTTTGGGTATTAATACTGTGGTTATGGGTCAGACTATTGGGTATTAATATTGGGGTTAGGGGTCAGACTATTGGGTATTTATACTGGGGTTAGTGGTCAGAAGATTGGTCATTTAATACTGGGTTACGAGTCAGACTATTCGTATTAATACTGGAGTTAGGGATAAGACTATTGGGGTATTAATACTGGGATTAGGGGTCAGACTATTGGGTATTTATCCTAGTGTTAGGGGTCAGACTATTGGGTATTAATACTGGGGTTAGGGGTCAGACTATTGGGTGTTAATACTGGGGTTAGGTGTCAGATTATTGGGGTGTTAATACTGGGGTTAGGGGTCAGACTATTGGGTATTAATTCTGGGGTTAGGAGTCAGATTATTGGTATTATTACTGGGGATAGGGCTCAGACTATTGAGTATTGATACTGGGGTTCGGGTTCAGACTATTGTGGTATTAATCCTGTGGTAAGGGTTAAGACCATTGGGATATTAATACTGGAGTTAGAGGTCAGAATATTGGGTATTAATATTGGTGTTAGGGCTCAGACTATTGGGTATTAATACTGGGGTTAGAGATCAGACTATTGGGGTGTTAATACTGGGGTTATGATTCAGATAATTGGGTATTAATAATGGGGTTAGGGGACAGAATATTGGGTATTAATACTGGGATTATGTGTCAGACTATTGGCTATTAATACTGGGGTTCAGGGTCAGAATATTGGGTATTAATACTGGTGTTAGGGCTCAGACTATTGGGTATTAATACTGGGGTTAGAGATCAGACTATTGGGGTGTTAATACTGGGGTTAGGGGTCAGACTATTGACTATTAATACTGGGGTTAGGGGTCAGACTATTGGGTATTAATACTGGAGTTAGGGATCAGACTATTGGGTGTTAATACTGGGGTTATGGGTCAGATAATTGGGTATTAATAATGGGGTTAGGGGACAGACTATTGGGTATTAAGACTGGGGTTATGTGTCAGACTATTGGCTATTAATACTGGGGTTCAGGGTCAGACTATTGGCTATTAATACTGGGGTTAGGGTTCAGTCTTTTGGGTATTAATACTGGGGATTAGGGACAGACTATTGGGAATTAATACTCGGGTTAGTTGTCAGACTATTGGGTATTAATACTGAGGTTATGGGTCAGACTAGTGTGTTTTAATACTGGGGTTAGGGTTCAGACTATTGGGTAGTAATAGTCTGGTCATCGGTCAGACGATTGAGTATTAATACTGGGCTTAGCGGTCAGATTATTGGGTTATTAATACTGGGGTAAGCAGTCAAACTATTGGTATTAATGCTGGGGTTATGGTTCAGGCTATTTGGTATTAATACTGGGGTTAGGCGTCAGACTTTTGAGGTATTAATACTGGGGTTAGGGGTCAGACTATTCTGTATTAATACTGTGTTCAGGGTCAGAAAATTGGGTATTAATACTGGGGTAGGGGTCAGACTAGTGGGTATTAATACTGGGCCCAGTGGTCAGATTATTGGGTATCAATATTGGGGTTAGGGGTCAGACTATTAGGTATTACGATTGGGGTTAGGGGTCAGACTATTGGGGTACTAATACTGCGTTAGGCATTGTGAGTATTGGGTACTAATACTGACGTTAGGGGTCAGACTATTGGGTATTAATACTAGCGTGAGGGGTCAGACTATTGAGGTACTAATACTGTGGTGAGAGGTCAGACTATTGGTATTAAAACTGGGGTAAGGGGTCAGACTTTTGTGATATTAATACTGGGGTTAAGGGTCAGACTATTGGTATTAATACTGGGGTTAGAGGTCAGATTTTAGAGGTATTAATTCTGGGTTCATCTTCAGACAATTGGTATTAATACTGGGGTTAGAGTAAGACAATTGGGTTATTAATACTGCGGTTAGGGGTCGGACGATTGGGTATTAACAATGTTGTTTGGTGTCAGACTATTGGTATTAATACTCGGGTTATAGGTCAGAATATTGGGTAGTAATACTGGGGTTATTGGTCAGACTATTGGGCATTAATACTGGGGTTAGTGGTCAGACTATTGGTATTAAAACAGGGGTTTGGTGTCAGACTATTGGATATTAATCCTGGGGGTTGGTTTCAGACAATTGGGGTATTAATACTGGGGTTAGAGGTCAGACCTTTGGGGAATTAATACTGGTGTTAGGGTACAGACTATTGGGTATTAATACTGGGGTTAGGGGTCAGACTATTGGTATTAATACTGGGGTTTCGGGTCAGACTATTGGGTATTAATCCTGGGGTTTGGTTTCAGACAATTGGGGTATTAATACTGGGTGAGTGGTCTGACTATTGGGTATCAATACTTAGGTTAGTGGTCAGAATATTGGGTGTTAATACTGGGTTTAGGGGTCAGACTATTGGATATTATTACTGGGGTTAGCGGTCAGACTATTAGTGTACTAATACTGGGGTTAGGGTTCAGACTATTAGTGCATTAATACTGGGGTTAGGGGTCAGACCATTGGGGTATTAATACTGGGATTTGGTCTCAGACTATTGGGGTCGTAATGCTGGGGTTACGGTTCAGACTTTTGGGGTATTAATACTGCTGTTAGGTATCAGACTATTGGGGTATTAATGCTGGGGTTATGGGTCAGTCTATTGAAGTATTAATACTGGGGTTAGGGGTCAGGCTATTGGGTATTAATACTGGGGTTAGTGGTCAGAATATTGGGATAGCAATACTGGGGTTAGGGGTCAGACTATTGGAGTATTAATACTGGGGTTTGGAGTAAGACTGTTGGTTATTAATACTGGGGTTTGGGGTCAGATTTTTGGAATATTAATAATGGGGTTAGGGTTCAGACTATTGGGTATTAAAACTGGGGTAAGCGGTCAGACTATTGGTATTAATACTGGTTTTAGGGGTCAGGCTATTGGGTATTAATACTGGGGTTAGACATCAGACATTTGGGGATTAATACTGTGGTTACAAGTCAGACTATTGGGTATTAATACTGGGATTAGGGGTCAGACTATTGGGTATTTATACTGGGGTTAGAGGTCAGAAGATTGGCATTTAATACTGGGGTTAGGAGTCAGACTATTCGTATTAATACTGGATTTAGGGGTCAGAATATTGGGTTATTAATACTGGGGTTAGGGGTCAGACTATTGGCTATTATACTGCGGTTAAGGGTCAGACTATTGGGTATTAATACTTGGGTTAGGGGTCAGACTATTGGGTGTTAATACTGGGGTTAGGTGTCAGACTATTGGGGTGTTAATACTGGGGTTAGGGGTCAGAATATTGCGAATTAATACTGGGGTTAGGGATCAGACTATTGGGTATTAATTCTGGGGTTAGGGGTCAGATTATTGGTATTAATACTGGGGATAGGGCTCAGACAATTGAGTATTAATACTAGGGTTCGGGTTCAGACTATTGTGATATTAATCCTGTGGTTAGGGTTAAGACTATTGGGATATTAATACTGGAGTTAGGGGTCAGACTATTGATGTATTAATACTGGTGTTAGGTGTTAAACTAATGGGTATTAATACTGGGGATAGGGGTCAAACTATTGGGTATTAATACTGTGGTTAGGGGTCAGACCATTGTGTATTAATACTCGGGTTAGGTGTCAGACTAATGGAATTAATACTTGGATTAGGTGTCAGACCGTTGTGTATTAATACTGGGGTTAGGGGTCCGACTATTGTGTATTAATCCGGGGCTTAATGATCAGACTATTGGGTACTAATACTGGGGTTAGGGGTCAGATAATTGGGTATTAATACTGGGGATAGGCTTAAGACTATTGTGTATTAATACTGGGTTTAGGGGTCAGACCTTTGGTATTAATACTGGGTTAGGGGACAGAATATTGGTATTAATACTGGGGTTAGGTGTCAGGCAATTTGGGTAATATTACTGCGGTTAGGGGTCCGACGGGTGGCTGTTAATAATATTGTTTGGTATCAGATTCTTGTTATTAATACTGGGGTTGGAGGTCAGAATATTGGGTATTAATACTGGGGTTAGTGTCAGAATATAGGGTATTAATACTGGGGTTAGTGTTCAGACTATTGGATATTAATACTGCGGTTAAGATTCAGACTATTGGTTAATAATACTGGGCTGAGAGGTCAGACACTTGGGTATTATTACTCGGGTCAGCGGACAGACTATTGAGTAGTAATACTGGCGTGAGGTTTCTGACTATTGGGTTTTAATACTGGGGTTATTGGTCAGACTATTGGGTATTAATACTGGGGTTAGTGGTCAGACTATTGATATTAATACTGGCGTTTGGGATCAGACTATTGGGTATTAATCCTGGGGTTTGGTTTCAGACAATTGGGATATTAATACTTGGTGAGGGGTCAGACTATTGGGTATCAATACTTGGGTTAGTGGTCAGAATATTGGGTGTTAATACTGGGGTTAGGGGTCAAACTATTGGGTATTAATAATGGTGTTAGAGGTCAGACTATTGGTATTAATACTGGGTTTATGGGTCAGACTATTGGATATTATTACTGGGGTTAGCGGTCAGACAATGAGTGTACTAATACTGGGGTTAGGGTTCAGACTATTGGTGTATTTATACTGGGGTTAGGGGTCAGACCATTGTGGTATTAATACTGGGTTTTGGTCTCAGACTATTTGGGTCTTAATGCTGGGGTTACGGTTCAGACTTTTGGGGTATTAATACTGGAGTTAGGGTTCAGGCTTTTGGGTATTAATACTGGGGTTTGGGGACAGACTATTGGGTGTTAATATTGGGGTTAGTGGTCAGACTATTGGGTATTAATACTGGGGTTAGGGGTTAGACTATTAAGTTTTAATACTGGGGTTAGGGCTCAGACTATTGCTTAATAATACTGGGCTGAGAGTTCAGACTATTGGGCAGTAATAGTCTGGTCATCGTCAGACTATTCAATATTAATACTGGGGTTAGGGGTCAGATTATTGGGGTAATAATACTGGGGTAAGCGGTCAAACTATTGGTATTAATACTGGTGTTTATGTTCAGGCTATTGGGTCATAATACTGGGGTTAGGCGTCAGACTTTTGAGGTATTAATACTGGGGTTAGGGGTCAGACGATTCTGTATTAATAATGTGGTCGGGGTCAGAATATTGGGTATTAATACTGGGGTTGGGGTCAGACTAGTGGGTATTAACACTGGGCTCAGGGGTCAGATTATTGGGTGTCAATATTGGGGTTAGGGGTCAGACTATTAGGTATTAATACTGGGGATTGGGGTCAGACTATTGGGGTACTAATACTGGGTTTAGCGTTGTGACTATTGGGTATTAATACAGAGGTTAGAGGTCAGACTATTGGGTCTTCATACTGGGGTGAGAGGTCAGAATATTCGTATTAATACTGGTGTAAGGTGTCAGACTTTTGGGATATTAATACTGGGGTTGGGTTCAGATGTTTGCGGTATTAATACTGGTGTTAGTGGTCAGACTATTGGGTGTTAATACTGGGATTAAGCTTCAAATTATTGAGGTATTAATACTGGTGTTAGAGGTCAGATTATTGGGGTATTAATACAGGGGTTAGAGGTCAGACTATTTGTATTAAAAATCGGTTTGAGCTCAGACTTTTGGGGTATTAATACTGGGGTTAGAGGTCAGACTTTTGGCGAATTATTACTGGTGTTAGGGTTCAGACTATTTGGTATTAATAGTGGGGTTCGGGGTCAGACTATTGGTATTAATACTGGGGTTTGGGTTAAAGACTGTTGGGTATTAATCCTGGGAGTTGGTTTCAGGCGATTGGGGTATTAATACTGGGTGAGGGTTCAGACTATTGGGTATCAATACTTGAGATAGTGGTCAGAATATTGGGTGTTAATGCTGGGGTTAGGGGTCAAACTATTGGATATTAATACTGGTGTTAGAGGTCAGACTATTGGTATTAATACTGGGTTTAGGGGTCATACTATAGGATATTATTACTGGGGTTAGCGGTCACACTATTAGTGTACTAATACTGGGGTTAGGGTTCAGACTATTGGTGTATTAATACTGGGGTTATGCGTCAGACCATTGGGGTATTAATACTGGGATTTGGTCTCACACTATTGGGGTCTTAATGCTGGGATTACGGTTCAGAATTTTGGGGTATTAATACTGCTGTTAGGTATCAGACTATTGGGGTATTGATACTGGGGTTAGGGGTCAGACTATTGGGTATTAATACTGGTGTTAGGGGTCAGACTATTGTTGTATTAACACTGGGGTTAGGGTTCAGACTATTGGGATATTAATACTGGGGTTAGGCGTCAGATTATTGATATTAATACTATGGTTATGGGTCAGTCTATTGAAGTATTAATACTGGGGTTAGGGGTCAGACTATTGAGTATTAATACTGGGGTTAGTGGTCAGAATATTGGGATAGTAATACTGGGGTAAGGGGTCAGACTATTGGAGTATTAATACTGGGGTTAGGAGTCAGACTGTTGGTTATTAATTCTGAGGTTTGGGGTCAGGCTATTGGGTATTAATACTGGGGTTAGACATCAGACTTTTGGGTATTAATACTGTGGTTACGGGTCAGACTATTGGGTATTAATACTGGGGTTAGAGGTCAGACTATTGGGTATTTATACTGGGGTTAGGGGTCAGAAGATTGGGCATTTAAAAATGGGGTTAGGAGTCAGACTATTTGTATTAATACTGGAGTTAGGGGTCAGACTATTGGGGTATTAATACTGGGGTTAGGGGTCAGAATATTCGGTATTTATACTGGGCTTAGGGATCAGACTATTGGTTATTAATAGTGGGGTTAGGGGTCAGACTATTGGGTGTTAATACTGGGGTTAGGTGTCAGACGATTGGGGTGTTAATACTGGGGTTAGGGGTCAGAGTATTGCGAATTAATACTGGGGTTAGGGGTCAGATTATTGGTATTAATACTGGAGATAAGGCTCAGACTATTGAGTATTAATACTGGGTTTCGGTTTCAGACTATTGTGGTATTAATCCTCTGGTTAGGGTTAAGACTATTGGGATATTAATACCGGGATTAGGGGTCAGACTATTGATGTATTAATACTGGTGTTAGGTGTTAAGGTAATTACTGGGGATAGGGGTCAAACTATTGGGTATTAATACTGGGGTTAGGGGTCAGACTATTGGGTATTAATAATCGGGTTAGGTGTCAGACTAATGTAATTAATACTTGGGTTAGGTGTCAGACTGTTGTGTATTAATACTGGGGTTAGGGGTCAGACTATTGTGTATTAATACGGGGCTTAATGATCAGACGATTGGGTATTAATACTGAGGTTAGGGGTCAGATTATTGGTATTAATACTGGGGATAGGGCTCAGACTATTGAGTATTAATCCTGTGGTTCGGGTTCAGACTATTGTGGTATTAATCCTCTGGTTAGGGCTAAGACTATTGGGATATTAATACTGGGGTTAGGGGTCAGACTATTGATGTATTAATACTGCTGTTAGGTGTTAAACTAATGGGTATTAATACTGGGGATAGGGGTCAAACTATTGGGTATTAATACTGGGGTTAGGGGTCAGACTATTGGGTATTAATACTCGGGTTAGGTGTCAGACTAATGGAATTAATACTTGGGTTAGGTGTCAAACTGTTGTGTGTTAATACTGCGGTTAGGGGTCAGACAATTGTGTATTAATACGGGGCTTAATGATCAGACTATTGGGTATTAATACTGAGGTTAGGGGTCAGACTATTTGGTATTAATACTGGGGTAAGTGTTCAGACTATTGTGTATTAATACTGCGGTTAAGATTCAGACTATTGGTTAATAATACTGGGCTGAGAGGTCAGAAACTTGGGTATTATTACTCGGGTCAGCGGGCAGACTATTGAGTAGTGATACTGGGGTTAGCATTCTGACTATTGGGTTTTAATACTGGGGTTATTGGTCAGACTATTGGATATTAATACTGGGGTTAGTGGTCAGACTATTGGGTATTAATACTGGGGTTAGGTATCAAACTATTGGCTATAAATACTGGGGTTAGGTGTCAGACTATTGGCTATTAATATTGGGGTTAGGGGTCGGGCTATTGGGTATTAATGCTGAGGTTTGGGGTCAGACTATTGGGTATTAATACTGTGGTTAGTGGTCAGGATATAGGGTATTAATACTGGGTTTAGTGGTCAGACTATTGGGTGTTAATACTGAGGTTAGGTTTCAGACTATTGGTTAATAATACTGGGCTGAGAGGTCAGACACTTGGGTATTATTACTCGGGTCAGGGGTCAGACTATTGAGTATTAATACCGTGGATAGGGGTCAAATTATTGGGATATTAATACTGGGTTAAGCGGTCAAACTTTTGGGATTAATACTGGGGTTAGGGTTTAGGCTAAATGGTATTAATACTGGGGTTAGACGTCAGACCTTTGGTGTATTAATTCTGGGGATAGGGGTCAGAATATTCTGTATTATTACTGGGGTTCGGGGTCAGACTATTGGGTATTAATACTGGGTTTAGGAGTCAGACTAATGGGGTTTAAAAGTGGGGTTGGTGGTCAGACTATTGGGGTATTTATACTGGTTTTATTGTTCAGACTGTTGGTGTATTAATGCTGGGGTTCGGGGTCAGACTATTGGGTATTTATACTAGGGTTAGGGGTCAGACTATTGGGTATTAATACTGGTGATAGTGGTCAGATTATTGGGTATTAATACTGGGTTTAGTGGTCAGACTATTGGGTATTAATACTGAGGTTAGGTTTCAGACTATTGGTTAATAATACTGGGCTGAGAGGTCAGACACTTGGGTATTATTACTCGGGTCAGGGGTCAGACTATTGAGTATTAATACCGGGGTTAGGGGTCAAATTATTGGGATATTAATACTGGGTTAAGCGGTCAAACTTTTGGGTTTAATACAGGGGTTAGTGTTTAGGCTAACGGGTATTAATACTGGGGTTAGACGTCAGACTTTTGGTGTATTAATTCTGGTGTTAGTGGTCAGAATATTCTGTATTAATACTGGGGTTCGGGGTCAAACTATTGGGTATTAATACTGGGTTTAGCGGTCAGACTAGTGGGGTTTAAAACTGGGGTATGTGGTCAGACTATTGGGGTATTAATACTGGTTTTATTGTTGAACTGTTGGGGTATTAATGCTGGGGTTCGGGGTCAGACTATTGGGATATTAATACTGGTGTTAGGCGTCAGATTATTGATATTAATACTATGGTTATGGGTCAGCCTATTGAAGTATTAATACTGGGGTTAGGGGTCAGACTATTGAGTATTAATACTGGGGTTAGGGGTCAGAATATTGGGATAGTAATACTGGGGTTAGGGGTCAGACTATTGGAGTATTAATACTGGGATTAGGAGTCAGACTATTGGGTATTTATACTGCGGTTAGGGGTCAGAAGATTGGGCATTTAATACTAGGGTTAGGAGTCAAACTATTCGTCTTAATACTGGAGTTAGGGGGTCAGACTATTGGGGTATTAATACTGGGGTTAGGGGTCAGACTATTCGTTATTTATACTGGGGTTAGGGGTCAGACTATTGGGTATTAATACTGGGGTTAGGGGTCAGACTATTTGGTGTTAATACTGGGGTTAGATGTCAGACTATTGGGGTGTTAATACTGTGGTTAGGGGTCAGAATATTGCGAATTAACACTGGGGTTAGTGGTCAGACTATTGGGTATTAATACTGGGGTTAGTGGTCAGACAATTGGGTATTAACACTGGAGTTCGGGTTCAGACTATTGGGATATTAAACTGGTGTTAGGCGTCAGATTATTGATATTAATATTATGGTTATGGGTCAGTCTATTGAAGTATTAATACTGGGGTTAGGGGTCAGACTATTGAGTATTAATACTGGGGTTAGGGGTCAGAATATTGGGATAGTAATACTGGGGTTAGGGGTCAGACTATTGGAGTATTAATACTGGGATTAGGAGTCAGACTATTGGGTATTTATACTGCGGTTAGGGGTCAGAAGATTGGGCATTTAATACTAGGGTTAGGAGTCAGACTATTCGTCTTAATACTGGAGTTAGGGGGTCAGACTATTGGGGTATTAATACTGGGGTTAGGGGTCAGACTATTCGTTATTTATACTGGGGTTAGGGGTCAGACTATTGGGTATTAATACTGGGGTTAGGGGTCAGACTATTTGGTGTTAATACTGGGGTTAGATATCAGACTATTGGGGTGTTAATACTGTGGTTAGGGGTCAGAATATTGCGAATTAACACTGGGGTTAGTGGTCAGACTATTGGGTATTAATACTGGGGTTAGTGGTCAGACAATTGGGTATTAACACTGGAGTTCGGGTTCAGACTATTGGGATATTAAACTGGTGTTAGGCGTCAGATTATTGATATTAATATTATGGTTATGGGTCATTCTATTGAAGTATTAATACTGGGCTTAGGGGTCAGACTATTGAGTATTAATACTGGGGTTAGGGGTCAGAATATTGGGATAGTAACACTGGGGTTAGGGGTCAGACTATTGGAGTATTAATACTGGGATTAGGAGTCAGACTGTTTGTTATTAATACTGGGGTTTGGAGTCAGGCTATTGGGTATTAATACTGGGGTTAGACATCAGACTTTTGGGTATTAATACTGTGGTTACGTGTCAGACTATTGGGTATTTATACTGCGGTTAGGGGTCAGAAGATTGGGCATTTAATACTGGGGTTAGGAGTCAGACTATTCGTCTTAATACTGGAGTTAGGGGTCAGACTATTGGGGTATTAATACTGGGGTTAGGGGTCAGACTATTCGTTATTTATACTGGGGTTAGGGGTCAGACTATTGGGTATTAATACTGGGGTTAGGGGTCAGACTATTTGGTGTTAATACTGGGGTTAGGTGTCAGACTATTGGGGTGTTAATACTGTGGTTAGGGGTCAGAATATTGCGAATTAACACTGGGGTTAGGGATCAGATTATTGTGTATTAATTCTGGGGTTAGGGGTCAGATTATTGGTATTAATACTGGGGATCGGGTTCAGACTATTGTGGTATTAATCCTGTGGTTAGGGTTAAGACTATTGGGATATTAATACTGGGGTTAGGGGTCAGACTATTGATCTATTAATACTGGTGTTAGGTGTTAAACTAATGGGTATTAATACTCGGGTTATGTGTCAGACTAATGGAATTAATACTTGGGTTAGGTGTCAGACTGTTGTGTATTAACACTGGGTTTAGGGGTCAGACTATTGTGTATTAATACGGGGCTTAATGATCAGACGATTGGGTATTAATACTGAGGTTAGGGGTCAGATTATTGGTATTAATACTGTGGATAGGGCTCAGACTATTGAGGATTAATACTGGGGTTCGGGTTCAGACTATTGTGGTATTAATCCTGTGGTTAGGGTTAAGACTATTGGGATATTAATACTGCGGATAGGCTTAAGACTATTGGGTAATAAGACTGGGTTTCGGGGTCAGACCTTTGGTATTAATACTGGGTTAGGGGACAGAGTATTGGTATTAATGCTGGGGTTAGGGGTCAGACAATTTAGTATTGTTACTGCGGTTAGGGGTCCGATGGTTGGCTGTTAATAATATTGTTTGGTATCAGACTCTTTGTATTAATACTGGGGTTAGAAGTCAGAATATAAGGTATTAATACTGGGGTTAGGTGTCAGACTATTGGGTATTAATACTGGGTTTAGGGGCCAGACTAATGGGGTATTAATACTGAGGTTAGGGGGTCAGACTATTGGCTATTAATACTGGGGTTAGCGGTCAGGCTATTGGATATTAATAATGCGGTTGGGGTCAGACTATTGGGTATTAATACTGGGGTTAGTGGTCAGACTATTGGGTATTAATACTGGGGTTAGTGTTCAGACTATTGGGTATTAATACTGGGGTTAGGATTCAGACTATTAGTTAATAATACTGGGCTGAGAGGTCAGAAACTTGGGTATTATTACTCGGGTCAGCGAGCAGACTATTGAGTAGTAATACTGGGGTTAGCATTCTGACTATTGGGTTTTAATACTGGGGTTATTGGTCACACTATTGGATATTAATACTGGGGTTAGGTGTCAAACCATTGGCTATAAATACTGGGGTTAGGTGTCAGGCCATTGGCTATTAATACTGAGGTTTGGTGTCGGGCTATTGGGTATTAATGTTGAGGTTTGGGGTCAGACTATTGGGTATTAATACTGGGTTTAGTGGTCAGACTATTAGGTATTAATACTGAGGTTAGGTTTCAGACTATTGGTTAATAATACTGGGCTGAGAGGTCAGACACTTGGGTATTATTACTCGGGTCAGGGGTCAGATTATTGAGTATTAATACTGGGGTTAGGGGTCAAATTATTGGGATATTAATACTGGGTTAAGCGGTCAAACGTTTGGGATTAATACTGGGGTTAGGTGTTATGCTAAAGGGTATTAATACTAGGGTTAGACGTCAGACTTTTGGTGTATTAATTCTGGGGTTAGGGGTCAGAATATTCTGTATTAATACTGGGGTTCGCGGTCAGACTATTGGGTATTAATACTGGGTTTAGGGGTCAGACTAGTGGGGTTTTAAAACTGGGGTTTGTGGTCAGACTATTGGGGTATTAATACTGGTTTTATTGTTCAGACTGTTGGGGTATTAATGCTGGGGTTCGGGGTCAGACTATTGAGTATTTATACTAGGGTTAGGGGTCAGACTATTGGGTATTAATACTGGGGTTAAGGGTCAGTCTATTAGATATTAACACTGGGGTTAGGGGTCAGACTATTGGGCATTAATACTGGGGTTAGTGTTCAGACTATTGGGTATTAATACTGGGGTTCGTGGTCAGACAATTGGGTATTAATACTGGGGTTAGGATTCAGACTATTGGTTCATAATACTGGACTGAGACGTCATCTACTTGGGTATTATTACACGGGTCAGCGGTCAGACTATTGAGTATTAATCCTGGGGTTAGGGGTCAGATGATTGGGGTATTAATATTGGGGTAAGCGGTCAAACCTTTGGTATTAATACTGTGGTTAGGGGTTAGGCTATTGGGTTTTAATACTGGGGTTAGATGTCAGACATTTGGGGAATTAATTCTGGGGTTAGGGGTTAGACTATTCTGTATTAATACAGGGGTTCGCGGTCAGGTTATTGGGTATCAATACTGGGGTCGCGTCAGACAAGTCAGTATTAATACTGGGAATAGGGTTCAGACTATTGGAGATCAATATTGGGGTTAGGACTCCAACTATTAGGGTATTAATACTGGGTTTAGCGTTCAGACACTTGGGTATTAACACTGAGGTTAGGGGTCAGACTACTGGGGTGTTAATACTGGGGTTACGGGTCAGACTATTGAGGTATTAATACTGCAGTAAGGGGTCAGACTTTCGGGGTTTTAATACTGGGGTTAGAGTTCACAGTTTTGCGGTATTAATACTGGGGGTAGAGGTCCGACTATTGGTATTCATACTGGGGTTAGAGGTCACATATTTTGTGTATTAACACAGGGGCTCGGGTTCAGACTATTGGGTATTAATACTGGGGTTACGCGTCAGATTATTGAGGTATTAATACTGTGGTTAGAGGTCAGACTTTTGGGGTAATAATACTGGGGTTAGAGATCAGCCTTTTGGAGAATTAATACTGCTGTTAGTGGTCAGACAATTGGGGATTAATATTGCGCTTTGTCGTCAGACTATTGCGATGTTAATACTGGGGTTCGGGGTCAGACTATTGGATATTAATGCTGGGGTTAGAGGTCTGACTATTGGGTATTAATACTGGGGTTAGGGGTCAGACTATTGGTATTAATACAGGGGTTAGGGCTCAGACTATTGAGTATTAATACTGGGGTTAGGGTTCAGATTATTGGGTATTAATACTGGGGTTCGGTGTCAGACTATTGGCTATTAATACTGAGGTTCGGGGTCAGACTATTGGATATTAATGCTGGGGTTAGAGGTCTGACTATTGGGTATTAATACTGGGGTTAGGGGTCAGACTATTGGTATTAATACAGGGGTTAGGGCTCAGACTATTGAGTATTAATACTGGGGTTAGGATTCAGATTATTGAGTATTAATACTGGGGTTAGGGTTCAGATTATTGGGTATTAATACTGGGGTTCGGTGTCAGTCTATTGGGTAATAATACTGGGGCTTGAGTCAGACTATTCGGTATCAATAATGCGGTTAGTGGCCAGACTATTGGGTATTAATACTGGGTTTAGGATTCGGAATATTGGTTAATAATACTGGGCTGAGAGGTCAGACACTTGGGTATTATTACTCGGGTCAGCGGGCAGACTATTGAGTATTAATACTGAGGTTAGGGTGTCTGACTATTCTGTATTAATACTGGGGTTCGTGTTTAGACTATTGGGTAGTAATACTGGGGTCGCGACAGACAAGTCGGTATTAATACTGGGATTAGGGGTCAGACTATTGGGGATCAATATTGGGGTTAGGAGTCCGACTAGTGGGGTATTAATACTGGGTTTAGCGTTCAGACTCTTGGCTATTAATACTGAGGTTAGGGGTCAGACTATTGGTGTGTTAATACCGGGGTTACGGGTCAGACTATTGAGGTATTAATACTGGGGTGAGAGGTCAGACTATTGACCTATTAATACTGCGTTAAGGGGTCAGACTTTCGGCGTTTTAATATTGGGGTTACAGTTCACAGTTTTGCGGTATTAATACTGGGGTTAGAGGTCCGACTATTGGTATTCATACTGGGGTTAGAAGTCAGACATTTTGTGTATTAACACAGGGGTTCGGGTTCAGACTATTGGGTATTAATACTGGGGTTACACGTCAGATTATTGAGGTGTTAATACTGGGGTTAGAGGTCAGACTATTGGGGTATCAATACTGGGGTTAGAGGTCATACTATTGGTATTAATACTGAGGTTAGAGGTCAGACTTTTGGGGTAATAATATTGGGGTTAGAGGTCAGCCTTTTGGAGAATTAATACTACTGTCAGTGGTCAGACAATTGGGGATTAATATTGGGCTTTGGCGTCAGACTATTGGGATGTTAATACTGGGGTTCGGGGTCAGACTATTGGATATTAATGCTGGGGTTAGACGTCTGACTATTGGGTATTAATACTGGGGTTAAGGGTCAGACTATTGGTATTAATACAGGGGTTAGGGCTCAGACTATTGAGTATTAATACTGGGGTTAGGGTTCGGACTATAGGGTATTAATACTGGGGTTAGGTGTCAGACTATTGGCTATTAATACTGGGGTTAGGGATCAGACTATTGGCTATTAATACTGGGGTTAGGGGTCAGTCTATTGGGTAATAATACTGGGGTTTGGGGTCAGACTATTGGGGTATTAATCCTGGCGTTAAGATTCAGACTATGGGGGAATAAATACCGGGGTTAGGATTCAGACTATTGATGCATTAATACTGGTGTTAGGTGTCAAACTAATGGGTTATTAATACTGGGGATAGGGGACAGACTATTGGTTATTAATACTTGGGTTAGGGGTCAGACTATTGAGGTATTAATATTGGGGTTAGCGGGAAGTCTATTGGCTTTTAATACTGGGGTTATTGGTCAGACCGTTGGGGTATTAATACTGGGGGTAGCTGTCAGATTATTGGTGTATTAATACTGGGGTTAGGGGTCAGACTACTGGGTATTAATGCTGGGGTTAGGGGTCAGACTATTGGTATTAATAGTGCGGTTAGGGCTCAAACTATTGGCTATTAATAATGTGGTTAGGTGTCAGACTATTGGTATTAATACTGGAGTTAGATGTCAGAGGATTGGGTATTAACACTGGTGTTAGGAGTCAGATTATTGAGGGATTATTACTGAGGGTAGGGGTCAGACTATTGTTATTAATAGTGCGGTTATAGATCAGATTTTTTGGTTATTATTACTGGGGTTACGGGTCAGATTATTGAGTATTAATAATGGGGTTAGGGCTGAGACTATTGGGGTATTAATACTGAGATTTGGTGTCAGACTATTGGGTATTAATAATGGGTTAGGAGTTATAATTTTGGATATTAATACTGGGGTTAGGGGTCAGACTATTGGGTCTTCATACTGGGGTTTGGGGTTAGACTATTGGGGTATAAATACTGGGGTTAGCGCTCAAACCATTGGTATAAATACTGGGGTTAAGTGTCAGACTATTGGGTATTAATACTAGGCTTAGTGGTCAGACTATTGATATTAATACTGGGGTTAGGGGTCAGACAATTGAAATATTAATACTGGGGTTAGGGGTCAGACTATTGGATATTAGTACTGGGGTTAGGGGTCAGAATATTGGGTATTAATACTGGGGTAAGCGGTCAGACTATTGGTATTAATACTGAGGTTAGCAGTCAGACTATTGGGGTATTAATACTGGGGTTAGGGTCAGACTTTTGAGGTATTAATACGCGGGATTGGGTTCAGAATACTAATGTATTCATACTGGGGTTTGGGGTCAGACTTTTGGAGTATTAATACTAGGGTTAGGGGTCAGACTATTGATATTAAACTGGGGTTATGGGTCAGTCTATTGAAGTATTAATACTGGGGTTAGGGGTCAGACTATTGGGTATTAATACTGGCGTAAGCGGTCAGACTATTGGTACTAATACTGAGGTTAGCGGTCAGACTATTGGGGTATTAATACTGGTGTTCGGGTCAGATTATTGAGGTATTCATACGCGGGTTAGCGTTCAGAATACTGATGTATTAATATTGGAGTTTGAGGTCAGACTTTTGGAGTATTAATACTAGGGTTAGGGGTCAGACTATTGATATTAATACTGGGGTTATGGGTCAGACTATTGGGTATTAATTCTGGGGTTAGGGGTCAGAATATTGGTATAGTAATACTGGGGTTAGGGGTCAGACTATTGGAGTATTAATACTGGGATTAGAGGTCAGACTGTTGTGTTTTAATACTGGGGTAAGTGGTCAGATATTTGGTATTAATACTGGGGTTAATGGTCAAACCATTGGTATTAATACTGGGGTTAAGTGTCAGACTATTGGGTATTAATACTAGGGTTAGTGGTCAGAATATTGATATTAATACTGGGGTTAGTGGTCAGACAATTGAAGTATTAGTACTGTGGTTAGGGGTCAGAATATTGGGTATTAGTACTGGGGTTAGGGGTCAGAATATTGGGATGTTAATACTGGGGTAAGGGGTTAGACTATTGGAGTATTAATACTGGGGTTAGGGGTCAGACTCTTGGGCATTAATACTAGGGTAAGCGGTCAGACTATTGGTATTAATACTGAGGTTAGCGGTCAGATTATTGGGGTGTTAATACTGGGGTTAGGGTCAGACTATTGAGGTATTAATACACGGGTTAGGTTTCAGAATAATGATGTATTAATACTGGGGTTTGGTGTCAGACTTTTGGAGTATTATTACTAGGGTTAGGGGTCAGACTATTGATATTAATACTCGGGTTTTGGGCCAGTCTATTGAAGTATTAATATTTAGGTTAGTGGTCAGACTATTGGAGTATTAATACTGGGGTTAGTGGTCAGACTGTTGGGTATTAACATGGGTTAAGCGGTCAGATTTTTGGTATTTATACTGGGGTTAGGGGTCAGTCTATTGGGGTATTAATACTGTGGTTAGGGTCAGACTATTGAGGTATTAATACTGGGGTTAGGGGTCAGACTATTGATGTGTTAATACTTGGGTTTGGGGTCAGACTTTTGGAATATTAATACTGGGGTTAGCGTTCAGACTATTGGGTATTAAGACTGGGGTTAACGGTCAGATTATTGCTATTAATACTGGTGTTAGGGGTAAGGCTATTGGTATTAATACTGGGGTTAGGCATCAGACCTTTGTGTATTAATACTGTGGTTAGGGGTCAGACTATTGGGTATTAATACTGGGATTATGGGTCAGAATATTGGGCTTTTAATAAAGGGGTTAGGAGTCAGACTATTCGTATTAATACTGGAGTTAGGGGTCAGACTATTGGGGTATTAATACTGGGTTAGTGATCAGACTATTGGGTATTTATACTGGGGTTAGCAGTCAGATTATTGGGTATTAATAGTGGGGTTAGGAGTCAGACTATTGCGTATTAATACTCGGGTTAGGGGTCAGACTATTGGGGTATTAATACTGGGTTTAGGTTTCAGACTATTGGGTATTAATACTGGGGTTAGGGGTCAGACCTTTGAGTTATTAATACTGGGGTTATGGGTCAGACTTTTGGGCTATTAATACTGGGGATAGTGTCGGACTATTGGTATTAATACTGGGGTTAGATGTCAGACATTTGGGGTATTAATACTGGTGTTATGGGTCAGACTATTGGGTATTAATATTGGGGTTACGTGTCAGATTATTGAGGTATTAATACTGGAGTTAGAGGTCGAAATATTGGGGTCTTAATACTGGTGTTAGAGGTCAGACTATTGGTATTAATACTGGGGTTCGAGGTCAGACTTTTGGGGTATTAATACTGGAGTTAGAGGTCAGTCATTTGGAGTAGTAATACTGGTGTTAGGGGCCAAACTATTGTGTATTAAATTGGGGTTAGGAGTTAGAATAATGATATTAAGACGGAGGTTAGAGGTCACCCTATTGGGTATTAATACTGGGGTTAGGGACCAGTACATTGGGGTGTTTATACTGGGGTTAGAGGTCATGACTACTGCTGTGTTAAAAGTGGGCTTAAGGGTCAGACTATTGGTTATTAATACTGGGGTTATGGGTCAGATATTGAGGTATTAATACTGGGGTTAGAAGTCGGACTATTGGGGTATTAATACTGGGGTTAGAGGTCAGACTATTGGTATTAATACTGGGGATAGAGGTCAGACTTTTGGGGTATTAATACTGGGGTTAGAGGTCATACATTTGGAGTATTAATACTGGGGTTAGGGGCCAGACTATTGTGTATTAATACTGGGATTAGGAGTCAGACTATTGGTATTAAAACTGGGGTTAGGGGCCAGACTATTAAGGTGTTTATACTGGGGTTAGAGGTCATGTCTACTGCTGTGTTAATACTGGGGTTAGGGGTCAGACTATTGGGTATTAATACTGGGGTTAGAGGTCAGACTATTGCTGTATTAATACTGGGGTTAGGGGACAGACTATTGCTGTATTAATATCAGTTCATTGGATATATTCAAGAGGGAGTTTGATATGGCCCTTTCGGCTAAAGGGATCAAGGGATATGGAGAGAAAGCAGGAAAGGGGTACTGAGATGAATGATCAGCCATGATAATATTATTTGGTGCTGCATGCTAGAATGGCCGAACGGCCTGCTCCTGCAGCTATTTTTTATGTGTCTATGTTTCGATAAAAGCGGGGAAGTCTTGCTACAATTGTACAGGGAATTAATGAGACCAGACAGAGTACTGCGTTCAATTTTGATCTCCTTATTTAAGGAGGGATACACTTGCATTGGAGGCAGTTCAGAGAAGCTTCACTCGTGTGATTTCTGAGATGAAGGGGTTGACTTATGAAGATAGGTATCGTAGGTTGGGCTGTTACTCATTGGAGTTTCGAAGATTGAGAGATGATCATATTGAAACAAATGATACTGAGTGGGCTCGACAATGCAGATGCATAGAGGATGTTTCCACTCGTAGGGAAATCTAGAACTGGGGGGCATAGTTTTGGAGTAAGCGGTAATCGAGTTAGAATTGAGATAAGAAGAATTTTTTTCTCTCAGTATCATAAATCTTTTCAAATCCCAGAGAGATATGTAGGCTGGGTCATTGAATATATTTAAGGTGGTGATAGCCAGATTTTTGAACGATAATAGAGTGAAGGGTTATGGTAAGCAGGTAGGGAAGTGGAGCTATGCACAAGATCAGATCAGCCATGATCTTATTAAATGGCCGAGCAGGTTCGAGTGGCCAATGACCTATCTGTGCTCCTATTTCTTATGTTTATTTAAAGGGTGAAGAATGGATGCAAACAAAATCAGCATTATTTTTTTATCTGACCATTTTTCCACTGATTAATTTGTCAAATATCCCGAATATTAAACTCCAGCCCAGTTATAGGGAGAATCACTATCAGCAGAAAAAAAGCCCAACTGTCAGAATGGACACGATTCAGTTGGGACAGTAGCAGAATCCAAACCCTGCAGTCACTTCTGAACTCGCTGGTGTCTCGGCAGCGTGCATGATTGAGTGAATTCCTTCCCACACACAGAGCAGGTGAACCGCCTCTCCCCAGTAAGAACTCGCTGGTGTGTCAGCAGGCTGGATGGCTGAGTGAATCTCTTCCCACACTCAGAGCAGGTGAACGGCTTCTCCCCAGTGTGACTTCGCCGATGTACTTCCAGCTCAGACGGGTAATTGAATCGCTTCCCACAGTCTCCACATTGCCACGGTTTCTGCGTGGTGCGGGTGTCCTTGTGTCTCTCCAGGTTGGTCGATCAGTTGAAACCTGGTCCACATACAGAACACGTGTACGCTTTCTCCCCGCTGTCAATGGTGCGAAGCTTTGTCAGATTGTGTAACTGGTTAAAGTTAATTCGACAGTCAATGCACTGGAACACTCTCACTCGGGTGTTTGTGTCTCGGTGCTTTTCCAGTCACACTGCTATTTGAAATATGTTCCCACAGACAGAACAGACAAACATTTCCCCTTCAACATTCAAAGGCCGATGATATTCAGGGCCTGAGGAATCGAGTGATTCTGTCAGATCTTGACGTGATGTTTGTATTGAGGTTCCCGTCTGCAAATCCTCCCCTCCTGATACTGTGGAAAAGGAGTTTGCAAAAATCATTACTGCAAGTACAGGATAGAAATTCAGAACAAACAATTCTAGATTGTAATGACCATTCTTTCCTCTCTTATTCCTCCAGAACTGTAAATCCCTGCCACATAAACTCTTCCCCGTCCCTGTCCTGAAATTCAAACACATCGCATGTCTAAAGGCAGGTTGTCCTACGCTCCCAATTATCATCACCAACTCTGGCTGGGTTCAGTTCTGCACTCACTGGTTTCCCTCCCTTGACGGTGCTCACTCTGACTGGGTTCAGTTCTACACTCACTGATTTCCCTCCCACTCCTCTCGAAGTGCTGAGTCTGGCTGGGTTCAATTCCACCCTCACTGGTTCCCCTCCCGCTCCTCCCTTGAAGGTGATGACTCTGGCTGGGTTCAGTTCGACACTCAATGGTTCCGCTCCGCTCAATATGCTGACTGGGTCTGGGTTCAGTTCTACACTCACTGGTCCCTCCCTCTCCTCCCTTGAAGGTACTAATTCTGGCTGGGTTCAGTTCTACATTCACTGGTTCCACTCCCTCTCCTCCCCAGAAAGTGCTGACTCTGGCTGGGTTCAGCTCTACAATCACTGGTTCCCCTCTCCTGAAGGTGCTGAATCTGGCTGCTTCCAGTTGTACAATAGGTTCCATTCTATACTCACTGGTATCCCTCCCTCTTCTGCCCTGAAGGTTCTGACTCTGGCTGGGTTCAGTTCTACACTCACTGGTTGCCTTCCCTCTCCTGCCCTGAAGGAGCTGACTCTGGCTGGCTTCAGTTCTACACTCACTTCTATGGTGAAAAGTGATTGATATTGTTTCTGTCACTCATTGGTAAAATGTGACGGTTTTAAGTTGCTTGGTTAAGGCGAGTAAACACTTTATGTGTCACTTTCTGGTACTGTGGTCATACCTGCCACTCACTCTCTGGTACTTTATGTCAGTCTGAGATTGACGGGTGTGTGTATAGGAAATACCTGCCAGTCACTCTCTGGTCATTTTGGGAATTGTTGTTGACTATAGGATAGATAGTGTACCTGTCACTCTCTGTTACTGTGTGGCAGTATTTGATTGTCAGTTGAATGCAGTATATAGATATTTAACTCCCACTCTCGAATACAGTGTGACCAATTAAATTGATAGTTTATTTCTGGAAAAATAATTTACCCGTCACTCTCTGATAAATGTGTTAATGTGGGATTGAGGGAGAATATAGGGACGAGACAATATTGGTACTGTGCATCAGTAGTGGATTGAGAGAGAATATAGGAAAGAAACTGCCACTCTCACTCTCTGGTACTGTGTTTCATTGTAGGATTGACTGCAGAATATGAGATAGACACTGTACCTCCCATTTATGATATTGCTATCAGTATGGATACATTTGTTAACATCGGATAGATATTGCATTTCTCAATCTCTGATACAGTGAGGCAGAGCTGGATTGTCAGGTGTGTTTTTGTTATAGATACTGTCGCTGTTATTCTCTCATTCTATGTAACAGATTCTTATGATAGGTGAGTGTTGGCTACATACTGCGTCTCTCTTTCTCTGACACTATGTGACAGGTGAGTGTTGGATAGATACTGCCTCTCTCATTCTCTGACATTATGTGACAGGTGAGTGTTGGATAGATACTGCCTCTCTCATTCTCTGACATTATGTGACAGGTGAGTGTTGAATAGATACTGCCTCTCTCATTCTCTGACATTATGTGACAGGTGAGTGTTGGACAGATACTGCCTCTCTCATTCTCTGACGCTATGTGACAGATTCTGATTGACAGGTGGGTATAGGATGGACATTGCCACTTTTAATCTCGGTGCATTGTCTTTGTGGGACTGACCGGTGATTATAGGATAGATACTGACACTTTCACTCTCTGATCCATTGACAGGTAAATAAAGAATTAATATTATGGGTGTCTGGTATGGGATTGTGGAATTTACTCTGTATTTGTCCATCTCTGGTATGTGAATGAGAGTTGTACGCTGTATTTCAGTTTCTGATACGAGAGTGTGGGTTTTATCCGATACCTGTCAATTTCTGGTAATTGCCTGTGGGTTTCATTCTATATCTTTCCATTCCTGGTGTGTGAGTGTTTGTTCTGTGCTGTACGTGTCCATCTCTGCTATGTGAATGTGAGCTCTACTCCATACCCGTCATTCTCCAGTATGTTAGTATTGTTTTACTCTGTACCACCAATTCCTGATAGAGTATTTGTTTTATTTTCTGTCAATTCTTATTATGGGGGTGAGTGTTTATACTGAATCTGTCGGTCTCAATTATGTGAGTCTGAGTTTTACTCTGTATCTCTCCGTTTCTGTTATGCGAGTCTGGGTTTTATACTGAACATGTCAAGTTCTGATATGTGAGTGTGTGCCTTCCTCTATACCTGGCAGTTTCTGCTTGATTAAAAGTGGGCTTTCCTTTGTACCTATCAGTTTCTGGTATGGAAGCGAGTTCTTTACCGTGTACCTGTCAATTACTGGTAAGTGAGTATGGGCATTTCACTCTATGTCCTGCTACCCTGCTGAGGCCTGAAGCGGGAATTAAACAGAAAGTTTGATTTGATTTCAAATTTTAATCGAAAAAGAGAGAAAATATCCGCGATCGGCTGAGAGAGCGCGACCAGTGCAGCAATGAAACGGGTTTAAATCGAAATTGCTGCCTTCAATTCGGATGGGACTTTCTTGACAGCAAAAATCCCGGTCTTGGTGACAGAAAGAGGCCAGTTTGGGATTCTGGAGAGGGCCCGAGTTGAATTGGAATCGGAGAGTTAGCGAGGAAAGAGAAACGCAGAGAGGCTGGAGGGGCGGGGAGCTGACAGCAGGATGTCTCCGCCCCTCCCCTCGCTGCCTTAAAGATGCTCTGTGTCGCTGCCTCTCATTTCTGACCCAGCTCTGACTGTCAGCGTGATTTTGCAAAGGCTCCTCCTGCCGCCGCCGCTCAAACCAAGGCTCCCAGCAAGACGAAGAATGCGGCTGCTTGCTCCAAGCCGCCGGTCCCAAGTTGGGCGAACAATTCCTCAAGATTGTGGCCGATGGCAGCGATCGCAAGGGGATGTCGCTGTCCGTGATAAAGAAGGCTCTGGCGGCCAAAGGATTCGTTGTGCAGAAGCGTGAGTCCCAGATCAGGTTCAGTATCAACAAGAATGTGACAAATGGCTCCCTGAAGCAGATCAACGGCACAGGGGCCTCGGGCTCCTTCAAGGTCTAAGATGGAAATCCCGGGGAAAGTGGGAAGTAAGATGAAGACATTTCCAGCCAAGAAATCTCAAGCCAAGAAAGCAGCAGCCAATAAACCAACCAAGGAAGCAGCAGGTTATTTGCAATGGGGTTCTGCAGGGCTCAGTACTGGGGTCCCTTGCTTTTTGTGCTATATATCAACGATTTAGATTTGAATATAGGGAGTATGATTAAGAAGTTTGCAGACGACACTAAATTGCCTATGTGGTTGATAATTTAGAGGAAAGTCATGGACTGCAGGAGGATATCAATCTACTGGTCAGATGGTCAGAGCAGTGGCAAATGGAATTTAATTCAGATAAGTGTGAGGTGATGCACTTTGGGAGGTCTAATAAGGAAAGGGTATATACATTAAGCAGTAGGCCACTTAATAGTGTAGATGAACAAAGGGACCTTGGAGTGCTTGTTCACAGATCCGTGAAAGTAGCAGGCCAGGTGGATAAGCTGGTTAAGAAGTCATACGGAATGTTTGCATTTATTCGCCCAGGCATAGAATATAAGAGCAGGGAGGTTATGCTTAAATTGTATAATACTTTGGTTAGGCCACAGCTGGAGTACTGTGTGCAGTTTTGGTCACCGTATTATAGGAAGGATGTGATTGCACTAGACAGGGTGCAGAGGAGATTTACGACGATGCAGCCTGGAATGGAGAATCTTAGATTTGAGGACAGGTTCGATAGGTTGGGTTTGTTCTCATTGGAACAGAGGAGGTTGAGAGCAGACCTCATTGAGGTGTACAAAATATTTAGGGGCCTGGAGATAGTGGATAGTGAGTGTATATTTCCATTGATGGAGGGGTCTATTACGAAGGGGCATAGTTTTAAGGTGGTTGGTGGAAGGTTTTGAGGGGTTTTGAGACAGGGCTTCTTTACCCAGAGGGTTGCAGGGATCAGGTACTCTCTGCCTGGAAGAGTGGTGGATGCAGAAACCCACACCACGTTTTCGAGATGGTTGGATGGGCAATTAAAGTGCCGTAACCTGCAAGGTTACAGACCTAGAGCTTGTAATTGGGATTAGAATGGATGACCTTTTGTTGGACGGTGCAGATATAATGGTAAGTACTGCAGGGTATAGAATACGACAAGGGCGATCTCCTGGACTCGTTTCAATCACCTGGATGAGTCGAAGAGGAAATTTCCTACATTTTTTCTCCCTAAATTGGCCTGGGTTTGTATCTGGTTTTTGCCTCACCCAGGAGGTCACATGGCTCTGGTTGGGGTGGAGTATAGAATGTTTCAGTATAAGGTGTGTTTCAGTTGTGTGAGGCGGACTGGTTGAGCTGGGTGCTCTTTGCCTTTCCGTCATTGTTCATAGGTTTATATGTAACCTTTAAGGCTGCTGACCAAGGGCCTTGTGGCTCTTTATCGGCCGGCGCGGTCACAATGGGCCGAAATGGACTCCTTCTGCGCTGTAAATTTCTATGTTTTTATGTTTTAGTCAAAAATCCAGCAGCCAAGAAACCGAGCACCAAGAAGATGGCAACGGCAAAAAAAGTCAGCAAAAGTGCCAGCTGGGAAAAAGGAGGCGGCGAAGCCACCCAAGATCTGCAAGAAAGCCACAGGCGCAAAGGCGGCCAAAAAGGTGGGGAAACCGAGGGCCAAGGCCACGCCCAAATCAGCAAAGACCAAGAAAGCAGCGGCCAAAAATTAAATAAAAAGGGCAACTTGTAAACCTCTGAACCCAAAGGGTCTTCTCAGAGCCTCCCACGGCTTACAGAAAAGAGCTGATCCCGGAATCAAATGCTCCCTGTCACGGGGCTCGACTCAGACTCCAGACAGAAATCATTGGAAATGATCCCAGGATCCCTGGTGACGGAATGAAATTGGCTGCACCCAACCCTCCCCCAATGTCTGCACCCACCCCTCCCCCAGTGTCTGCACCCACCCTCTCACAGTGTCTGCACCCACCCCTCCCCCAGTGTCTGCACCCACCCCTCCCCCAGTGTCTGCACTCACCCCTTCCCCAATGTCTGCACCCACCCCTCCCCCAGTGTCTGCACCCACCTCTCCCCTAGTGTATGCACCCACCACTCTCCCAGTGTCTGCACCCACCCCTCCCCCTGTGTCAGCATCCAACCCTCCCTCTGTGTCTGCACCCACCCCTCCCCCAGTGTCTGCACCCACCCCTCCCTCGGTGTCTGCACCCACCCTCCCTCAGTGTCTGAAATAAAACACACAGAGATTGGGATGTCCGGCCCAGGCCTCACTCTAACTAGGGTTTGTTTTCGGCTCCAGTCTCAGTTGCTGCCCATTGTCATTTCACAGATTCAGGGGCAGAGTCTCTGTGAGACGTTGGTACTGGCAGCGATACCCCACCTCACAACTCAAACCACAAACACCAGATTCGCCAGCCAGCACGGGCGCACACTATTGGGCCAGCCCAGGTTCACTCTATTGCCTCAGCCCTGGCTCACCCTATCAGGCCAGCCTGAGGTCATCCTATTGGGCCAGAGCGCGCGCACCCATTCGGGCCAGCACAGCCCCCTCCAAACGGCTTGGCACAAAAGGCCCTGTAACCAGCAGAGAAAATCAGCATCTCATTGATTTTATTCCCACTTTGCGCACAGCGGATGCACATCTGAATCAAACCATGTAAGCTGGAAATGTTGAACATCCTTGGCCTTTGAATATGGAAGGAGAAATATTTGTCTGTTCTGTCTGTGGGGAAATATTTTAAACATCAATGTGACTGGAAAAGCACCGACACACGCATCCGATTCAGTGTGTTCCAGTGCACTGCCTGTGGAAAGAGTTTCAACCAGTTACACAGCCTGAAAAAACATTGCACCATTCACAGCGGGGAGAAACTACACGTGTTCTATGTGTGGATGAAACTTCAACTGATTGTCCAAACTGGAGAGACACAAGGACATCCGCACCATGGAGAAACCGTGGGAATGTACGGACTATGGGAAGGGATTCAGTTCCCCGTCTGATCTAGTAATTCTTCGTCGCAGTCACACTGGGTAGAGGCCGTTCACCTGCTCTCTACGTGGGCAGGGTTTCACTCATTCATCTGATCTGCTGAAACTCCAGCGAGTTCACACAGGGAAAGTGTAGGAAGAGATTCACTTAGTCATCTGAATTGTGAGTTCACAAGTGACTGCAAGGGTTGGGTTCTACTGTTATTACTGCTGTTAATTACATCCTGACTGAATCGTAGTCATTCTGTCAGTTGGGATTTGTTTCTGATGATGTTAATAACCCCAAAAACTGGGCTGGAGTTTAATATTTTGCTATTTCAAATAACACAGTGTGTCGATATTTGATGTCTCCATGATATGAGGAGACTAATTAATGTCCTGTTACCGACAGCTCCATTTTGCACTTTTTCTCCTTTCTAACTCTAGATTGTTTCAGTTCTCAGACCATTGGTTACTCTCAGGGACATGTCCCAGGTCCCATACCTTCCAGAATGCCTCTCTTTGCCTTGGAGTCCAGGGTAGGGATAGCTAACATGCCCGGGATCACTAAACACAAAACCCAGTCTGGTAATCACTTTCAGCGACAGGACTTAGCGCGTGGCCACAGCATCTCTCACCTTCGATGTGTGAATAGAATATCATACCTGCAAAACTGCTTTCAATTTAAATTTGAATCCACTCAGTAAATGTATTTTTAAAATTATGTACAAGTAAACCTATCACGTCAAATAATTTGCAAAGGTTTACAGTCAACAAGATGAACAATTAAAAACATCATGGCCCAATAACCCAGCTCTATATTCACAGTAGAATGTCTGTTATCTAAGACCTCGAATGTCAGTTGGTGAGATGAGAGACTGAATCTGTTTCCACACTCAGCTGCTAAATGGCTTCTCCCTGATGTGTTTCCACCCGACGCATATCTGCATCCATTCCCACTGTCCCTACATTTACAGTGTTGAGTCAGCTGGACGCACGAGTCTCACAGGCTAGACGTTTGGTTGAAGGTGTATCCACACACAGAACATGTGTCCTGTTTCTCCCCGTTGTGATTGGTGTTTTTCCAAAGGATGATGATAAGGTGATCCTGATGAATCCCATGAATCTCTCAAATCTTGACGTGATGTTTGGTTTGAGTTTCCCAACTGCAGATCCTCCCCTTCTCATACCCTGCAAGGAGGAAGAGGCGAGAGTCCGGGGTTGGAGGCCTATAAAAAGGCCGCGATTTCAGGAGTCGGGCAGTGTCGAGGAAGAGGCGAGAGTCTGGGGTCAGACGCCTATAAAAAGGCCGCGAGTTCAGGAGTCGGGCAGCGTCGAGGAGGAGGCGAGAGTCCGGGGTCGGGGGCCGATAAAAAGGCCGCGAGTTCAGGAGTCGGGCAGTATCGAGGAGGAGGCGAGTGTCCGGGGTCAGACGGCTATAAAAATGCCGCGAGTTCAGGAGTCGGGCAGCGTCGAGGAGGCCAGTGTCCGGGGATGGAGGGCTATAAAAATGCCATGAGTTCAGGAGTCGGGCAATGTCGAGGAGGAGGAGAGAGTCCGGGGTTGGAGGGTTATATAAAGACCACGAGGTCAGGAGTCGGGCAGTGTCGAGGAGGAGGCGAGAGTCCGGGGTTGGAGGGCTATATAAAGGCCGCGAGGTCAGGAATCGGGCAGTGTCGAGGAGGAGGCGAGAGTCCGGGGATGGAGGGCTATATAAAGGCCGCGAGGACAGGAGTCGGGCAGTGTCGAGGAGGCGTGGCTTGTGCAGATGCAGGGAGAAAGCAATAAAGAAGTAGAAAAAAAGCGAAAGATGACGTCACAGCCAAGGGGGAAAGTGATTGGCTGGTGATTGGTAAGTAGCTTTTCTTTTTCTTTTCCTTTATCAGTAAGTAACCTTTTAACATTTTTGTTGCCAAATTAAGTTTATCTAGGGGTTAAGTCATGGCAGGAGAGCTCGGACACGTGTTATGCTCCTCCTGTACTATGTGTGAAGTCAGGGACGCTTCCGGTGTGCAGGAAGTGCATCCGCCTGCAGATCCTGACAGACCGCATTGCGGCGCTGGAGCTGCGGGTGGATGAATTCTGGAGCATGCACGATGCTGAGAATGACATGAATACCACGTTTAGCGAGTTGGTCTCACTGCAGGTAAAGGGTACACAGCCAGATAGTAAATGGCTGTCCAACAGGAAGAGCAGTGCAAGGAAGATAGTGCAGGAGTCCACTGCGATCATCCCCCTGCAAAACAGATACACCGATTTGGGTACTGTTGAGGGGGATGACTCATCAGCGGAGGGCAGCACCAGCCAAGTTCATGGCACCGTGGGTGGCACTGTTGCACAGGAGGGCAGGAAAAAGAGTGGGAGAGCTATAATGATACGGGATTCGATTGTAAGGGGAATAGATAGGCGTTTCTGCGGCCACAACCGAGACTCTAGGATGGTATGCTGCCTCCCTGGTGCAAGGGTCAAGGATGTCTCGGAGCAGGTGCAGGACATTCTGAAAAGGGAGGGTGAACAGCCTGTTGTTGTGGTGCACATAGGTACCAACGATATAGGTAACAAACGGGATGAGGGCCTATGAGACGAATTTAGGGAGCTAGGAGGTAAATTAAAAAGTATGACCTCAAAAGTAGTAATCTCAGGATTGATACCAGTGCCACGTGCTAGTCAGAGTAGGAATCGCAGGATAGCTCAGGTGAATATGTGGCTTGAAGAGTGTTGCAGAAGTGGGGGATTCAAATTCCTGGGGCATTGGAAACGGTTCTGGGGGATGTGAGAGCAGTACAAACCATACGGTCTGCACCTGGGCAGGACCGGAACCAATGTCATAGGGGGGGTGTTTGGGAGGAGTTAAATTAATATGGCAGGGGGATGGGAACCTATGCAGGGAGGCAGAGGGAAATAAAAAGGGGACAGAGGCAAAAGATAGAAAGGAGAATAGTAAAAGTGAAGGGCAGAGTATCCCAAGACAAACAACAAAAAGGGCCACATTATAGCAAAATTATAAAGGGACAAGGTGTGTTCAAAAGACAAGCCTGAAGGCTCTGTGCCTCAATGCGAGAAGTATTCGGAATAAGATGGACGAATTAACTGCGCAGAAAGCAATTAATGGATACAATGTAATTGGCATCACGGAGACATGGCTCCAGCGTAACCAAGGCTGGGAACTCAACATCCAGGTGTATTCAACATTTAGGAAGGATAGACAGAGAGGAAAAGGAGGCGGGGTGGCGTTGCTGGTTAAAGAGGAAATTAATGCAATAGTAAGGAAGGACATTGGCTTGGATGATGTGGAATCGGTATGAGTGGAGCTACGGAATTCCAAACGGCAGCAAACGCTGGTGGGAGTTGCGTACAGGCCACCAAACAGTAGTAGTGAGGTTTGGGACAGCATCAAACAAGAAATAGGATGTGTATAATAAAGATACAGCAGTTATCATGGGTGCCTTTAATTTACATGTAGTTTGCTCTAACCGAACTGGTAGCAATGCAGTAGAGGAGGATTTCCTGGAGTGTATTAGGGATGGTTTTCTTGACCGAGGAACCGACTTAAGAACTGGTCATCCTAGACTGGGTGATGTGTAATGAGAAGGGACGAATTAGCAATCTTGTTGTGCGAGGCCCCTTGGGGAAGAGTGACCATAACATGGTAGAATTCTTTATTAAATTTGAGAGTGACACAGTTAATTCAGAAACTAGCGTCCTAATCTTAAGGAAAGCTAACTTCGACGGCATGAGGTGTGAATTGGCTAGAATAGACTGGCAAACAATACTTAAAATGTTGACGGTGGATAGGCAATGGCAAACATGTATAGATCACATGGATGAACTTCAACAGTTGTATATCCCTGTCTGGAGTAAAAATAAAACAGGGAAGGTGCCTCAACCGCAGCTAACAAGGGAAATTAAGGATAGTGTTACATCCAAGGAAGAGGCATATAAATTGGCCAGAAAAAGCAGCAAACCTGAGGACTGGGAGAAATTTAGAATTCAGCATAGGAGGACAAAGGGTTTAATTACGAGGGGGGAAAGAGAGTACGAGAGGAAACTTGCCAGGAACATAAAAACTGACTGCAAAAGCTTCTATAGATATGTAAAGAGAAAAAGATTAGTGAAGACAAACGTAGGTCCCTTGAAGTTGGACTCAGGTGAATTAATAATGGGGAACAAAGAAATGGCACACCAATTGAACAACTACTTTGTTTCTGTCCTCACGAAGGAAAACACAAATGACCTTCCGGATGTACTAGGGGACCGAGGGTCTATGAGAAGGAGGAACTGAAGGATATCCTTATTAGGCAGGAAATTGTGTTGGGGAAATTGATGGAATTGAAGGCCGATAAATCCCCGGGGCCTGATTGTCTGCGTCCCAGAGTATTTAAGCAGGTGGCCCTTGAAATAGTGGATGCATTGGTGATCATTTTCCAACAGTCTATTGACTCTGGATCAGTTCCTATGGACTGAAGGGTAGCTAATGTAACACCACTTTTTAAAAAAGGAGGGAGAGAGAACGGATAATTATAGACCGTTGAGCCTGACATCAATAGTGGGGAAAATGTTGGAATCAATTATTAAGGATGAAATAGCAGCGCATTTGGAAAACGGTGACAGGATCGGACCAAGTCAGCATCGATTTATGAAAGGTAGGTCATGCTTGACCAATCTTCTGGAATTTTTTGAGGATGTAACTAGTAGAGTGGATGTGGTGTATTTAGACTTTCAAAAGGCCTTTGACAAGGTCCCACATAAGAGATTGGTGTGTAAGATCAAGGCACATGGTATTGGGGGTACTGCCGTAGATAGAGAATTGGTTGGTAGGCAGGAGGCAGTGAGTCGAGATAAACGGGTCCTTTTCGGAATGGGAGGCAGTGACTTGTGGAGTGTCGCAGGGCTCAGTGCTGCGACCCCAGCTCTTTACAATATACATCAATGATTTAGATGAAGGAATTGAGTGTAATATCTCCAAATTCGGTATTCACTGAGGAGGACACAAACAACCTTCCGGATATAAAAGGGGTCGGAGGTCTAGTAAGGAGGAGGAACTGAGGGAAATCCTTATTAGTCGGGAAATTGTGTTGGGGAAACTGATGGGATTGAAGGCCGATAAATCCCCAGGGCCTGATGGACTGCATCCCAGAGTACTTAAGGAAGTGGCCTTGGAAATAGTGGATGCATTGACAGTCATTTTCCAACATTCCATTGACTCTGGATCAGTTCCTATGGAGTGGAGGGTAGCCAATGTAACCCCACTTTTTAAAAAAGGAGGGAGAGAGAAAACAGGGAATTATAGACCGGTCAGCCTGACATCGGTAGTGGGTAAAATGATCAAATCAATTATTAAGGATTTCATAGCAGCGCATTTGGAAAGAGGTGATATGATAGGTCCAAGTCAGCATGGATTTGTGAAAGGGAAATCATGCTTGACAAATCTTCTGGAAGTTTTTGAGGCAGAACCAGTTGATGTGGTATATTTGGACTTTCAAAAGGCTTTCGACAAGGTCCCACACAAGAGATTAATGTGCAAAGTTAAAGCACATGGGATTGGGGGTAGTGTGCTGACATGGATTGAGAACTGGTTGTCAGACAGGAAGCAAAGAGTAGGAGTAAATGGGGACTTTTCAGAATGGCAGACAGTGACTAGTGGGGTACCGCAAGGTTCTTTGCTGGAGCCCCAGCTGTTTACACTGTACATTAATGATTTAGACGAGGGGATTAAATGTAGTATCTCCAAATTTGCGGATGACACTAAGTTGGGTGGCAGTGTGAGCTGCGAGGAGGATGCTATGAGGCTGCAGAGCAACTTGGATAGGTTAGATGAGTGGGTAAATGCATGGCAGATGAAGTATAATGTGGATAAATGTGAGTTTATCCACTTTGGTGGTAAAAACAGAGAAACAGACTATTATCTGAATGGTGACAGATTAGGAAAAGGGGAGGTGCAAAGAGAACTGGGTGTCATGGTACATCAGTCATTGAAGGTTGGCATGCAGATACAGCAGGCGGTTAAGAAAGCAAATGGCATGTTGGCCTTCATAGCGAGGGGATTTGAGTACAGGGGCAGGGAGGTGTTGCTACAGTTGTACAGGGCCTTGGTGAGGCCTCACCTGGAATATTGTGTCCAGTTTTGGTCTCCTAATCTGAGGAAGGGCTTTCTTGCTATTGAATGAGTGCAGCGAAGGTTCACCAGACTGATTCCAGGGATGGCTGGACTGACATATGAAGAGAGACTGGATCAACTGGGCATTTATACACTGGAGTTTAGAAGGATGACACGGGATCTCTTCGAATTTTTAAGATACTGACGGGACTGGACAGGTTAAATGCGGGAAGAATGTTCCCGATGTGGGGGAAGTTCAGAACCAGGGGACACAGTCTTAGGATAAGGGGTAGGCCATTTAGGAACGAGATGAGGAGAAACTTCTTCACTTAATAGGAACATAGGAATTAGGAACAGGAGTAGGCCATCTAGCCCCTCGAGTCTGCTCCGCCATTCAATAAGATCATGGCTGATCTGGTCGTGGACTCAGCTCCACTTACCCGCCTTCTCCCCATAACCCTTAATTCCCTTATTGCTTAAAAATCTATCTATCTTTGACTTGAAAACATTCAATGAGCCAGCCTCAACTTCTTCCTTGGGCAGAGAATTCCACAGATTCACAACCCTCTGGGAGAAGAAATTCTTTCTCAACTCGGTTTTAAATTGGCTCCTCCCTATTTTGAGACTGTGCCCCCTAGTTCTAGTCTCCCCCAACAATGGAAACAACCTCTCTGCCTCTATCTTGTCTATCCCCTTCATGATTTTAAATGTTTCTATAAGATCACCCCTCATCTTTCTGAACTCCATGGAGTAAAGACCCAGTCTACTCAATGTATCATCATAAGGTAACCCCCTCATTTCTCGAATCAGCCTAGTGAATCGTCTCTGTACCCCTTCCAAAGCTAGTATATCCTTCCTTAAGTAAGGTGAACAAAACTGCACGCAGTACTCCAGGTGCGGCCTTACCAATAACTTATACAGTTGCAGCAACACCTCCCTGCTTTTGTACTCCATCCCTTTCGCAATGAAGGCCAACATTCCATTTGCCTTCCTGATACCTGCTGCACCTGCAAACTAACCTTTTGGGATTCATGCACAAGGACCCCCAGGTCCCTCTGCACCACAGCATGTTGTAATTTCTCCCCATTAAAATAATATTCCCTTTACTGTTTTTTTTCCCAAGGTGGATGACCTCACACTTTCCGACATTGTATTCCATCTGCCAAACCTTAGCCCATTCGCTTAACCTATCCAAATCTCCTTGTAGCCTCTCTGAGTCCTCTACACAACCCGCTTTCCCACTAATCTTAGTGTCATCTGCAAAATTTGTTGCACTACACTCTGTCCCCTCCTCTAGGTCATCTATATATATTGTAAACAGTTGTGGTCCCAGCACTGATCCCTGTGGCACACCACTAACCACTGATTTCCAACCGGAAAAGAACCCATTTATCCCGACTCTCTGCTTTCTGTTCGCCAGCCAATTCTCTATCCATGCTAATACATTTCCTCTGACTCCGCATACCTTTATCTTCTGCAGTAACCTTTTGTGTGGCACCTTATCGAATGTCTTTTGAAAATCTAAATACACCACATCCATCGGTACACCTCTATCCACCATGCTCGTTATATCCTCAAAGAATTCCAGTAAGTTCGTTAAACATGATTTCCCTTTCATGAATCTATGCTGCGTCTGCTTGATTGCACTATTCCTATCCAGATGTCCCGCTATTTCTTCCTTAATGATTTTCCCCAATACAGATGTTAAACTAACCAGCCTATAGTTACCTGCCTTTTGCCTGCCCCCTTTTTTAAACAGAGGCGTTACATTAGCTGCTCTCCAATCCGCTGGTACCTCCCCAGAGTCCACAGAATTTTGGTAGATTATAACAAATGCTTCTGCTATAACTTCCGCCATATCTTTTAATACCCTGGGATGCATTTCATCAGGACCAGGAGACTTGTCTACCTTCAATCCCATTAGCCTGTCCAGCACTACCTCCCTAGTGATAGTTAGGGAATTAGAGAATAGTTAACCTGTGCAACTCCCTGCCGCAGAGAGTCGTTGATGCCAGTTCATTGGATATATTCAAAAGGGAGTTAGATATGGCCTTATGGCTAAAGGGATCAAGGGTTATGAAGAGAAAGCGGGAAAGGGGTACTGAGGTGAATGATCAGCCATTATCATATTGAATGGTGGTGCAGGATCGAGGTGCCGAATGACCTACTCCTGCAACTATTTTCCATGTTTCTATGCAAATGGAGTTTACAAAAGTTGTTACTTAAAGTATAATATAGAAAATCAGAACAGATAAATCCAGCTTCTATAGAACAGTATGTCCGCTCCTGTCCCTTCTCAGCTGTAAATTACTTATTCTGGACACTCTCCCTCCATCCTTACTCTCTAAAATCAACATGCATTTCATCGTCTGCGAGTTATTTTCTCCAGAAAGTGCTGAATCTGGCTGGGTGCAATTCCACAGACATTTATTAACATCTGGTCCCTCACCATCAGTCGACTCAGTGATTGTCAGCAGGATTTCCACTGTGGTAGGCATCAGAGCCGAGTCCAATCCTGCCCTCAAATGACATTCACACACTTCCCAGTTTCTGTCGCTAGATCAGTATCAAGGGCTTGGGCAGTGGCTAATTTTTACTCATATTTAACGAAGTGGTACTGAGGACAATTATAACCCTGAAATGTTGCTTTGGCTGAGATCAAATAACAGCCCATATCAAGGATCGAACTTGGGAACTCCCAGTCAGTATTGCAGAGTGTTCTAAAATTTGGGGGTTCGATGGAGGCTTAGAAAGAATATTTGAAACAATTTTTACTCCACATTTAAAAAAACCTTCGTCACATTGCACAATTCTGAAATCTTTCCAAATTACACAAGCAAGTCAAATGGATCATAAAATCAATGAGACATTTTAGAAAAGCGCAAATCAATGAAATAACAGCTTTACAATCATTGCACAGCACAGAAGGGAGCGACTATTACTGGGAACTCGGTTCGTGAAGTTTTCCGACAATCCGAGATAAACTGGACTCTTCCTTTCAGTATAAAAAGGCAGAGAAAAGGGAGTCGCTGTTCCTTTAAATATCTGCCCCATTCCCCCAGGCAGTGGGAGGATGATCTTTATATCCTGACACAGCAAGTACTGCCAGACTGGCTCCCGCATGTTCCTAATGACCTAAGGAAATTTAATGCATCAGGTTAAGTAGAACCACTGAAAAGAGTGCACACAAAGTCTTTGATAGAGATAGAGATAGAGATAGAGATATATAGATAGATTGTGTGTGTGTGTGTGTGTGTGTGTGTGTGTGTGTAAACAAAACACACCATTCTTAATGTTTGCTCGTCAATTCCACAGAGATAATTTATTATCTTAACCAGTTATTTTCCAGCATTTTATTTGCTATTATTTACAATGGAATTGCAGAGTGTTTAACACCTTTACCATTTATTGATAACCCATTGTTTTGTGTGTTCTTGTTTGGAAAGTGATGTCACACTGACCATTCCATTACCAAGGTGACCGTCTGTCCGCAGTATTCAGTGGGAAAGGGGATTAAATCTCACCGAGGCTAATGAGTAGCCACCCACCAGACTCTGCACTTTATTGTCCAGTGATTGCCTCACCATCACACAGAAGGTCCTGAGATTTACCTCCAATGTGGAAGACTTGTATAAGTGATGTTAAAAATTAAGTTGTCGGGGTGAAAGAGGAGTTGGGTGAGGGGGGTTTGGAGAGTAGGGTTCAAAGAGGAGTTGGAGAGTTGAGGTGAAGGCAGTGTTGGGATTAGGGGTTTGGAGAGTGGTTTGGAGAGAGGGGGTGAAAGTAGAGTTGGGGTGAGGTGTTTTGAGAGTAGTGTTGAAAGAGGAGTTGGGGTGAGGGTTTGAGAGTAGCGGTGAAAGAGTAGTTGGGGAGGGAAGTTGGATAATAGGGTTGAAGGAGGTGAATGAGTGAGTGGGATTACTGCCATTAATTGCCTCTGTTGAACTATGATGGGGTTTATTTTTCCTTAAAAATGTTTTGTATTGTGTGTTTCACTGAAGTTATACATGGGGCTGCAGTTCTTTGCAGACACTGGACTGTTTCTGGTGAAATAATGTGGGCAGTGGCAATTGGGAATAGATTTGTGTGGGATCGCTCTGTGCTGAACACGTTGCTGGGCTGCGGGTTTGCCCTCAGTACCAGCGACGAGGTCCTGTTGACACCAAATCCAGGGTGCACTTACATTGGGACACCAAATCCAGTGTCCACATACATTGTGACTCCAAATCCAGAGACCAGTTATATTATAACACCAAATCCAGGGACCTATTACATTGAGACACCAAATCCAGGGACCACATAGAGTATGGCACCAAATGCAGGGACCACTTGTATCGTGACACCAAACCAGGAACTGATACATTGAGACACCAAACCAGGGACCACTTACACTGAGGCATCAAATCCAGGGACACTTATACCGTCACAACAAATTCAGGGACCAGTTACAATGAGACATCAAATCCCGGATGATTTACATCGTGACAGCAACTTGAGGGATTACTAATACCATGACAATAAATTCAGGGACCAGTAACACTGAGGCATCAAATCGAGGGACCAATTACATTTCGACTACAAAATTACAAACGATATACGACACAGAAATGGAACATTTAGATGAAACAGTCCATGCCGGTATTTATGCTCTGCTCAGGAATTAGTGAGCCTCAGTATGGGGAATGGTTATGCCGGTGAAACCAGCTCTAGTTAGGGCGAAAGGTGGGTAATGAATGAAAATATGATGCAGGTATCAGATGATGACTGGTGGGGCCTGGTGACAGATTATTGTCAGAAGCCTTTTTCAGGCAGGTTGATGATTCGATGTAAACAGCGCAACAACTGTATCCATCTGTTCTTATCCCAAAATCTCCAAACCTAATGTCACTAATTTATTTTTCTGAGCAATGTAGAGATGTGAATGAAGGGAGGAAATGAAGCTTGCGCAGGAAAGACATTGTGCGGCTGTTTTGTGATTCGTCTGTGTGAGGTTAAAAATATGAAATGGTAAAGAGCACATTCAGTGACATTGATATTGCCAAACGTGCTTTCTAAGTTAATCACTATATCCTAAGCCAAATATCCTATTGACTATCCCAATCACTAATCTCAATCCTAACAAATAACCACAAACTGCAAACACTGGCCCCTAAACCCACATCTAAACCCAGACCCTAACCAGGGCTAAGAACACAAGAAATCGGAGCAGAAGTAGGCCATCTGACCCATTGAGCCCGCTCCACCATTCAATGGGATCATGGCTGATCTGATCTTCGCCGATCTGATCTTGGCCTCAATTCCACTTCCCTGCTCCCTGAGAGGGGATCCCATAGAAAATATAAGATTCTGACGGGACTGGACAGGTTAGATGCGGGAAGAATGTTCCCGATGTTGGGGAAGTCCAGAACCATGGGACATAGTCTTAGGATAAGGGGTAGGCCATTTAGGACTGAGATGAGGAGAAACTTCTTCACTCAGAGAGCTGTTAACCTGTGGAAATCCCTGCCGCAGAGAGTTGTTGATGCCAGTTGATTGGAGACATTCAAGAGGGAGTTAGATACGGCCCTTACGGCTAAAGGAATCAAGGGATATGGAGAGAAAGCAGAAAAGGGCTACTGAAGGAATGATCAGCCATGATCTTATTGAATGGTGGTGCAGGCTCGAAGGGCCGAATGGCCTACTCCTGCACCTATTTTCTATGTTTCTATGTTTCTCTCCCCATAACCCTATCTTTCAAAAATCAGTATCTCCAACTTAAATATATTAATGACCCAGCCTCCGTTGCTCTCTGGGGTAGAGCATTTCAAAGATTCACGGCCCTTTGAGAGAAGATATTCCTCCTCATTTCCGTTTAAAATGGGTGACCCCTTATTCTCAGACTATGCCACCTCGTTTTAGATTCCCCCACAAGAGGAAATAGATATTAGTGCAAGAGCTAAAGACCTGATAAAGGAAATATTTAAACAATTATTTTGATGCAAAAAGTACTGCAAAGTATGTTAGTAACAAGTAATTATAATCAACTAACCCATCAAAATTGTGAAAAGCAGTAACAAAGATCAGAACATTTAAAGGTGATCACATGCAGTATGTGTGCAGTTCTACTAACTACATTCAAAAATCGTTAAACAATACAGAAAATAACACATTTCCAGGCTTAAGCAAAATAGTTCTTTCAAGGATTGGATGAAAGTAACGTCAAATGAGAGTAAAGTGAGACACGGCGATTCAGTCCATGACACCCACAAGTCGTAACTCAAACGAAACAAGCTTGGGATTTGATGTGGTAAAAAATGAATTGTGTGAGAAGTGAAATAATCTAGAGTAAGAAAAGGCCAAAAATGGAAGGGAAGGGAACAATAATTAGTCTCCTCTTATTACGGAGCAATCAAATATTCGACATACGGTGCTTGAAACAAGCTGATTTATTCAATATGTATACAGAACATTAATCTCCAGCTCAGGTATCGAGGTTTTTAAGAGCATCAGAAACAAAGTCTAACTGCCAGAATGAACATGGTTCAGTGCCGAATGCAATTATAGTTATCTTCATAGGCAGTCCCTCAACGCGAGGATGACTTGCTTCCACGCCAAAAAGGAATGAGTTCACAGGTGTTTCAATGAAGGACCGAGTATTACAGATCCTGAACTATATCTTGGAGGGTGGAAGATGGCTGTGCTTGGATTTTTTAACGTGCGGTGGCCGTTGCACAGCAGCCACCACATGGGCTTGACAGAGCTAGGTCTTGGTCCAGTGGCAAGGATGACACAAGACGATTGGAGACCAGCTCTGGTGCACGCACTGAGCACGCACACATGTCGCAGTGTGAGTTGGCCCGTGCTGCCCCTGGGGCCTCGCCTCTCCTGGGCCCCGGTTACTTCCTGCTACAAACTCTTGGTCCTTTGTCCCTCTTGCTGTGCCTGCCCGCACTGCAATCAGCGACCTGACTTCGCAGCGTCGCCCTCCTGCAGTAGTACGCCGCCACACGCTGCTCCCTCTGATGGCCCCAGCCTGCTGATGGTCTTGCAGGCCGGGAGCGCGCCGATTTCCGGGCCGGGCCGGGCCGGGCCGGACCGCCGCGCGCTGCTCCCTCCAAAGCAGCCTTTCAGTCACAGTAAATCTTTTCAATTCACTAACATGGCCTTTCGATGGCGGTGAATGTACCCAGCATTCCATGCGAAGGAGAATATGGTGAACCCAGACTACAGGGTTCCTGGTTGTGTTTCGAGCATGTGCGGTTGGTGTAATGGCGGACTGGACACGGTGAAAATTTGCTGCGCAAAAGAGGCCCATTTTCAGCGGGGCGGAGGGGAGTAATGGACCAACGGGGAGTCGGGGACGCGTCATAAACAATTGCTGCCTCCCGGAAGACTGGAATAATAACCTGAACATCGGCGACTGCAGCTTCGAGACTTTCTCCCTGTCACAGGCCCAGGATAATGGCGGCCATCTTTGTACAGGAAGGCAGGTTAGCTTACCGTCTTGTTGATTCAGTGAGCAGCAAAGCGAGTGCGCGGCGATCTTTAATGCAGGAGCAACATGAGGTGCCTCAGCGTTTGTTTCGAACCGGTCATCGCGGGTAAAGAATTAACTTAGTTATTTTATTCTCACTCTCGACACCTCGGATTTCTCACCATGTCTCCTAAAAGCGCTGCTCAGTGCTAACCTTACGGTTTACGTCCGAGACAATTGTAACAGGAAAGTCCCAGAGCTGTTCACTCCCACAGTTAGAATCCCCATGTACAGTCTCAGGGTTGGAATCCCCGTGAACAGTCCCAGAGTTATTATCTCATAAGAA